>NC_091763.1:95345258-95990530 GCF_029378745.1 Bos indicus
TGCAGAGTGACTGCTAATGGGTACAAAGTTTCTTTTGGGGGGGTGATAAAATATTCTAAAATTGACTGTGGTTATGTTTACACAACTCTGTAAATATAATAAAAATATTGAGCGGTATACTTTAAATGGGTGAATTGTATATTATGTGATGTATATCTCAAAAAAGCTGTTAGATATATATAGAAAGATGGATGAAAGATAGATACATGAACAAATGGATGGTTGGATGAATAGATGGATAGATAGATTAAAGTATTACTAGGACAAAGGATAAAAGAAAACCTAAATCCAGATTTTGCCCAGATAGTAGAGTCAATAGTGATATAATATTTTGTTAATCAGGCTGCACCTAAAATGTTAATACAGAGCTCTCTGTTAAACTGGTCTAGATCTGACAACCAAGTTAGAAGATTTAGGGGACATTTTTTCTTTGCCCTAAGTCCAAACTTGAATCTTGCAGTGTTATCACTCTCCTCTGGGTGTGTTGATAAGAGAGCAATCAGGAACATTGGAGAGAATGGAGAAGAACAAAATAGCTGAACTAATAGCTGAACTTTGTAGTGTGAGGGAGAGTTGCCCTCGTAAATTGATGATGCTGCCTGGAAGGAGAAAAGAGAGGGAAGGAAGAGGGTGGAGACAGAAGGAGGATGAGGAAGGACCAGCGACCCTACTCACTGTAAATGTAGATCTCTGCCTACAATCAAGGTACTCTCCCCTCTAGCAGAGTAGGAAGGAGAGGATAGAAAGAAGATTCACGTTCCTCTCTTGATGCTTGTAGTCAGAGGAAGGTTCCTGACAGAGATACAGAGATGCAGGTAGCAGAGAAGACAGGTCAAACCAAACCTGAGCAGAATACCTTGGTGAGTAAGAATGCTTCACAGTGCCATTAAAATCAAAGATCCATGAGAAGAAGCTGTTCATTTCAAGATTTCCAAGGAAGATTTTAACCCATAGGGAAATTGAAGAATTATTAAAGCAATTTGTGTTTTATAACAAGGTTACAATTGTTGGTATAAATGAAGCGCTTTGCAGATGTTATCAGGTATTTTGGGCAGGGGAAGCCATGAATTTCCTATATTAGTGCTCTGGGTGGTTCTTTTTCAAAGTCTTCTTCTTTTCTCTTCTGGGTGCACTTCTAGTCAGGGTTTACTAAAGTTCTCTTCACGAAGTATGAGGATGGAGATGAACTTCAAAACTGTACAGGAGAGACACAATCTTGACTTGCATTATGGTGCATTGTTTTGTAAAAAGGAAGTGACCTACAGTGCCTTTGGTGAAAATAGTCCTTTTCCTTTCTGTTTAGCTCCCAGAGCTGCAACAATTCTTGACCTTTCAGTGCAATTAAGCAGCCCAAACCCCAAGGGAGGACGTAGGGGTAGCAGAGGAGCCAGTTATAGCTGAGAGCAATGATTCTCTGTGCAGATTTCCGGCACTCTGGTTTTGGGTTGAAACTTTTGCTTCTCCCTTTTGAACTTTCTTTTCAGCTGCTTTTTTTATATGTAACACCTCTGTTAGGGTTACATGACTCTAACCACCAACACTCATCCTGTGCCACTGTCCTCCTTACCCTGGACATTCTGGCCTTCCAGAGAGCATCACCTCAAAGTAACTTATATCTCCAGTTCAGAATTCCAATCATTGTTTGTGCTGTTTTACAGAAGGGTGATTTGTCCGTGATTCCTTTGCAGAATTCTGATAGAGAGAAGGAATCAGAATAGTATAATGAATATCCAATATTCATCACCTAGATCAAACAATTGCTAAAAGTTTGCCAGATGTTCTCAAGTTTTCCTTTTTCTTCTTTTTTGCTGGAGTTATTTAAAGCAAGTTATAGAAGCATATGGAGCTTTCCTGGTGGCTCAGATGGTAAAGAATCTGCCTGCAATGCAAGAGATCCGAGTTTGATCCCTGGGTTGGGAAGATTCCCTGGAGAAGGGAATGGCAACCCACTCCAGTATTCTTGCCTAGAGAATTCCATGGACAGAGGAGCCTAGAAGGCTATAGTTTATGAGGTTGCAAGGAGTCAGATACGACTGAGCAACTGAAGCTTTCACTTTTCACTCATAGAAGCATATATATATATATATATATATAAAATATATTTCCCCCCTAAATATTTCAACATTCATCTCTAAATAATATACACATCTTTGTTAGGTACACAGTTCCATTATCACATTTCACACAATTCATATAACTTCTCAATAGTATTTAAATACCCACCCACATTCAAATATTCACTATTTGTTCCCAAAATATCTTTTTAAAAATATGTGGTAAAGTATACATAATGTAAAATTTACCATTTTAAAGTATTCAATTCAGTGGCATTAAGTAAATTCACTACGTGTAATCACCACCACTATTTCCAAAACTTTTTCATTATGCCAAACAAACTATATACCCTTTAAGAATGTCTCCCTTTTTTCCTTCCCCCCGCAAATATCTTTTAAAGATGGCTAACTAAACAAGGTCCACATATCTCATTTGGTTCTGGTGCTTCTTAAGGCTCCTAATCTAGACCCGTCTCACAGCACCACACCCACATGCATTTTCTTTTCATGACATTGACTTCTCAACCATTCTGGGCAAATTGTTCTACAGAATGTCCCACTTGCTAGATTTGTCTGATTGTTTCCTCTTGGTGTTGTTAAACTTGTTCTTCTGTCCTCTGTATTTCTTGTAAACTCAAGGTTGGATCTAAAAACTTGAGAAGAATCAGATTAAACATTTTGGTAAGAATTCTCCATTGGGGAATGCTGTATACTTCCTACTGCCTCGTATTAGGCCTACATTATATCTGAATGTCCCACTACTAATAAAGCTAATACTGATCACTGGGTGAAGGTGATGAGAGCCAGTTTAAAAAATGGGTTTTAAAAAGAGAACCTGTCTACTTGTACTGTGTTAAAATGATCATCCCTACTTTGAATGTTCAGATAAAAGGGCTCTGAGTTGTTGCCTGACACCTAGGAGACAGCCTTTATCCTGTGTAAAGGATAAGAAGATTAAGACTGAGGTTTTATCCTCTTTATGGAGTTGATGCAGGAGCTCGTTTATCTCGGAGGTTGGTCAGTCAGGGCAGAACTTTCTGGAATATGAAGTCTAGCAGAGACTACTTTTTCTCTGAGCCCAGAAAAAGGTACTCTGAAATCAGTCATTAGTCAGAATTTAGCTATGAATAAACAAATCTTTTTGCTAACACGTATTTAAGACAGAACACTTTGGAGAGTTCAGATACAGAAGACTCTTTTATGGCATTTTAAAATAACTCTCCATTGGCCTTCCATTCCTCCCCCCAACCAAAACCACTTTAGACTCTAAACAATTAAGGAAGAGCATTTTCTTTGGATGCAAAATAGCCAGATCTTTAGATGTTTCTTGAGTACTGTTCAAATTCAAGGGTGAGGAAAAAGTATGCATCTGTTCTCTTTGGTTGATGTTTACTTCTTATCTTTGAGTTGCTATAAATAACTAATCCATTGAAAATATAAGCAACTAGGTTAAAGGAGTTCATTACTAAAAGTAAGAATTTGGGTTTCTAAGGAAGATGAGTTATTTTAAAATCTCCAAATAAACACTTTCATTTTACAATAGTTAAATATCTAGCCAGTTAAACTTTGCTCAAGTTTGTCCTGTATTTCTGGATACCCAGAAGGGCTTTTAGGTTACTATTGCTTGATTGCTTTTTATGTTTGTTTTTGTTATTTGTTTTTCAGCTAGCACAAAAACAAGGGAGTTGTTGGAAATTTTCTGCGTATCAGGAGAGAACTTAATCTTAGGATACTGGCCTAACAATTTTCATTTTACTACTGGAATTAGTAATATCCTTTTTCTCCATTTATTCTGTAATTTTTAAAGCTTTTGGCTTGCAAGTTACCAGTTAGATAGGGGAGGCAGTAAAGGTACTTTTTCTGGGATCTCAGAGTCAGATAGTAATGGACTTACTTGAACCATGTCCAATACTTTAAAAAAGCCTAGAAGACATTGTATATTTACTCACAATAAAGCCTGAGCAGATTGACTAAGTAATGCAAAGCTTTTCTCTTTTGTGGGGAGGCAGAGGTCTGGAATATGGGGGATTATGCCACACTGACTCATAATAAAGATGTGTCTTCACAATATGAATTTCTGGTTGGTTGTGTGTATTATCTGTAGGGTAGAGAATCTATTGGCAAGAATGTGGGTATGGAGGTAAGACCAATCAGAATTTAGTTTCTAACAGTAAGACTTGGGCTAATTATTTAACACATCTGAACTTTAGTTTACTCGTCTGTAAGATGGGGTAATCGTTTCTATTTTTCAGAGTATTTGAGGATTTTAGATAATGTGTGTAAAGCACATATTAATGCAATACCTGGTACCTAAAAATTCTTAGTATATTTTCTTTAGTAGATGAAACTCTTTCAAAGCTTATAGCTTTGGGGGGGAAATGAATCTGATCATTGAGATAATAGGTTGGGAAGCACTCATGTAACAGCTTACATGGTCACACAGATTCCCCCTGAAGAACTCCTGCCAAGTCTGCACAAGGAGTCCACACATCCTTTGTGTTAATCAAAGATCCTATCTTGAGGGAGATAGCCTTAAGTCAGTTCCCCAACCATACCTTATCAACATTTCCTTAAGTCCACCTGTCTGTCTGTGGGTGTGTGCTCAGTCTCGTCTGACTCTTTGCGGCCCCATGGATTATAGCCCAGTTCCTCTGTCAATGGAATTTTCCATGCAAGAATAATGGAGCAGGTTACCATTTCTTTCTCCAGAGGATCTTCCCGACCCAGGGATAGAATCTGCATCTTTTGAGTCCCATCATTGGCAAGTGGGTTTTACCACTAGCGCCACCTGGGAAGCCTTATTTGTCTGCTGGATTCCTATGTGATTTTAGACAGAGCTGTGGTACTTCAAGAAGTACCAGGTCTTAACTGTGTGTGAAAGTTGCTCAGTCGTGTCTCTTTGCGACCCCATGGTCTATACAGTCCGTGGAATTCTCCAGGCCAGAATACTGGAGTGGGTAGCCATTTCCTTCTCCAGGATCTAACTGTAGCCAGAGATTTTAGGTGGGAAGACAAAGGAATGGAGTGCCTTGGAAAAAGGGATAGAAGATGAGGTTTTAGAAAATTTAGAGGATCATTATAGTTTAGTTTGTACCTCTTGAAAATAGGGCAAGAGAATTTATTTCTTGAAAAGTACTATTTCAAGACTGATTCTTTCATCTAAGCCCTCAGGGACTCTTCTCCTAAATCTCTTACCTTTTCCTCCCTCTGAATCATGACCAACTTCCAGTTCATCCCTTTATCTATGCACTTTCAAGATAGGGAGATCAGTTGCCCCTTTCGTTAATGGGATCAGGTTTACAGGTAGAAGCTACCTAGCATTTCCTAGGGCTATTGTCGCAGGCCCCTGCAAAATTTCATTTGGTAGAGAATCAATACAATGATGACCTGTAGAATCCAGCTTTAAAGCTTGGTGTTTTATCGAGCAGGCCATATGAATTTGGTATATCCCATTTCAAGCTGAATTTATCCCTTGTTATTTTAAAAGCTATAACAAGTTGTTTTTTAAAATGTTTTCAATCAGCACATCTTATTTATTGTCCTTAACACCCGAGGCTACTTGAAGAAGGATTTAATTTTCAAAGTCTGGCAAGTAAACAAAAGTTTCCCAATAACATCTTCAGGCAAGCACTAAAAGGCCTCATTTTTTTTTTTTTTTTTTTTGCCACAGTGCTTGGTTGGCTCCCCCATAATTTCATTAGTATTTTATTCAACCAAACCTTGCATAATCACTTTAAAAATATACCTTCAAACACAAAGTTACTTACTAGTTGATTTTTTCTTCTTCATAATTACCATGTTTAGTAAAAAGCAAAACAGGTTTTAAATGTTGTGCTATCTGACTAGGGGCTTCACAGGTGGCGCAGTGGGAAAGAATCCGCTTGCCAGTGCAAGAGACTCAGATTCGATCTTTGGGTTGGGAAGATCCCCTGGAGGAGGTAATGGCAACCCACTCCAGTATCTTTTGGCTGGGAAATTCCATGAACAGAGGAGCCTAGTGGGCTACAGTCCATGGGATCACAAAGAGTTGAACATGACTAAGTAACTAAGCACACACATATTATCTGACTAGATCCTAAGCACATAAATTTGAATGGACTATACTGAGGGTTCATATGATAACTATGTTTGGGAGATGATTATTCACTGTACTCTCAAGAGTATGAAAACCCCCAGAGGGGACTAGTTAGATAAGCAGAGACTCACATGCATGGCTTTAGCTCTATGGGGATGTCTAAGCTTTAAATGTAACTCTAGAATTCTGCTAAATATGATATTCCCTTATGTTGAGCTTTGTCTCTGATGTCGTCTTTTGTCTTGATCCTCTGAAGCTGGAGACTGAGACTCTTGAAATTTACCCTAGCCCCTCTTCCTACTTGTGACCAGGAGGAAAGTTCAGAAATAGGATGTATTAGTCAAGATAAGCTAACTGTTATAACAAGGGACTTCAAAATAATGGTTTGGCCCAATGAAAAGCTATTGTTCTTGACTATATAGTATAATATAAATTAGTAGGGGTGGAGATGTGTGGCATGCAGTGGTAAATCTATGCAGTAATTCACAGACTTCTTCCAACACATGGCTCTAGCTTCCTCTAGGTTCTCAGAATCCTCTCCATTCAGCCAGTGGGTAGGGAGAGAGCCTGCTGTATATTACACAGGAGGCTTTCCATGGGCCAGACCTGGAACTGGCATCCAGTCCTTCCACCCACTTTCTATTTGCCAGAACTCTGGCATATAGCTCTGCCCAATTTCAAAAGAGGCTAGGAAGCTTAGTCCATCTGTGTGCTGAGCTCATAGCAGTTCCTGCCACAGTGGGAGACAGATAGCTCCTCAGGGCAGGCCAGTGGTTTCAAGCTCATGTATCATCAAAGGTTTGCAAAAGTGTACTGTCTTATTTTTCAGGTTACTTGATGCCTAGACCTACCATTAACACCTTGGTCAGTTCATACAAAAAATCCGTCAGTATCAGCACCGACTTTGTTACCATCACAGATCAGTTCACACTGCAAACTTACTTGTTTATGTTTAGGACTTCCCAGAGTTTCAGGATACCTGGCCAAGCCCGTGCAGAGGTTCTGATTGGAAGTTGCTTATGCATTTGCACTTTGTCCTTCTTGTCAAATGCTTCTCATGACAAAGTCTGGGAAGTAATCCCCTTGAAGCCATCTGCAATATCTAATCCAAACTTTGTCACATGGGACCTATGAGAATAAATGTATTATAAACATTGTAGAATTGTCTCTCATCTCAGTTCAGTTCAGCTGCTCAGTCATGTCCGACTCTTTGCAACCTCATGGACTGCAACACACCAAGCTTCCCTGTCCATCACCAACTCCCGGAGCTTGCTCAAACTCATGTCCATCGAGTCGGTGATGCCATCCAACCATTTCATCCTCTGTTGTCCCCTTCACCTCTTCAGAAACTATGAAAAACATGTTTTCGTCTTTTCTCAATATGTTTTTCACAGTTGTCACGACTCCGTAATTGTCTGCACTCTTGCTTCCTGCTTCTCTCATTAACCAATTTATAAAGGCTATTTCATAGTACAGCCATTTTAGAGACATCCATTTGTCCTAATTTTACTCACAGGCAACTATAGCCACTGAGATTCTAGTTTCCTCCAATTATGTTTGTTCATCTTCTTATATAAAGAGGATGATGACATAGCTTGTACGAGGTAATGATAGTAAGAGTCCTGATGTGCGCTCTGTTCTGTTTTTCTAGTTGTGGTGTAAGTTTTCACCTCCCCATCAACACTTTTCTCTTGTAATGTAAGCCATGTACTTATTGTGCGGCTCATGGGATTAAGGGTGCCCGTCTTCATTCATTTCTATATCCTTTCACTCTTCCTGAAATATTTACTGAGTTCCTACTATGTGCCAGATGGTGTGCTAGATGGTGGAGTCAGATCAAAGAACAAAATGTATATGGTCCCTACCCTCAGGGAGATGCTAAAGGAATATTGATAATAATATAAAATATTGATTATAATTGTAACATTTGTATGGAAAGCTTATTTTCCTTTTAGCATTATGGATAAGATTGAATCATCAATATACTTTGTAAACTGAGGTTTTGTTCCTCTGTAAAAACCAACTTCTTTTCCTTAAGGCATTCATTCATACACTCACTGATAATATTCATTAACATTAATTCATTAAATCTCATTGTAAAACTACTATTACCAAGCACTCCACAGTGGCGCAGTAGTAAAGAACGCGCCTGCCAATGCATAAGACACAAGAGATGCGGGTTCAATCCCTGAGTTGGGACGATCTCCTGGAGAAGGAAATGGTAACCCACTCCAGTATTCTTCCCTGGAAGATTCCATGGACAGAGGAGCCTAGTGGGCTACAGTTCAGGAGTTCGCAAAGAGCTGGACACAACTTAGTATGCACACATGCATGCTGCTGCTGCTAAGTCGCTTCAGTCGTGTCCGACTCTGTGCGACCCCAGAGACGGCAGCCCACCAGGCTTCCCCGTCCCTGGGATTCTCCAGGCAAGAACACTGGACTGGGTTGCCATTTCCTTCTCCAGTGCATGAAAGTGAAAAGTGAAAGTGAAGTCGCTCAGTCGTGTCTGACTCCTAGCCACCCCATGGACTGCAGCCCACCAGGCCCCTCTGTCCATGGGATTTTCCAGGCAAGAGTACTGGAGTGAGGTGCCATCGCCTTCTCCGACACATGCATGCTAAGATTTCCAAATACAAAAATAAAAAGACAGCATTTTTGCCCTTAAGGCTCATAGTCCAGTTGAGTAGACTGGCAAGCAAACCACACAGTACATTATGATAATTGTCATAATGGGGAAATGTGAAAAGTGCATGAGGCATAGAAAAAGAAGGACCTAGAACTGCAATGGAAATGAACTTGGGCAAACTCTGGGAGATGGTGAGGGACAGGGACGCCTGGCATGCTGCAGTCCATGGAGTTGCGAAGAGTCAGACACAACTGATAACTGAACAACAGAACTGCCTATGTAGGTCAGAGAAGACTTCACAACGAAGGTAGCACTTGGACTGAGGTTTGAAGGGTGAATAAGACATTACTAAGCACAGATCAAGGAAGGGCATGAAATGCCTAGCTGACCATCCAAGACTCATGCTCTTCTTCCATAGCATCAAATGTTCTGGGAGTTGGCCCAACCAGTTTCTAATGCCTTATACTTCTGGGGGAATCAAACGATTGGTTCTCATTAATTGGATGTGAGCAGAAGTGATGTACATCATTTCTCGGCCAGGATAAGAGTAGGTGTGCCTTTTCTTCCTTGTCTTTCCTGGCTATTAGCTTTGGAAGTAAAGGACTCTGAAACTTAGAGGATGGAGGAGCTGCAAAATAGAAGGACCCTGGGTGGAAGGTGGCTTGCCACCCTGAACTGTTACTTGACTAATCTATTACATTAATCTATTGACCCTACATAGCTTGTTTGTATAGCAGTGAGCTCTATTTTAATTAATATAAAGTAAACAATATGTGAAAAGACTTACTGATGAGTCTAGCACAGAATACATGCTCAGTAAGTATTTGAAATTGCACGGGGCATACAAATAGACCAGTATAGCCAGAACAGAATACATGATTGGTGAGAGCAAGAGGAGGGCAGCTGAATAGCTAGGCATGGACTGATCTCAAAGAACCTTGAATGTCATGCTAAAGAATTTAGGTTTAATCTTGTGGAAGGAAAGCCAATGAAAATATTGAAAAGGTTAGAGGCACGATCTCCAATAAACACAACACCCAAGAACCTGCTGTGATTTTCTTTAAATGTAAGGTGGGAATATTAAGATGGAAGATAGGATTTCAGAACCAGAAGGCACCATGGTTTAATCAAACCTCATTTAACAAATGAGGAAAGTGAGACCCAGAGAATTTAAGTACCTTTGTCAAGGTCACCCAGCTAAAACTTGGCAGAGCTGGAGACTAGAAGGCTAGTCTCTTATTTCCAGCCCTACAGCATTGCTCTTTCCACTGTGCCACAGTGCTTCAAAGCAGTGGAGACCAGCTGGTGTGCCTGTGTTTTCAGTCCCCTAATGAAGACATTGGGGATTTGGAGGCTGGGTATTTACCATGGAAGGCTGTCTTCTCTGTAATTCCTCATCTGGTTTGAACCACTATTTTGGAAAAGGTCCATTTTTTAGCATCAGATTTCCCTAGAGGACAATTGGGAATGTGCTCAGTGGCCTGTGGGGTGCCCTTGCACTTTCTGAGCTTTTGTTGGGAGGTTGAGAAGAAAGTAGCAGTGGTTTGAGCTCCTGGAAATGCTCCTGGTCCTTAGGCATCTGGGGAGTAGTTGGCCCTCTCAGTTGGCTGTGGTTTAGCCTGCCAGCAGACTGTCCTCCAGGGGTCACATCAAAACATCTTCCTCAGCTTGTCTCTTTAAAGGGTCAGCCCCTACGACTGGCATTTTAAAATCATTTTCTGTTCATCAGTTCAGTACTTCTGGTTTTCATATACTGATAAGCTGATTCATTATTCAACATAATTATTCTTACTCCATGTGCTATCCAGAGCAATATGACATACATTTGTTTGTTTTTTTAATAGCAAGTGGATGCAAAAGGACAACCATGATGAGGCCAGTCTCAGGGAAGCATGACATGTGATCTGACCTAATGAGGATTGGGTATTATTGAATTATTTTACAACTGGGGGAATCCAGAGCACAAGTTGGGGGGCAGGGAAGGCCATTTGTCCAAAAGTCCCCAAGAAAACTGGGGAAAAATACATTTCTTGATGTTTCTTTGTAATTTCCTTGCTCCTTGTTTTTTGGTTGTATCCTGGTTTCCTCCCTTGCACTGATAGATTAAGGTTAGGATGATAGATCAAATGGTTGCTGCTGCTGCTGCTAAGTCGCTTCAGTCGTGTCCAACTCTGTGTGACCCCATAGACGGCAGCCCACCAGGCTTCCCTGTCCCTGGGATTCTCCAGGCAAGGACACTGAGTGGGTAGCCATTTCCTTCTCCAGTGCAGGAAAGTGAAAAGTGAAAGTGAAGTCGCTCAGTCCTGTCTGACTCTAGTGACCCCACGGACTGCAGCCTACCAGGCTCCTCTGTCCATGGGATTTTCCAGGCAAGAGTACTGGAGTGGGGTGCCATTGCCTTCTCCAAGATCAAATGGTTAGGATGAAGTATTAAGAAAGATAAGATTGTTGCCTCAGTCGCTGAGGAGTGCCTTGGTGCCACCTGAAAACAATGTCTTATGCAGTGGAAAATGCTTGGGCTTTGAAGTCAGAGACATCAGCCACGCTTTAGCTGTGAGACTTTGGCAAATTCTTAACCTCTCTGAGCCTCAGTTTCTTTTTCTGTGAGATGGGAAAATAATGTAAAATATGGGGGTGGTTTTAGGGATTAAATAAGTGAACATATGTAAAACATGTTTTAGTGCTGGGCACATAGCTGGCTCTTAACAAGTATTATTTCCTTTTTCAAGTTTCTGAGAAGTTCCAATTCTTTCCCCCAATCCCTATCCTGGGTTCTGGTCAACTGGTAAAATGAAACAAAAGAGTGAGCAGATAGAGACCAAAATGCCACTTCGATTGTTGATAAAGGCTGTTTATTGTAGGAGATAATGGATTGCTAAATACTAAAGGAGTTAGGTCAACTTGTTTACCCAGTCACAAGTAAAATTTGACCAGAGTAGGACCTCTCACGCTGGGAGTAGCAGTGGGAGCAGGAAGGGGACCCTGCCCCCGGAGGGGTAATACTAAGGTGATATCCTCACTGTGGGCAGGTAGATACATAACCTTCTGAAAGAAAGGAGAAGCTAAGCTGAACCTGCCATGTGTACTTTGCAATTCACAAAGCAAATTAAGCCCCTCCCCTAAGGAGAAGGAATAAGAGAGAGGTAGACAGAGGCCACGGAGAAGGCAATGGCACCCCACTCCAGTACTCTTGCCTGGAAAATCCCATGGATGGAGGAGCCTAGTAGGCTGCAGTCCATGAGGTCGATAAGAGTCGGACACGACTGAGCAACTTCACTTTCACTTTTCACTTTCATGCATTGGAGAAGGAAATGGCAACCCACTCCAGTGTTCTTGCCTGGAGAATCCCAGGGACAGAGGAGCCTATTGGGCTGCTGTCTACGGGGTCGCACAGAGTCGGACATGACTGAATCGACTTAGCAGCAGCAGACAGAGGCCAAGAGAGTCAAATGTCCACAGGATGGAAACCTCAGAAGTGTCTCCCTCAGTATCTCCCTTCTCTTGACCCCCTCCTCTCATTTTGTGCTACTTCTTAGCCACACTGCTCATGAAGGACACAGCTATCAGTGTGTCACTGTGGGTAGCCTCAGAGTACAAATGTTGGGGAAAAGGTGGGGAAGAGAAAGGGAGATATTGGGTTGAGTCATTGGGAGAGAAAGAGAGGTGGCCACATAAATCCAGAAAGAGGAGGCTAAATTTAGAATTGGGAATTAGAGGTCTGAAGGGAGGATCTCTAACAGATTTGACCTCTGAGTCCCGGAACCATATCTCCTGGAGATGATTCTCAGTCCCAGCATTGGGTTATATACCCTCTGCCTCAGTTTTTAGTTTTTAAAATGTAAGCATATTTTGTGATTGTAAACTAATATGTGATCACTTTGGAAAATTCAGAAATAACAGAGAAGTATAAATAATAAATCAAAAATAATCCATAGTCTCACCACAAAGAGGAACTAATATTAACTTGGACTATATTTCTATTAAGTCTTTCTTCTATGCATATCATTATACAGATACGGTGATTCTCTCTATACATGTTAAATTTGCATGCTGAATTTTTACTTACTATTATAATCATTTCCCCATGTTATTAAAAGTTCTCAGTAATTAACATCATTTTAAATGACATTTTCCCTGGTTATAAGCAGATCTGGATCAGTCTCTACCAATTTATGAAAATCCCATGGGTCTGGAGAGATCTTCTAAGTGTTTACCTTCTTGAACAGGTGAATAGGGCATTTTCAAAGGCCAGGGCTTTATGGGCCTGTTCATGGTAACTATTGCACTAAACTTGAGCTTCTAGAGAGTTCTCATATTTCTAGCAATTGATTATATAAGTGATCAAAAGATGCCACTCTGCAAAATACAATAATTCAAAGCATAGGCCTTTCTTATACACCACAGCATTGTTACACACTCAAAAAAACCATTGTGTTAGTTTGCTATAGCTGCCATGACAAAACACCTTAGCCTGGGTGGTTTAAACAGCAGCAGTTTATTTTCTCACAGTGCTAAAGGCTAAAAGTCCAAGATGTCAGCAGGTCTCACTGCTCCTGAAACCTCACTCCTTGGCTCGCACGTGTCTGCCTTCTTGGTGTGTCCTCAGATGTTCTTTTCTCTAGGCGTGGGCAGTCCTGGTGTCTTGCTGTGCATATTGAATTAGGGCCCACCTTAAAGACTTCATTTTAACTTAACCTCATTAAAGACCTTATCTATCAATACAATCTATAGTCTTTCGTGAATAGCTTCTTTTGCTTAGCATAACGTTTTCAAAGTTTATCCATGTTGTCACATACATCAGTACTTCATGCAGAAAATGTTCCATTGTATGCATGTAAAACATTTTGTTTACCCATTCATCACTTCATGGACATAGGTTGTTTCCATTTTTTAACCACTGCAAATAACCCTGCTATGAACGTTCATGTATAAGCTTTTGTGTGGAGCTATGTTTTCATTTCTCTTGAGTATGTGCCTGGGAGTGGAATTGATGAATATTATAGTAAGTCCATGCTTAGAATTTTGAGAAACTACCAAACTGTTTTCCAAAGTGGCTGCATCATTTTACATGCCCACCCACAGTGTGTGAGGGTTCCAATTTCTCTATATCCTTACAAACACTTGTTATTGTCTGTTCTTATTATAGCCATCCTTGTGGGCGTGAACAGCTATCCCTTGTGAGGTTTTGACTTGCATTTCCCTAATGACTAGTGATGCTTAGTGTCTCTTCTTGTGTGTATTGGCAATTTGTATAGATTCTTTGGAGGAATTTCATTCAAATTCCTTGCCCATGATTTAACTGGGCTGTCTTCTTATTATTGAGTCATAATACATTTGTATATATTCTAGATATAAGTTCCTTGTCAATATACAATTTGCAAAGGTTTTCTCCCATTCTGTTGTTGTCCTCTTACTTTCTTGATGGTGTTCTGTGAAGCACAAAAGTTTTTAATTTTGAAGTCTGATTTATTTATTTATTTTTTGGTCACATCTGCTTTTGGCAGCATATCTAAGAAACCTTGCCATATCCAAGGTCATAAACATTTTCTCTGTTTTCTTCTAGGAGTTTTGTAGTTTTAGCTCTTACATTTAGGTCTATGATCCACTTTGAGTTAATTTATTTGTATGGTGTAAGGTATAGCCCAACTTCATTCTTTTACACGTGGATACCCAGTGGACACAACTGAGCGGCTGAACTGAACTGAACTGAACCCAGTTGTTTCAGCAGTATTTATTGAGAAAACTACCTTTTGCCTATTGAATTGTCTTGGGTCCCTTGTCAAAAAAAGTAAATTGACCATGTACTTGAGGGTTTATTTCTGGACATTCAGTTCTATTCCTTTGATCTAAACATGAGTTCTTATGCTTTATACCTTGATTTCTGTAGGTTTTTTATAAGTTCTGAAGTCAGGAAATGTGTATCTTCCAAATTTGTTCTTCCTTTTCCAAAATGTTTTGGTTATTCTGGGTTACATTTCCATATGAAATGTAGCATCAGCTTGATGATTTCTGAAAAAAAAAAATTAAAAAGAAGAGAAAAAAGGAAAAAAGAAAAAGCAGTAAGATATGGAGAGGATTGCATATTCTGACTGTTCATTGCTATTGTATAGAAATACAATTGATTTTTGTATATTGTTCTTATATCCTGCCACGTTTCGGAACTTGTTTTTATCTTATATTCTTAATCATATGCTTTACTGCTTAATCTGTGTTAAATATTATAAAAAATACAAAAATGAACAAGATATGATCCCTATTCTGAAGAAGCTGATAGCCTAATTCAAGAAGTAAGACATAAACTTATTGAGTGAATAATTGCTTGTTTCAGCAATGTGCAGGAAAGTACAGAATTACCAAATGAACACCACAGATAATTAGAGCTCTAGAAAAGTTCAGGGGATGGAGAGACAATTAAAAGTTAGAGAGTCTGAAAAAAACAGAGTAGAAAGGATCTGAAGGCTCACTGATATGAGCCATCCCTATAAACAAACTTTGAATTTCAATATTTGAGAATCCTAAAAGTTTCAAGAGATCCCTCTGCTATGGATGACCCTCAGAGTTACTTATGCAACATATATGTAATATCCAGATTTAATAAATTATATCAACTTGCCATATTTGCTTAAGGTTTTTAAGCTCTAAGTAAAACATTTTAGTTACAAAAAAAGGCCCTTTCATTCCATCTCTCCTCAGAGATAGCCAGTTTCTTAAAGATAGTGAGAATCCTTCCCACATATGTTTTTACATTTTTGCTACAAATATATACATTTTAGGTGTTTAAACATGTACATAAATGGTGTACATATTTTTCTAGAACTTTTTTCAACATCATGCTTTTAAGATTTATCCATGTGATACTTGTAGAGCTAGTTCATTTTTTATAACATAGTAATAACATACTATATAGTACTGCAATATAGTCTCATTGTATAAATATTCTAGAATGGATGATCTATAGGTGGATATTTGTTATGTCTAGTTTTTTGCTGTTTCAAATTGTTATATAATTAATGTTCTGGTGTATGCCTCCATAGGCTCCTGTATAAGAGTTCTTCTAGGGAGTATATCTAGAATAGAAGTTATTAAGGAATAGACTATGCATTCTCAACTTCGCTAGATTGCTCTCTAGATTATTCTCCACAGATGCTGAACTACTTCTTACTCTCATCAATGATATATGAGAATTTCTCTCATTTTATAGTTTAACCAACAGTGTCAAGTTTTTTTTTTTAAACTACACATATCTGAGTCCTATTTTCACAGATTCTGTTAGGGTAACTCTGGAGTGTGGTTTGAAACAGGTGATACTGAAACCCAGTAATTATGAATAAATTTGTATCATTGAGAGCATCAGCTCTATGTACGTACGCACAGTCTAATATGGTGAAAGGGCTCTAGCACTTTGTTGGTAACATCTATATTGGATAGATGGATTTATCTGTACTTAGATCCTTGAAGATGGGTAGAGAAGTACCACTGCCCAACATATGTTGTAGATGTTGGGTGTATAATTGACCAGCCCACTGACTGGGGACTTAAAGTCCCACCTTTGACAGCTGGGTTGATGGGGGACTATGTTAGCTTTCTGGGAGCTGTCTTGCCTTTTACTAGGTGTGTGGCTGGGTGCCAGTTGTCAGGACTTGCATACATGCCATCGCTTAGGGCAGGGTGCGTGTCAGCGATGTCTGCCAGCCCGCTGGGTGGTGTCACTGTGTGGAGCATTTGTGGCTTTTTCAAAGCCCTGAGGAATCTGAGAAGCAAGTGAGGGAATGCTGCATGAAAACAAAAGGCAGTGGAAAGAGTGACCAGCCAGCAGGCTCCAGCAGGCTAGAACGCTCTGTCCTTGTTATTACTGCTTCATGAAAATGCCGCCGGCTTCCTGGCAAGGTCTGGAAGGTAGAGGCTTCTTGAGAAAACAAGGACAAGCGATGGGTACTTTCAGGCTGGAATCTGATTGCCCGGCTTCCCTGTTTTCTAGTGGAAGCTGCAGGGGGAGGATGGGGAACCCTCTGCCCCTTGGTGGGTTTAGGTTGCTCTTTCCCTGTCTGCTGGCTGCTTTCCTGAGTTTTCTCCTCCCACTCATACGCAGCACAGTTCTGGTCTCAGAGGCCCAGCAGGGCTGGGCTGGGAGAAACACTGGGCGGTGCCCCGGACAGAACTGTTCCTCAAGGAGCCATCTGAAGGTCAGTCTAGGGGAGGACAGAGGGCTCCAGCCATAATCCTCCTTCAAGGGGGCGTTGCCACAAAGAAGGGCCTCCTGATTTGGGGTAGTGAGACCAGGGAGAAGTTTCATTCCTTGCCTGCTTTCCTCAAAGCTATTTATGCGTGGTATCACGCACTCTCACAGCATAGCCTGCCTCAGTTTTCAGAAATGAGGGAGAAGCTCAGGAAAGAAAAGAGTTTTCATTAATTCATTATAAGATGGCTACTTGGACTCATTATTTGACTTGTCAGAAGTCAACCTCTGCCTTCCCTCCTGATAATCTGTCAGTGACATATAAAATAATCTAGGTGCAAAACAGGGAAGTACCCAGCATTCTCTTCCTCTCTTGAAAAGAAACTATGAGGATAATGAATAAAAATAGGTCTTTGTGGATACAACAGGGCTGAACTGAGGGTGTGGCTTGCTTGGCAACAGCTCAAGCAAAGTTATTTCTCTTGGTCCCCAAATGTTCTTGACTTTGCTCTGCCTGATAAAATCCTAAAAGACCAGCTTGAATGTGACCTTTTTTTTTTGGTGAAACTTCCCATCGATAGAGCTCCTTCTGGTCCCGTAGCATCTTGTTTTTATAAAAAAGCATTCATCATGTTGTGTGGCAACTACTAACTTGGAATTACAGCATATTCTATGTGTGTGTATTCCCCCAGCATTTATGGACTGTACTTTAACATAATAGTCTTTTGATACATATTTATTTGATGAATCAGAATTCCTGAGGAAAAAAACAATATTCAGCTCTAGTATTTTCTTAATTATCTTGCCTTTTCCTCCTTGGGGTGAAACTGCAAGCAGGTTTAGCTCCACATGGGATAGATAACACGCTAAAACCAAATGGTTTTTCTTTTTTTTTAAAGGAACTGCTCCAGCAGGAATGGGTGTTTCAGTTCTATCATTCTATTACAGGTACAGAAATTGTTTCCAGGAAACACTGCCATTATTATCTCTGAAAGGCAAGTCAGTGGAAATTGTTATTTTCCATTTATGGATGGACAAATGGAAGCTTTCTTTCTCATTTACCAATTACAGAATGTGCACTCTGTTCAAAGTACTGTGCTAGGATTTTCATGGGATACAAAGATGGGCAAGACAAGGTTCTTATTCTAAAGGAGAATCTATAATCTAGTTAGGAGGAAAAAATATTTGTATGCAAAAGTCACTATAACTAGGGAGCTTTTTATCTGAATCATATGAGTGGTCCAAAAGGAAGTACTAAAGGGAGTACCGAAGGTAGGCAAAAGAATTTCCAGAGTAACTGGGGATATCATGTTAGTCAACATAGCATTTAAGATGAATAGATTTTGCGCTCCTTATTCTCTGTTTGGCCCCTGGACTAGCTTCCTGTGACTGCTGTAACAAATTACCAAACTGGGTGGCTAATAACAACATAATTTTATTTTCTCAAAGTTCTGGAGGCCAGAAGCGTGAAATCAAGGCTTTGGCAGGGCCAGGCTCCCTCCGAAGGCTCTAAGGATGAATCTGTTCCTTGTCTCTTCCAGCTTCTGATGGCTTCGGGATTCCCTGGCTTGTGGCCACTTCACTCTAGTTCTGATTCTGTGGACATGTTGCTTCCTCTTCTCTCTCAGAACTCCGCCTGCTTCTCTTTTATTAGGATACATGTGATTGCACTTAGGGCCCATCCATGTAAACTAGGATTCGTATGCTCTTCCACTCGGGATCCTGAATTCAGTCATATCCTTTGCATGTACTCTAATTTTCTCAGGTCCCAGGCAGTAGCATGTGGATATATTTTTTCGAGGAGCACTAGGTAGCCCATGACAGCCTCCTATCCTCCTATTCCCTGCTCTGTGCCCCTGAGGCTGTTATCTACAGATGACTCGCCTGGGCTCCATTGCCCTCTTGCTTACTGTTGGGTTTAGCCAATGGGAGGCATCAGCAAGTATCAAAGGGTAGGAGAAAAAAAGAGGTTGAGGTATTTCTTCTTCCTTCTGCTTTAGCACCAGGTTCTGGCAGCAGCTATGCCCTTTCGCAGCTCGAGCTCCTTCAGGACTCTCATAACACCTTTTCCATCCCTTGTCTCTTCAGCCCTGGGCTTCTACTCTCGCTAGTCCTTGGGTGCCTCAATACTTCCTACGCTCCAGAAACCCTGCCTACACCTTCGTAAATAGTGTCTTCATTAAATTATTGTCAAAATCCCAGCGGAGTGTGAGTTTCCTGACTGATACAGACACCAGGAGGCAAAAATTTAATTTTCAGAACAGAGATAGACTCAAGTTGCCTCCATCTAAGTTTAAGTAATGACCAGTGGGGACTGGAAGGTGATTCAGCATACAAGACAGCCATAGCAGCTGGATTATCTTGCAGGCTCTTTGGCAGTAAATATCTGTTGCTTTGTGCTCTAATTATCTGCTATTATTGTGACTCTATTCTGTTGCCCTTGCTACTAAGTACTTTCTATTCTTTTCTCTGTCTCACAGTTTCTATTGCTCATGGTTTCTGCTGCTACGTGATGTCAGCTTTCTTCCCTCTGTGAATCTTTTTGTTTCTCCCCACTGCTGACTCCCTCTTTGTATTTCATATTCAACCCTCCAAAGGGCCTGACTGGTTTGGCTACTCACCATCAAGTATAGGCAGTTAGGAAGAACTTCCTCTGACACGTTGTCATATGAGCATAAGTGTACTGCTCTAGGGTAGGTGCCTGCTCCTAGACTAAATGGTTTTGCTTGAAATGGCAGAATAAATTGAAACATAATTCAGTGTTCTGTCAATTAGATATCCACGAGAAGTGGTGTGGATCACAATAAACTGTGGAAAATTCTGAAAGAGATGGGAATACCAGACCACCTGACCTGCCTCTTGAGAAACCTTTATGTAGGTCAGGAAGCAGCAGTTAGAACTGGACATGGAACAACGGACTGGTTCCAAATAGGAAAAGGAGTATGTCAAGGCTGTATATTGTCACCCTGCTTATTTAACTTCTATGCAGAGTACATCATGAGAAATGCTGTGCTGGAAGAAGCACAAGCTGGAATCAAGTTTGCCAGGAGAAATATCAATAACCTCAGATATGCTTATGGCAGAAAGTGAAGAGGAGCTAAAAAGCCTCTTGATGAAAGTGAAAGAAGAGAGTGAAAAAGTTGGCTTAAAGCTCAACATTCAGAAAACGAAGATCATGGCATCTGGTCCCGTCACTTCATGGGAAATAGATGGGGAAAGTGTCAGACTTTATTTTTTTGGGCTCCAAAATCACTGCAGATGGTGACTGCAGCCATGAAATTAAAAGACGCTTACTCCTTGGAAAGAAAGTTATGACCAACCTAGAAAGCATATTCAAAAGCAGAGACATTACTTTGCCAACAAAGGTCCGTCTAGTCAAGGCTATGGTTTTTCCAGTGGTCATGTATGGATGCGAGAGTTGGACTGTGAAGAAAGCTGAGTGCCAAAGAATTGATGCTTTTGAACTGTGGTGTTGGAGAAGACTCTTGAGAGTCCCATGGACTGCAAGGAGATCCAACCAGTCCATTCTAAAGGAGATCAGCCCTGGGTGTTCTTTGGAAGGAATGATGCTAAAGCTGAAACTCCAGTACTTTGGCCACCTCATGTGAAGAGTTGACTAATTGGAAAAGACCCTGATGCTGGTAGGGATTGGGGGCAGGAGGAAAAGGAGATGACAGAGGATGAGATGGCTGGATGGCATCACTGACTAGATGGACATGAGTTTGAGTGCACTCCAGGAAATGGTGATAGACAGGGAGGCCTGGCGTGCTGCGATTCATGGGGTCGCAAAGAGTGGAGACGACTGAGTGATTGAACTGAACTGAACTGAGAAGTGGTTATGGGTGTGGCAAGCATTCTGACACTTCCCAGGGTGGTTATCAAAACTCACAAGTTCTTCTGTTGCCCAGTTCAATAGCAGAGGCATGGTGGTCTCTGAAAAGCACAACACATGTTGGAAAAAGCAAGCAGCCCAGAATAGCTAATGGTGTAATTAAAATAGAGAAACATTATCATTGGCATTAAAGCTGGAAATGTAGCTCACAACAGTTTGTGGAGGGCCTTGAGTGAAGATTTGTTTTAGAAGGAACTTTAAACATTATTTTATGTTCAGTGAAAAGCTACTGAAGGTTTTTTGAAAGTGGGAGAGCAAGATAAAATCAGTTTTTAGGGCTATTTATCTGATGGCAGTGGTATTCAGATTGGATCAGAAGTAGGAAAATGTGGAAACAGAAAGACAAATTAGGAAGGTGTTATAATAGCATAAGTTAGAATAATGGGGAACCAAGCCAGAACAAGACTGGGAAGAGAGGGGACGTTCTTGTAAGAACTTCAGAGCAAGAGTAGATTTAGGATTGAGGCTGGTTTTGAGCCATTGGTTCAGAATATTTTTACTATCAAGGGTGGCGGTATGTATTTGGAGGAATACATGAAATCTATCAGACATAGTAATAAGACTGACAATATTTTTACCAGCTATTATCTTTTAGAATACATTTTTTGGAAGCTTGGTGTTGAGCCAAGGGAGGGTAGGACCTGGTGGTTCCACTGAGAGAAATTGAGTCTGAATGTCTTAGCCTATATTTGCTAGAAAAACAGACCACAAAGCAAGAATTAACGCTAATGTTTTATTTAGAAGATGTAATCCTAGGGCAGTAAGAGTAAGAGAAAAAGGGAAGAGAGGCTGAGAAAGCGAGGAAGTGATGCAAGGTGATGTTTGAACAATCTACAGAGGCGGCAGGTGCACCTGCCTGTGCATGCAGAATCTCTCTAGACATTCTGCGTGGCAAAAACATGCTCAGTGGAGGTGAGACTAACACTTTTTACCCCCAACATTTCATTTTGAATACTTTCAAACCCATGTAACTCAAAAGAATGATATAATGAATGACCCTATACTCTTCACCGAGATTCACCAATTGTTAACACTTTGTCACCTTTCCTTTATCTCTTTCTATAAAGATACACTTTTATCCACTGATGCATTTGAAAGTAAGTTGAATACTTTATGAGGTTTCACTCGAAATAATTCAGCATACATCTCCTAAGAATAAAGGCATTCTCCTACATAACTGCCAGAGAAGGCAATGGCACCCCACTCCAGTACTTTTGCCTGGAAAATCCCATGGATGGAGGAGCCTGGTAGGCTGCAGTCCATGGGGTCGCTAGAGTCAGACATGACTGAGCGACTTGACTTTCACTTTTCACTTTCATGCATTGGAGAAGGAAATGGCAACCCACTCCAGTGTTCTTGCCTGGAGAATCCCAGGGACGGGGGAGCCTGGTGGGCTGCCATCTCTGGGGTCGCACAGAGTCGGACACGACTGAAGCAACTTAGCAGCAGCAGCAACATAACTGCAATACTATTTTTAGACCTAGGAAAATTAATGATTTAATATCTTTAATTCCACATTCAAATTCTTCTAATCTTCAAAATATCTTTTATAACCATCTTTTCTTTTTTATCCAAGAACTTAATAAAGTCCATACATTGCATTTGATTCTGTCTCTTGAGTCCAGTGCTCTGAGGTAGACATTTAGCAATGCTCTATGGCATGGCCTCTAGTCCTAGTTGAGGAGTAGAGAGAGAAGCCAGAAATTCATGGTGTGTGGCTGATGAGCCTAGTTGCTCAGTGGCAACCAAGGGGGAGGGCCAGGCTGGGAGAGTGGCAGATAAGCTCCAGCCCCAGGTAGCAGGATTCTGTGTACCCAAACAAAGCAAGCTAGCTGCAGTCGTGGCTGAGACAGAACTGGAACCACCTCCAGGAAGATAGTGTTCTGAGGGTTACAGAAGGAATAATCAAAGACAAGTACATTCCTAGACAGCATAGAATAAATGAGTCTCAATATGGGCTCTGGAGACTGGCAGAGCTGTGCTTAAGTCACAGCTGTATATGATCTTAGGCAATTTACTTAATCTCTTTAAGCCAGTTTCTTTACTCACAATATGGGGATGATGATACTATATAGCTCATGCTTGTAAAGTATTTGGCGTGATGCTTGGCATACAGTAAATGCTAAGTAAATTATGGCAATTACAGTCATTAATATCATTCTTGGATGACTGCATAATCTTCCCAATGCTTTCTTTTCTCCTGGCTGACTCTGCCATGTGCTGCTCCTAAATCTGTCTTGAGCAGGTTGGGTGGCTTGAGCCTGAGTCCTTTGTTACTCTCAGGGGCAGCTAGCTCTGGATCACTCCACACTTTGGGTCATGGAGCCCCACTGAAGTGATTCCCTAAGGTCCTGACACATTAAGCCCTAAGAAAGTAGCACCAATAACCCATCACCTTTGGTATGTAGATAGGACATATTTTATATAACCATTTGCTTTTAAACATTTTTTTTCCCTTCAAAATAGAAAAATAATGTTGCCTTGGTACCCCAAGACAGCACAGTCAAATACATAATAATTGCTAGATCCACATTATAAAAAGGTTCCTATTAGACTTTGAAAACAGAAAAGATCACTCTTACACAAATGGCATTTGATGGGACATCATCTCTAAATTGGAGAAAGCAATGGCACCCCACTCCAGTACTCTTGCCTGGAAAATCCCATGGACAGAGGAGCCTGGTGGGCTGCAGTCCATGGGGTCGCTAGGAGTCAGACACGAGAGCAACTTCACTTTCTTTTTTTTTTTTGTAATTGCATATGAAATTTTGGCATTTGGCATATGAAAATTTGGCCATTTCCTTCTCCAATGCATGAAAGTGAAAAGTGAAAGTGAAGTTGCAATTGCATATGAAATTTTGGCAGAGATGGATGCAAAATGCATTGTTTTTGTATGAGATGCCAAAATTTCATATGCAATTGCAACTTCACTTTCACTTTTCACTTTCATGCATTGGAGAAGGAAATGGCAACCCACTCCAGTGTTCTTGCCTGGAGAATCCCAGGGACGGGGGAGCCTGGTGGGCTGCTGTCTCTGGGGTCGCACAGAGTCAGACACTACTGAAGCGACTTAGCGGCAGCAGCAGCATCTCTAAATTATATATATCAAAATGTCTTTGTTCCCATAAATTGAAATCCTTTTGACTTTTCATAAGTGTATTAAATTCCAAGAGGAACACATATCTAAAGTTTGCAGGACAACAACAAAAACAGACGTATCACTCTTTTATTCAAAACCCCATATCACTCAGAATAAAAATTGAATATTTACCAATGGCCTTTAATGACCTATGGGCTCTAGTCTTCAGTTATTGGACCTCATCTTTTAATAACTAGGAGGCAGGAGAGCATACTCAGGTACTTAAGAGCACCAAATGTCTCTAGAAACTAACTACCTGAGTACCAGTTCCATCTCTATCATTTGAGAATTATGTGATTTGGAGACAGTTATTTAACCTTCCTGTGTCTCAGTTTCCTCATCTGGAAAAGAGAAAAAAACAGCACCCATGTCACAAGGTGTTGGGAAGATTAGTTAATATTTTTAAGTGCTTAAAATAGTGCTACTAGTAAGTGTTAGTTACTCAGTCGTGTCTGACTCTTGGTGAGCCCTCTGGCTGTAGCCTGCCAGGCTCCTCCCTCCATGTGATTTTCCAGGCAAGAATACTGTAGTGGGTTGCCTATCTAAGTGTTAGATAGATAACATACTTCCTCTTATTCATTATACTCCAGCCACAATGGCCTCCTTTCCACGCCTCCAGAAGGCCAAGCACACTCCTGCCCAAGGACCTTTGTATTTGCTGTTCTCCCAGATGGCCACATGCCCAAATTCCTCTCCTCCTTCAAGTCTGCTCAACTATCACCTTTTAAAGGATGACAGCCCGATTTAAAATAGCAATCTCCTCCTGTACACCCCTGCTTTGTTTTTCTCACTGCCACTTATCTACTTTAATACTCTATACAGTTTTCATATTTACTTGTTTTTCATCTGTCTCCTCCAATTGGAAGATAACAAGGGCAGAAATACTTATTTTATCCTCTGATGTATCTCAAGCGCCTAGACCATTGCATGTGCTAGATGCTTGATACTATTTTTGGAATGAATGAATGCACTGTTTTCAGGTAAAGAGTCCACATATTCTGAACATTGATTTGTAAATGAGATTCCTATGCAAATGCAAAAGTTGTTCCTAGGTTGAGTAGATAAGATCTCCTTCCCACAATATTTTTTAAGAAGTTAATTAGCAAACCTTTTTTTTTCCCCTTAAATACAGTAAAGGTAAATTTTAGCTGAAACTTAGGTAAAGCTACCTTAATTAGAAATGAGCATATTCTGAATTAATAAAATTGATCAACTCCTGATTAACTGCTAGTGGACTCTGGCACAGTCATTTATCTAACATGACCTAGAAGTCATGGCCTGTCATCAGGATATGGAAAGAAGAGAACTAGTAAACACTTGGTCTAGGTTAGATAAGCTGCTGGGTCAAACCTATGAGGAAAATATTATCATCCCCATAGTATAGATAAACAAACCAAGGCCACAGAGGCCCCAAATCATATACCTGATAGGTGATAGAGCCCATATACAAAGTACTGGCTTGCAAAATCCATGCTCCTTCTAGTGTCTCACTTTGAGCCTCAGATTTCACATTTCACATGTAGTAATATTACTGGGCTTCCCTGGTAGCTCAGCTGGTAAAGAATCCACCTGCGATGCAGGAGACCTGGTTGATTGCTGGGTCAGGAAGATCCCCTGGAGAAGGGATAGGCTACCCACTCCAGTATTCTTGGAATTCCCACTCCGGATTCTTTATGCAGATGGTAAAGAATCTACCTGCAATGTGGGAGACATAAGAGACTGGGATTGATCCCTGGATTGGGAAGATCCCCTGGAGGAGGGCATGGCAACCCACTCCAGTATTTTTGCCTGGAGAATCCCCATGGACAGAGGAGCCTGGCAGGCTGCAGTTCATGGTGTCACAAAGAGTCGGACATGACTGAGCAACTAAGCACAGGACAGCACAGCACAGTAACATAACTAAGGCACAGTTATTATGACAATGAAAATAATATAAGTAAAGTAAAACACTCAATAAATGATGGCTTTTTTTTTTTTTTAATGATTAGACTTTGGCAATGATGAGGAGACTTACCAGAGCTTCTCCAGGGCAAAATATGTGAGCCCCAACTTACCTGGACAAGCGAAGTGGGTCTTATGGGATAGATTAGTGGAGAAGTAACATTTTAAGAAGAATTTTCAATTTAATGCAAATTTAACTACTTATTCTACTTTTACTTGCTAAGTTGACTTTGCTTAGTCACTCAGTCATGTCTGACTCTTTGCTACCCCATGGACTGTAGCCCACCAGGCTCCTCTGTCCATGGAATTCTCCAGGCAAGAATACTGGAGTGGGTTGCCATTTCCTCCTCCAGGGGATCTTCCCAACCCAGGGATCAAACCTGTTTTTCCTGCACTCCTGCATTGGCAGGTAGCTTCTTTACCACTGAGCCACCAGTTTCCCTATAGTTGACTTTATGGACTCTAATTAATGAAATTTGAGACAGTTCGATCACCACAATTCAGTCGGTTGTATCAAAAGAAAAAGTCACATATTCAAAGTGATTTGAAAAGTTGGGAGGGAGAGGAAAGAAGAGATAGGGGAGAAATGGGAAAAAACAAATCTTTACAGAAGAATGCCAGCTCATAAATGTTGAATAATTGATGAGGGTTAAGAAGAACACTGTTGTACAATTCTCAATATAATAACTTATTCAATCAAGGACTATCAGTGGATGATAAAACCTTTGGGTAAAGGGTAGATGGGTGTCATGGGCTGAATTACGTTCCCCAAAAAAGGTATGTTGAAATCTTACCCCCAGCCCTCAGAATGTGATCTTATTTGGAAATAGTTTTGTTGAGATGTAATTAGTTAAGATGAGGTCATACTGTAGAAGGGTGGGATCCTAATCCAATGACTGGTGTCCTTGTAAGAAGACAGTCATGTGACAGTATGGGGACACATGGAGAATGCCACAGGATGATGGAGGCTGAATTGAAGTGCTGCAGCTACAAGCCAAGGAATGTCCAGAGCTAAAAGAAGCTGGAAGAGTCAAGAAAGGATTCTCCTCTAGAGTTTCAGAGGGAGTCTACCAACATATTGTTTTCATACTTCTTGTCTCCAGACTATGAGACAATAAATTCCTGTTGTTTTAAGCTAGCCAATCTGTGGGTACTTTGTTACAGCAGCCCTAGGAAATTAATACAACGGCAAGCAGGACGGACAAAGTACACCAAAGTATCACCTTGTTTATTTGAGAGAGAAAGCTTTCCAAAGGAGAACTGTCAGTTACCACTTAATCAGGTGACAAACTTAACTTCACTAATAGTGGGACAATCTGACATGTATACCTCCTGATATTATGCAATAAGAGGTAAACAATATCATTTTGATAGACTGAGTGCAATAGGCACATGTCTTGTAATGTGACTTTGCAGCAACTCCAATCAAGAGGTAGTTGATTTATTGACCACTTGAGTCTAGGCTGGCTTCGTTACCTTGTTACTTGATTGATATTTTGGGCCAAACTCTTTTGTTGTGGGGGGCTGTCCTGTGTATTTCAGGATGTTCAGCAGCATCCCTGGCCTCCATCCACTTGCCAGTAGCACTCCGAGTCATGACAATCAGAAGTATGGCCAGGCATTGCTAAATGTCTACCTCAGAGCACTGGACTCAAGAGACAGAATCAAATGCAATGTATGGACTTTATTAAGTTCTTGGATAAAAAAGAAAAGATGGTTATAAAAGATATTTTGAAGATTAGAAGAATTTGAATGTGGAATTAAAGATATTAAATCATTAATTTTCCTAGGTCTAAAAATAGTATTGCAGTTATGTTGCTGCTGCTGCTAAGTTGCTTCAGTCGTGTCCGACTCTGTGCGACCCCAGAGATGGCAGCCCACCAGGCTCCCCCGTCCCTGGGATTCTCCAGGCAAGAACACTGGAGTGGGTTGCCATTTCCTTCTCCAATGCATGAAAGTGAAAAGTGAAAGTCAAGTCGCTCAGTCCTGTCTGACTCTAGCGACCCCATGGACTGCAGCCCACCAGGCTCCTCCATCCATGGGATTTTCCAGGCAAAAGTACTGGAGTGGGGTGCCATTGCCTTCTCCGGCAGTTATGTAGGAGAATGCCTTTATTCTTAGGAGATGTATGCTGAATTATTTCAAGTGAAACCTCATAAAGTATTCAACTTACTTTCAAATGCATCAGTGGATAAAAGTGTATCTTTATAGAAAGAGATAAAGGAAAGGTGACAAAGTGTTAACAATTGGTGAATCTCGGTGAAGAGTATAGGGTCATTCATTATATCATTCTTTTGAGTTACATGGGTTTGAAAGTATTCAAAATGAAATGTTGGGGGTAAAAAGTGTTAGTCTCACCTCCACTAAGTGACTCTTTACTGACTTAATATGATACAAAGAGCAGGCTTGTTCTAAATAAATCTTCTGTTGTGTTCTAAATAAATCTTGTGTTCTAAATCATTCAGTGTTGCCTGGATAAAGAGTTAGCTCATACCAGTTTGGAGGGGGGTTGGAGCTGTGGAAGGGGGCTTCTCCCAGCCTAAGGAACTATACACAAGCCCAGCTTCTCATGTGACTACTGGCTTCCTTTCTCTTGCGTAACACCCCACAGGACCAAAAGTCAATGGCTGGGCAGCTTGCGTGTGTTTCCCCGACAACTCTGGTAAACAGCTTGCACCAAAATCCAGGTTAAAGTAAAAGTGAAGTTGCTCAGTCGTGTCCAACTCTTTGTGACCCCATGGACACCAGGCTCCTCCATCCACAGGATTTTCTAGGCAAGAGTACTGGAGTGGGTTGCCTTTTCCTTCTCCAGGGAACCTTCCGACCCAGGGATTGAACCCAGGTCTCCCACATTGTAGACAGTCGCTTTACTGTCTGAGCCACCAGGGAAGTTTCCAGATTGCCTGCTGCCAAAACAGTCTGGATATTCCTTTCACTGATAAGGGTACTCTCAAATTTGCTGTATACCAGGAGACCAAAAGAGGGGCAGAATTCCCTTCTCTGGAAAACCATTCTGTGAGGCCAGCAGGTCAGCCAGGGACACTAAGAGAATGGGGTCTCTCGGCTCTCCCTTTTGTTAAAGATATTGTGAATTTTCTCTTTCCAAAGTAAAATCTAATTATTTTTCATTTTATTTATTATTATTTAAAAAAATTTTTGGCTCAGACAGTCAAGAATCTGCCTGCAATGTGGGAAATCCAGGTTTGATCCCTGGATTGGGAAGATCCCCTGGAGAAGTATTCTTGCCTGGAGAATTCCATGGACAGAGGAGCCTGGGGCTCCTGGTGCTACAGTCCATGGGGTCCCAAAGAGTCAGACACAACTGAGCGACTAACATGTTCACTTTCACAGTCTGTGAGACCTTAGTTCCCCCACAGGAATTGAACCCATGTCCCCTGCATTGGAAGGTGAAGTTTTAACCACTGGACCACTAGGAAAGTCCTCCCAATCCAGTTTTTTTAACCTATACTTACGATGTAGTAAAATGCAAATCATGCCTTGGTACACTAACACTTAGGTAACTGTAAAGAGACCCATCTTGTAAGAGAGCTAATATTGAAAACATAGACAAAACTCAGAAACCAAAAAGGAAAGTGCTAATAAATGGTTTAGTGTAAAATACCTGAAACTTTTTAATGGTAAAAACAAATATGACAAGAGCAACAAGAAAATACTATAAATTGAGCCAAAAGACAAATGGCACGGAAGGAAATAATTAGTTGTAACATAACACAAAGGGTTTATTTTGTTACTGTATAAAGAGACCTTACAGTTTAATAAGGAAAAAATGAACAGGAAAAAGGGCAAAGAATATGAACAGGTATTTCATAAAGAAAATAAGAATGGCAAAACTACTTGGAAAAAAATACAATTTCATTAGTGCTTAGAAAAATGGAAATCATAACAATGTGATACCATCTTTATCTACCAGATTGACAAAAACTTGGAAGTTTGATAAAACTTCGTTTAGACAAGGGTATAAGTGAACTTTTACTGTTGGTGCAAATGGAACAACTGTTTGGAGGTTAAAATTTGGCAACATCTAACCCAATTTTTAAATCTATATATACTTTAACCTAGCAACTTCAGTTACAGGAATTTATCCTAAGATAGAGCAATATAAATTTCCAATGACACATGTATAAAAATGTTCATAGAAATACTGTTTATAGTAACAACCAGAAATTATTTAAATGTTCATCATTGGGGCAGTGGTTAAATAAATTATGGCACATTCAATGATTAAAAGATCTTAAGATCTGTATGTGCTGACATGGAAATATTTCTGATACATTACTAAATGAATAAAACAAGGTATAGGTAATTAGGAAAAACTCACTCTTTCTCCTCCGTCTCCTTCACTATCAATCACATTTACAACACTTCTGACATCAGATACATGGGAAATTTCCCCACATCAAGCAATTCTCTATGACGTGAGCTGGGTGTCCTACAATTTAATACAATCTTGACGCAAGGGCTTCCCTTGTGGCTCAGCTGGTAAAGAATCTGCCTGCAATGCGGGAGACCTGGGTTTGATCCCTGGGTTGGGAAGATTCCCTGGAGAAGGGAAAGGCTACCCACTGCAGTATTCTGGCCTGGAGAATTCCATGGGCTGTATAGTCCATGCGGTCACAGAGTCAGATACAACTGGGTAACTTTCACTTTCACTGACACTATTTACCTGGACACTATCGCACAGGTTAAAGGCTCAGTTCTATGAGATTGCCCCCCACTTCAGATTAACCAGGTTCCCAGATTATCCATGATTTCTGTCTGATTTGGCTACAAACTGAAGGTTCCCAAGATCTCCTACCCCTTGGATTTCACTATTTGCTAGAACAGCTCAAAGAATTAAGATTAACAGTTATGTTTATCAGTTTATTACCTAACAAAGTGTAATGTAAAGGATCCAGATGAACAGCTAGATGACAAGACACATGGGGCAAGGTCTGGGAGGGTCTGAGAGCAGGAGTGGTTCATCCTCCCACTAGGTGGGTGTGTTCACCTGTCTGGAAGCGCTCCAAACCCCATACTATTGAGATTTTTATAGAGGCTTCATCACAGAGGCATGATCAATTAATTCCATTTCTATTCCTTTTTCCCCCTCTCTGGAGAAAGCGTGGTGGGGCTGAAAATACCAAGCTTCTAATCCTGGCTTGGTCTTTCTGGGGACCAGGGCTCATTCAGGAGCCATCCAATAGCTCACCTCACTAAAATAAAAGAGGCTACAAACCCCCAGGAAATTCAAAGCTATTTAGGAACTCTATATCAGGAAGCCGGAGAAGGCAATGGCACCCCACTCCAGTACTCTTGCCTGGAAAATCCCATGGACAGAGGAGCCTGGTAGGCTGCAGTCCTTGGGGTTGCTAAGAGTCAGACTCGACTGAGCGACTTCACTTTCTCTTTTCACTTTCATGCATTGGAGAAGGAAATGGCAACCCACTCCAGTGTTCTTGCCTGGAGAATCCCAGGGATGGGGGAGCCTGGTGGGCTGCCATCTATGGGGTCACACAGAGTGGACACGACTGAAGTGACTTAGCATAGCATAGCATAGCATGTCAGGAAGCAGGGTCAAAGACCAAATATCAGAACAAAAGATGCTCCCAGTATTCTTATCACTTATGGTTTAGTAGCTCTGTGCTGGAACTGGAGCACAGGTCAATGTATATATTTTCTATTATCTCACAATAGGATACTATATATTTGTATATTTTATGATCTGCTTTGTGGGAGAAATACATATATAATATGTTTATGTGGAAAAAAATATACATGAAATAGTTAACAGCACTTACCTTGGGATAAGCGACTCTTGAGAGTCCCCCGGACAGCAAGGAAATCAAACCAATCAATACTAAAGGAAGTCAACTCTGAATATTCATTGAAAGGACTGATCCTGAAGCTTCAATACTTTGGCCACTTGATGTGAAGACCCAACTCATTGGAAAAGACCCTGATATTGGGAAAGATTAAAGGCAAAAGGAGAAGGGGGCAGCAGAGGATGAGATGGTTAGACAGCAATGGACATGAATTTTAGCAAACTCTGGGAGACAGTGGAGGACAGAGAAGCCTGGCATGCTGTAGTCCATGGGGTCACAAAGAGTTGGACATGACTTATTGACTGAACAACAGCAACAACAACTCCAGATAAAAGTGGAAAGATTTTTCTTTCCATTTTAAGGCTTTTTGAAGTTGACTTTATTTTCATTAGTGGTGTTTTCAGTTCAGTTCAGTTCAGTCACTCAGTCGTGTCCAACTCTTTGCGACCCCATGAACTGCAGCACACCAGGCCTCCGTGTCTATCACCAATTCCCGGAGTTCACTCAAACTCACGTCCATAGAATCGGTGACGCCATCCAGCCATCTCATCCTCTGTCGTCCCCTTCTCCTCCTGCCCCCAATCCCTCCCAGCATCAGAGTCTTTTCCAATGAGTCAACTCTTCGCATGAGGTGGCCAAAGTTCTGGAGTTTCAGTTTTAGCATCATTCCTTCCAAAGAACACCCAGGACTCATCTCCTTTAGAATGGACTGGTTGGATCTCCCTGCAGTCCAAGGGACCCTCAAGAGTCTTCTCCAACACCACAGTTCAAAAGCATCAATTCTTCGGCGCTCAGCTTTCTTCACAATCCAACTCTCACATCCATACATGACCACTGGAAAAACCATAGCCTTGACTAGACGGACCTTTGTTGGCAAAGTAATGTCTCTGCTTTTGAATATGCTATCTAGGTTGGTCATAACTTTCCTTCCAAGGAGTAAGCGTCTTTTAATTTCATGGCTGCAGTCACCATCTGCAGTGATTTTGGAGCCCCCCAAAATAAAGTCTGACACTGTTTCCACTGTTTCCCCATCTATGTCCCATGAAGTGACAGGACCAGATGCCATGATCTTCGTTTTCTGAATGTTGAGCTTTAAGCCAACTTGTTCACTGTCCTCTTTCATTTTCATCAAGAGGCTTTTTAGTTCCTCTTCAATTTCTGCCATAAGGGTGGTGTCATCTGCATATCTGAGGTTATTGATATTTCTCCCGGCAATCTTGATTCCAGCTTGTGCTTTTTCCAGCCCAGCGTTTCTCATGATGTACTCTGCACAGAAGTTAAATAAGCAGGTGACAATATACAGCCTTGACGTACTCCTTTTCCTATTTGGAACCAGTCTGTTCCATGTCCAGTTCTAACTGTTGCTTCCTGACCTGCATACAGGTTTCTCAAGAGGCAGGTCAGGTGGTCTGGTATTGTCATCTCTTTCAGAATTTTCCACAGTTTATTGTGATCCACACAGTCAAAGGCTTTTTACTTTTACACTTAAAAAATATACACAGATCGTGCCTTGAAACAGCTTTTAAAACGTCAATCGGTGCCCCTTCTGATACTTCTGAAGAAAATATTTAAATTACTGAAGCAAGATGAGGCTGTGGATAGATAAATATGTATGAGGATGCAAACATGTCAGTAGTATCAAGCCACTTCAACTGGGTGTATGATTTTTAGAATCCAGCTAGGCTGGATCAGTACAGTTAGCAACTTTCTTAAGCAGTCTCGAGCCATTCACCTTTCTAAAGCTGCACAGGCCGTGCCTTTTAGCAAGATTCCTGTTGGAAAGCCACAGTAGCCAGCAAGAGGAAAAAAAAATGCGACAGGAGATTTTCTTTCTCCTTCTCTCCTGAGTTTTTTTCAGAAATGTTGAAACTAAGATATAAACATGACTCAAAAGTACTGAGATATGGGGAAAATTTGCAAAGGTGTTCAGATGATTCTTGCTTTTTTATAAAAGCACCACATTTGCGTCTGGCTGAGTCTCTTTGAGACACCCCAGGCAATAATCTGAGAGGATAGCCTCTATCAGGGGAACACTTTCTGTTCCCAGTGAAGTGGCACATTTAGTTCCTGGTACAGGCTCACTTAATTCCTATTAGTCATTTCACAGCAGTATCTTGGGAAGAAAAAAATCTCAAATACTTTTGGGTGATTTCACAAGTAAATTAAAGACAGTCCCTCTTTTCTCACAGTTCCCATTTGTTTACAAATTTCAAGTCAGTAAAACATGTTTGCCTTTGTGGATATTTCTCTGCTGATGTACCTACCTGGTTTCCACTCTACTGGGGTACCTAGATTTATGGCCACAACATAGCAGGTGGGTCCTGGACCACACAGCCTGGTTTCCCATTGAATTGATGGTGAAATTTTAATTTCTTGGTCTGTGATTTGAAGGTTGTTCTGGGACACTGTTTAGAAACACAGGTCACTGTAAGTAAGACACTGGATCTGATCAAGGTTTGTTTGTTATTTTCTATGTTGTTTAAGGACGTTAGATGAATGCTTAAATTTGTTATTGAAGAGTTGCCATGAATGCTGAAGATGCCCATACGGGATTATTATTGTAGGTTGGTTTGTGACAGCTGGCCTTGATTTAGTTATTTCCTCAAGAAGACACTTTGAACAATTATTTAAATGCCTCCCCTCTGCAATTACAATAATAACGATGAAGATGATTTTGCAACTGAATATGTAATTCAGGATGCATACACTCAACTACTGTTTTTAGCTTGTTTCTCTTTCTACATTGATGTCAGCTGCTGTTGTCAGGATGACTGAAGAACAGAGAACCATTTTTCTATTGAGGGTCACCAAACTACATAAAAAAAAATAGTAAGAGAAGGGCTACACAGGAAGTTCTAAGAAAAATAATGATTATAGTTAATATTTAAGGAGTGCTAAACTATGAGCAAGTATTTTTTTTCTCCTTGGAGAGAAAAATTTAGTATTTTCAGAATTTATCTGCTTTTAAAATGAACACATTTCTTATTTAATAATTATAAATATCTGACAATGGTTTTGTTCTATAGCACAATCAACGAAGGAGCCACAAGTGAGAAAGATGGTGAAACAGAGGAGGGAGGTGTGTGTTGACGATAACCAGGAGACAATATAGAGTAAAAGAAATGGAGTCAGATGCACAAGGACAGGAAGATGCAGAGGGTCATATAGATAAATGAGGGGTAAGAGGAATAAAAAAGACAGTAATAGGGTGGGAGAACAGGTGAAGGAGATAGGTAGGTAGGAAGAGAGAGGAAGTGGAAGAGAAACATGAATAAAGAAAGAGGAAACAACAGACCGAGTAATGTGGGGGATTAAAAAAAAAGGCATATCAGTTTGTTTTTAAGATGAATGTGGGATCTGTAGAACGTGGCATTTCCACCACCATCACCTGTTACCAATTCTCTGAAATACTGATCAACGACTGCTCACAATTCTAAGCACTAAAATCACTTTAAGTGTAGACATGGTGGATAAGGTGGGAAAGTTGACATGGAAACCTTATAAAATGGATATCCAAGCTAGGTGCCATTGCAGTTCTGGTTGCTTGAGGCTGCCTTCTCAGGAGAAACCCCAAAGGGAGGAGGAGAGCTCAGCTGTTAGTTAGAAGCAGCTTCTGGCCTGCCACTCTCCTGAGGCTTAACGCGAAAAAGCTTTCGACCTTGACTGCACAAAGAAACGTGCTCATCAGAGAATCCCACTGTAAGGCCGGTTATTGTGGGGGGCTATCGGAGAAGGTGATGGCACCCCACTCCAGTACTCTTGCCTGGAAAATCCCATGGACGGAGGAGCCTGGTCGGCTGCAGTCCATGGGGTCATGAAGAGTTGGACACGACTGAGCGACTTTACTTTTACTTTTCACTGTCATGCATTGGAGAAGGAAATGGGAACCCACTCCAGTGTTCTTGCCTGGAGAATTCCAGGGACGGGGGAGCCTGGTGGGCTGCCGTCTCTGGGGTCGCACAGAGTCGGACACGACTGAAGCGACGTAGCAGCATGAGAGCAGAAATTTCAACATTAAACTGGATAAAATTAGGCCAAAGGCCAGAGGTTCTCAAACTTTGTACTGTATGTTTAGTAAGTGGCATTGCTAAAAACTGATCCTGAAAGTGGGGGGAGAAGATAATTTTGAACTTATTTGGAAATATACAGGAAGAAAACAAATCAAAATTATCAACATGGTAAGAAAGTCTGTATGAAAATCTACATTTGAGAAATAATTTGACCTGATTCCAACATCTGGTGTCTCTTTGAAGACAAGCTTCTGTTGATGTGCTTAGATGGATCTAAGATGGGGAACCAGGAGAAATAGTTGGCTTCTTTTCTGCTTGTTTGTTGTACTCTATAGCTCAGTTCAGTCCCCTGTCCCACTGGGCATTCCTGTGTTCCCTTACTTTTTGACCTGTTCGAGTTCTATTCTCTTTGTGGAGCCTCCTAGAATTGCTATCACCATGCTCTCCTATTTCTGTCATTCACAAGTTCCCTCTATCCAGTTCTCATTTTTTCAGTAACACTGGAACTTATATAACCTTCCAATCACCTATGCTTCCCTGGTGGCTCAGACAGTGAAGAATTTGCCTGTAATGCAGGAGACCTGGGTTCAATCCTTGGGATGGGAAGATCCTCTGGAGAAGGGATAGGCTACCCACTCCAGCTGGTGACTCAGATGGTAAAGAATCCCCCTGCAATGTGAGAGATCTGGGTTCGATCCCTGGGTCAGGAAGATGTCCTATGAGAAGAGAATGGCTACCGTGCAGAAGCGTGCCGGCCACGTCAGACCATGCAGAAGCACGGCTGAGAGGAGCTATCCCACGGGTGGTGACTGAGAGCACCAGGCTCTGACGGCGCAGGAGTGGCTGAGATGGGCTATCGCACGTCCGAGGTCAGGAGCGGCGGCTGAGAGGAGCTATCCCTCATCCAAGGTCAGGGGCAGCAGCCGAGACAAGCTATCCCACATCCGAGGTCAGGGGCGGTGGCCGAGAGGAGCTACCCCATGTCCAAGGAGTGGTGGCTGCACTGGCACTGGAGGGCCGAGAGGAGCTACTCCACATTCAAGGTCAGGAGGGGTGACCTCGTCCAAGGAAAGGAGCAGCGGCTGCACTTTGCTGGAGCAGCCGTGAAGAGATACCCCGTGTCCAAGATAAGAGAAACCCAAGTAAGATAGTAGGTGTTTCGAGAGGGCATCAGAGGGCAGATACACTGAAACCATTATCACAGAAAACTAGCCAATCTGATCACACGGACTACAGCCTTGTCTAACTCAATGAAACTAAGCCATGCTGTGTGGGGCCACCCAAGACAGGTCATGGTGGAGAGGTCTGACAGAATGTTGTCCACTGGAGAAGGGAATGGCAAACCACTTCAGTATTCTTGCCTTGAGAACCCAATGAACAGTATGAAAAGGCAAAATGATAGGATACTGAAAGAGGAACTTCCCAGGTTGGTAGGTGCCCAATATGCTACAGGAGATCAGGGGAGAAATAACTCCAGAAAGAACGAAGGGATGGAGCCAAAGCAAGAAAGCTGTGAATGTGACTGGTGATAGAAGCAAGGTCTGATGCTGTAAAAAGCAATATTGCATAGGAACCTGGAATGTTAGGTCCATGAATCAAGGCAAATTGGAAGTGATCAAACAGGAGATGGTAAGAGTGAACATTGACATTCTAGGAATCAGCAAACTAAAATGGACTGGAATGGGTGAATTTAACTCAGATGACCATTATATATACTACTGTGTGCAGGAATCCCTTAGAAGAAATGGAGTAGCCATCATGGTCAACAAAAGACTCTGAAATGCAGTACTTGGATGCGATCTCAAAAATGACAGAATGATCTCTTTTCATTTCCAAGGCAAACCATTCAATATCACGGTGATCTAAGCCTATGCCCCAATCAGTAACACTGAAGAAGCTGAAGCTGAACGGTTCTATGAAGCCCTACAAGACCTTTTAGAACTAACACCCAAAACAGATGTCCTTTTCATTATAGGGGACTGGAATGCAAAAGTAGGAAGTCAAGAAACACCTGGACTAACAGGCAAATTTGGCCTTGGACTACAGAATGAAGCAGGGCAAAGACTAATAGAGTTTTGCCAAGAGAACGCACTGGTCATAGCAAACACCCGATTCCAACAACACAAGAGAAGACTCTACACATGGACATCACCAGATGGTCAACACTAAAATCAGATTGATTATATTTTTTGCAGCCAAAGATGGAGAAGCTCTATACAGTCAGCAAAAACAAGACCGGGAGCTGACTGTGGCTCAGATCGTGAACTCATTATTGCCAAATTCAGACTTAAATTGAAGAAAGTAGGGAAAACCACTAGATCATTCAGGTATGACCTAAATCAAATCCCTTATAATTACACAGTGGAAGTGAGAAATAGATTTAAGGGACTAGATCTGATAGAGTACCTGATGAACTATGGACGGAGGTTCGTGACATTGTACAGGAGACAGGGATCAAGACCATCCCCATGGAAAAGAAATGAAACAAAGCAAAATGGCTGTCTGGGGAGGCCTTACAAATAGCTATGAAAAGAAGAGAAGTGAAAAACAAAGGAGAAAAGGAAAGATATAAGCATCTGAATGCAGAGTTCCAAAGAATAGCAAGGAGAGATAAGAAAGCCTTCCTCAGTGATCAATGCAAAGAAATAGAGGAAAACAACAGAATGGGAAAGACTAGACATCTTTTCAAGAAAATTAAGAGATACCAAGGGAACATTTCATGCAAAAATGGGCTCGATAAAGGACAGAAATGGTACAGACCTAACAGAAGCAGAAGATATTAAGAAGAGGTGGCAAGAATACACAGAAGAACTGTACAAAAAAGATCTTCATGACCCAGATAATCATGATGGTGTGATCATTCACCTAGAGCCAGACATCCTGGAATGTGAAGTCAAGTCGACCTTAGAAAGCATCACTATGAACAAAGCTAGTGGAGGTGATGGAATTCCAGTTGAGCTATTTCAAATCCTGAAAGATGATGCTGTGAAGGTGCTGCACTCAATATGCCAGCAAATTTGGAAAACTCAGCAGTGGCCATAGGACTGGAAAAGGTCAGTTTTCATTCCAATCCCAAAGAAAGGCAATGCCAAAGAATGCTCAAACTACCGCACAATTGCACTTATCTCACACGCTAGTAAAGTAATGTTCAAAATTCTCCAAGCCAGGCTTCAGCAATAGGTGAACTGGGAACTTCCAGATGTTCAAGCTGGTTTTCGAAAAGGCAGAGGAACCAGAGATCAAATTGCTAACATCCACTGGATCATGGGAAAAGCAAAAGAGTTCCAGAAAAACATCTATTTCTGCTTTATTGAGTATGCCAAAACCTTTGACTGTGTGGATCACAATAAACTGTGGAAAATTCTGAAAGAGATGACAATACCAGACCAACTGACCTGCCTCTTGAGAAATTTGTATGCAGGTCAGGAAGCAACAGTTAGAACTGTACATGGAACAACAGACTGGTTCCAAATAGGAAAAGGAGTGCGTCAAGGCTGTATATTGTCACCCTGCTTATTTAACTTCTATGCAGAGTACATCATGAGAAACGCTGGGCTGGAAGAAGCACAAGCTGGAATCAAGATTGCCGGGAGAAATATCAATAACCTCAGATATGCAGATGACAGAAAGTGAAGAGGAATTAAAAAGCCTCTTGATGAAAGTGAAAAAGGAGAGTGAAAAAGCTGGCATAAAGCTCAACATTCAGAAAACTAAGATCATGGCATCTGGTCCCATCACTTCATGGGAAATAGATGGGGAAACAGTGGAAACAGTGTCAGACTATTTTTGAGGGGGGCTCCAAAATCACTGTAGATGGTGACTGCAGCCATGAAATTAAAAGACGCTTACTCCTTGGAAGGAAAGTTATGACCAACCTAGATAGCATATTCAAAAGCAGAGATACTACTTTGCCAACAAAGGTCCATCCAGTCAAGGCTATGGTTTTTCCAGTGGTCATGTATGGATGTGAGAGTCGGACTGTGAAGAAAGCTGAGCGCCGAAGAATTGATGCTTTTGAACTGTGGTGTTGGAGAAGACTCTTGAGGGTCCCTTGGACTGCAGGGAGATCCAACCAGTCCATTCTAAAGGAGATCAGTCCTGGGTGTTCTTTGGAAGGAATGATGCTAAAACTGAAACTCCAGTACTTTGGCCACCTCATGCGAAGAGTTGAGTCATTGGAAAAGACTCTGATGCTGGGAGGGATTGGGGGCAGGAGGAGAAGGGGACGACAGAGGATGAGATGTCTGGATGGCATCACCGGCTCAACGCACATGAGTTTGGGTGAACTCCGGAAGTTGGTGATGGACAGGGAGGCCTGGCGTGCTGCGATTCATGGGGTTGCAAAGAGTTGGACACGACTGAGCAACTGAACTGAACTGACTGACCCACTGCAGTATTCTTGCCTAGAGAACTCCAAGGACAGAGAAGTCTGGCGGGCTACAGTCCATGGGGTCGCAAAAAGTCAGACACGACTGAACGACTAACACTTCCACAATTTTTACTATGCTAATATTCTTAATGAGAAAAGATAGAGGAGGAAGCTGGAATTCCCAATCAGTCCCATCCTTTCATGCTAGGTAACAGAGATATGTCCATGTATAGTAACCTGGAGTTAAACTTTCCTAGTGTAGAAAGGGATTCTAATAGGCTGACTTTCATGTGAAATAGGAAGAATAGATTGTTTTGAAGACCCAAAGGAGGGAATGCCAGTAGACTATGGGATTGTTTCTAGATGATTCTACTATGTTCTGGAGGTAGCTTTAATAAGGAAATATGATATCTGACCTGTGGCCTTGCAGAGATAATGCTACTGCTAACCACTATGACTACCATTATGTCTTATCTTATATATGGTAATCCTGACTGCATATTAACCTGTTTAATATCTGTCTACTTGATTGTGAGTTCTTTAATAGCTAGGTGCCAGCACCTGGCACATAGTAGGTGTTAACTGAATCGATGCATCAGTGTTTAAGCAGTCCAGGCAATAAAAGTGAGAGCAAGCAGGATGAAACAAGGGAAAAGACAGGAGCTAGTTCCATCTCCTCTTTCACAAAGGCCAGGTTTAACCCTGACAGTAGTCATGGACAGCTGCACTGAAAGATCGTGACTTGATGAATCCCCTTAACCTCAAACATTTCTACCCAGAGGGCTGGGATACTTTATTTTTTTGAGTCACTTTCACTTTTCCCAAAAGACCATTTGCTTCCAAATACAGTAGAAATCAGTGTTAATTGCTTTTTGGAATATTATTTTGTCAGCTTCATTTAGATGTGGTAATTTGCAAAGCAACCCCCAGCAGTTGACAGTTCATCCATAGCTGCACGGTGTTCAGACATTTCCTGGGATTCCTGCCCACTGCCTAGGCAGTGTTTGCCAGGATTTGTGCTCACCTGGGATTAACTTGGAATCAGTAGTGCTTTGTTGTGTCTAGAATTTTTAAAATTCTGAAAGGGTAAAGGCCCAATCCTACTTAATCTAGAAAATAAAAGGGTACTAACTTATAATTTAAGATTTAGCAGGTGCGTAAAGATCACCTCGTCCATACTTGGTGGAAGAGGAAATTGCAGCTCTGACAGAGTCAATGACAAGGTCAGTTGGCTGGTAGCTGGGAGGTTGGGATTAGAATCTATGTTCTTTGTGGCACCAAACTGTGAGCTGGGGTCCTCTGGATTTACGCCTGTGTGGATATGAGTGTTCAGGTTACTGTTTCTTTTTGAAGCTCTTTTCCCTGGCTAGAGACTTTCTGGTCCTCCTTCATACATGCTTCAAGGTCACAGCTCAGACCAAAGTGTTTACAGAAAAACTAGGCACTTATGAGAGGATTCATTGCCAGTCCCTGCACTCGCTGTGCCCTGGCTTCAACCAAGCTCAGCAAACCAAGGGAGGGATAAAGTGGTCCCTGGAAGGAGGAATTTCTCGGTTTAGATGCCAACAGGCGAAAGGATGAATTCTGCCTGACTTCTCCAGCAAGTGGAGGCTGCTGCCACTGCTGCCACCTCCTGGGGAAAGAAAGACCTGAGCTTCATACCTGAAGCTAGTCTCAGGGTTCACCTGTGACTTGGGCAAAGGCCGCACTGGGGCTAGGCTGAAGTTCCTTGGTTCTAGAAAATAAAAGGGATAGCCCTTTACTTAGAAAATATTAGTATTTGCTATTAATCTACTCCTTTTGGCAGCGTTGTGCTCAAAGAAGTGATTTTAAACAGAGATGACAAAGTTGCAATGAATTAATATGTAAACCATGAGAAAACAGAAGTAAGGCTGAGGCAGAGCCTTAGGAAAACACCAGACTTGTTCTCTTGGCTTTCTGAATCCTAAATCCTGGGGGCATGTTAGGAATGCATCCACCTGAGAATTGTATAATAGGGAGGACACACTGGAGTTTTAATCTGAGTTCACTTGCAGGGCTGTTCTGAGGATTAATTGAGATAATATACAGGTCCCATCACTTCATGACAAACGGAGTGCACTTTCAGGGCTGTTCTGAGGATTAATTGAGATAATATATAGGTCCCATCACTTCATGACAAACAGAAGGGGAAAAAGTGGAGGCAGTGACAGATTTTATTTTCTTGGTCTCCAAAATCACTGCAGACAGTGACTGCAGCCATGAAATTAAAAGATGCTTGCTCCTTGGAAGGAAAGCTATGACAAATCTAGACAGCATATTAAAAAGCAGAGACATCACTTTGCTGACAAAGGTCCCTATAGTCAAAGCTATGGTTTTTCCAGTAGTCATGTACGAAATGTGAGAGTTGGACTGTAACAAAGGCTGAGTGCTAAAGAATTGATGCTTTTGAATTGTGGTGCTGGAGAAGACTCTCTTGACAGTCCCTTGGGCTGAAAGGAAATCAAACCAGTCAATCCTAAAGGAAATCGACCATGACTATTCACTGGAAAGACTGATGCTGAATCTGAAGCTCCAATACTTTGGCTACCTGATGGGAAGGGTTGACTCACTGCAAAAGACCCTGATGCCGGGAAAGATTGAAGGCAAAAGAAGAAGTGGGTGGCAGAGGATGAGATGGTTAGATAGCATCACTGACTCAATGGACATGAATTTGAGCAACCTCTGGGAGATAGTGAAGGATAGGGAAGCCTGGCATGGTACAGTCATGAGGTCGCAGAGAGTTGGACATGACTTAGTGACTGAATAATACGTAAGTTCCTGGTATGCGAGAAATGTTCAATGGGAATTATACTGAGGCAAATGTACTCTTCTGATGCCCATGGTGATTTTCTTCATTTACTGACCAGAAATTGATTGATAGCTGCCATGTCTTTAATTTTTTCAGTCTTCTGACTATAGATGGTCCTTAGGCTAACTCATTTTATTTTTTAAAAATATAGTCATAAATTATTGCTAAGGACTAAATGTTTGTGGGCAGCCCCCATCCACAATTCATATGTTGAAGCCCTAATCCCAATGCGCTGTTAGGTGGAGACAAGACCTTTGAAGTAACTAACTTTAGACACCATCAGTGGAGCCCCTGATGTGATTAGTGCCCTTACAAGAGGATGAAGAGATGAGAGCTCTTCTCCTTTGGGCATGTGAGGATACAGCAAGGAGGCAACCATCTGCAAGCTAGGAACGGGGCTCTCACCAGACAATGAATCTACTAGCACATTGATCCTGGACTTTCCAGCCTCCAAGTGCAAGAAATAAACATCTGTAGTTTACGATGCCTAGTAAATGTTATTTTGTTATAGCAGCCTTTGTTATGTTGACTAAGAGAAAAAGTGGTAAAAAGAAGTGGGGGTGCTGCTGTAACAAATACCTAAAAATATGGAAGCAGCTCTGGAATTGGATAATGGGCGAGGCTGGAAAATTTTTGAGCTGTCTGCCTAGAGGCAATTCTGGTAACAGCTCAGAAAGAGAAGAGAAGAGCTGGAGAGAATGCTTCCATCTTCTTAGGGAATATAAATAACCATGAATAGAATGTTGGTAGAAATATGAACAGTAAAGACCATTTTGGTCTCAGATAGTAACGGGGGAACATGTTATTGGAAACCAGAGGCAAGGGGATTCCTGTTATAAAGTGCCCAAAACTTGGCTGAATTATGTTCAGGTTCTGGTGTTTTGTGGAAGGTAAGAATTGGCAGGTTATGAAATTTGGTATCTAGCTGAGGAAATTCCTAAGCAAAGTGTTGAAGGAGCTACATGGTTCCTCCTGATTACTTGCACAGCAAAATATAAGAAGAGAGAAATGAACTGATGATGGAACTTTTAAGCAAAATGGAACCAGAACTTAAAGACTTGGAAAATTCTCAGCCTGTCCATATTACAAAAAATGAGAAGCATGTTCTTTCTCATTTCATATCATAAAAAAAATGAGAAAGCAGGACTGATGGACTTCTTGGATTTTACAGGAGTGGGACCATAGAACTATTTAGTTGGAACATAAGCTATTCTTTAAGACAAGGGAAGACTCAAGATTTCCCTGGTTATCCAGTGGTTAGAACATGGTACTTTCACTGCTAAGGGCCAGGGTTCAGCCCCTGATAGAGGAACTAAGATCCTGTAATAAGCTACACAGTGTCTCCTCCCCCACCACCTCCCACCCTACCCAACAAAAGACAAGAATGACTCTGAAGGCAATTCAGAAATCAGTTTTTAAAAGGTATGTGGATTGGGAAGTGGGGAGGATCACCTTGGTTTCAACAGGCCATACAGCCTCCAACAAAAGTCTTGAGAACAAGGCTGCCACTTGATAGAGCCCTGGGTGGGTGTGTCTCTGGCTTGGCAGAGCTCCTGGGGCAGGGCTACTCCAGGTAGGTCCAGAAGGTAGAGTGTCAAGCCCAAGGGATTAGTCTCTAGATTTAAGAGATCATGGAGTTTGCTTTGCTAGGTTTTGGACTTCCTTGGGACTCATTACCCCTCCCTTATTTCTTCTTTCTCCCTTTTGGAATGGGAATGTCTCTTCTAGTCCTTTTGGTTTTACAGGTTCATAGCTGGAGAGGAATTTTGCCTCAGAATGTCTCACTCACATTTGATTTAGATGAGTTCCTGGACTTTAGAGTTGGTGCTGGAATAAGTTAAGATTTGGGGGGCTGTTGGGATGGAATGCATGTATTTTGTCTGTGAGGACATACATCTTGGGGGCCAGGAGTGAAAGCAAGAAGTTGGCTGTCTACAAACCAGGAAGAAGGCCCTCTCCAGATACCAATCTACTGGTGTCTTGATCTTGGACTTCCCAGTCTCTAGTATTGTGAGAAATAAATGTTTGTTGTTGAAGCCACCCAGTCTATGGTATTTTTGTTATAGCAGCCTAAACTAAGACAATGAGTGAAAAGAAATTCAGGAGGAACTGAGATTTAATTCAGGAATATTTTGGGGGTATCTACTGTGTGCTAGTTACAGAGGATTTAAAGAATAATGTAGCTGTAGACCTAAAAAGTTTCCATTAATTAGTGAGTAAGTGAACGTCACTCAGTCGTCTCTGACTCTTTGTGACCCCATGGACTATACAGTCCATGGAATTCTTCAGGTCAGAATACTGGAATGTGTAGCCATTCCCTTCTCCAGGGGGTCTTCCCAACACAGGGATGGAACCCAGGTCTCCAGGTAGATTCTTTACCAGATGAGCCACCAGGGAAGCCCAAGAATACTGGAGTGGGTAGCCCATCCTTTCTTGAGTGGATCTTCCTGAACCAGGAATCAAACTGGGGTCTCCTATATTGCAGGCAGATTCTTTACTGACTGAGCTAGCAGGGAAGCCCCTTCATTAATTATATTAGGGAAAAAGAGACTGAGAATTAGGTGCTTGGATTCTAATAGATTCAGATCTGCAAACAGCCCAGTTGTAAAATGACCTTAGATGTCACATTGAACATATGTGGGTATTAGTTTCTTCATATTATTATTGCATAATAATATTGTGAAGAGAAATTCTTCTTTTTACAGCAGGGCTTGCCTACCACATAGCAAGCACACTGAGTATTGTGTTGTGCTTCAACTCTCCTAACCAGCTGGAAATTGTTAAAGAAACCATGAACTTTGAATGATCCTGGTAAGCTAAAGCAAAACCCTTAAAGGGCCTATCTGAAGACTTTTTTCCCTGACCAATGAAGTATGGGGCTTGTTTTAACCAATTATATATACAAAGCTGTGGATTTAGTCCAGCCTATTTAGAGTATTTGTTTGAATCTTTAATTAGTACAACACATTATGACAGCCCTTCCTAAAAATTAAAAAACACCTTTTCCCTCTCAGTCAATTGGTTATGTTCCTTTGCCTAGAAATAAAGTCAGCTGGATTTGTTTTGCTTTTAAACTCTTTATTATTTGACCATATCTTATCTTTGAATGGGCTTCCGTGGTGGCTCAGACGGTAAAGAATTTGCTTGCAATGCTGGGGCCCTGGGTTTGATCCCTGGGTTGGGAAGATCCTCTGGAGAAGGGAATGGCTACCCACTCCAGTATTCCTGCCTGGGGAATTCCATGGACAGAGGAGTCTGGCAGGCTACAGGCCATGGGGTTAGAGTCAGATATGACTGAGCAACTGACACTTTAAACACTAGCAACACTATCTTTGAATAGCACTTTACAGTTTGCTCAGTCTCTTCCCACCTGAAAGGAATGGGGATCCTATCAAACAAGATGGGCTCTTTGAAACGGAGATTCTGGCTCTGTTACTGACTAGCTATATTTCCTTGGATAAGTTACTGTAACAGTTAGGGTCCCAGCTGGAAACAGATGGCATTCTCAAATTGGGCAATTGGAGAGGTTTAATAAAGGGACTATTTATAAAGATCTGAGAACATACTGGGAAACCACAGGGAGCACGGGGAGGGGTTGGTTACTGGAACCCAGTACCAGAGAGCTGTGTAGAGAGGCCACTTGGGAGGACTTGTGACCTTTGGTTGAAAGGACAGTCAGCCCACTGTGCTTACAGTTAGAGAGGTCAGGGGAAGGCACACTCCAAGCTTACTCTCCTCCCTCCTACACATCTAGAAGGGCAAACTAAAGATAACAAACAATTAGTTAACCTTTCTGAGTCTTATTTTTCTTATTTGTGAAAAAGAGAATAACAATATTTCTCTCTCAGAGTTTTTGTGAGAATTAAAATGAGAACTTATAGCAAACAAGCTAGGCCCTCTTCTTTTGCTTGATTTTCAAACCTTCACTATGAAGTAGACAGATTTTATTACAGCCACTTTGCAGTAGTGGAAAATGAGATGCTGAGAAGTTGTGACTTTCCCAAGGTCTCATAGCTGGAAAAGTAGCTGAACTGGGATTGCAAACAAGATTTTTGATGTATACTCTGGGTTTCTTTCCCTTACTACTCCGTATCCCTTGATCCCCTTCTGCAGAAGGCTGCCACAGATGGTTTCTTCTTTCTAGAGCTGCTATACCCAGAGCTATACTGACTCTGCTATTTAGAAAAAAATTGATTAACCCAGGAATCAGTGCCTAAGCTTGCACTGATTGGTGAGATATGAAGAAGGTCAAGTGCCTATTTGAGGTGGTCTGATATAAGACTGACCAATATAGATCCCCACATTGGATGCTTGGCAATTCTACTTGGATATCCATTAGGCTTCCATTATAGTACACTGAAGTCAGAATTCTTGATTGCTTCTACCTCAAAACTGTTCTAACCCTAAATCTTCCTCTTTCAGTTAAAAGCATCACTAATTATTCAGTGGTGCAAACATGAAACCCAGGAATTATCCTCTTTTCATTTCTTCCTGCCTTCCCTCCCTCATCAGCAAGTCTAGCTGGCTTTACTCCCAAAATACATGCCAATTCAACCACTTCTCTCTACCTCCTCTGTTAGTGCAAGCCACCATCACTTCTTGCCTTGGCTTAACCTCTTGTCAAGTCTCCTCCCTCCAACTCTTGCCTCTTTCCATTCCATTTTCTGTTTTGCAGAGTGATTATACAAAATGTGAAGTGGATCACATGGCTTGAATCCTCCTACAGGTTTCCCCTTCACATTTCCACGTCATGACTCCTTACCACGACTATTAGGGCCCTATGTGTTCTGATTCTAGTCTCCCTCTCCATCACTATGCTACCACTACACTTTCTTCTTCAATTCCTCTCTCCCCTCAGGCCCATAGAGCTTACTTATTTTCTCTTCCCAGAATGTTTTTTATCAGCCTTTGCATGGGTGGCATTTTTGCACTGCACAGGTATTAGCTCAAACATTACCTTCTTAGAGACAGTTTCCCATCTGATCTAAATATTACTCCACTATAGTCTTTTATTAGCACCGAAAATGTGCAGAATAAAATTATCTAGTTGACTTGTTTACTACATTTATTATATGTTGGCCTGTCAGGATGTAAGCTTCATGAAAGCAGGGTCCTTGTCTGGCTTATCTGTTTATCCCTGCCTCCCTAGCCTCTAGGACAGGGCCTGGCATATCACAGCCTGTCAATAAATCTTTTTCTTTTTTGCAGGAAAAGACAGTGAATGGTGATAAGCCAAATATAATCAGTTACTCTCTCTGAGCAGTATTTGTTATGAGAAACATGTTGAGACATTATCAGGGAGTAAAGGAAGATTTCTATTAGGAAATGACAAGATAACTGGATTACTAGACCTGTTGATCCCTGAAAAATGATTATCCATTGTCCAGTTCTCCATGAGGTCATCAATATATACTAATCTTTGAGTGTGGGGAACTAGAATGGCTGCCTACAGTTTCCAGGCCTTTCCCAGTATCGTTACAATAAACCCCATCAACTAAGGCAATTCCCCAAAGGCAGAGGAGGTAAATACGTACCCTTAGGTGATCTGAACTATGGCTGACTTCCGTAGATTTTGAAATTTCTTTAGTCTTCTATTTCATTTTAACATTTATATGAATTTTGGGTTCAGAATCATAACATCCCTATCTGTATTTTTGTTAACATATGAATGCTTTAAATTATTGTACCATTTGTGAAATCTGTGGCGCAGGAAAGCCATGCTATCCTGGATCTTTACATTCTCTGAGGCTATCACACCTCAGGGATACATTTTTGTAGTTTGAGAAGTCCCTGGCATTCTTATTCCTTTTTAGCACAATTAATTCATTCTTCAATAAATATTTATTGAACACCCACTATACACAAGACTAACAGGATTAAGGATACATCTATGAACAAAATATGCATGAATCCTACCTTCAAGGGAGTTATAGTTTAGGAGGAGAGAATGAGAAATAAAGAGGAAATCAAAATGTATTGTGATGTTTGCTACAATAAGGAAGGAAGCTCAAGGTGACAAGAGAAATGTAAAAAAAAAAATGGCACCTAACCCCAAAACAGGTGATGACAACCAATTTTCCAGAATGAAATAATCTGGAAAACAAGCAGAATTTAGCAAGATGAAGAAAGTGGGGAGAGTATTCCAAGCTTGGCTTAGACTAAGCCCTACAGACCAGAGAGAGCACAGAATTATAGGCGCCAATTCAGCCAGTGTGTTAGTTTAGTGTGGCTGGAGTAAGGAGTGCAAAGGAGAAAGGAGAGAGGGAAGACTAGACAGGTAATCAAAGCAGGATATGAAAGGCCTATGCTAAGGACTTTCAGCGTTACCCGAAGGGAATAGAAAGTCACTGAAAAGAGTCCAAAACTAATTCCGAGTCCCAAACTAATTGAACTGAGTTATTATCTTAACCTTTATCTTAACCTTTTCCTCTTAAAAGTATCTCCCCCCCTCTCCCCCTGCCCAAATAACCACTAATCATCTTTGGAACTAATTTACCTTCTCTGGCCTCTTCCACTGTCTCTGTAGTCCCAATTTCATTTCTGGGGTTATAGCATTATGTCAAGAACCAAATACTTTTCTAACATGCTGCAACACACAGAACACATGATTTTTTAAAGATTAACATACTGTTGCCTTTCTATTTGGCATTCTCCATCTGAGATGCTAGTGGAGGCCACTACCAAGCTCTCCCCTGTGGAAGCTGGAAGTCAGGAAAGGATTTGGGGAAGTTTGGGCAGATTGGAAAAGGAAATGGCAACCCACTCGGGTACTTAATCACTTTGGGCAGATTAAGGATTATAATGGGAAAAGAATACAAAGAGAGTACCAAGGTGTTTCAACTCGGTCATTCACTAAAAAACAAAAAAAACAAAAAAAAACAACAAAAAAAAACTGCTTTGCTTGAGTTTTTCCATCAGTCAGGTCAGGTGGAAACGAAGATGCTGTGCAGCAGGAGTAGAACCTCTTAGACGAGGAGAGAAGAGTTCTTGGTGTTGAAGTGGCTAAGACAAGGAATAGATATGCCCAACGCTAAACCAACAGGTATTTGATGGGAACATGACCTAAAGCTGCTAGATATTTCAAGTCAAGTGTTCATTTTTTTGATAAGAAGCCGGTGTGATGCCCATGGGCTTGCCTGGTGGCTCAGATGCTAAAGAATGTGCCTGCAATGTGGGAGACCTGGGTTTGATTCCTGGGTTGGGAAGATTCCCCTGGAGGAGGGGATGGCAACGCACTCCAGTATTCCTGCCTGGAGAATCCCATGGACAGAGAAGCCTGGCGGGCTGAGAGGTCTATGGGGTCTATGACTCTATGGGGTCGCAAAGAGTCGGATACGACTGAGCGACTAAGCACACACACAATGACCATATGGAATTCCGAGCATACGGGCTGTTAGTCCCTCTGTGGTCATGTTCTTGAAACTCTCAGTCTCTTGCTCTTTCAGAATTTGGGGGCTAAATAAGTATCTGTCAGCTTAATGTAGGCAGACTTACCAGCTGGAAGAATGACGACACCCAGCTTCCCGACTCCTTCAGGGTTTTTCTGGCCTCTGGGTGAATGTCATTACTGAGCAAACGGATTGCGCAAGACGGGTCTGAGCGGGCTCCCAATAGATGCTTACCACGAAGGGCCTCACACACTGAAAACTGAGCAGGGCGAGAGGACACTCGAGACTTTCCTCTTCCTGTCTCCATGTGACTGTGTGGACCAGGCGACAAGACATTTAAAACCAGGACAACTCCAGAAGGAAGGGCCGTTAGCTATGCCACTGGTTTCCTTCAATGCGTTTCCTTAAAGAATTTAGAAACTGCAGTAAGCCGTGGTTTCCAGTCTCACTGGCGGTCCCTTCTCCAAGTTCTTCTCATTTTCCCATCCTGGCCCACAACTACAATTTATTTCTTTTCACAATATTTTTGGCCTTTCCCTTACCTCTGCTTTCAAGAAAAGTCATTTAAGCCACTCCTTTACAAGCCCCACTGGAGAGCCCCTCAGGTGCTCTCCCTCCAGGGCCAGTTTCCTCCAGTCAGTCATTTAGGAGAGTTCAGCGGCGGAGACCCCCAGAGTGAATAGCCAACCCTCGTGCATCTCACTGCCTCAGGCAGCGCTCACGACGCGAGACTCGGAGAGCTGATCGCCCAGGCGGGCCGCGGCCCCTTTAAGTGCAGGCCACGCCCCTTCCCTCCTCTCGGCTAGGCGGGCGGTCGGTGGCGGCTGCTTCGGTGCTGACAAGATGGCGGCTGGCGGGGCTGTTGCTGCGGCGCCTGAGTGCCGGCTTCTGCCCTACGCGCTACACAAGTGGAGCTCCTTCTCCTCCACCTACCTTCCCGAGTAAGTGCCGAGTCCTGGGCTCGTGCTGCCCTACTGTTCGGCGTAAGCACGGCTCGGGCAGGGGGGCCGTGGAGGGCAGCCGCGCCGAGAGGCCCAGGCGGGGCCTGGTGAGGGGGACGCGCGGCCTCCGGAGTCTCATTGCAGCTGCCAAGAGCCCTTGCCAGCCCCCGCCTCGGGGAGGGGTTAGGATTCGGAGAGCAAGGTCTGGGTGAAAGGGGCGAGGTGTGTGGCGGCGCCGGGACGCGTAGGACAGCGGGGAGCCAGGTGATGCTGCGGCCGTGTTTGGGAGTTGAGAAGGGCTTGGGGGCGGGCAGCTCAGGGACGTGAAGGCAGGAGTCGGGGCTCTCAGGGTCGGGACCGCGGACAAACTGGTGAAGATGTCTTAAGGGCGCCGAGGGCTCCGGAGACGCGGGGGGAAGGTTGAGTCGGTTGCTGCCGGGACGAAGTGTAAGGCTGAGTAGAGTGATTCTTCCTGGGGGAGGGGGGCGGTGGTCATTAAAAGTGATTAGCTCCAGAGGAGTGGTAAAAGTCACAGGCGGCCGAAAAGTTGTGAAGTCTTTGCAAGTGGGGATACGTTGTAGGATTTGCAGAGGGTACCTTTTCCGGTTGGCAGTTCTGAAAAAGAGAGTGGGCAGGAGAGACATTACAGAAGAGTTCCATTATATGATGGCTCAGAGCTTAGATTTATGTAAACACAGACCAACTTCCCAGCCCAGAAGCTCAAATACAAACAAAAAAGTCTGACTTGAATGAATCTGACTTCCAGTACTTGCTTGGTCTGAATCTCCAACTTAGGTGTTAAAAAGAATTGCAGAAGAACTGTATGTTTTTCTGTAGCAGATTGCTTCTGAAATGCTGACAGTACTTTGGTTCAGTATTTATTTAGCTTTAGCTCGTCTTGGAGAGAAGGAGCAAAGCGAACTCCGGTTTTATCAATACATACTGATAGAGAAACGAGCTTAGTGAGGTTTTAAGATGCGTGCAGACCCTGAAGAAAAGTGCTGATTGTCCCCCTGGATCATCATTTTACAAGTCCAGAAATGATTTTATGAGCAAAACAAGTTACATATCATATGTTTTTATGTTACTGAACAAATAAAGTGACTAGATATGTGAAGCATAACTCAAAAGTTTGCCACCTGTATTTCTAAAGTTCTTCACGCTTTCTCAAATGTGATTTCTCTAGTCAAATCAGTCAAAAATCTAAAAATGGATCTATAACCACAAGAATCTAACTCTCTTGACTGCCAGCCCATTGTCCTGTTCTCCAGGTCGAGGGTTGGCCGTAAGGCCTTTAGTAGGATGGGGTTCAGTGAAGGATGCCAAGTGACCTGTGGCCTGATGTGGCCTGTGTGTCCTGTTGATGGCTGCTGTGTGACTGTGTCCCTGATTGATAATGACATCCAACTTTTAATGTGAGAGTAAACCAGGTAAACATTCCAGCTCTCAGCTGGAGTTGAAATGTGTCCCTTGGTACTTGACTTCTGATTTTCAGGGCTTACCAAATTGTTGAGTCTGAAGGTAATCATCATTTTTCTGTACCCAAGTTAGGATCACATAGAGTTGGGAAATGGTTTGGCATTGTTTGATCTAATAACTCTGGGAACATTTTCCTGGTTTCAAGTTAGACTGCTTCTAGGATTTCACTCCTTAAATTTCTGTTCATGGGGTGAGACTTGGGTATCATAATCTGAGTTAGGAATAAAAAGGAAACATAGGTTTTAAGCAGGCAGTGATTTAGTGGGATGGCAACTTTACTTTGACTTTGTCTCATTATCCTGGCCCCAGATTTGAAGTGGACAGCATACTAAATTTGGAGTTAAGACAGCCATTTGTAATAGGAGAAATCGATTGCAGTTTTCTCAGATATATTTGTAAACTAGTATTTAATGCATATTTAACTTTCAAACAATTTCATTTATTGTGTTTTTAGTCTTTATGATATTCTGTTGACTTATGCAGTATAGTTTTTATTTTAAAGCACTAAACTATTATAGTAGGGGAGTAATCTGAACTTTTTCTTCGAAGGAGTTGAGTATTATGGATCTTGGGTTTGAGAGTTTCATGTCTGCTGGATTGGTGTATGCCATACCTGAACTTCTAATTGCAAATAAGGATGACTGTGAACTTCTATTGGCAAGTAAGGCTAAGTTGTAGCTGTGTATGCTAGGAAGCTTAAGGAAGGGATTGACTTTATTTACTTTGGCCCTAAAGTCTTAACAGCAATTAATTTAAGTAATTAATTTACTGGCAGTGACAGTCATGTTAAAGTCTAATTTTAAGTAAAGCCTTTTGTTGAAATTGTCTGGAAAAAAGTGAAAATGTTCACTCAGTTCTGTCTGACTCTTTTCAACCCCATGGACTATAGCCTGCTGGGCTCATCTGTCCATGGAATTCTCCAGGCAAGAATACTAGAGTTGGTAGCCGTTCCCTTCTGCAGGGATCTTCCTGACCCAGGGGTCCAACCCAGATCTCTTGCATTGCAAGTGGATTCTTTACCATCTAAGCCAACAGAGAATAATCCTCTGGAAAAGGGCATGGCTACCCGCTCTAGTATTCTTGCCAGGAGAATTCCATGGACAGAGGAGCCTGGTGGACTACAGTCCATGGGGTTGCAAAGAGTCGGACATGATTGAGCGACTAGCAATGAAATTGTCTACAGAGTAGCAAATATTTATTGATTATAAGTCACTGATCAAGGCATCTTGAGGGGTAATAATGAGTCAGTAACAACAATGGGGAACATAATGTGCCTTCCATTTGCTAGGCACACTTATGAACCCATAAGTGTATTACCTCATTTCATCCTCACAGCAGTTATGTGAAAAGTCTTCATTTTCAGCTGAAGCAACAGACATGGAGACATTAAAATTTGCCTCTGGTCAAGTTTAACTCCTGTACAGAATCAGGATTTGAACTCAGGCAGTCAGGCTTGGCTTTGGAGCTGTTCTGCTTTTGCACAAAGGTGGAGAAGATTTGAAAGGGTTATTGTATTAAAGGCACTTACATTTTAGTTCTGAAAGATATTGTGAAGTCATAAAATAAAAAAGAAAAGAAAAATTCAGATCTTAGATTTTTTTTCTAAAGACTTAAACTTTTTCTTTCAAAGGCAGTAAAGAACATTTTTCTTCTAACCCTTTTAGTTTTATTTGGGCTTCAAAAATGTTACAGCAGATTGCATTATAGATAACACAATTTTATTTTGAAACTAATGAAGTAGCCTTTGACTTTTCAGTGTGCTTAAAAAGTTTGCTTGTGTTTTACCTTTTTCTGAAGTTTACAGCTACTCTGGGAATTAAGAGAAATGCATCTGTTTAAATGATGGTTAATTCTTAGATGCATTCTTATATGTAAAAATATTTTATAAACTGCTGATCTCTGTACTCAGATGTGTATTGTTCTTGCTAATAGTGATACTACAATTTATGGAGCACCTACTGTATGCAAGATGATTTTTGTATATAATTTTACCAAATCCTTAACTGCAAACCTGGTGGATAGGTATTATTGTATCTGTTTTGCATACGAGGAAACCAAGGTCCTTATAGGTCAAGTAACTTGCCCAAGGTCAGAGTTTTCAGGAGGCTTGGCAAGTTCTCAGATTTAAAAACTCTTGTGTGTGCCTCTAGTAATCACTCCTCTGAGTACCTCCTAATGAATCAGGCACCGTGTTTAGGACTTAGCATGTTTCCTTAATTTCGTCTTCAGAAAAGCTCTATGATAAATATTATCATTCTCTTTTATAGCTAGGGAAACTGGGGTTCAGAGAGGTAAGATAAATTGTCTACTTCTAAGAGCTGAAAGGGTAGGAGATATGACTCTGATCTTGGACTTCCTGACCTCTGTTATCAAAGCTGCTTCAGTGTTTTACATGGCTGTAATATGTTCCTAGTTGGGAATACAGATTAAAAAGTGCTATAAGTTAGAATGGAGAGAGGGAAAGATATTTAGATATACTATATTATCTTGACATTTAAGTTTTAATGTATTAATATAAAAATTGGGAGGACCTTTGAAAGTATATGTACATGTTAAGTAATTTTATTAATATGGGATGATCCTTGTTTACATATAGTGAAAGACTTCATTAGTTTAGGTAGTAAAATTGGATACATTTTGAAATGTTAACCTTTTTTTGTCTGTTAGTCTTTTGTATTAAAATCAAACATTATTTAAAACTGTATGTAGAATAAAAGATGAACGTATCTCAGGGCTTCCTGGGTGGCTCTGTGGTAACGAATCAGACACGAGTTTGATTCCTGATCCAGGAAAATCCCACGTGCTGGGGAGCAACTAAGCCTGTGTGCCACAAGTATAGAGCCTGTGCTCTAGATCCTGGGAGCCACAACTGTCGAGCCCACATGCTGCAACTGCTGAGCCCATGCGCCACAACTCCTGAAGCCCGCAACGCTAGAGCCTGTGCTCCAAAAAAGGAGAAGCCACCGCAGTAAGAAGCCACACCCAGAGCATTGTCCCTGCTCACCTCAACTAGGGAAAAGCTCACGCAGCAACAAAGACTCAGCGCAGCCAAGAAAAGTAAATAAATTAAATTAATAAATAAAATAATAAAAAACACTGATTTGCATTTTAGAAGAGAGATGAACCTATTTCAGCTATTTTAAAATTTTACATTTAAAAGTGAATATGTTTTTCTAATTGCCAAAAAACACCCATCCTGAGTTATGGGAGGAATGTTTGCAAAATAGACTCATAGAAACAAAATTTAAATTATTCTCAATCCTACCACCCAGAGATAGCTAATCACCCTGCAATATTCCAGATATTCCGTTATGTCTGTATCTATTTTCCAGTTTGATATTGTCCCTCTGTTGCTGTTCTGTATTCTTTTTCCTTCTTAATATGTGATAAATATTTCCTCATGTTATTAAATATTCTTTTATATTATCATTTGTTATGGATATATTATCTGTATTATGATTTTATGGCATTTTATTTCATTGACCCCCTATTTTGGAATGTTTAGGCTCCCTGAGTTTGTTTTGTTTTTATTGTTCTTTGGCCATTAGGAGTAATAAGGCATTTTGCCTTATAGAAACAAATCTTGAATTCATTTATGAAGAGATCTGAGATGTTGAATTGTTGGATTAAAGATATCAGATTATTTTTCTGCTGTTGGTGTAGGAAACTCTGTTTCTATGTACCCTGGCTTTACTTTGGTATTATCCTTAGTAATCTGGGGTTAAGAATGTGGTTTTGGTCAGATAGGTCCTTAGAGATGTCTAGCGAGTGGTTACATAATTCAAAGGTGACATTGCTCCTTGTCATTTCTTTTTTCTTCTCTCTCATCTTCGTTTATTTTAGCTTTTAAATGGATTTTTAGTTTGTTAATCATATACATTTGAAAAATAGAACACATTTGTGAGATTTATTATTTGTTTGGAATATAGGCAGTGATTACTGTGCATACAAATTTGAGAATTTGTTATAATCCTGTAGGCTTCTGAAACCCAGGAGTTGTGAATCCCTAGTTTGGAGTTATTTGGAGTCCCCTGGAGACTGGGGACTGTCATGCTTTTTCTTTCTTTCCTACTCCTTTTTCCCTTTCCCTAAACTAAAATTAGTACTGGCCTGACTTAGGAGCCTTACTATTCACTGATTGTTCTAAGACTGATATTTTCAGTCTGGTGGTCTTAGAACTTTAGGAAAATAAAGATACCAGGATATAGGAAAAGTTTGAGATGCATCATGAACTGGAGATTGAATCTGTGGAGCTGACTCCTAGGATTGGATCTTTGCGATTTTTATGAAGATGTTCTCTGAGCATTGTCAGTTTCCTTCTATGTAGCAATACTTTTTATCTTGATCAAATACTAGGAGGTTTAGTATTATGTTTACTTTTTCTTTCTTTTTTTGGCAGATAGGCAAATAGCTCTGTTATTTGCATTAACTTTTTTTTTAAGGCTGATCCAAGGATGTTCTGCATGTTGATAAGATACATTTCAGCTGTTGCTGGTGATCTGACTTTGCTTTTTTTCAGTTGTTCAGTTACTCATCTTTGGAATTATGAGAGATTTTCCAGTAGATTAAAACAAATACTTTTATTTATTTATCTTCGGCTGCGCTGGGTTTTTGTTGCTGCTTGGGCTCTGCTCTAGTTGCAGTGCAGGCTTCTCACCTCAGTGGCTTCTCTTCTGTGGAGCACCAGCTGTAAGGCACGCAGGCTTCAGATGTTGGGGCTCCTGCGCTCTACGGCACAGGCTCAGTAGATGTGGCACACGGGCTTAGCTGCTCCATGGCGTGTGGGATCTTCCCGGACCGCGGATTGAATCCGTGTCCCCTGCATTGGCAGGCGAATTCTTTACCACTGAGACACCAGAGAATTCCCTCCAATAGATTTTAATTTTAGAAATGTAGCTATTAGCACCTAAGAATGGTTTTGTTTGTATTTATTCTGTTTGGGGTTTCTGATACCTCTTGAATTTATAGTATGACTCTCATTAGTTCAGAAAAAAATTTCCAAACTAATTTTTTCAAATATTCTTTCTACCCGCTTTTTTTCCTTTTTCCTTTTCTGACTTTGCTTAAATCCATACTATACCTTTTGTCTTGTCCTATATATCCTTTATGCTTTTTTCTGTTTTTTAATCTTTTTTTTTCCCTTCTGCTTGTTTCTCATTCTGGATAGGCTTTACTTAGCTGTGCTCCAGGTTCACTAGTCCTCTATTCTGGCATGCCTTGTCAGCTTTTGATCCCATTTATTTTATTCTTGATTTCAGCTATTTTTTTTTAGTGCTAGACTTTTCGTTTGATTTTCCCTCTTTTAAAAAATAGATTCTAATTCTCTGGTGAAAATCTCCATATTGTGGTCTGTTTTCTTGACATCAGCCAAATTGCTTAAGAGTCTGTCTGAAAACTCCACTGTCTGAATCACTTTTAGGTCTCTTTCTAGTTTCTTTTTTCACACATTTTTATCTTGGTGGTTGTTATTATTATTACCATTATTTTGGGGAGTAACTTTTGATTAAATACCAGACATTATATTTAGAATTTTAGATACAATTAGAAATTATAGTTAGTTGCGTATACTGTTTTAGCATTTCTCTAGAGAAGGTTCTCTCATCTTCTGGCAGGCAGGTAAAATGGTGGCAAATCACCTCAACAGTTCGGAATTGAGCTGACTTGAGGCTGGGTTCAGATTTTGTGAACATCTGTCTTGTACAACTTTGGTAGCCCTCCAGGGAGCAGCTGAGAGACTGGGTGTTTCTCGGGCTTCCTCTGCTTTTGCATTCCCAACAGCATGCGACTCTTAAAAGCAGGAGCTCCTTACTTTCAGTTGTTTTCTGCTGGCTTTTTAGCTTTTTGCTTTTTTCGTTTTAGGAGTTGACAAATGCTTTAAGAGGAAAATCAGTACACATTGTCAGGTTTGTTCTTTTATACCTTCCTTTTCTATAGGATCTTAATCCCTCAAGTCTGGTATGTCATGGCAAGATCCACTTACCAAGTTTTGTCCCTTTACCTCCTTGAAAATCCCAAAACCTCTGCTGACTTTTCTGCCCTTTAGCAGCTGTCCTTTCTTGGCTTCTCAGCTCCTTATCTTAAAATTTTTTTTTTAATTTATTGTTTATTTGGCTGCACTGGGTCTTAGTTTTGGCACATGGAATTTTTAGTTGTGACCTATGCGATTTAGTTCCTTGACCAGGGATTGAACTCAGGTCCCCTGCATTCGGAGCATGGAGTCTTAGCCACTGAACCACCCAGGAAGTCCCTCAGCCCCTCTTCTGTGCCATTAAAGAAATAGCCGGAATGCCCTGAGAGGGAAAGCTGCACAGAATCTGGGGCTCCTTTTAACAAGTTCTTTGTTATTTCAAATCCTGACTACCTCAGAAAGTCTCTGATACCTTAAGAACTTTACAGCTTTTCTGGTTATAAAAGGTGATGTTGGTCTGCTGTGGGCTATTCTGTCATAACCAAAAGCAAAAATCTTTCTGGGTTTGGTACTTATGGAGTAGACTTACATTTTGTAGGCTTCTGAATTCTTTATGGTTATGTTAATGTACTGTCCTAACACCTGGGCCCCACATATTTTTGCTCAATGTTTTCCATCATTTTGCATTTAGATACCGTAACTGCTTATTCCTAATATCTGGTGGGAAAATTTAGGGACTATAAATAACATTATTTGTTAGCAGCTGTTTTAAATATTTATTGACTCTTTTGAGACTTATTTGTTTCTGAGGTCCAGAAATTGAGAGTTTAACGTTTGTCATTGTTGTTCAGTAGCTAAGTTGTGTCCGACTCATTGCAACCCCATGGACTACAGCACACCTTCTCCCAGAGTTTGCTCAAACTCATGTCCATTGAATTGGTGATGCCATCCAACCATCTCATCCTCTGCCACACTCTTCTCCTCCCACCTTCCATCTTTGCCAGCATCAGGGTCTTTCTCAGTGAGTTGGCACTTTGCATCAGGTGGCCAGAGGATTGGAGCTTCAGCATCAGTCCGTCCAATGAAGAAAATTCAGGGTTGGTTTCCTTTAGGACTGACTGGTTTGTCTCCTTGCTGTCCAAGGGACTCTCAGAGTCTTCTTCAGCACCATGATTTGAAGCATCAATTCTTCGGTGCTCAGTCTTCTTTATGGTCCAACTCCCACATCCATACATGACTACTGAAAAAACCATAGCTTTGACTATGGATCTTTGTTGGCAAAGTAATGTCTCTGCTTTTTAATATGCTGTCTAGGTTTGTCATAGCTTTTCTTCCAAGGTAGAAGCATCTTTTAATTTCATGGCTGCAGTCACTGTCTGCGGTGATTTTGGAGCCCAAGAAATAAAATCTGTCACTGCTTCCACTTTTTCCTCTTCTATTTGTCATGATATCATGGGACTGGATGCTGAGATCCTCCTTTTTTGAATGTTGAGTTTTAAGCCAACCTTTTCACTCTGCTCTTTCACCTTCATCAAGAGGTTCTTGACTTCCTCTTCACTGTCTGCCATCAGGGTCGTATCATCTGCATATCTGAGGTTATTGATATTTCTCCGGGCAGTCTTGATTCCAGCTTATGATTCATCCAGCCTGGCATTTCACATGATGTACCCTGCATGTAAGCAGAGTGACAATATACAGTCTTGATTCCAGTTTATGATTCATCCAGCCTGGCATTTCACATGATATACTCTGCATATAAGCAGGGTGACAATATACAGCCTTGACATACTCCTTTCCCAATTTGAAACCAGTCCATTGTTCCATGTCCAGTTCTAACTGTTGCTTCTTGACCTGCATACAGGTTTTTCAGGAGACAAGTGAGGTGGTCTGGTACTCCCATCTCTTTAAGAATTTTCCACAGTTTGTTGTGATCCACACAATCAAAGACTTTAACATAGTCAGTGAAGCAGAAGTAGATGTTTTTCTAGAATTACTTAGCTCTCTCCATGATCCAGCCAATGTTGACAGCTTGATCTCTGGTTCCTCTGCTTTTCCTAAATCCAGCTTGTACATCTGGAGTTCTCAGTTTAGGTACTGTTGAAGCCTAGCTTGAAGGGTTTTGAGCATTACCTTGCTAGCATGTGAAATGAATGCAGTTGTATGGTAGTTTGAACATGCTATGGCATTGCCTTTCTTTGGGATTGGAATGAAAACTGACCTTTTCCAGTCCCGTGGTCCCTGCTGACTTTTCAAAATTTGCTAATGTATTGAATGCAGCACTTTAACAGCATCATCTTTTAGGATTTGAAATAGCTCAGCTGGAATTCCATCACCTCCACTAGTTATTTCATAGTAATGTCTCCTAAGACCCACTTGACTTCACACTCCTGGATGTCTGGCTCTAGATGAGTGACCACAGCATTGTGGTTATCCGGTTCATGAAGTCCTTTTTTTGTATAGTTCTGTGTATGCTTGCCACCTCCTCTTAATCTCTTCTGCTTCTGTTACGTCCATACCATTTCTGTCCTTTATTGTGCCCATCTTTGCATGAAATGTTCCCTTGGTATCTCCAGTTTTCTTGAAGAGATCTCTAGTCTTCCCCATTCTATTGTTTTCCTCTATTTCTTTGCATTGTTCACTTAAGGAGGCTGTCTTATCTCTTCTTGCTGTTCTCTGAAACTCTGCATTCAGTTAGGTATACCTTTCTTTTTCTCCTTTGCCTTTTGCTTCTCTTCTTTTTTCAGTTATTTGTAAGGCCGCCTCAGAAAACCATTTTACCTTCTTGCATTTCTTTTTTTGGGGGTTTTGGTCACCACCACCTGTATAGTGTTATGAACCTCTGTCCATAGTTCCTCAGGCACTCTGTCTACTAGCTCCAATCCCGTGAATCTATTCATCACTTCCACTGTGTAATCACAAGGGATTTGATTTAGGGCATACCCAAATGGTCTTTCTTCAATATAAGCCTGAATTTTGCAGTAATGAGCATGATCTGAGCCACCGTCAGCTCCAGGTCTTGTCTTTGCTGAATGTATAAAGCTTTTCCATCTTCGGTTATGAAGAATATGATGAATGATTTTGGTATTGACCATCTGGTGATGTCCATGTGTAAAGTCGTCTCTTGTGTTGTTGGAAGAGGATGTTTGTTATGACCTTGTGTTCTCTTAGCCCAACTCTGATAGCCTTTGCCTTGCTTCGTAGTATATATAGTTATTTCCCTTCCTAAAATATGATTTTTGTATTATTTATCTTTTTTTTTTTTAGAACTTCCATGGGAATATTTATGTGAAAGCATTGTTTAAAAGAAGGAGCTTGGGTCCAATGTAAATTTTTTGAGTTGTAAATATTGTTAGTATTTAATACTTTAAAAATATCCTCACACTTCTTCAAGCTGACTGGTATTTATTATAGTTATCATCTCAGTGGTAAAGAATCCACCTGCCAGGCATCCACAGCCAGTGCTCTGTGACAACCTGGAGGGGTAGGGTGGTGATGGAGATGGGAGGGGCAATCAGGATGGAGGGGACACGTATATACCTGTGGCTGATTCATACTGATGTATGGCAAAAACTGTGACAATATTGTAATTATCTATCAATAAAAGTAAATAAGAAAAAGAACTCACCTGCCAATGCAGGAGACACAGGTTCCATCTCTGGGTCAGGAAGATCCTCTGGAGAAGGAAATGGCAACCCATTTCAGTATTCTTGCCTGAGAAGTCCCCATGAAGTGAGAAGCCTGCTGGGCTACAGTCCATGGGGTGGCAAAAGAGTTGGACTCCACTGAGCGACTAAGCAACAACAATGGCAACAATGTATTTGTTGTTAAGGCTATTGTTTTGGATAAATAGAAAGGTTAAATTATTTTAAGCATCCTTGAATATGTCTCCTTTCCCCTTCCTTTCATTGTCCCGTTTCTTCCCTTTTGATTTAAGTAGTGTGATCAATGGCACCCCACTCCAGTACTCTTGCCTGGAAAATCCCATGGACAGAGGAGCCTGGTAGGCTGCAGTCCATGGAGTCGCTAAGAGTCAGACACTACTGAGTAACTTCACTTTTTTACTTTCATGCATTAGAGAAGGAAATGGCAACCCACTCCAGTGTTCTTGCCTGGAGAATCCCAGGGACGGGGGAGCCTGGTGAGCTGCTGTCTATGGGGTCGCACAGAGTCGGACACGACTGAAGCGACTTAGCAGCAGCAGCAGTGTGATCAAAAGAGTCCCAAAACCTAACTCTTACTTATTATTCAGCTATCAGCTGGAATGTCACTCTCATAGGACTATATGACTGATCCCATCCCACCGAAGAACTCTGCACCCTTCTCTGCCCCTGTAGTTAAATGCGTTCTTACAGATATATACCCCTCTCATGTATCACTTCATACAGTTTATAGTTATGGATTTCTTTGTATAATTATTTGATTTATAGCTGTCCCCCAGTTAGACCACAAGCTCCATAAGGACTGTGGAATTTCTCCCCCCGCCGTCATTGTAGTCCAGCAGGAGTGAGTGAGTCCAAGTTACTCAGTCGTGTCCAACTCTTTGGGACCCCATGGACTATACAGTCCATGGAATTCTCCAGGCCAAAATATTGAAGTGGGTAGCCTTTCCCTTCTCCAGGGGATCTTCCCAAGCCAGGGATCGAACCCAGGTCTCCCACACTGCAGGCGGATCCTTCACCAGATGAGCCACTAGTCCAGCATAGTGTTTATTAAGTGCATGACTGAGTTAATTAACTAAGCACCTTGACTGCTTTTCTTCTTTTAATAGAGTTTTATTCTGGGGCTACATGGAGTCATATACTGGCTATGTTAAAAATATTAAATAATTAGTTTTAATGATAAGCTTTAAATCTGTGCTATGAATTTTCATGGTTTTCATAATTTTTAGCAATTTCAGAGAATGTTTTAAGTGAAATTGATTGTCTTGGGCTGGGGATGTTGCGTTTTGAAGGACTTGGACAAGAAAGCTTCTTATCTATCTTGGTATTTTAAGAATTTTTTTATTGTTAAGATTATTTAAAATTCTTTTAGGCAGTTTTTCCAATGAAACCTTGAGAACTTTAAAGCATAGTTTATCACAGAACCTGATTTGGCTAATAGCTTTTAAGTTTTAGAATATATTATGAATATTCTGATTAGTTTTCAGATAAGGATCATTTCCTCCAATTCCTTGAATATATGTATTTAATATGAAATATAAAAAGTAATATAAAAAGTTAGTTGACTTAACAATGTTTTGGGATTGGTAATTTGCATCCCATGCATTCAGCTACTTAAAAAGTACAATTCAGTGGCTTTTAGTATGTTCAGAGATATGTATAACATCACTGCAGTAAATTTTAGAACATTTTCATAATCTCAAAAAGAAAACTATACCCTTTGTTATGACCTGCTTACTTTCTTATCCTTAAGCAACCAGTAATTTACTTTCTGTATAGATTTTCCTGTCTCTCTAGATTGTGGACATTTTATATAAAGTTATATAATATGTGTTCTTTGTAATTGGCTTCTTTCACTTAGCATATTGTTTTTAAGGTTCATTAATGTTGTAGCGTGTAGGATGTATCAGTACTACATTCTTTTTGTGATAGGTATTCTTTTGTATGGATATACTGCATTTTTATCCATTCATTAGTAGATGGACATTTAGGTTGTATCCACTGTTTTGGCTTTTATGAATAATGATGCTGTAAAAAGTTGTGTGCAAGTGTTTTGTGTGGTTTTATGTTTTTCTTTGGGTAAATGCCTATGAGTAGAATTTCTTGGTCATATGGTAATTCTGTGTTTAACTGTTTAAGGAACTGCCAGGCTATTGTTGGTTGATATTTTGTTGTTGGTATTAAAATTTTGTCGGACTGATTAGTGCATATGAGTTGAAGCCCTGTGAGGAGAATGACCATCTGGAATTAGATGGCAAATTGCTTGACTTCAAGTCTGTTACTCTAAGAACTTTCTGTCACAGTTGATCTAGTCCTTTATCTTCTTTTATTTTTGTTCAGAATGCATGTGTGTGGATTGGCTCCATGTCTTCATCTTTTAAGTTACTTACCTACTTATCAGTGTACATTCTTACTTGGAGACATAACATATATTCACACATACTTTGGTAAGTAGTTCATGATGGGGATGTTAATTGAAAATCGTTATTTTTCCCCCTAAAATTTATATAGTTTGTTAACGTGTAAAATACTGAATGGGAGATATTTATGAAACTTTTTTATGAATTCTTAAACAAACTGAGGCATAAATTTTAAAAGAGCTGAAAATGATGTCAAGTTTGACAGAACAGTTTCTTTTAAAATTTCAGGTGATTGTAAAATTCACATATCATCAAAGTCTAAAAGTTTAAGTCTTTGACATCTATTACCATCTCCATTTTCTCCAACCTCAAATGCTACTTTGGGTGACAGGTTAAAGAAGACTTTGTGTTTTTTATTGTTATTGCTACATTGTGGTATTTAAATCACAATTATGGCTTTTCACATTTTTGGCTGTCTGTGCCATAAACAAATTATTCAGTTCAGTTCAGTCACTCAGTCGTGTCTGACTCTTTGCATGCCAGGCTTCCCTGTCTATCACCAACTCCCGGAGTTTACTCAGACTCCTGCCTTCAATCTTTCTCAGCATCAGGGTCTTTTCAAATGAGTCAGTTCTTTGCATCAGGTGGCCAAAATATTGGCGTTTCAGCTCTAGCATCCGTCCTTCCAGTGAATATTATTGGAACAAACAAATTATTAGGTGCCTCTAACTCCTGAGTAACAACTAGGCCTCTTTGAAGTTATGAGAGAGTATTTATTTATCATTTAATTTAATATTATTTATTTCTGGTGATGAACTATATGTACATTTAATAGTGCAGTAGAAGGTAGCAAAAAAGTTCATCTGAGTTCAGATGAATGACAAAAGCAGTAAATGTTACAGAAATCAGAAGTGAGATTCAGAGGATGAAGCATCTGTTGTTTACATGGGCTTGAGGGGAGACTTCCTGAAAGAGGTAAATGAGCTGTGACTTCCTTTGTGTACAGATACAATTTATTTAACCATGCTTTAAATTCTTTGAATGCAGGATTTATATTTACCCTTGTGTGTATTTAGCAATTGCTCTTTGGGAAATTAGGTTAACATTTGGAGCTTGTGGAGTTAGTGTAGCATATTAGAGCCAGAAAGGTGCTTGGAGGTAGACTTAGCCCAGTGTACAGGGCACTTGATACAGGCTGGGTCATTGGTCAGGCGCTTCTTCCATATATTACACACGTGGACTGGTGTCCTTGCCCACATTTCCCTCCAGATTCACCATTTTAAAATGTGTTAAGTTAACCTTCGTTTTTATTCAGGTTTGTTTCATATATCAGTTACAAAAGATACTATATACTGAAGGAAGCTTTTCTGATAGTATTCCAAAGTCACTAGCTTATATTCCCTACCAAAGAGCTAACATTTATCATATCCATTATTTTTCAGTGAACTCCTCTATTTATTTATACTTCCTTTATGATTTTGCATATTGGAAGACATAAGCATTCACTTATCACATATGCATTTAAGAAGCTTTCCTCTCTCTATGCAGAAATTTAGGTATAATGAAAACAAAACTCTGAATTGTATTTCATTCTGTCAGAGGAGTGTGTAATTTCCTGGGTTCTGTCTCATCACAACAAAAATTGGAAGCAATGGACCAGCATTACAGCCCTCGGACTGGCCAGCGTTAGGGCTCTTGGATGGACCAGTGTTACAGCTCCGTTTTATTTAGAAAATAAAGGAAACTACATCCTCGAGGCCTGAGGGCATGACTGCCCATAAGACCCGGGGAGAGAGAGAGAGAGAGAGAGAGAGAGAGAGAGAGACCCCGGCCTTTTGGCTCCTCTTTTTATCTGTTTTTTCTCCCCGCCCTGGGCCTGCCCTGTGTAAATTGGGCTAGCCGGGAGTGCTGTTTGTTCCACCTGAGGTCCTCACTCAGGTCCTCAGACCTTCCTTTGTTCTGTGTTCGCGGGCATTTCCCTGCCTTGTCTTTTAGCCACCACCATTTTGGACTCCCTTTTTCCTATTCTAACTACCTAACAATTTTTTCAGGGAAACTTAGTAAGATATTTTGAATTTTTTTATGGTATTCTAACCTGCTTTTCCATGGCATTTTGGGCAGTGATTATGTTTATATTTATCTAAAATATAATGTATGGATTGCAAATTAATCCTCTAGCAAAAATCTAATATTATTGATAGACGTATGTTGTCCTGAGATTTACTAGATTTAACAGAATAATTTTTTTGAGATTATGATGGACTGTTTGGCTGCCATTAAAAAGTAAGTTTTAGAATATTTTTTAATGATACAGAGAAAATCTTTCAGATATAATGTTATATAAAAAACATTAAAAAAGCCTTTTCAAATGGTTTCTCCAATTTATCTTTAAACATACACATATATTTGTATGCTTAGTCATATAGAAAAGGCTGCAAACAAATTAACTGAAGTCTTAACGGTGATTATCTTGGGATGTAGTAATTGTGTTGATTTTTATTTTTTAATGTCTGTTCTTTGGACATTGCCCAGAGTTTTAAATTTTATTTAAATAAATAATACATTAAAAATAAAAAGTAGGGGTTGTGTGGGAATGTATTTCATCTTCTGCATTGGTGGGTGGATTCTTTACTATTAGCACCGCCTGGAAAGCTCATTTCCTTGTTGGTGAGTTTGCATTTTATTTTTTTGAAAATGTGGCATCATCAAATAATTTAGGTAGAAGAGTGATGTGACTAAAGTCAATGGTTTAAAATTTAAAAATTTAAACACCTGATTAACAACAAGATCCTACTGCATAGCACAGGGAACTATATTTAATATCCTGTGAAAAATGATAATGGAAAAGAATATGAAAAGAAATACATGTATAACTGAGTCACTATGCTATACAGCAGAAATTAAACACATCATTGTAAATCAAATATATTTCAGTAAAACTAAAAAAATTTTTTGAAGCACTCTTAAAACCCAGTAATTTTCATTGATTTTGAGTAGCTGATTTCGTTGATTTTGAGTAACTGATTTTGAGTAGCAGTCTTCAGATTGGGGCATGCTTATTCCTGGGAGTACATGTAGACTTTCCAGGGGGTATGTTGGCAAAAATAGTTTGAAGGATTCAGTTTCCTGAGTTTTGTTATTATTGTCTGTTCTCTTAAAAATTGACAAGCCTGAGAACCTGCCTCTGGTTTAGGCCCTTGCTACTAAAAAGTGTGGCCCACTTACCAGCAGCATTGCCTTTACGAGGTACTTGTTCTTTGGAAGGAATGATGCTGAAGCTGAAACTCCAGTACTTTGGCCACCTCATGTGAAGAGCTGACTCATTGGAAAAGACTCTGATGCTGGGAGGGATTGGGGGCAGGAGGAGAAGGGGACGACAGAGGATGAGATGGCTGGATGGCATCACCGACTAGATGGACATGAGTTTGAGTAAACTCCAGGAGTTGGTGATGGACAGGGAGGCCTGGTGTGCTGCGATTCATGGGGTCGCAAAGAGTCAGACACAACTGAGCGACTGAACTGAATTAAACTGTTAGAAACGCAGAATCTCAGACCCACCCCAGACCTACTGAGTCATAATCTGCATTTTTAACAAGAACCCCAGGTGATTTGCCTGCACTTTGAAGACTTCTAGCTGTCCCATATCCTATTTCTCAATTGCAAAATAGGCATGCTTCTCATCTATTTCATAGAATGTAAGAATCTGCAGAGTGCAGACAAAGGACTGATGTAAAAGTATTGAAGTTGAGAAGGTGAATGACAAAAAAAAGTCTAGTTGTAAAATAAGTGGCTCTCAATTCTTTCATTTTAAACAAAAGGAAGATCTAAACCAACCTGTTTGTTGGTAGAGCATAAACAGTAATTTTTAATGATAGCTCATCATGTAATTTTTGACATATAATTCTGAAGGTAGTAAAAAAATTAACAGTACTAGCAGAAATTCCTTCTGTTCCCATGTATTTGTGTAAGTGAAATTTTCAGTACATGCGTCTGCAAAATAGACTTGATGCTGAATTTCACTTTATTCTGATAGTGATATTTACCTGTATATACATGAATTAATTGTAAAAAAAATGGAAAAATACTGCTCATAATATCTTTGAAAATAATTTTTAATACCATTTTACCCCACATTTAATCTTGTCTGTCAATGTGCATATTATATTTATATTAATGTGGTACATAGTGTATTTATAATAGTGTCCAGAAGAAATTTTAAAAATGTGACCAAAGCTAAAAAAGTTTAATTTATACTCTTTTTTTTCCCCCCAGAGAAGTCATAGAGAGTGAATATAAACAACTCTGCAGTACAGTAGAATATTATAATACATTAGTTAAAATTCTGTAGGGAAAGCTTAAAGAAAAGCATGAATAACATAAAATTTTGACTATTCAATTCAATTCAGTCGCTCAGTCGTGTCTGACTCTTTGCGACCCCATGAACCACAGCACACCAGGCCTCCCTGTCCATCACCAACTCCCGGAGTCCACCTAAACCCATGTCCATTGAATCAGTGATGCCATCCAACCATCTCATCCTCTGTCATCCCCTTCTCCTGCTCTGAATCTTTCCCAGCATCAGGGTCTTTTCCAGTGAGTCAGCTCTTCGCATCAGGTGGCCAAAGTACTGGAGTTTCAGCTTCAGCATCAGTCCTTCCAATGAACACCCAGGACTGATCTCCTTTAGGATGGACTGGTTGGATCTTCTTGCAGTCCAAGGGACTCTCAAGAGTCTTCTCCAACACCACAGTTCAAAAGCATCAATGCTTTAGCACTCAGCTTTCTTCAGAGTCCAACTCTCACATCCATATATGACCACTGGAAAAACCATAGCCTTGACTAGACTGACCTTTGTTGGCAAAGTAATGTCTGCTTTTTAATATGCTGTCTAACTAGGTTGGTCATAACTTTCCTTCCGATGAGTAAGCGTCTTTTAATTTCATGGCTGCAGTCACCATCTGCAGTGATTTTGGAGCCCCAAAAAGTAAAGTCAGCCACTTGGTCCACTTTCCCCATGTGTTTGCCATGAAGTGATGGGACCAGATGCCATGACCTTAGTTTTGTGAATGTTGAGCTTTAAGCCAACTTGTTCACTCTCCTCTTTCACTTTCATCAAGAGGCTCTTTAGTTCTTTTTCACTTTCTGCCGTAAGGGTGGTGTCATCTGCATATCTGAGGTTATTGATATTTCTCCCAGCAATCTTGATTCCAGCTTGTGCTTCTTCCAGCCCAGCGTTTCTCGTAATGTACTCTGCATAGAAGTTAAATAAGTAGGGTGACAGTATACAGCGTTGACGTACTCCTTTTCCTGTTTGGAACCAGTCTGTTCCATGTCCAGTTCTAACTGTTGCTTCCTGACCTGCATATAGGTTTCTCAAGAGGCAGGTCAGGTGGTCTGGTATTCCCGTCTCTTTCAGAATTTTCCACAGTTTATTGTGATCCACACAGTCAAAGGCTTTGGCATAGTCAATAAAGCAGAAATAGGTGTTTTTCTGGAATTCTCTTGCTTTTTCCATGATCCAGTGGATGTTGGCAGTTTGATCTCTGGAAGTCAAGAAACACCTGGAGTAACAGGCAAATTTAGCCTTGGAGTATGGAATGAAGTGAGGCAAAGGCTAATAGAGTTTTGCCGAGAGAATGCACTGGTCATAGCAAACACCCTCTTCCAACAACACAAGAGAAGACTCTACATGTGGACATCACCAGATAGTCAACACAGAAATCAGATTACTTAGGGAGCTTTAAAAAATTCTGAGCCCCCAAATCACAAAACAGTCTTTTCTTTTGGACCTTGGCCCAAGATACTAGATTTATAATGAAGCTCCCACAAAAACAACAATTTTTCTATATATCTGTACATACACATCTGTTTTGTTGTTGTTGTTTGTTTTGTAGTTACAGGCATACACGCAGCAAGTGATTTTAAGCCTAGAACTTAAAGAAAAAGATAAGGAAAACAGTTAAAATTTGAGACATGCAGGTTAGCCTTTATCCAGAAAGTCCATTTTCTCATTTTCACAACACATGGCTTAGTGAGAAAGTGATGCTTTTTGATCAGGATGCAGGACTATTAAGTAGGACTCAGAGTGGATTTCAGCTTTTATTCCTTGTGGGATCTTTTTATGCAAAGTCAAAGTGTTATTTGCTCAATCGTATCTGACTCTTTGTGATCCCGAGGACTATAGCTTAGCAGGCTCCTCTGTCCATGGGGTTCTCCAGGCAAGAATACTGGAGTGGGTAGACATTCCTTTTCCAAAGAATCTTCTTGACCCAGGGATCGAACCCAGGTCTCCTGCATTGTAGGCTGATTCATTACCGTCTGAGCCACCAGGAACGCCTACAACCTAATGTAATAGCCTAATACCTAATACCTGTAACCTAATACCTTCTGCCTGGTAAGTCCAGAATGATACCAGAAAAAATAGAGAAGTTTTTTTAAAAAGGGGAAAAATTTTCTGAGCTCAGGAAAGGTTCAGGTTATTCATTAGTTTGAAAAGGCCTGCTGAATGTGACGAGGCTAAAAAAAAAAATACCCACAAATATTATATATTCTGGTGTAGAAACTTCCTTGGTGCTAGAGAAGCTGGTCACGTGCACATGTCAGCTGGGCTTTGCGGGGGACTGCATACGCTCTAGGAGCAGGATGCTAGAGAAGCATCTCTACTATAGAAACTGAGAGCTGGAGAAGCGCGCCTGAACTAGGAAGCAAAACAACCCTCCGTTCATTAGGGAAGAGGCAAAGACATCACTGTATGCGGAGATGACTCTCTTGCCCCTCTTTACTGACAAAATAACATTGTGCCAGCTGTCAAAGAAAAAAATGCTAAAAGAGCCCAAATGAGTTTCCAAGAAAAGACAAAAGGGGTGAGTTTAGAAGTGAGAGTGAATACATCCATAATCGGCCCACCTATGCTTTAGCTTTTGATGTTATCTATTAACCGTTTTTCTCAGGGTTTTGTTTATACTTAAGCTAGTTAAGTCTGCTTAGTGTCTGAAGTTTTCTTCATTTGCATCACCTTATTGTTTCAGTTGAAGTAATGTTACATGTAGGCTTTTATGTTTTCATTTTCCGTTCTTATAATAGTAGAAATGCAATAAAATATTTCAAAAGTTGTAAAAGTGGACTCTGAACTACAAAGAAGGCTACGCTTTGGAAACAAACACTGGCTGGCATGTGGGGCATGTTGGCATGCTGGTCCAGTCGCTTGGACTATTGGTTGAATGAACTGATAAACATTCTGAATTTGGTAAAGGAAAATCTGAGAGCTCTAAGCATGTAAGATACAAAAGTGTGGGTTGTCTGAAAGTTAAATGAGGAATGTTGCTTATCACTTGTAATAAATTTGTTTTCAAGGTTAGTGTCATCGAATTATGCATAGAATAATAATATATAATAATAAATTATTAATTTAAATATAATTTTAAATTAATTTATATATTATTTAAATTTATATTTATTTAAAAATAATTATATCCATATAATAATTCAAAAAGTCAGAAAAAGCACTCATTCAAATTCTGTGCTACAGTGATCTGTAATGTGACATCGCCTTAGCTTTTGAGGAGAGCATTAGAACCAAACAGTTCTGAACCTTGTTCAGTTATTAATTACATTATGATTGTGAATTTATTTGTGAATTTTACATGAACAGATATATGTAGAACTGAATTTAAGACTGGAATACGATTGCAGCTATATTTCAAAGTGACGTTCTTTGAAAAGTTCGAAGAGATACAGAGGTGTCCAAAGAAATTTACTCAGAACTTTGCACAAAAACAAGATAAACAAGTTGCTGTGGAGCGTGGTATCCATTGTAGTAATAATTTGGTCTAGAATATTTTTGAATTTTTAATAGTATTAAGATTAGTTTAAAATATTTAAAAAATATTTTTTAAAACTTAGATCCTATGGAATCTCTCTGCGCAACAGAGAAAAAAATGCTGTGCCGTAGGATTTAGGCCTTGGTCAAAGGTAACCTGTTAGGAGGATAAGAGGAGAATTCCCCCAAAACAGATTTGGGGGAATCTGTTAGTTATCGGTTTGACCTCTTGCCATTAGTGCAGTTTAAATTACTACATTAAGCTGGGAAGAAAGTTATATCCAATAGAAAGGAAAACATGAAGAAAAGGGAAATAGTGTAGTACAGAGAGAACAGTGAACAAGGATAGGAGATTTGGGTTCTAATCCCAGTTCTGTCATTAATTAATTGGTAATTTTGGGTCTTTAGTTTCTCCAGTCTTTTATTTATTTTCATAAAAACCAAGAGGATTAGATGCTTAAGGTCTTTTTTGCACAAGATAGCATGGAGTATTAAAGAATAGTTTTTTTAAGTAAATGTAGCCCCTCCCAACGCATGACACATATAGTAACTCAAATTAAGCTAAATTGTTGCCCAAAAAAGATATTTTGAGGACATCAAAAGATGATAGTGATTATTTCCATAAAATTATTTACATATAAGTGAATCCTTTGAGGGTGCTTGAAAACACTTTATTTTAAATATTTATAATTCCTTTGGATATATAGTTATTTTGTCTGAGATTTGAAGAATGTATATATCAAGCAGCATTAAACCTTTCCCAGGGGTTCCCTGGTAGCTCAGTTGGTAAAGAGAGCTGGGTTTGATCCCTGGGTTGGGAAGATTCCGCTGGAGAAGGGAAAGGCTACCCATACCCACTCCAGTATTCTGGCCTAGAGAATTCCATGGACTCTGTAGTCCATGGGGTCACAAAGAGTAGGACACGACTGAGTGACTTTCACTTTCAGAGCTTTCCCAGATCATGTCCAACTTTAATAGTCTTTGCTTTTGGTAGAAAGAGACCCTTCTTAGCTTTGAAATATATTCTGAAGGGGCTAAATGTTTAATTTCAGAAAAGATTGATGACTCAGCCTTCTGAGATACTCAGCAAATGAGAACTATTTTTTATATGAATGTCTCAGCAGGTTTTGTTTTTTTGTTTTGTTTTGTTTTGTTTTAGGGAGGACATCACATAAATTAGCTTTCCAAGTTGATTTTTTGGCTAGTCAGAGTTTCCTATCTTACCGTTCTATATAGGAAGGTTTCTTTATTTCATTACCGTTCTCTTTTCCCCATGGTTGCTGCATTTCTTTGTGTAGACTGTGTAGGTAGGTATATGTTCCCAATGTGCTTTGAGGTAACTACTTTATATCAGACATTTTCAAGTGCATGGTAATAATAAACAGTTGAGTTTTGCTCTGGGTAATGGTAAACAGATGACCTACCATTTACTAGACTGTTGACTTCCTATAATTCTCAACAGTGAGTCTTTGAAGTGTCGTGTAGGTGTTGATTTGCATATACACACTGAGGCCAATAAGTATAACGGCTTAATCAAGGTCATTTATGAAGTAAGCATTGGAGCTGAGTTTAGAATCCACATCTTTGTAAATTCAGTCATATTGTCTACATGACTTGATTAGAGCATGTTAACAATGTGAGACAATTGAGGTTTTTGTCCGTGAAAGTGAAATTGTTATATGTTCAAATTACACTTAAGTGCTGTGAAACTGATCTGTCATTTTCTCCATCTTTTTATCTATTAAAATGGGAGAGATCATTTTAGTTTTTTTTCTCATACTTTAGGTCCGATTTTGATTTTATTTATCAGTTGACTCTTCTTTCCTATGTTATCAACAACTCAGTTCCTACTCTTGCCCCTCATTCAGTGCCCATCAGACTAATTTTCACTAATCTTTAAAAAAAACTTTGCTTTAACCCCGTTTCTCTCATTTATCTGCTTCACAGCCAGATGACATTGTGTTAGTTATTGATTGCTTCCTAACAAATTGGCATGAATTTAGCAGCTTCAAACAGTATTTATTATTTCATAGTTTATAGGATCAAGATTTCAGGAATAGCTTATATGAACCCTCTGTTTCATGTGTTTTATATGGCTACTAAGTCAAAGTGTTGACCAGAGCTGGGGTTTCATCGGTTGTCTTGAGTGGGGAAGAATCTGCTCCCAAGCTCCTGTGTGATTTTTTCGGCAGATTTCATTTTCTTGAGAACTGTTGGCCAGAGGCTGTCCTCTTCAACATGGTATTCTGTTTCATCAAAGCCAGCAAAGGAGAGAGTGGGAAGAGTATGCTAACAGATGAAAGTCACTCTTTTCTGTAGCCTAGTCCCAGAAATGATATCTCAATACTTTTGCTGTGTATTCTGTTGGTTAGATGCAAGTTACTAGGGATTGAACAAGGGCTCCCTTGGAGCCATCTTTGGATTTCCCTGCTAGAGGCAATTTTTATTAAAACCACAATGCCATTATTTTGTGCTCAGTCCTGTCCGACTTTTTGCGACCCCATGGACTGTAGCTTCCAGACTCCTCTGTCCATGGGATTTTCCAGGCAAGAATTCTGGAGTGGGTTGCCATTTCCTCCTCCCAGGAGGGTTCCCAACCCAGAGATCAAACCCTTTTCTCCTGGATTGGTAGGCAGATTCTTTACCCCTTGAGCCACCTGGGAAGCCGCCATTATTTTACTTAATGGATTTAGCAGTAGTTCTTTAGTAATGTCTGATACCTGGCCCATATTTTTCTGTCTGTTAAAAAATGCCTTCTTATAGTTTATCTGAATTAGGATCCAAACACTTTGTATTTGTTGTTATAGCCTTTTAAAATTATTTTCAAGAGTAATCTTAACTATTCTTACTAGTCTCTTATCTTTTTTTTTCATCCATTGATTTGTTGAAGAAGTTTGTCATTTATCCCGAAAAGGCTCCTACTTTCTGAATTTGTCCAGTTGCTTCTTTATAGTAACATTTGACTAATTCCTCTGTCATACTTTGTGTAAACTGGAAGTTTTACGGAAAGACTTGTGTACCTTGTGTCACTTTCAGAGACACAAAGTCTGGGGGTGATAGCTTGGTCCCTTTATTGTAGAGTTTTCCATCCACCTTTCATTAATGGTTTTAATCTCCAGTGATAACTTTAGTGAAGTAGCTTATTCTAACAATGGTTATCAATATCGGATTTTTCTGATTCTAACATTCCTTTCACATTTATTACCTGAATTTTTGTATACAGTTCTCCCTAATGCTCTGAAATAGTTTTATTGGAAAAGCAAGGTAAATGCTTAATTTCTTTTAATGACCAGTTTTCAGAGTAAGGAGTTGATATAATACCTCCAGGTGTCTGATTTTTTTTTAAAGCATTTATGTACCTTAGATTTTTATGTATTCATTGTATATTTAAACATTTCTGTAGTTATTCTTTTTGGTGCCGCATTGGTCCATCCTTGGCAGATGGGAGCCCCTTCAGGCTGGCCACTCCTGTGTTCCTGTGACACAGTCTCATTAATCTTTATTTTCTTGCTTTTCAGTGTGGCAGAGTGTCCTTTGTTTATCATGCTCTGATGAGGGAATGGTGCTTAGAGCTCACAGTTGGAAACTAGAAACATTTGTTACTGGATTGTCATTTCTTTTAGATTGTTTTAGGGGACATAGCTAGGAATTTTTTTTTTTTTTAAAGGAAAAAAAAAGTATCTTGAGTTCATACTGCTGTTTCCAATTCAGATTTGATTTATGGGATTGTAATTTATATAATTTTACAATTCTGTTGTTTTTTCTTATGTTATCTTTACTTTGTTGAGTCTTTCAATCTATAAATACCGTATATCTTTCCATTTATTTAGGTTGCTTTTAATTCTTTCATTAGCTTTTTGTAATTTTTAGGGCAGAGAGCTTCCTTACATGCTTTTTATATTTATATTTATTTTCTTTGAAACCATTGTAAATAGTTTTGTGGTTTAATTTTGGGCTCCGCTTGTTCATTGTTAGACTGTAGAGATGCAGCTGACCGCTGTGTGTTTATCTTGTATCCTGTGGCATCGCTGAGCTCACTGAAGTTCTAGGAAGTTGTTTTTGTTGGTCGTTTGTTTTCGGTAAATTCCTTGGGATTTTCCATGTGACAGATCATGCCATCTACAAATAAGGAAAGTTTCATTTTTTCCTTTCTGAAAGTTGTGTTTCTTCTTGGTTGAATTGTCAGGTTTTATTTCTTCTGGCTTTTGAATTATATATAGGGGATGTTCTCAGTGTCAGGTTGTAATGGATTTACATGTTTTCTTCCTAGTACTTACAAGTTTTTATATTTTGTTTTCTTATCCATTTGAGATTTAACCTGTATGCAGAGTGAGATACAAATCTAATCATATTGTTTCTAAATGACTGTCCAGTTATTTTGTCACTTGGGAATTTCGTATTCTCCCTACTGACTTGTGGTGCTACCTTAATCATTTATTGACTTTTCTGAATTTTTATTTTGATAATTTCTCTTTTGTTCTAAAATGTCTATTTGCGTATAAAATCCTCCACTGTTTTAATCACAGATTTCATGACCTGCCTCACCCCAACCCTTCACCCCCCTGTCATATCTGCTTTAACATCTGGTAAGGTCTTCCCTTTTTGGACCTTTTTTTTCAGGGTTTTGAGACTGGCTTAATTTTTATATAAACTTTATTAACTGTGAATTATATCACCTGAGTTATATTAAAAATTTTTTATTGGAGTGTATTTACAGTGTTGTGTTCATTTCAGGTGTAAGCAAAGTGAATCAGTCATGCATATACATATATCCACTCTTTTTTATTTTTTAGATTCTTTTCCCATTATAGGCCACTAGAGAGTATTGAGTAGAGTTGCCTGTGCTATAGCAGCTTCTTATTAGTTATCTATTTTATGTATTTGTTATTAGTCAATCACTAAGTCATGTCAGACTCTTTGCAACCCCAAGCACGCCAGGCTTCCCTATCCTTCATTATCTCCTGGAGTTTGTTCAAATTAGTGAATTGGTGTTGAGTTGGTTCGCTATCTAACCATTTCATCCTCTGCTGCCCCCCTTCTCCTTTTGCCTTCAATCTTTTCCAGCATCAGGGTCTCTTCCAGTGAGTCAGCTCTTAGCATCAGGTGGCCAAAGTACTGGAGCTTCAGCATCAGTCTTTCCAGTAAATCTCAGAGTTGATTTCCTTTAGGATTGACTGATTTAATCTCTTTACAGTCCAAGGAGCTTCCAAGTCTTCTTTAGCACTACAGTTCAAAAGCATCAATTCTTCTGCACTCAGCCTTCTTTATGGTACAACTCCTAAGTCTGTACATGACTACTGGAAGTACCATTGCTTTGATTATACAGTCCTTTGTCAGCAAGGTTATGCCTTTGCTTTTTTTATACTTGGTGACTTTGTTTAGGTTGCTTTGTTTAGATTGCTTCCATGTCTTGGCGTCCCTGGTGGCTCAACTGGTAAAGAGCATGCCTGCCAATGCAGGAGACACAAGAGATGTCTTGTGTTCGAGACATTAGGTTCCATCCCTGCATTGGGAAGATCCCCTGGAGGAGGAAATGGCAACCCACTTCAGTATTCTTGCCTGGAAATCCCATGGATGAAAGAGCCTGGCAGGCTATAGTGCATGGGGTCACAGAATTGGGCAATACTGAGTCTGTGCACACAAACATGTCTTGGCTATTGTAACTTGTGCTGCAGTGAACATTGGGGTGCATATATCTTTTCACATTATGGTTTTCTCTGGGTATATGCCCAGGAGTGGGATTTCTTTTTTTTTTTTTTTTTTTTAAATTTTATTTTTAAACTTTACATAATTGTATTAGTTTTGCCAAATATCAAAATGAATCCATCACAGGTATACGTGTGCTCCCCATCCTGAACCCTCCTCCCTCCTCCCTCCCCATACCATCCCTCTGGGTCGTCCCCGTGCACTAGCCCCAAGCATCCAGTATCATGCATTGAACCTGGACTGGCATCTCGTTTCATACATGATATTTTACATGTTTCAATGCCATTCTCCCAAATCTTCCCACCCTCTCCCTCTCCCACAGAGTCCATAAGACTGTTCCATACATCAGTGTCTCTTTTGCTGTCTTGTACACAGGGTTATTGTTATCATCTTTCTAAATTCCATATATATGCGTTAGTATACTGTATTGGTGTTTTTCCTTCTGGCTTACTTCACTCTGTATAATAGGCTCCAGTTTCATCCACCTCATTAGAACTGATTCAAATGAATTCTTTTTAATGGCTGAGTAATACTCCATTGTGTATATGTACCACAGCTTTCTTATCCATTCATCTGCTGACGGACATCTAGGTTGCTTCCATGTCCTGGCTATTATAAACAGTGCTGCGATGAACATTGGGGTACACGTGTCTCTTTCCCTTCTGGTTTCCTCAGTGTGTATGCCCAGCAGTGGGATTGCTGGATCATAAGGCAGTTCTATTTCCAGTTTTTTAAGGAATCTCCACACTGTTCTCCATAGTGGCTGTACTAGTTTGCATTCCCACCAACAGTGTAAGAGGGTTCCCTTTTCCAGGAGTGGGATTTCTGGGTCACATGGTAGTTCTCTATTTTCAGTTTTTTAAGGCACCTCCATACTTTTCTCTCTAATGGTTGTGCCAATTTACATTCCCACCATCAGTGCTGGAGGATTCCCTTTTCTCCACACCATCTCCAGCATTTATTGTTTGTAGACTTTTTGATGGTGGCCATTCTGATCTGTGTGAGGTCCTACCTCCTTATAGTTTTGATTTGCATTTCTCTAATAATTAGTGATGTTGAGCATCTTTTCATGTGCTTTTTAGCCATCTGAATGTTGTCTTTGGAGAGATGTCTGTTAAGATCTTCTGCCCATTAAAAAAAATTTTTTTAATATTGAACTGCATGTATCACCTTTATTATCTAGTTTCAGAAAAAAACTTGTTCTTATTTTTGAGTATAATTAAACTATAAATTAATGTAGAGAGAATTGACATCTTTATGATGATGAGTCCTTCTCCATGAGGACACAGTATGCCTTTAAGTTTATTTTAGGCTTACTTTATGTGCCTTTTGCATGTTTAGTCACTTGGTTGAATCTGACTCTTTGCGACCCTATGGACTGTAGCTCACCAGGCTCCTCTGTCCATGGAATTTTCCAGGCAAGAATACTGAAGTGGGTTGCCATTTTCTCCTCCAAGGGATCATCTGGAGCCAGGGATTGAACCCAAGTCTCCTGCATTGGCAGGTGGATTTTTTACCACTGAGTCACCTGGGAAGCACCCATATGTGCCTTTTAGAAGTTTTAAAATTTTTCATACATTTTTAAGTGTAGTATTTTATTTTATTGCTGTTGTAAGTGGATTTTTTCCCATTATATGTTCTAGCTGCTTTTTGCTTTTAACTTTCAAGGCTTCTGAGACTTTTTGTATTTTAATTTGATATATATATTTAAAAACTAAATAGTATTTTTTTCCATTGATTCTTTGGTGATTTCTAGTATGTAATCTTGTCTGCAAACAAGTAGTTTTTTATTTTCCTTTCTAATATGTATGCTGTAATTGCTTTGCCTTTTTTTTTTTTTAAAGTAAATTATAGACTTTATTTTTTGGAGCAGTTTTAGATTTATAGACATATGAAGCAGATAGTACAAATATACTCCCCAGCATTTTTTACTGTTATTAATTATATAACTCACATTAAATTACATATTGTACTTAGTCACTCAGTCGTGTCCGACACTTTGTGACCCAGTGGACCGCAAGCCCGCCAGGCTTCTCTGTCCATAGAATTCTCCAGGCAAGAATACTAGAGTGGGTTGCCATACCCTCCTCCAGTGGATCGTCCCAACCTAGGGATCAAACCCAGGTCTCCCACGTTGTAGGCGGATTCTTTACTGTCTGAGCCATGAGGGAAACCCAAATTACATATTATATTGGTTTATTACAGTTAATGATCCAGCATTGATACATAATTATTACTGTTATCTTCAGATTTCCTTAGTTTTTACCTAATATTCTTTTTCTATTCCAAGATCTCATGCAGGATTGTATTTAATTGTCATGTCTCTTAGGCTTGACTGGACAATTTCTCAGACAGACTTTCTTTGTTTTTGATGACTTTTATAGTTTGAGGAGGACTGGTCAGGTAAATTGCAGGGTGCCCCTTTCTTTGAGTTTGTGTGATTTTTTTTTTCCTTCTCATGATTAAGATGAGTTATGGTGTTTTGGAAGAAAAAGCAAAGAGGTAAAGTTCCATTTTCATCACTTTATGCACATTCTCTTATCATGATTTTTCATTATTGATTTTGACTTTGATTAACCTGGTTGAGATAGTGTTTGTCAGGTTTCTCTACTGTAAAGTTATTTCTTTTTCTTCTTTCCACACAGTAGTCTTTGGGAGGAAATTACTACATGCAGCCCACTGTACTGCCCACACATACAGTGGGGAATTACGCTTTCCTCCTTTAGGGTAGATTTTCTACATAATTTATTCAGAATTCTGCATGGGAGATTACCTTCTGCCCATTTATTAATTTATTCAGTAATTTATATCACTTTGTACGGAGAAGGCAATGGCACCCCACTCCAGTACTCTTGCCTGGAAAATCCAATGGACGGAGGAGCCTGGTAGGCTGCAGTCCATGGGGTTGCTGAGGGTTGGACTTGACTTTCACTTTTCACTTTCATGCATTGGAGAAGGAAATGGCAACCCACTCCAGTGTTCTTGCCTGGAGAATCCCAGAGATGAGGGAGCCTGGTGGGCTGCCATCTATGGGGTCACACAGAGTCGGACACGACTGAAGTGACTTAGCAGTAGCAGCAGTACTTAACGTGTACTTACTTTATTCTTTGGGTTATAATCTAATATTAGTTTGTTGCTCAAATTGTTTCAGATTTGGCTATTGGAAGCTTTTTTATTTGGCTCCTGTGCCCTTTGGACATAACCCGCATCAACAGATTTTTTTTTTTTAAACACTTCTTTACTTTCTGGTACCACAACATGCTCCAGACTCATGTATTTCCTGCCCCATTTCTTCATGGAGCCCTAGTTCCTTTTATTGGAAGATGGTATCAGAAACTAAGGTTTGGGTGTTAGGTATGCTCCTTGCTTCTGGGGTGTTGTTTATTTTAGTAACTCTCAACTGACAAAGTGAAGAAATAAATTGATGTATAGTAACCTGTGTATAGGCACATACCTGTAAATATTTCTATATGTAACCATTAGTAATTATATTAAACATTGGTTCCTACCCATATTGCCTACTCTAATCCATTACCACATGGGTAATTCCAGATTCCTCCCCTTGCTGATCTGTACATTTCCACCTCAGCAGTTAGAAACCTGGCCCTAACCATTCGCCAAGCATCTTAATTGTTCAGTTCCAGTATACATGTATAGCAGTATCAGAATTGTTTATCTGTACCCTGCAGAAATCAACCTTATTAACTAGAGTACAGCACTCAAGTACAGTCCCTTCTGCCTTTAGTCCTATATAGTCCTTTCATTTATTTACATAGTTACTTAAGTCGGTACCTTTTCCCCATTGCCTTCAGTGGGGTTGTTTCATACATTTGTGATACAGTTAGATTCTCTTGTCACAGTTTGCATTTTTTTTTTGTGAAAGCCTCTGCTGCTGCTGCTCCTCCTGAGTCGCTTCAGTCGTGTCCGACTCTTTGCGACCCCATAGACGGCAGCCCACCAGGCTTCCCTGTCCCGGGGATTCTCCAGGCAAGAACACTGGAGTGGGTTGCCATTTCCTTCTCCAATGCATGGAAGTGAAAAGTGAAAGTGAAGTCGCTCAGTTGTGTCCGACTCTAGCGACCCCATGGACTGCAGCCTCTAACTTCCTAATTTTTTAAACTTGCATGCGTTAGGGGCTTCCCAGGTGGCGATAGTGGTAAAGAACCTGCCTGCCAATGCAGGAAACATAAGAGATGTTGGTTTCATCCCTGGGTTGCGAAGATACCCTGGAGGACGAAATGGCAACTGACTCCCAGTACTCTTGCTGGGAAAATCCCATGGACAGAGGATCTTGGCGGACTACAGTCCATAGGGTCGCAAAGAGTCGGACACGACTGAAGTGACGGAGCATGCATGCATGAGTTAAGGTTTACTCTTAATGTAGAGTGACAAATGTATCATGTTGTATATCCACCCGTATAGAACCTTACAGAATAGTTTCACCCCCTCGTAAAAAGCCTTTGTGCTTCACCTGTTCATCCCTTCCCTTCTCCCACCAAACCTGTGGCAAACTGATCTTTTTACTGTATAAAGTTTTTTGTATTTTCCAAGTTTTCCTATAATTTTTAAAGTTAGCAGCATTCATTTAAGATTCCTTCATTTCTCTTCATGGCTTGATGGCTCATTTCTTTTTACTTAAGAATAATACTCCATTGTATGGATATACCGTGGGTTGTTTATACTTTTAACTATTGAAGGACATATTGATTGCTTTCAAGTTTCGGCAGTTACGAGCAAAAGCTGCTATAATCATTCCTGTGAAGTTTGGCCTTAGACATTAGTTTTTAAACTTGTTTGGGTAAATACCTAGCAGTGTGGTCACGCTGCCAGTGGTATTCCCACCAGCTGTGGGAATTCAAGCCTCAGTGCTCTTTGGTACTATCAGCTTTTTTTCATTTGAGCCATCCTAATAGATGAGTGATGATAACTCATTACTGTTTTGATTTGTAATTCTCTAATATGTGAAATACCAGTAACCTCTGATACGCAGATGACACCACCCTTTGGCAGAAAGCAAAGAGGAACTAAAGAGCCTCTTGATGAAAGTGAAAGAGGAGGGTTAAAAAGCTGGCTTAAAACTCCACATTCAGAAAACTGATATCATGACATCTGGTCCCATCACTAATAGGTGTGTGTTTCGGAACAGTGAGGGAGTTTATTTTCTTGGGCTCCAAAATCACTGCAGATGGTGACTGCAGCCATGAAATTAAAAGATGCTTGCTCCTTGGAAGAAAAACTATGGCCAGTTTAGACAGCATATTAAACAGCAGAGACACTGCTTTGCTGACAGTGGTCCATCTAGTCAAAGCTATGGTTTTTTTAGGAGTCGTGTATGGATGTGAGAGTTGGACCGTAAAGAAGACTGAGTGCCAAAAAATTGATGCTTTCGAGTTGTGGTGCTAGAGAAGATTCTTGAGAGTCCCTTGGAGAGCAGGGAAATCAAACCAGTCAATCCTAAAAGAAATCAACCCTGAACCTTCATTGGAAAGTACTGATGCTGAAGCTCCAGTACTTTTGCCACCTGATGTGAAGAGCTGACTCACTGGAAAAGACCCTGATCTGGGAAAGAGTGAAAGCAGGAGGAGAAGGGGATGATAGAGGATTAGGTGGTTAGATGGCATCACCAACTCAACAGACATGAGTTTGAGCACTCTTCGGGTGTTGGTGAAGGACAGGGAAGCCTGGCATGCTGCAGGCTTGGGGTTGCAGCATGGGGTTGCGAAGAGTTGGACACGACTGAGCTAAACTGAATGATATGTGATGTTGACATCTTTTCATATGTTTAGTTTTCATCCTTATACAGATGTGTATGCACATCTTTTGTCTGTTTTTAAATTGGGTGGGTTGTTTTCTTATTTTTGAATTTTAGGAGTTCTTTTGTAGATTTTGGATACAGACCTTTATCATATAAGTGTTTTTCAAATATTTTTTTCCCATCAGTGGCCTGTGTATTTCTCTTAACAGTGTCTTGCAGAGCAGAAGTTTTTAATTTTAATAAAGTCCAACTTAATCAGTTTTTTTCTTTAATGGATGTGCTTTTGGTGTTTAAAGTCATTGTCAAACCCAGGCCACATGTTTTTAGCCTATATCTCATAGGGGTTTTATAGTTTTGTGTTTTACATTTAGGTCTGAGATTAATTTTGAGTTAAGTTTTGTGAAAAGTGTGTGGTGGTCTTCTTCTTTTTTTTTTTTTTACTATGTGAATGCCCAGTTGTTACAGCACCTTTTGTTGAAAGGATTATCTTTTCTCCATTGAATTGCCTTTGCACTTTTGTTAAAATTGATTATCTAATTGGTTTTATTTCTGAACTCTCTCCTTTTCCATTGACCTGTATGTCTTCTTTCACCATTACCATGCTGTCTTTATTACTATAAGTAAGTGAGTCTTGAAGGCAGGTAATGTTATTCCTCAACTTTGTATTTCTTTAGTGTTGTGTTGGCTACCCTGGGTCTTTTGTCTTTCCATATGAATTTTAGAATCAGTTTGTTAATATCCACAAAATAGTTTTCTGGGATTTGTTTGGGATTGGGTTCAGTGTACAGATCAAGTTGGGAAAAACTAGTATCTTAACAATATTGAGGCCTATATCCATGAACATAGAATATCTCTATTAATTATTTAGATTTTCTTTGATTTCTTTCATTAGAGCTTATAGTTTTCCTTATATACATCTTATATATTTATGACTTAGTCTTTAAGTATTTTGTTTTTTAAGTGCTAATATAAATGGTATTGTGCTTTTACTTTTATTTCATTTTTAAAAATTTGTTTGTTTATTTTTGGCTGTGCTGGGTCTTCCTTGCTCTGTGCAGGCCTTCTTTAGTTGTGGTGAGCAGGAGCTCCTCTGTTGCAGCACAGACCCCTGGTTGTGGAGGCTTTTCCTGTTGCAGAGCACAGGCTGCAGCAGTTGCAGCACGTAGGCTCAGGAGTTGTGGCTTGCAGTGTGTTTTTACTGTTAAATTCCATTTTATTGCTAGGATGTAGGAAAGCAGTTGACTTTTGTGTATTAACTTTCTGTCCTGCAACCTTGCTAACCTTGCTGTAATTGTCTGTTAGTTCTAGGAGGGTTTTTTTTTTTTTTAATTGTTGTTGATTCTTTGGGATTTTCTTTCTTTTTTGTCAATCTGTGTACCTTGTATTTCCTTTTTTAGTTTTATTGCATTAGCTAGAACTTCCAGTATGATGTTGAATAGGAATGCTTTGTTCCTGATGTTAAGGAGAAACATACAACTTCTTACCTTTATGTTAGCTATAGGTGTTTTGAGGTGTGTTCTTTATCAATTTGATGAAGGTCCTTTCTACTTGTTTGCTGAGATTTTTCATTGTGAATGCATGTTGGATTTCGTGAAGTGCTTTCTCTGCATGTATTGATAGATGATTCTTCTTTTGCTTGTTGGTATGATGAATTTCATTAATTGATTTTTGAATGTTGAACTACTCTTGCATATGTGGAATAAATACCATTTGATTGTAGTATGTAATTAGTTTTACACATTGTTAGATTTGATTTGCTGATATTGTGTTGAGAATTTTTGTATCTGTATTCATAAGATGGGCTGGAATTTTTCTTTCTTGTAATGTCATTATCTGGTTTTGGTATTTGAATAATGCTGGCCTCATACAGAGTTAGGAAGTTTTCACTTTGCTTTTAGTTTCTGGAAGAAATTTCAGAGAAGTGATACCATAACTTTCTTTAAATATCTGTTAGAATTCACCAGTGAAACCATCTGGGCCTGTTGCTTTCGTTTTTGGAGGATTATTAGTTATTGATTTAATTTCATTAATAGCTATCAGCTTATTCAGAAGATGTTTCTCCTTGGGGAGCTTCTCTGGTGGCTCAGACGGTAAAGAATCTGCCTGTAATACAGGAGACCTGAGTTTGATCCCGGGTCGTGAAAATCCCCTGGAGAAGGAAATGGCTACCCACATCAGTATTCTTGCCTGGAGAATCCCATGGACAGAGGAGCTTGTCCATGGTCACAAAGAGTCAGATAAGACTGAGCGACTAACACATTTCTCCTTGAATATTGGTAGTTTGTGCCTTTTAAGGAATTGGTCCGTTCCATCTCTTAGAATGTTGTAGAAATAGTGTATAATATTTATTTTAGTAAGCTTTTAGTATCCAAGTGATCAGTAATGATGACCTTTCTTTCATATCTGATATTAGAAATTTGTGTTTCTCTGTTTTTTTTCTTGATTGCATTAGCTAGAAAGTTGTCAATGTTACTGTTTTTTCAAATATCCAGCTTTTAGTTTTATGGATTTTTTTTTTCTTTTTCATTTCCTGTTTTCAGTTTCATGGATTTTTGCTTTTTATTGTTTATCTTCTCTGTTTGCTTTATACTTAAATTGTTCTTCTTTCTGTAGTTTCCTAAAGTGGAAGCTTTGGCAATTGATTTTAGATCCATCTTCTGATATGTGCATTCAGTACTATATTCAGTGCTTCACTTTGGCTGTCACCCAAATTTTGATGTTTTGTTTTCATTTAATTCAATGTAATTTTAAATTTATATTGTGACTTGACCTTTGCATTATTTAGAAGAGTATTGTTTACCCCAAATATTTTGGGATTGTCTACTCTTTCTGTTACTGATAAAATTTAATTCTACTGATTAAGTGTAATTAAGTTTAATTCCATTGTGGCCTGAGAGAATACTTTGAATAATTTTCTGTTCTTCTACACTTATTAATATGTATTTTATGGTGTATCTTGGTCAATATCCCAATGTGAGTTTGAGGAGAATGTGTATTCTGCTGTGTTGAATAAAATACTCTATAAATGTTAATTAGACCCAGTTGATTGATGCTGTTCAGTTCAACTGTATTCTTGCTGAGTTTCTGCCTCCTGGATCTGTCAGTTACTGATAGAGAGATGTTGATGTCTTCAGTTATAATACTGGATTTGTCTTTTTTCCCCCTGCAATTCTGTCATTTTTTCCCTCAAGTATTTTGACACTTTTTTGGGGGGAGGGGGGTACAGATATCTTAAAGATTGCTACATCTTTTTGGAGAATTTGACACTTTTCATTATGTAATGCCCTTCTTTATCTATCCCTGATGATTTTCATTGTTCTTAAATCTTTTGCCTGATAGAAATACAACGTCAGCTTTCTTTTGAAAGCATGGTTTATCTTTCTCTGTTTCTTTACTTTTCATCTACCTGTGTCTCTATGGTGTGTTTCTTGTGTGTGCGTGTTCAGTCGTGTTTGACTCTTTCTGACCCCATGGACTGGTCCGCCAGGCTCCTTTGTCCATGGAATTTTCTGGGCAAGAATACTGGAGTGGGTTGCTATTTCCTGTTGCAGGAATCTTCCTGACCCAGGGATCAAACCTGCATCTCTTGGCGTCTCCTGCATTGCTAGGCAGATTCTTTACCATTGTGCCACCTGGTAAGCCCATAGAGTTTCTTATAGGCAGTATATTCAGATCTTGTTCTTTAGTCCACTCTCACAGTCTCTATCTTCTAATTGTTTGATTAAGATCATTCACATTTAAATTGATTATTATTTTCTATTCTTTGCACTTGTTCTTTAGTCTTCTTCCTTTTGCTTTTTTCTCTGCCTTCTGTGATTTGAAATGAATATTGAATGTGCTTTTATTTTCTCTCCACTTAGCATGTCAATTATACTTCTTTTAAATATGTTTTTAGTGGTTGTCCCAGAGTTTGCATCGGTATATTTACAACTAATTTAATCCAGCTTTAAATGACATGGGCTTTCCTGGCGGCTCAATGGTAAATAATGTGACTGCCAATGCAGAAGATGTGGGTTTGATCTCTAGTCTGGGAAGATCTGCTAGAGAAGGAAATGGCAACCCTCTCCAGTATTCTTGCCTGGAAAACCTCTGGCAGAGGAGCCTGTGCAGAGTCAGACACGACTGAGTTACTGAACAACAATAATGATGCTTCATGGATAGGTAGTTCAAGTACCTTATATTAATACCAAAATATTTCTAATTCCTCCCTCCCTTATAACATTGCTGTCATTCACTTTGCTTTTCTGTACGTTCTAATCACCCCATACGTTACTGCTTTTATTTCTTTGAACCAGGTATCTATTACTCAGTTAGGAATAAGACAATACAAGTTTTTTATGTTAGCTTCTTATAGTCCTTTTCTGTCCTTCTTTGTGTTGATCCAGGTATCTGACCTATATTATTTTCCTTCAAACAAATTACTTACCATTAATGCAAGGCAGGTTCTAGTGGCGGTAGGTTTTCTCAGTTTTTGTTTTGAGTGCACATGTGCTAAGTCACTTCAGTCAGCCCGACTCTGCTGTCCTGTGGACCGTTGCCTGCCAGGCTCTGTCCGTGGGCTTCTCCAGGCGACACTGGACTGAGTTGCTATTCCTTCCTCCAGGGGATCTTCCCCACCCAGGGATCCAACTCACGTTGATTTTGTCTCCTTCATTGGCAGGTAGTTCTTTACCACTAGCGCCATCTGGGAAGTTTTAGCACGTTATTTATTTTTCTGTCACATTTAAGAGATTTCATTTGTTTCTGTTTCATTGGATACAGAATTTTACGTTGGTGGTTTTTTTCTTCTTTCAACACTTCTAAGTATTTCATTCTACACTTTCTTGATTGTATGTATGGTTTCTGGTAGGAAACCTGACACCATTCTTATGCTTGTTCTTATGTAGGTAAGGAGTTTTCCCATTGATTACGCTCAGATTTTCTTTTTATTTGATTTTCTACAGTTTGAATATGATAATGCCTCTGTGTAGATGTTTTTGCATATATCCTGCTTGTGTCTGAACCTCCTGGATCTGTGGTTTCTTGTTGTCATTAATTTTGGAAAATTTCCAGTCATTATCACTTCATATATTTTTTCCACTCCTTATTCTCTTTTTTCTCCTTCTCTTATTGCAATTATGCATATATTATAGCTTTTGTAGTTTTCTCACAGTTCCTTGAAATTCTTTTCCTTAAGTTTTTTTTTTTTCTCTTTCAGTGTGGGAACTGTCTGCTGGCTTAACTTCAAGCTTCCTGATTCTTTCCTTGATACATTACCCATCTATCTTGCACTAGCGCTCTTAAGATGGTAATCGTAATTATTTCAAATTCCCTATCTAATAATTCCAGAATCCACATCTGAGTCTGATTTTGATGCTTGCTTTGTCTCTTCAGACTGTGCTTTTTCTTGTCTTTTAGCGTGCTGAAGTTTTTTGTTGGAAGGATCTAGGATGTATTAGATAGTAGGAACTGAAGTAATTAGGCTTTTTGTTTGAAGTTTTATGTTCATCATGTTAGAAGTTGGGCTGTTAGTGTTTGATGTAGCCCTAGGTGGCAGAGGCTTCATTCTCCTCTAGTGTTCATATTTTCTCTGTCTCTTTTGTTTTTTTTCTTTTTGGGGAAGTGGGTAGGTGGCAGAGTTGTTCCCTAAGGTCTTAAATAGTTTGTGTCTTGAAGCTCTCAGTTGTAGTCTCCTGTAATTATACATTACCCCTGTTGTGGTGGCTAGATATGAAGGAAGGGAAGCATTCTTTTATCTTATGATTAAATCCCAGTTTTTACTGGGTCTGAGTCCCTGTACTCTTACTTTGCAAAGTGTTTTTTAGCCTTTATTTTTCTCCCCAAACGTGAGAAAGGAAAGCTAGAGGGGGCTGGAATCGACTCGTTACGAAGAACACTCGGTCAATATTTTTAAATGGTTGCTTTTCCTCTACTCTGTTTCAGGCAGGGTTTTTTTTTCTCTCAACTAACTTCTTTTACTGGAAGTAAAACTCAAAAAAGTATGCGAGATCCCTAAAACTATGCCCCCAGAGTTTCTGTCAAACGAGTCCACTTTCAGTCTCTAGAAATTTATCAAAATGACCTTGTAATTTTTCCTATCAATTATTGGCTCCAGTGGCTTCTGCTTCAGATAAGGTGATCTCAGCTGTGATTATCTGTCTTTTGCTCTTCTCTCCAGATTACAGGGTGTTTGTTCCCCAGTGACCTCAGCTTTTTGAGGAATCTAAAGAAAGTTGTTGATTTTCACCTTGTTCAGCTTTTATCTTCTCTCAATTAAGACTGAGAGAAAGCCTAAGCTCTTAACATTTTGGAGGTGAATCTGGAAGTCCTTTTGCTTTCCTTTTTAAAATCGTATTAGCTAATCCCTTCATTAGTAAATGTTTGTATAGATTTCCTTTCTGGAAACAATTGTACCTACCTAGTGTTTTTTTGATAGTTGGGTTCTGATAACTTTTTTTTTTTCTTCTAGGGAAATTTCTCTGTTTCAGCTTTCTGTATCTACTAGGGTCAGTTGGTACATTTTTTCCCACAGAGAGTTGTACATTTCATCCAGGTTTTCAAATTTATCTTTGTAGACTTGCAAAATAGCTGTGTAATTCTTAAAATAGTCTCTGCCTAGCAGGTTTGTTTTTTTTTTTTTTAATTTTGCTGGCTGTTTTTCTCTCTTTACTTGTTCCAGATATTAAATTTTTAGTTTATATTGACACAGTTATTAAATTTTGAGTTTCTGGTGTACTATAGAGAGCTGCACTATTCAATGTGATAATTACTAGATTATTTTGTTGTTGTTTAGTTGCGTAGTCATGTCTGACTCTTTTGTGACCTCATGGACTGTAGCGCACCAGGCTCCTCTGTCCATGGATTTCCCAGGCAGTAATACTGGAGTGGGTTACCATTTCCTTCTCCAGGGGATCTTCCCCACCCAGGGATGGAACCCCTGTGTCCTGCATTAGCAGGGAAATTGTATCACTGAGCCACCAGATTTTGTTGCTGTTCAGTTGCTAAGTCACGTCCAACTCTTCACAACCCCATATGGCTCCTCTTTCACTTTCATCAAGAGACTCTAGTTCCTCTTCACTTTCTGCCATTAGGGTGGTATCTTTGGCCTATCTGAGGTTAATAACTCGACCAGAGTCAATGAGGTTATCTGAGGTTAATGACTCCATGTGTAGGAATACAAATTGAATTTTAGAATTCAGTGATGGGGTCACACAGAGTCAGACACGACTGAAGTGACTTAGCAGCAGCAGCAGTCTCACATTAGGCATATTTTAAGTATTCAGTAGCCACATGTGTCTAGCAGCGATTGTATTGGTCAATGCAGATACAGAATATTTTTATCATCACAGAAAGTTCTCTTGGATGGTATTGCTGTATTATCTGTCACACTACTCTATTAGCATTATTTTGTAGAAATTTTGCAGTTTGCTTTGTATTTCTCCTTTGACCTAATAATTTTTAATAGAATTTTTTTATTCACTTGGAGAGATGTTTTAGATTTTGGTGTTTTTTGAAAAAATTTGTTAGTAATGGCACCCCACTCCAGTGCTCTTGCCTGGAAAATCCCATGGAGGAGGAGCCTGGTGGGCTGCAGTCCATGGGGTCGCTAAGAGTCGGACACAACTGAGCGACTTAACTTCCCTTTTCACTTTCATGCATTGGACGAGGAAATGGTAACCCACTCCAGTGTTCTTGCCTGGAGAATCCCAGGGACGGGGGAGCCTGGTGGGCTGCCGTCTATGGGGTCGCAAAGAGTCGGACACAACTGAAGCCACTTAGGAGCAGCAGCAGCATTACTTGGTATTATAAACTATAGTATTTTATTATAAAGTACTCTTTTATTTTTGCTTAAGGCTTAGTTGTTCCTCTTGTCTGAAATTAAATTTGAACCTTGCTTTATTATTATTTCATTTGCTTGGTCTGTTTTTGCTGTTCCTTTAAAATGTAATGTTTTATTTATGTCTTTTGTATATGTGATAGGATTGGATTTTTGCCTTGCTACCTCATCTTAAAAAATGTGTTTAAGGCCATTTATGTTTACTGACACGTTTGATGTCAATTCTGCTCTAATATTTTGTGGGATATTTTACATAAACTTGTAGAATCTTTCACTATGTTGTCTTTTTTCTTTGATCTTTCTCTTCTTAAAACAGGTTTCTTTAGGCATTTAGGATGGCTTGTGATTTTGTTTTTTAGTTTCCTTCAATCTAGTGTCTCCCTGAGGAAATTAGCTGGGGACCTCTTCCTCCTCCTCTCTCTCCCAGTATCTAATTGTAAACGATGATCTTTCCTTCTAAGAGTTAGTATTTGTGAGGCAGTTAATAAGTCTATTCTGACTTCTGCTTGTTCCCTCCATTCTTCTCCCATTTTTGATGGATCTGTTCTTTCTACTTTGTTGTAGAACATATTTATATACTGTTACGTTGTCGTTGTCTTCATTGTTAGTTTCAGTTCTTTAGTTCAGTGCCTTTAATTCTTGTGATCAGATTTTACTGTGAAGCTTTTCAGGTTATTTCTTGAATATGTTTAGTTTGTTTTTTAGTTGCAGGAAAGACTCAGGAAACTTTATATGTTGTTGACCATCTATGCCTGTAAACACGAAGGACAGTTTATATATGAAATCCCAGGCTCACATTTTTTTGTGTGTGCTTGGATATTTTACAACTTTTTGTTTCAGTTTATTTGTGTACAAAACATAGCTGTTTTGAAGTTCCTTGAAACAATAATCTTCTTTTTCTTGTAAGATACTTGATCTTTCTACCTGAATGTTTAAAGTCTTTAAAGTCTAATAGTTTATACTAGGAATATTCTCAGTTGAATTTCTCTACTATATCATGTATCCTTTATAATGTGGATTCAAGTTTATTTTAGGAAAATTTGCTTCTAGCACAGTTTGAAATACCTGTCTGGTTCCAATTACATATTTATTGGACTGTCTACTTACTGTTGCTTTCTATTTTTTGTGTGTCGTTATTTTTCGGTTCAGTTCAGTTGCTCAGTCATGTCTGACTCTTTGTGACCCCACGGACTGCAGCACGCCAGGCTTCCCTGTCCATCACCAACTCCCCGAGATTACTCAGACTCAAGTCCATCGAGTCAGTGATGCCATCCAACCATCTCATCCTCTGTCATCCCCTTCTCCTCCCACCTTCAGTATTTCTCAGCATCAGGGTCTTTTCTAGTGACTTGGTTCTTCCCATCAGGTGGCCAAAGTATTGGAGTTTCAGCTTCAGCATCAGTCCTTCCAATGAATATTCAGGACCGATTTCCTTTAGGATGGACTGGTTGGATCTCCCTGCTGTCCAAGGGACTCTCAAGAGTCTTCTCCAACACCATAGTTCAAAAGCATCAGTTCTTTGGCGCTCAGCTTTCTTTATAGTCTAGCTCTCACATCCATACATAACTACTGCAAAAACGATAGCTTTGACTAGATGGACCTTTGTTGGCAAAGTAATGTCTCTCCTTTTTAATATGCTGTCTAGGTTGGTCATAGCCTTTCTTTCAAGGAGCAAGTGTCTTTTAATTGCATGGCTGCAGTCACCATCTGCAGTGATTTTTGGAGCCCCCCCAAAATAAAGTCTCTTACTGTTTCCATTGTTTCCCCATCTATTTGCCATGAAGTGATGGGACCAGATGCCATGATCTTAGTTTTCTGTATGTTGTGTTTTAAGCCAACTTTTTCACTCTCTCCTCTTTCATTTTCATCAAGAGGCTCTTTGGTTCCTCTTTGATTGCTTCCATAAGGGTGGTGTCATCTGCATATCTGAGGTTATTATCCCTGCAATCTTGATTCCAGGTCTGCTTCATTCAGTCCAGCATTTCTCATGATGTACACTGCATATAAGTTAAATAAGCAAAGTGACAATATACAGCCTTGACATACTCCTTTCCCAACTTGGACCCAGTCTGTTGTTTCATGTCCAGTTCTAACTGTTGTTTCCTGACCTGCATATAGATTTCCCAGGAGGCAAGTCAGGTGGTCTGGTATTTCCATCTCTTTCAGAATTTTCCACAGTTTGTTGTGATCCACACAGTCAAAGGCTTTGGCGTAGTCAATAAAACAGAAGTAGATGTTTTTCTGGAACTCTCTTGCTTTTTCAGTGATCCAGCGGATGTTGGCAATTTGATCTCTGGTTCCTCTGCCTTTTCTAAATCCACCTTGAACATCTGGATGTTCACAGTTCACGTACTGTTTAAGCCTCACTTGGAGAAGTTTGAGCTTTACTTTGCTAGCATGTGAAATGAGTGCAGTTGTGTGGTAGTGTGAACATTCTTTGGTGTGGCCTTCCTTTGGGATTGGAATGAAAACTGATCTTTTCCAGTCCTGTGGCCACGGCTGAGTTTTCCAACTTTGCTGTCATATTGAGTGCAGCACTTTTAAAGCATCATCTTTCAGGATTTGAAATAGCTCAACTGGAATTCCATCACCTCCACTAGCTTTGTTCATAGTGATGCTTTCTAAGGTCGACTTGACTTCACATTCCAGGATGTCTGGCTCTAGGTAAATGATCACACCATCATGATTATCTTGGTCATGAAGATCTTTTTTGTACAGTTCTTCTGTGTATTCTTGCCACCTCTTCTTAATATCTTCTGCTTCTGTTAGGTCCATACCATTTCTGTCCTTTATCAAGCCCATCTTTGCATGAAATGTTCACTTGGTATCTCTAATTTTCTTGAAGAGATCTCTTCTTTCCCATTCTGTTGTTTTCCTTTATTTCTTTGCATTGATCACTGAGGAATGCTTTCTTCTCTCTCCTTGCTGTTCCTTGGAACTCTGCATTCAGATGGATGTATCTTTCCTTTTCTGTTTGCCTTTTGCTTCTCTTCTTTTCTCAGCTATTTGTAAGGCCTCCTCAGACAGCCGTTCTGCTTTTTTGCATTTCTTTTTCTTGGGGATGGTCTTGATCCCTGCCTCCTGTCAGTGTCATGGACCTCCATCCATAGTTCTTCAGGCACTCTGTCTTTCAGATCTAATGCCTTGAATCTTATTTGTCACTTCCACTGTATAATTGTAAGGGATTTGATTTAGGTCATACCTGAATTGTCTAGTGGTTTTCTCTACTTTCTTCAATTTCAGTCTGAATTTGGCAATAAGGAATTCGTGATCTGACCCACAGTCAGATCCTGGTCTTGTTTTTGCTGACTGTATAGAGCTTCTCTATCTTTGGTTGCAAAGAATATAATCAATCTAATTTTATTATTGACCATCTTGTGTAGAGTCTTCTCCTGTGTTTTTGGAAGAGGGTGTTTGCTATGGCCAGTGTGTTCTCTTGGCAAAACTCTATTAGCCTTTGCCCTGCTTCATTCTGTATTCCAAGGCCAAATTTACCTGTTACTCCACGTGTTTCTTGACTTCTGCTTTTGCATTCTAGTCCCCTAAAATGCAAAGGACATATTTTTGGGGTGTTCTAGAAGATCTTGTAGGTCTGCATAAAACCATTCAGCTTCAGGTTCTTCAGCATTACTGGTTGGGGCATAGCCTTGGATTACTGTGATATTGAATGGTTTGCCTTGGAAGTGAACAGAGATCCGTCTGTCATTTTTGAGATTGCTTCAGATTGTGTTTCGGACTCTTGTTGACTATGATGGCTCTGCCATTTCTTCTAAGGGATGCTTGGCCACAGTAGTAGATATAATTGTCATCTGAGTTAAATTCACCCATTCCAGTCCATTTTAGTTTGCTGATTCCTAAAATGTCGATGTTCACTCTTGCCATCTCCTGTTTGACCACTTCCAATTTGCCTTGATTCATGGACCTAAATTCCAGGTTCCTATGCAATATTGCTCTTTACAGCATCGGACTTTACTTCCATCACCAGTCACATCCACAGCTGGGTATTGTTTTTGCTTTGGCTCCATCCCTTCATTCTTTCTGGAGTTATTTCTCCACTGATCTCCAGAAGTATATTGGGCACCTACTGACCTGGGGAGTTCATCTTTCAGTGACCTATCTTTTTGCCTTTCCATACTGTTCATGGGGTTCTCCAGGCACGAATACTGAAGTTGTCTGCTGTTCCCTTCTCCAGTGGACCGCGTTTTGTCAGAACTCTCCACCACGACTCGTCTGTCTTGGGTGGTTTCATTGAGTTAGACAAGGCTTTGGTCTATGTGATCAGATTGGTTAGTGGGACTGTGGTTTTCAGTCTGTCTGCCCTCTGATGGAGAAGGATAAGAGGCTTATGGAAGCTTCCTGATGGGAGAGACTGACTGAGAGGGAAACTGGGTCTTGTTCTGATGGGCGGGGCTTTGCTCAGTAAATCTTTAATCTGGTTTTGTAATCTGTATTTTCTTTATTGGGTGTTTTTGGGCAGGGTTGGGGGAGGGGGGTATATTCCTTTTTGTGTGTGTTTTAGTTGAGATACAGTTGGCATACATTATATTAGTTTCAGGTGTGCAACGTAATGTTTGATATACTGCATAATGGTTACCACGTTAACAATTTAGTCTAATTATTTGTAATTTAGTCTGTTTTCAGAAAGAAATCTTTTGTGAGTCTTTTTTCCCCTCCAACCTGGTTTATTAAGCATAACATAATTATGTATACAAGGTGACCTAAACCTGCTGCTTCAAAACATGTGATACTTTTTAACTACTTTCTTGATAAGTTAGTCCACAGAATGTCAAAAAGCAGCTCACTCTAAAATTAATAGAAAAGTGCCCAATGCATATTACATGAATGGTCTAATTATTGGAATTCTAATAGTTCTATAAGATAATTAGCATCAGGTAGGACTGAGTTTCTGTGACAGGCTGCTGAAGAAGTGATACAAGATGTCAAGAGGCCATTTTGTGCACTGTTACCGTGATGCCATCGTGTTTCTGGATCATAATGTTCCCATTATCTGGTTCTAGATACACCAGAGGAGTATCATTGGGGTCTGGGCTTACCTTAGCTGCTTGCTGGGCTAGAACTGATAGCACCCGAGCATGCTCATCTGATCGGATTCCGTGGCAGCCCATATTGAGTCTGTGTGAATCTGCACAGGACTCCAGCAGTGGGTGGATTCTTCAGTACGTCTTCCAGGCGCTGCTGTCGGGCAGCTGCCATCCCCCCACGGGTTGCTTGCTTCTTCGCTGCCAGTGTTCCATTTGTGAGTCTTAATAGCTCTTCATATTGTCTAATATTTCTGAAATGTCATAATTTTGATTACTGCTTAATAAAGCTTCAGCTATTTTCTTAATTTCTTTTAGTTCATGTTGAAACACCAGATTATAATGTTCATCATTTTTTGTGGCCACATTTTTCTCATGTGTTTTTATTATCTGTTAAAATGTGATTTATTTTACATATATTATTTTTCCTACAATTTCTTAGTGTGGGCTTTCATTTTAACTTTCTAATGTTTAAACAAGTTCGGTTTTCCAGTAGTTATTTTATGTATTTATTTTTTTGGCCATCCCGTGTGGCTTGTGAGATTTAGTTCCCTGGCTGGGGATTGAACCAGCACCCTCAACAGGGAAAGCATGGAGTCCTTACTATTGGACCACCAAAGAATTCACTTCTAATAGTTTTAGATGGAAGCACTTCTGTAGGCTGAAGGAATGGACAAGTGTAGTTTATGAGCTTTGTGTCTCAAGACCTCTCTCCTTTGGGAAATATAATATGAGATATAGTATGAGATATAATAAAGCTATTTGCCTTTATATCTATATCTGTGCTTTGCGAATATTTTGCTTTTTGGAGAGGCATCTTTGAATATATTTTGCTCTGTGATATGTCTTGAGTTCTATATCGCTTGGACCTTTGCCAGCTTAGCATATGAATCTTACCTTTCCTAGGAGTTGTCATTCTTTACGCTTTGCTTAATTTATTTTCTGTTCCCAGCAGTTTCTCTTCAGAATGGGTTTCTGTCTTCCTAAAAATAAGGAAATATTTTCAGGATAGTTGTGAAATCCTCTTAGGTCTAGATTCAACATTTTATGAATGTTCTCAGGCCCCCTTGGAGATTTACCTTCTTTGGATTTATCTTATCTTGGAGCCTGTGAGGCCATTATCTGACTTAGTCTAGTTCTCAGATTTCCATGGTTTCCATAGATTATTTCCTGTTGCTCTGATTTTGAGCTTGTTGATTTCTTTGTGAAGAGTTGACTTTTCTTTTGTTTTTTCCATGAGTGGATCCTTTTAATTAGCATTTTGGGGACCACCTCAAATAAAAGAACTCCTCTGCCCTAGTGCAGCTCCCTGTTTATTTCTCTTATATCATTTATTACGATCTGTAGTTACCTTGTTTACAGCTGTTCCTGTTTACTTTCTGCTACTTCTCATTTGAACGTTAGCATCACAAGTGGGGATTCTTTCTGTCTTATTTATCAGTGTATTCCTAGAGCCTAGCACAATGTCTAGCATTTAGAGATGAGTAAATATTTGTCGAAAAACTTCAGCTTATGGTAAGGCCTCTTCACGATGCTCCTGTGTGAAAATTAGGAAGTATTTGAAAGTGAGTGTACAAGTGATTTTTTTGGAAAAGCTATAATTTTTATAGTATACTCTTTAACACTGTACAACTGTGGATATTCAAAATTGTTTGAGTTGATTTCTGTTTTGCATTTTGAATTGGCTTTTTATTATATATGGTTTTTATGTCTCAAACATTTTATGCTATATACATTTATTATTTATTACATCATAATATCCTTGGCCACAGGTACCCCTTCTACACTTCTGTGGTGTTACCCTAGAACAGTGTTTACACATAATGGAAGCTGTTTTACAGTCAATGGATTATGTGTTGTTATTGACTGCTGTGTAAGAGGAGTATTATACATGATACCTTGAATGAAATATGTGAAATCTTTTCATAGAATTGTAGAATATTAACATGGCCTCATGAATGGTGTTTTCTAGAGTTGTGCAATGCACTGCTCCTATTAGAGCTGGAAGAAACTTGAGATCAAGGAATTCAGCCCTTCCCTTTACACTACAGTTAAAGGAATTAAAGTCCTGAGAGATTATGTGATGTGCTTAACGTTACCCAACAAATTAGTGGCCAAGCTCCACGATCTTATCATTCCTAGTCAGAGCTTTCTTCTAGATGTGTTTTGTCACATTATTCAACCAAAAGGCACAGGTTTTAGTAGGGTATTTTAAAACTACCAGAAGAAAAATATTCTCAGACTTGGCTTGACTGACTTCTTCACATTGAAATTAGAGGTAGCTAGCTTTTGAGTATTCAAAACTCTCAGTTTAAAATCGACTGGATTTACTGTTAAGTATCCTGTGCATCCATTAGCAGAAAAAAATGATAAGTGCTCCATTTTTTTGCCCAAGTGCTGCTTTTTACGTTTAAGTATTCTTAAGAGCAGCAATTTACAACATGTTGCCAGGCAGGCTTAAGATTTGAACATGTTTAATCAAAAAAAAAAGATTTTTAATTTGCTGACTTGAAGTCAAAATGTCCAGTAAATTATCTTCTTATAATGCATTTCAATAGTTTGTTCCTGGCATGTAGTTGGTAGTATAATTAAATATACTACCTTAAAAAATTTGCAAAATAGAGACATAAAGCTTGGGAAAAAATTAATGTTGTATCCTGTATTTCAGTTGTCCATGTGTTTCACTATAGATTTTTATAGTCTTAATAGAAAAAATTGATTATTCACAGCCTTGCCTTTTTTAGTTTATATCTAAGAGACTTAATATGGCTCAGTTTTATTTCCTTATGGTTTTCATCTTGCATTGGTAGGAATAAAAATATACCTTTTAAAATTAAATTAACTCTGATGAAAAAAAGAAACCATTTTAATCTTTAGCCCATCTGTTTTATCGGTTCTTAACAAGTTCTCTGATAGTTGTTATTTGTATTTTGCTTTTTAAAATATATTTTAGAATGGCATATATTGAGCTTAATCTTAGTAGATTACTTTTCTTTATTATTTGGATCATATAGTTTCTATACTGAATTGTGTCTTCTGTATTTTTTTTTTTTTGCTGATCATTTACTTGTTTTCTCAGACAATAGTTAAAATGTTAAACATTAGTCATGGAGTACCTAGAAGTATGTTTTGATCACATATTTTGGTGGCCAGAAATAGCCTCCTGTAAGCTAGAACCAAAAAGCCATTAATTTCTATTCTCTGTTATTCCTGGGAGTCTCTTCTATTTTATGTCTGCTACAGTCTTATCTTACTACTGACTGTCTTATTCTCTCTCTTTTATCTCTTATTCTGTATACTTTTCCCTCTGTTTCATTGGTTCTATTTTTTATACATTATTTTCATATGATCCATTCTCTCTCTTAGCTAGGCTAGATTGGCTGTCACTGAGGTGGTTGAGTCACAAGTAAAAACATCACTGTCTGTCTGTGATTGCTTCTTCAGCAGAGGCTGTGGATGGGATGTTTCCCCTTTCAGAGATTAGGGCTAGTGAACTAGTATCATGATTGACAGTTTGTAGTGAAAGAGGTTAATGTCTCTCTTGAGTGTTAGAAGAAGGAAAAACTATACCAGTGATGATGGTGCGTTTTATAGATCTTTGGGAGTTATGAGTAAGGATACTTACGCACATGTTTTATAGACAGCTACCACAGTGGCTGTGTCCCTGCTGATGAAGAGTAATGCTGATAATAGTCACTGCCCACAGCCAGTTTCTCACTTGCTTTCCAGGAGAGTGCAAATGGATTTTAGGAAGGAGCATCTGGGAGGAAGAACTAAAACTGATCTGTAGTTGACTTTAAGCTTTGAGGGATAATCTGTCACTTAAAAATTTTAAGAAACAGTTATATCTTTATTAATTGCTTCTTTATCACCTATGTCTTCAAAAAGAAAGAAAAGTTGAGCCCGATTTGACCATCTGATGATGATGTAGTCAGTTTTCTATAAATATGAAAAGTTTGTCATAATATTTTTACAATACTTTAATGCTTATATAAAAATGTTTATTTTTAAAATCTGAATATGATAAGTAGAAGAAGATAAATAAAACTCATTAATGATACTTACGCTTCATTTTGGAGCTTCCCTGATAGCTCAGTTGGTAAAGAACCCGCCTGTAATGCAGGAGACCCCAGTTCAATTTCTGGGTTGGGAAGATCCCCTGGAGAAGGGATAGGCTACCCACTCCAGTATTCTTGGGCTTCCCTTATGGCTCAGCTGGTGAAGAATCTGCCTGCAATGCGGTAGACCTGGGTTCAATCCCTGGGTTGGGAAGAATTCCTGGAGAAGGGAAAGGCTACCCACTCCAGTATTCTGGCCTGGAGAATTCCATGGAATCACAAAGAGTTGGACATGACTGAGTGACTTTCACTTTGACTTTCACGCTTCGTTATTGGCTTATATCTGTGCTTTATATATTTGATATGAATTAGGTAATACCACACATGCTTATTAATTCAACTGGATACAAGTGAAAATCTCTGTCGTGTCCGACTCTTTGCAACCCCATGGACTGTAGCCTGCCAGGCTCCTCTGTCCATGTAATTCTCTGGGCAAGAATATTGGAGTGGCCGTTTCCTTCTCCAGGGGCTCTTCCCAATCCAGGGATCAAACCCAGGTCTCCCACAATGCAGGCAGATTCTTTATCGTCTGAGCCACCAAGGAAGCCATAGAATATTGGAGTGGGTAACCTATTTCTTCTGTGACGGATCTTCCCAATCCAGGAATCGAACCCTGGTCTCCTGGTGCATTCTTTACCAGCTGAGCTATCAGGGAAGCCACAATTGGATACAAATATATATAAATAATAATTTTTTTAACAATAAAATCATACTTCCTTCTTTATTTTTTATATTGCAGAAATCCCTACAAGTTAGCTGGCATAGATCTGGCAGTATAGTGTTTTATGATTTATTTCCCTGCTATTGCAACTAGACTCATAAGTGGGTCTCTATACATAGATCTTTATATACTGATGATTTTATTTTTATAGGATAGATTCTGAGAATGCTAGGTGAAAGAATATGTGCAGTTAGAATTTTGATAGATATTGCAAATTGACTTTTCATCAAGGTTGGAATAATGGACATGTCCACAGTTTCTCCCTGAGATTTCCTGTTAAGTAAAGATTTAACTTAATCAATTTGAGGGGTGAAAAAAAGATATCTTAATGTGTTAATTTGTTTTTCCTGACACAGGGATTTAGAAAAAAAATTTTTGTTGTTATTTACTAGTCATTAAATTTTAAAGACTCTTCAGTGACACACATTCACTCATTTTTCATTTTATTCTGAAGTGAAACCCTGTATGATTACTAGCTTGTTAGTCATATGAGTTGCAAGTACTTTTTCCTAAACTATTGCTTGTTTCCTGTCTTTTTAAAAAAGTTTTATTTATTTTAGTTGGAGGATAATTACTTTATAACATTGTAATGGTTTTTGCCACAGCAGTTGGAATCAGCCATAGACATACATGTGTCTCCTCTCTCCTGAGCCCCACATCCACCTCCCTCCCCACCCCATCCCTCTAGGTTGTCACAGAGCAGTGGCTTTGGTGCCCTATGTCATACATCAGATTCACACTGGCTATGTATTTTCCATACGGTAATGTGTATGTTCCAGTGCTATTCTTTCAAATCATCTCACTTCTCCTTCTCTCACTAAGACCAAAAGTCTGTTCTTTGTGCTTTTGTCTCCTTTGCTGCCCTGCACATAGGATCATCAGTTCCATCTTTCTAGACTTCATATGTGTTTGTTAATATATGATATCTGTCTTTCTCTTTCTAACTTCACTCTGTATATTAGGTTCTAGGTTCATCTACCTCATTAGAATGGATTCAAATGCATTCTTTTTTAAGCTAAGTAATATTCCATTGTGTATATGTACCACAACTTCCTTATCCATTCATCTGCTGATGGACATCTAGGTTGCTTCCATATCCTAGCTTTTGTAAGTAGTGCTTCAGTGAACATTGGGATACATGTGTCTTTTTCAGTTACGGTTTCCTCAGGATATATGTCCAGTATATATCCCCAGGTAGTGGGATTGCTGGGTCATATGGCAGTTTTATTCCTAGTTTTTTAAGGAATCTCCATACTGTTCTCCATGGTGCTTGTATCAGTTTGCATTCCCACCAACAGTGTAAAAGGGTTCCCTTTTCTCCATACCCTCTCCAGCATTTATTGTTAGTAGACTTTTTGATGATGGCCATTCTGACCCATGTGATTCCTGTCCTTTTTTATGGAGTTTTTTTTTACAATACAAAATTTTAAAGTTTTTTAAATAAAATTTTTGTTTAAGCTTCTGTGTTTCTTGACAGAAAGATCTCTTAACACTTTTTTGGTTGTATATATTGGCCCTCAGTTTTTTTCTGAGATGTTTATGTATGTGTGTATGGTTATATCTTTAATTGGAATTAATTTTGTATATGATATTAGGTAGGGGTTAACTTATTTTCTTCCTGTGGATATCCAGTTGTATAAGCATCATTTAAATATGAAGTAGTATTTCCCATTGAAATAAAACATCATCTTCATAAAATATTAAGTTCTCATCTACACCGGGCTCAATTTCTGGGTTTTTGTTTCTCAGTTCTTGGTCTGTTCCTATACCAATCCCTACTGTTTTAATTATAAAGAATTTGAAGTGTTTTAAAAGCTGATAAAATGATCTCTCCTCACTTTTTAATAAATTTTCTTGGCTTTTTTTGTACATTTTTCTATGCAAACTTTTTTGTATTGTGTACTCTTTGGGTAAAGCTTCTGATACCTCAGATTATGGGCAGGCTGGCAGTCTTTGTCTTGGGGCTTTTTGTGTAACATTTTGTATATTGTTAGTTCTTTGTGGTTCGCCGTGGGTCACTGGGAGCCACCTCTCAGCAGCTAGATGCCTTCAGCTAGGAGAAGTATGTTCTTATATTCAGCAGTAAAGTTCTCCTGAAGCTCTTTGTGGGCCCGGGAGACTAGCCTATTGTCCCAGAAGTGCTTGTTTAGTTACTGCATTTCTCTTGGGGAAAGGTGAATCCGTGGATCTTGTGGTCCTCCTAGTACTAATAAGCTTTTGTGATAATTCTTAAAAGTTCTGGTTCTGGCCTCTGTCACCTTCTGGGCTTAAGAGAGGTACTTGGTAGTTGACTTAGTGTTGGAACTAGAGAGAAATCATCAGGAATATTTTCAAGCGTCCATCTTTCCAAGGCACCTTAGACCTGACCTCATTTCTGATCTGCATCATATTTCTGTTTTATCCATTTTTAAAATTAATATAGTTGATTTACAATATTGTATTAGTTTCAAGTGTACATATTTCTCTTTTATCTTAGTATAAGCTTGAAATTACAGATAACAAATATATTAATATATTTGTTTAATATTAATATAATTAATATACTCTATACTTTAATAGAATCATTTGAATTTTTTTCCTTTTAGTGCTGTTTATGTATTTGTTCATATCTATCAAATATTTATTAAGCACTTTCTGTGTGGCAACTTTTAAGTTTGGAGTTAGTCAAATGAAGTGAATACCACCCAAATCCTGTCTTCTCAGCAGCACTGAACATAATTTTTCACTTCTTTGTTCGCAAAATATTTCTTTCTTCATTTGACATCACAGTTTGTAAGTTTTCAGTTTCTTCATCTTTGGTCCTTCTCAGTCTCCTTTGCTTGATCTTTCTCTCTGGCCCCCCAAATAATGGACCCTCCAGAGCTTAATGAGTCCTTCAGCTTCTCTGTGCGTGCCAAGTTGCTTCAATTGTATCCAACTCTTTGTGACCCCGCAGACTGTAGCCTGCTAGGCTCCTCTGTCTGTGGGATTCTCCAGGTAAAGATACTGGAGTGGGTTGCCATTTCCTCCTCCAAAGGATTTTCCAGACCCAGGGATCGAACCTATGTCTCTTATGTCTCCTGCATTGGAAGCAGCTTCTTTACCATTAGCGCCATGTGGGGGGTGGGGGGGCGGTGCAGCTTCTCTTCTACCTCCTTTTTATCCCCTGAGTTATTTCATTCAGTGTCATAGCTTTATATATTTTAGCATTTGATATACTGATGGCTCTATTTTTTCAGCTCTGGCATTTTCCTTGAATTTCAGTTCAGTTAATCAGCTGCTGAATCTCCAGTGGGTTGTTTAATAGGCATTTCAGAATTTACAAGACCATAACATACTGTAACTATTTACCCCTTTAGCTTTGCATTTAGTGATCTATCTGCTCATTTTTCAGATTATGACATGGCTAAGTCCCTCATTTAGGTCTGTTTCTCTTCTACTTTGTTTTGTTTTTCTTCATAGTACTATTAATCCTTATTGCTACTTTGACATTGTATAGATGTTTATTAATTTTCTAGATGCTGAGAGACTTTAATCTCCTGCTACTGTTTTATTAGTTTCTTCTGGCACTGTGTTTTTTACTTTATTTTTGTTTTCATTTAATTCATTGACTCACAATCCTAGCTTGAATTCTTACTATCTTATTGTTTTCCTCCAGTCCAAACTTCTTTAAATTTTATTTTTTTATCTCTCCCTTTGAGCCCTTTAATCCCAGTTAATACTTTTTCTTTAAATTCCTCCTGGTTTTGCAAAGATTGTATCTGCCGTACATATCTTTTATCTGTTCCTAGTCACTCTATTAATGTGTGTGTGCCTTCATGTAATAGTAATGTTACTACTATACACCCAGTTCAAAGGATATCTTACTGTGTTATTTTAGGCTGTTTATATGTCTGACTGTTTTAGATTCTTTGTATTAATATTGTCATTGTATTTAAAATTTTCTGTTTTCAGTGTGTCCTGCTTTCATTTAATCTTTTGTTAGCTCCTTTTTGCTGTTTTGTTGTTGTCGGTATTCTGTCTCAAATAATTTATGAGATAGGTAGTATGTTTTTATTCTGAATTTCAGTATTCTTGAGTCTCTTTCTTTTTATCAATTTCAGAAACATTATTCTTAGGAGTTATGAAAATGATGAAATTAACTCTCATGTCATTTGATCTCCCCTCCCACAATGTATTATACTTTGTGATTTTTGTGGTCCCAATTTATCATAGTTACATTAGATTTTCCTTCATACTTTCATGTCAGAGTGATTTTTTCCCCCTAGTTTTTATAGCTTTAGTTTTTAACAGTACTGCAGTCTTTTCATAGAGTTCTTATCTTTGTTTTGTGATGCTTAATAAAACACATCTTTTTTTTCTGATTATATGTTGATGTGTTAGTTTTAGAATATTTGGAAAGTACAAAAATGTGCGAAGAAGGAGGAAAGTCATTGTAATCTCACCATTACCATATCATATTATTGTAATGCAATAGCTACATTAGCAATTTAGCATATCTTCTTGGTCTTTTCTTTTCATGCACGAACATTATTATTACTTAACAATACTTGATTCATTGTACATACTCTGCAAACTACCTTTTCTCTTCACTCACTGTGTAATAAACATTTGCCAACAGCATTGAAGTGAGGCCATAATATTATAGTTACATGTTGTTCTGTAACATAGACATTTCATAACTTTTTTTAACACATCCTCTATTGTTAGACAATTAGGTTGTTTACAGTTTGCTTTTATAAATCGTATTGTCATGAATGTGGATGTTTTAAATCCCCTGGATTATTGTTTAGGTTAAGTTCCAGGAAGTGAAATATGCTAAAACTGTGTACTATGGTGATTAAAAGCATTGACTTTGGAGTCAGATCGCCTTGGGTTGAGATTCTTAATTTTTGGTGTGGGCTTCCCTTGTAGCTCAGTTGGTAAAGAATCTGCCTGCATTGCAGGATACCTGGGTTCTATTCCTGGGTTGGGAAGAGCCCCTGGAGGAGGAAATGGCAACCCACTTCAGTATTCTTGCCTGGAGAATCCCATGGACTGAGGAGCCTGGCAGGCTGTAATCCATGGGGTTGCAAAGAGTCAAATGCAACTAAACTGCAACCACCACTTAGGTATATTAATTTATCTCTCTCAGTTTCTTAATCTGTACGTTGAAGGTAATAGTTTATATATAGAAAGCACTTAGACCAGGATGTCTTAGTCTGGGATGTCATAAAAGCTCAGAAATGTTAGACACAAACATCATCATTGTCATCACGGCTGTTATCATTTTTATTTAGAGGGATATACATATTTGAAATGTTTTTGATATATAGTATATTAAAATTCTCTCTTGAAAAGTTGTATCAATTTGCATTTCTGCCAGCAAAATATGAGAGTACCATTTTACCAGCTCTGGGCAACAACTGCAGTTATGATTCAAATATGTTATTTTGAGTATAGGCTCAATTTTATAGGGATAATGTATATCTTTGTTTTAATCTCTAATTTTTGGTTATTATTGATTTTGAATGGTTGGGTTTGCTAGTTTTTGTATGGGCTATTTATAACTTAGTCACTCAGTCGTGTCCAACTCTTTGTGACCCCATAGACTGTAGCCCACCAGTCTCCTCTGTCCATGGAATTCTCCAGGCAAGAATACTGGAGTGGGTTGCCATGCCCTCCTTCAGGGGATCTTCCCAACCCAGGGATCAAACCTGGGTCTCCACATTGCAGGCAAAGTCTTTACCATCTGGGCCACGTGGGAAGGCTGTATTTATAATTAAGTGCTGTTTAAATATTCAAATTTTAATTAGCCTTTCGTGTTTTACATTGTCTATATTTTTCTAGCTGGTTTTTACCTTTTAGAATGCATGAGGTCATTTCATTTATTATTTATCATTATGTATTAATGTTTTATCTTTGTAAAATGTGTATGTAAAGAAAATTCTTTTTCTTATAGTTCTGTCTTTAAAAAAATTCATTCATCTTTTTGACATTTATTAAGTACCTTTTCTGTGATAGGTGTAGATCCAACTTTAAAAAAAATACCCTTTTTATTTTAAAATGATTTTAGATTTATAGAAAAGTTGCAGCGAGTTTGCATATGCCCCTCATCTAGTTTCTCCTGTTGATGACATCTTATATTACCATGGTACATTTGTCATGACCAAGACACCAACACTGATACATTACTGTTAGCTAAATTTCACATTTTATTTGAATTTTGTTAGATTTCCTATTTTAGTGTCTTCTGATCCAGGATCCCATTCAAGATACCATTACTTTTAGTTATCTTGTTCCTTTACTCTCTTCTGGTCTGTGATGGGTTTTTAATCTTCCTTATTTTTCATTGTATTGATAGTTTGAGGAGTACTGGTCATGTATTTTGTTGAGTATTCTTAAGTCTGAATCTGTTTGATGTTTTTCTGATTGTTAGGCTAGAGTTATTTATATCACTAGAGACTCAGGGATATTTGGGTTGTAATCCAGTACCTTGTTATTTATTTTGCTGTTTAGTTATTTTAGCTTTGGCCATTCATTCTTTCATGTTGGCTCCTCTGTGTCCCTTTGACATGCCCCCCCTCCCCGCCCCGACCTTTGTGGTGGTTTTGAGCACTACAAGATGTTCTAGACTAATGTTCTGAATTCCCTGCTCTATGCCTAGAATCAGCTCCTTTCCCAAGAATCCCTGTTTCCTTTTATTGGACTGTGGTATGTAGAAATCAAGAATTGGTATTGAGTGTACTCACTGCTACTGGAGTATCAATGATTCTAGTCCCTATTAGTGAACAGAGCTAGGAATACTCTCACATACAATTATTGAATCTATTTATCTGTATCTATATAAAGCTGAATATTAATATGAGTTCACACTGATGTCTCTGACTCTATTTCAGTAGCCTTGGGTTCATTCCAACCTTCATCCCCTTGCTTTTCTGTTACTTTTCACTCCAAAATGAGAAGCTTGACTCCCATCATCTACTGTCCATTTACTGTTTGTTTGACACCAGTGTGAAGTGTTTCAGAATTAACCCATATCCCTCTGAGAAATAACTTTATCAAATAGTTTTTTATGTGTGATTCTGTTTGTCTTTAGCCTTATAATTTCCAGTAAAAGCACCACCTTCCAAAGTATGTATATCAGTTCCTTTTTTCATAGGTCTGTTTTAGGTGCTGGGCTTAAAAGACCTTCTTGATTCAAAGATTGAAAAAAAAAAAAAAGATGTATGTATTTATATAAACATATACATATATGTATGTATATATATATATGATATTATATTATTAGGTCTTTTATTTATTTACCTTAAATTCCTAAATATATATATATACACACACACACATATATATGTGTGTAGTATTAATTATTAGTATTTTATTACTTTGTTTACCTTAAATTCCTAAGTACACCTGTAGCTCATGTTGTCACTGGATATGAAGTAGAGCTCGCTCTCTCTCTCTCTCTCTCTATCGCTCTCTGTCTCTCTCTGTGTGCACATATATATAAATAAAATGCCTTTTTTCAGTTGTTTAAAATACTACCTTAATCATATTTAAAAACCTTAAAACTGCTAGACATTTTCTGTGTTGCTTGTTCTGTTTCCTTTTTTTTCTTCTTATTCAAGTTCCCAGTATTATATAACTTAGTGATAATTTTAACATCTGGTAGATTATTCCTCTTTTCACATATTTTTGTTCACTTATTCTTTTAATTAAATGTATAATTTCCTTTTCTTTATTTCAGGAACATTTTAGTTGATAAACCAAATGACCAGTCTTCAAGGTGGTCTTCAGAAAGCAACTATCCTCCGCAGGTAAGATTATGTTTAATTCCTGATTCCATTTAGAAGTCATATTTTAAATAGGCAAGTACTGAATGGTTAACAGTTATCTGGAATACATCAGTAGTTTATTCAGTCTTTGAAACTGTTAGGTAAATTTTTATTTCCCCTTTTTTTGTTTGTTTACATTTTGGAAGAATTTTTATTTCATAGGCAAATACAGTGTGGGGTTTGATGAAGCATAGACTTTTTATTTCTCTCTACTGGAATATTTAAAACCTAATTTTTTGGGGGGGGGCATTACTAATGATACAAATCTAAGTCTCTTGTTATATTTTGAGGAAAATGTTAACTAAAAAGAACTGGTTATGGTGCTGTTACTATTCTGAGTAGTAACTGATCAGAGTACAGATCTGAACAGCTTGTGGCTTCTACTGCACTTAAACTCAAGTTATTCTGTAAACATTTAATGTGATGTTAGTAAACTGAACTTTCACTCAGTGATTCAGTTAACTGCCTTTTAGAAAAAATAAACTTAACATAGTTTGTTATTTTACTAAAAAAGTGTACTTGGATGGTATTAGGACCATGAGCTAAATTGTTTCCTTGACAAATAGTGTCTGAAGTCATCTGAAGTAAAAAATAATCATTTTTCATTTATACACTTTCAGCATTAACACTTATTATGTCCATATCCTTGAGGAAATTAATGCTCTGATAGGTAAAGAAGGTGGATAAATAAAACTTAATTTTTAACTTTACTGTAGTTCTTGGAAACCTAGTCTCTATAATTATTTTTCCTTTTAATTGTTTTTTTACTGTTTACAAACCTTTTGGATCACGTCATGTTTTAAGTGTTTCATTGCAAAATATGCTATATTCAAAGGGAAAAAATATGCATACTTATACATAAAATTTAAAGAATAATAAAACAAATACTTGTTTATTCTTCAGCAGTCTTTAGAAATGGAAAACTACTGCAACCTTTGAAGCTTCCTGTGAGCACCATTTTGTATCTGTCCTCTAATCCCACTTCCATAATTATTATTTCATATTTGTTAACCATGGGCTTCACTGGTGGCTCAGACAGTAAAGTGTCTGCCTGCAATGCAGGAGACTCGGGTTCAATCCCTGGGTCAGGAAGATCCCCTGGAAAAGGAAATGGCAACCCACTCCAGCACTCTTGTCTGGAAAATTTCCATGGACTGAGGAGCCTGGTGGGCTACAGTCCATGGGGTCGCAAAGAGTCAGACACGATTGAGCGACTTCACTATTTGTTAACCATATTCTCACAGTATTATATATGTATATGTTTATAAATTCCTGTGATTTAAGTTTTGTCTGACTTTCAGTTCAGTTCAGTTCAGTTGCTCAGTCGTGTCCGACTCTTTGCAACCCCATGAACCGCAGCATGCCAGGGTTCAGTATGCCTCTCTGTCCATCACCAACTCCTGGAGTCCACCCAAACCCATGTCCATCGAGTCGGTGATGCCATCTAACCATCTCATCCTCTGTCGTCCCCTTCTCCTCCTGCCCTCAATCTTTCCCAGCATCAGAGTCTTTTCAAATGAGTCAGCTCTTCACATCAGGTGGCCAAAGTATTGGAGTTTCAGCTTCAACATCAGTCCTTCCAATGAACATTCAGGACTAATCTCCCTTAGGATGGACTGGTTGGATCTCCTTGCAGTCCAAGGGACTATCAAGAGTCTTCTCCAACACCACAGTTCAAAAGCATCAATTCTTCGGTGCTCCTCTTTCTTTACAGTCCAACTTTCACATCCATACATGACCACTGGAAAAATCATAACCTTGACTAGATGGACCTTTGTTGGCAAAGTAATGTCTCTGCTTTTGAATATGCTGTCTAGGTTGGTCATAACTTTCCTTCCAAGGAGTAAGTGTCTTTAAATTTCATGGCTGCAGTCACCAACTACAGTGATTTTGGAGCCCAGAAAAATAAAATCTAACACCGTTTCCACTGTTTCCCCATCTGTTTCCCATGAAGTGATGGGACCGGATGCCATGATCTTAGTTTTCTGAATGTTGAGCTTTAAGCCAACTTTTTCAGTTTCCTCTTTCACTTTCATCAAGAGGCTCTTTAGTTCTTCTTCACTTTCTGCCATAAGGGTGGGGTCATCTGCATAGCTGAGGTTATCGATATTTCTCCCGGCAATGTTGATTCTAGCTTGTGCTTCTTCCAGCCCAGTGTTTCTCATGATGTAGTCTGCATAGAAGTTAAATAAGCGGGGTGACAATATACAGCCTTGACGTACTCCTTTTCCTATTTGGAACCAGTCTGTTGTTCCATGTCCAGTTCTAACTGGTGCTTCCTGACCTGCATATAAGTTTCTCAAGAGGCAGGTCAGGTGGTCTGGCTTTGACTTTATGTAAATATAATAGAACTTGAATCCATTTATACATTTTCTGTGGCTTTTTGTTTGTTTGTTAAAGATTATGATATTAATGTTGCCGAGTATAATTGTAGTTTGTTAGTTTTGACTGACCTTCCCCAGTGGTGCTACTGGTAAAGAGCCTGCCTGCCAAAGCAGGAGACATAGGAGACATGGGTTCGATTTCTGGGTTGGGAAGATCCTCTGGAAGAGGGCATGGCAACCCACTCCAGTATTTTTGCCTGGAGAATCCCATGGACAGGGGGACCTGATGGGCTATAGTCCATAGGTTGCAAGGAGTCAAGACACAATCGAAGTGACTTAGCACACACAGTTTGAACTGTTTGGTATTCTAGTATATCAGTATGCAAAAATATATTTATCCATTTTTCAATTTGATAGGCTTTTGAGTTTTTATTGTTTTTGCTCTTAGGAACAGAGTAATATGAACATTCTTGTATGATTTTTCCTCATACACACATACAAGAGTTTCTTTAGGGTATATACCTTGGCATACAGTTGCTGGATCATAGAGGATATGTGTATTTAAGTTCTATCTGGTAATAGAAAAGTTTTTAGAAAATGGCTCTATAATTTGTACTCTGATTGGCAGTGTATGAAAGTTGTTACGACTTGTACTCTCCCCATCATTTCTATGACTGATTTTTAGATTTTGCCAGACTGGTGGATTGTTCATTGTAACTCAGAGTTAGGTTTCTGTGAGCCTCTTAATACTCTTGGTTACTGGATTTTTATCAGTCAGTCCATACATAATGTTGCTTTATATGCATTTCTGTTTAAAGTCATCTCACTTTGTGTATATGGTTTATTCATTTCATTGAACTCACAGCCAATAGCACTATAACTCTTGCCCAAATAAAGCTTATCTGACAAAGATATTTTCTCTATAAGGCACATCACTGCCTTCTTGTATTTAAAAACACCAGACAGCACTTCAGCACTACACTTGGGGACCATTTTAACAGTGAAACACCAACAGCACACACAAAAATATTTTAAAATGTGGCACTAAATAGACCATGAAAAAGACACTTGTATGAGAGCAAGTGTGTAGGGTCCTTTGTTTGACCTTAGCTCAGAGAGTGTGCATGCATGCTGGTCAGTCAATATGTATCCAGCTCTTTGCAACCCCATAGACTAGCCCACCCGGCTTGTCTGTCCATGGGATTGCATATGGCAACTTAAATTTTTTGCTGCTCTGTGCATGTCCAGGAATGACTGAGAATATTGATTTGATGTTACAAATAAATTTTAAAGAGTAGATGAATTTGCAAATACCAGATCCGTGAAAAGATAGGAACAACTGTACTGTAACCAGCAATTCATTTACCATATTTTAAACAGGTCTGAGATTAGAAAGAAAGGAAAACAGGACTCTGAAAAATCAAAAACAATGTGATGAGATTTTTAGGTTCTAATAGCCTTTTCTTAAGAATCCACTTTGCATTTAATGTTATTCTGTTTGGTTCATTGTTTCTTCAGGTTTCAGCAGCTGGAAGCAGCTTTGTGCATGGGGACCATAGCTATGAAAGATAGGCACATCGACAGCAAGTTGATACCTGGCAAAGTGTCATAAAAGGGAAGATAGAATAATCTAAGTAACATAGAAAACCAACAGTATCACATTTAGGAGGTCTTTAGTGCAAGAATACTCTGTATTTCATTTACCTCTAGGATAGTGTTTACAGTAAACTTTATACAGTGATGGATATATTCTTATAATCTGCACTGCATTGTATGGCAGTTGCTAACAGCAGATAGCTGTTGAGTATTTGAAATGAGTCTAGTAGAACTAAGGAATGCAGTTTTAAATTTTACTTAATTTTAATTAGTTTAGAATACATAGCCCCAGGTGGCTAGTGGCTATGTATTAGACTGCATAGATCTAAGGCATTGCTGTTATTAGGATATACTGTTTGATATATAGTGCTTGACTTTGTCAGTAAGATACTGTAATTATGTTTAGTATGTGCAGCTTACGTGGATACAGAAGTTAATGTGTAGTTATTTAGAAAAGGATGGGAAACAAACTCAAAGCCTCTCAACTACTCCTTTTTTAACCATAAAGAGGAAGGACTATGTGTATACATGGATGCTAGGATGTATGGCATGTTTTGAGAATGGCATCTCAGAGTGAATGAACTCTAAACACTTTTCTAAAGCTTGTGTTGGGCTATGAATGGGGTAGATAAAAATAGAAATATTTTCCTTGTAATGCATGTTAAGAATTTTTTTCAGGTGGCTACTCAGTTATTGTCAGGACATGAATACTTATTGTTTGGACATAACTACTTAATAAGTAGACTGTTGATGTTTCTTTTGACCTTAGAATCTGTATCAGTCATTCAATTGCTGTGTAACAAATTACCACAGAAGTTAGCAGTTAAAAACAAACAGTATTTCACCCTGTTACTGAGGGTCAGATTTTGGCTCAGGAGAAAAAAAGAGTACTTATCTACAAGGTAATGGTTGAATACATTTTTCATGGAGTATTGTCAGCCATTTAAATACAGTGAACTGGCTTCATACCAGTTGACTTGGAGGAATTTCCTCCATAAAATGAGAAAAGCATGATGCAGAGAAACATCTGTAATAGGATCCTACTATTGTTACCTGAATAACAACTCTCCCTCCTTCAACAATGTGTATGTATGTATATGTGTATATTTTTATTTGATACAGTGAGACCAGGTAAAGATATGAAAGGATACATATCTGGTTGTTGACATTGGTTATTTAAGAGAGGAGGAGATGAGAGAGGAAAGGGAGATAGAAGAACCATTTGAAAGAGTTATTCCCATGAAAAACAACATATATGATATTCAGAGTATGTAAAGTGTCTGTATAAGTGTGTACAACAGGGTTCAACTGAATCATCAAAATGGTGGTGGTTGTATCAGAATAATGGAATTTAGGAATTTTAATTTCTTTTAAATTTTGTTCTTATGCTTTTGTCCTGATTCTCATTTTCACCTTATAATTTATATAGTAAGAAAAAAATGAAAGCCATTTCCATTGTGGAAGGGAGCAAATATTTGGTGACCTAATGAGGAAAGCATTGCTGTCAATTTTGGATCATCTGTCTGTACTGGTAGAGAGTAAAATGTAGCATGAACGAAAACCCCATACATACTTTAAGATAGTAATTTCCTCCTTCTCCCATATCAGATATGTTTTATAGAAGTTACTAATACTGCCATGGAAAACATGTCTTTCAGGGTACTGGGGAATGCCCTAGGGTTGATTAAAATGTACAGGTGGTTATATATGTCTTGATAATTGTTTTAAGAAAGATTAAATCATAGTTTTTCTACTACAACTATAAGTTCTTTATGAGGTAGTTAAAATAAAAGTATGGTATTAGGTAATATTCTTTGCCTTCTGGGCCTGGAGAGAGAAGAGTTGAAAGTTTAACAAACTGTGGGCATTCTGCTTTTGAAGGTCAAGAAACTTCAGTGATTATTTAATACAGTTGGGGTGTGTGTGTGTTATAGCTTTTGCAATATGCTCCTGTTATTCTTTCTGTTTGGTGAACCATAACAATATTATGGGAATAAGAGTTTTGTAAAGTGAGGAATAAACAGAAAATATATGTATTTCTATGTAATTTCTATCTGTGGAACCAGGGTGCCAGCAAATTTATGAAGTTTCTTTATGGTATTTTGCCCTAGTTTGTGAAAAGAACATTGTATGTGTTCAATAATACAGTTTTGTTTAATATAATTTACATATAGTGAAATGCATGAACCTTAAGTGCATAGTATTCATTTTGAAAAATGCACACATTAATTTATATGCTTATCAAGATGTCAAGCATTTTCATTACGTCAGAAAGATTCTTTCTGTCCCTTACCAGTGAATCCTTCAGTCTCCCACCCTTTACCCAGAGGCAAGAGGATTTCTTTTGCCACAGATTAGTTTTGCCTGTACTAAAATTTAATAGAAATGGAGTCAGAGTGTATGCACACTCTTTTGTATATGACTTTTTATACTTCAAATTTTGAGGTGGGGGGTTGCTATCCACTTACGTGCATCAGTATTTCATTTCTTTTCATTAACAGAATACCATTTTTTTCTATGGATATACCACATTTTGTTTATCTTTTTTCCTATTTATGGATATTTGTTACATTTAAGTTTTTGGTGATTGTGAAGAAAGCTTATATAATATTCTTTTATAAGATTTTTAAAATGATACATATTTTCAATTATTTGAGATAAATGTTTGGAGGTAAAGTTGCTACATCATAAGGTAGAGAGATACAGTTGATCCTTGAACAGTGCAAAGAGGTGGCAACTTCTCTTCAGTTGAAAATTTGCATGTTAACTTCTGACTCCCCCAAAACATTACTCATAGCCTACTGTTGGTCCAAAACCTTATTGATAACATAGTCAATTAACAGGTATTTTGTGTGTTATAGGTATTATTTATTAATACTGTATCTTACAATAAAGTAAGCTAGAGAAAAGAAAATGTTATTAAGAAAATCATAAGGAATGTACAGTACTTTTACTGTACTATGTTTATTGATATCATAAGTTTATGCTGTGTACAAGATGAATGGTCTGTCCATACCAACACCAGTATTTTCTCACATGATACAAAACTCTGTAGATGTATTACCAATACTAGAGACCAAAAATGAAAAGATAAAATGTGAAAAAGAAATTTGTATATATTTACAGGTATAACCATTCATTGATAAATGAAGAAGCAGGAAAATGATTGCTTTATGGTTCGGTTCAGTTCAGTTCAGTTGCTCAGTTGTGTCCGACTCTTTGTGACCTCATGAATCGCAGCATGCCAGGCCTCCCTGTCCATCGGGACACCTATGGCATGCACCCAAACTCACGTGCATCGAGTCGGTGATGCCATCCAGCCATCTTCTCCTCTGTCGTCCCCTTCTCCTCCTGCCTCCAGTCCCTCCCAGCATCAGGGTCTTTTCCAATGAGTCAACTCTTGGCATGAGGTGGCCAAAGTATTGGAGTTTCAGCCTCAACATCAGTCCTTCCAATGAACACCCAGGACTGATCTCCTTCAGGATGGACTGGTTGGATCTCCTTGCAGTCCAAGGGACTCTCAAGAGTCTTCTCCAACACCACAGTTTAAAAGCATCAATTCTTCTGTAGTATTGTAATTGATACAGTTGCTTCACAGTACCTTACCCTATATACTTATGATGAGGATACCATAAAATATTTATGGTATATTTTATTGCAGTCGTACTCATAATACAGTATTTAAAACATTATTAACATTGTCTCGAAAGCCTCTTACCTGTATGATAAGTCGATATGTAATTTTTCCAATTACTAATGAGAGAGGGGGCATACTGTATGATACTGTTGATATCAAATTATCAAATAATGATAATTATTTGAAAATAAAGTTGCAAAACAGTAAGAAAACTAACCTTATTAATTTTATATAAAATATTAGTCACCTTATGCCTATGTAAGGATTGGCTATCCATTTCAGTACAAGTCTTGTACAGAAGTCAGAAGTGTCCTATACAATAAATACTTAGGCAAGGATGATCACACAAAAATGGTTTCATATAGTTCTTGCTGGACAGTTACTAAATGTTCACACAATGATACACACATACACAGCAGAGAGGTTTATCAGTTGTATGGCATGATGATTACTTACTGCTCATTAAGTGGACATGGGTCATCATAAAGTTCTTGGTTCTTGTCATCTTCATGTTGAGTAGGCTGAGGAGGAGGAGGAAGATGAGGGGTTGGTGTTACTGTCTCAGGAGTGGCCTCAGTGGAAGACGGAGAGGAGTTGCCAGGAGAGGCAGGCACACTTGGTCTAACTGTGCATGAATACCTGGTAACTTCTGACTTTTTTGCTTTTTCATTACTGTAGAAATGTTTTTATACAGTAGCAATCCTTCTTCCATTGTTTGCTTTAGTTTTAGTGCCCCTGTCATGAAAGAGTCCATGCCGTAAAAGAAGTCAAAAGCAGTCTTGAATAATTGGAACCCTTCTTTCTGTCAGATCGTCTATTGTCAGTTTGTTTTCTGGCACAGCTTCTTCTGGTGTTTTCTTCCTCATCGTCTGGCTCTAGTTTGGAAACACTTATCTCCATCAAGTTATCTTCTTTTAATTCCTCTGGTTTGATGTCTGTTAGCTCTTGAATTTCTCTAAGGTCTGTATTTTGAAACCCTTCATCCCTCACCTTTTTTTTGATATCAACTCTCTTTCAAGATTTCCTTGATTGGCTCTGTTATAAATCCTGTGACATCATATGTGAAATCTGGACACAGTTTTCACCAGCAGGCATTTATTGTTTTGGGCTTAAAGTCTTTCACAGCTTTTTCTACAATAACCATGGCATCTTCAGTGGTGAAATTCTTCCAGATGTCCATGATGTTCTATCAGGGTTTTCTTCCTTAGCATTGACAATCTTTCCCGTGGAGTATGAGCCTTAAAGATCTTTATGACTCCTGATCTAGAGGCTGAATTAGAGACACTGTATTTAGGGGCAAAGAGTCGGACACGACTGAGCGACTGAACTGAACTGAACTGAGACCACTTTGATGGAGAAGGCAATGGCAACCCACTCCAGTACTCTTGCCTGGAAAATCCCACGGGCATAGGAGCCTGGTAGGCTGCAGTCCATGGGGTTGCACAGAATCGGACACGACTGAAGTGACTTAGCAGCAGCAGCAGCAGACCACTTTGACACCTTTGATGTTGCAGTCACAGAGTTCTGGGTAGCCGGGGGTATTGTCCAATATGAAAGGAACTTTAAAAGGTAGTTTCTTACTGGCAGAACAGTTCCTGTATCAAGGACAAAGCATCAGTGGAGCCAATCCAGAAAAAGGGTTTTTACCCAAGCCTTTTTATTGTACAACCAAAAGACTGGCAGCTAGTGTTTATCTTTTCCCTTCAAGGCTTGGGGTTAGCAGCATTATAGATAAAGACAGTCCTGATCATAATCCCGACTGCATTTACACAAAACAGTAGAGTTAGCTTACCCTTCCTGCTTGCAGGGCCACTAAAGATGGACAGGTCATAGTGAAGAGTTGTGACAAAATGCAGTCCACTGGAGGAGGATGACAACCCACTCCAGTATTCTATTGCGAGAACCCCATGAACAGTATGAAAAGGCAAAAAATATGACACGAAGATAAGGCCTGCAGGTTGGAGGTGTTCCATATGCTACTGGGGAAGAGTAGAGGGCGATTACTAATAGCTCCAGAAAGAATGAAGTGGCTGGACCAAAGCGGAAATGACGCTCAGTTGTGGATTAGCCTTCATAGTCAACAAAAGAGTCTGAAATGCTGTACCTGAGTGCAATCTCAAAAACAACAGAATGGTTTGTTTCTAAGACAAATCATTCAGCATCACAGTAATCCAAGTCTGTGCCCCAACCACTAATGCCAAAGAAGCTGAAGTTGACTGGATCTTTGAAGACCTATAAGACCTTCTAGAACTAATACACACACGAAAAGATGTCCTTTTCATCATAGAGGATTAGAATGCAAAAGTAGGAAGTCAGGAGATACCCAGAATAACAGGGAAGTTTGATCTTAGAATACAAAGTGAAGGAGGGCAAAGGCTAACCAACTTTTATCAAGAGAACATTCTGGTCATAGTAAACATGCTTTTCCAACAACCCTAGAAACCTCTCTACATGTGGACATCACCAGATGGTTAATACCGAAGTCAGATTGATTATTTGCTTTGCAGCCACAGGTGGAGAAGCTCTATACAGTCCACAAAAACAAGACCTGGAACTGACTGTGGCTCAGATCATGAGCTCCTTATTGCAAAACTCAGGCTTTAAATTGAAGAAAATAGAGACAACCACTAGACCATTCAGTTACAACCTAAAGCAAATTCCTTATGACTATATGGTAGAGGTGACAAGTAGGTTCAAGGGGTTAGGTCTGGTAGACAGAGTGCCTGAAGAACTGTGGATGAAGGTTCATAATATTGTACAAGAAGCAGTGACCAAAACTACCCCAAAGAAAAAGAAGTGGTTGTGTGACGAGACTTTACAAATAACTAAGGAAAGAAGTGTCTAAAACAACAGTCCCCTTCTGTCGACAGAGGATGAGTGGGGATGACAGAAGGGGACTGTTATTTTCAGTTCAGTTCAGTTCAACCGCTAGGTCATGTCCAACTCTTTGCAACCCCATGGACTGCAGCACACCAGGCCTCCCTGTCCATCATCAACTCCTGGAGCTTACTCATTCTAATGTCCATTGAGTCGATGATGCTATCCAACCATCTCATCCTCTGTCTTCCCCTTCTCCTCCTGCCTTCAATCTTTCCCAGCATCAGGGTCTTTTCCAGTGAGTCAGTTCTTTGCATCAGGTGGCCAAAGTATTGGAGTTTCAGCCTCAACATCAGTCCTTCCAATGAATATTCAGGGTTGATTTCCTTTAGGATTAACTGGTTGGATCTCCCTGCTGTCCAAGGGACTCTCAAGAGTCTTCTCCAACACCACAATTTTTCGGCACTCAGCTTTCTTTATAGTCCAACTCTCACATCCATACACGTCTACTGGAAAAACCATAGCTTTGACTAGACAGACCTTTGTTGGCAAAGTAATGTCTTTGCTTTTTAATATGCTGTCTATGTTGATCATAATTTTTCTCCCAAGGAGTAAGCATCTTTTAATTTCATGGCTGCAGTTACCATCTGCAGTGATTTTTTTGACCCCCCCAAAAATAAAGTCTGTCATTTTCCCACTGTTTCTCCATCTGTTTGCCATGAAGTGATGGGACTTCATGAAGTGACTGTTGTTTTAGACACTGATTTATTACACTGAGATTTACACAGATATATAATCTTGGACTTTTCTAGTGTCATTTCCATGCTGCCTATTTCTTTGTCAGTCCTTCCCATCAGAGTAAATGATATTTCAATTACCCTGTTATTCAGGTCAGAAACTAAATCACCACTGTTGCTACTTTCTCCCCTCCCTATACTTTGGCCACCTGATTCGAAGAACTAACTCATTTAAAAAGACCCTGATGCTAAGAAAGATTGAGGGTAGGAGGAGAAGGGGGCGTCAGAGAATGAGATGGTTGGCTGGCATCACTGACTCAATGGACATGAGTTTGAGCAAACTCCGGGAGATAGTGAAGGACAGGGAAGCCTGGCATGTGGCAGTCCATATGGTGGCGTAGAGTAGGACAGGACTGAGCAACTGAGCAATCCATCCCTATATCCAGCTATTACTTAATCCCTTTCATTCTTGCTCCAAAATATATGTCAAAACTGTCTAATCCTCTCTGTCTCCACACTGCCTGAGTTTAAATCTCCTTCATCTCTTCTTTTGTTGGAATTATTATAACTGTATGCAATTCATTGGCCATTTCCTCTGATCCATTTTCTACCAGATACACTGTGTGTGATGTTAATCATATCTTGGCTTTCCATTGTGCTTAATAGATTCTATGGCATTTATGATGTATGATATGGTAACTTCTCTTGGGTCTCAACATATACCATTCTCGACCTTGCTTACTAGGCTCCAATCATGCTGGCCTTTTAACAGTTTCCAGAACTCATTTTTCATAAGCCTTTTTGCCTGACTGGCTCTGTGTGGTAGGTGATTAGTGCTCCCCACTACCCTTGTGGTGGGGGGTGGGCGGGGGGGAGATATGTGCAACCTCAGAATGTAACCTTATTTCAAATAAAGGTTTTAGCAGATGTAATTAAGATAAGGGTCTCAAAGTGAGATCATCCTGGATTAGGTTGAGCCCTAAATCAAATGACAAGTGTTTTTATTAGACACAGAAAAGGAGAAAACAGAGGGACACAAGGAAGAAGGTCATGTGACAGTTGGAGACAGAGGTTGGAATTCTGCTGCCACAAGCAAAGAACACCAGGAGCCACTAGATACTGGTAGAGGCAAAGGAGGATCTGCTCTTAGAGCCTTCGGAGGGAACATTGTCTTGCTAACATCTAGAGTTCAGACTGCTGGCCTTCAGAACTGTGAGAGAATACATTTCTGTTGTTTTAAACCACCAGGTTTGTGGTAATATGTTATGGCAGCCTGAGGACACTACGCTGTCTCATCCTTTAAGGCTCAGCTCCTGGGAGATACTTTAGATGACAGACCTATCTAAAGCTAAAGTAGTCTCCTTTTTTATCATCTTTATTTCTTATAAATTGTTAATATTCATATGATTTAAAATGATTTTATATATATATATTTTTTTATTTTTTATATTGAAAAATCACTATGGGCTGAAATTGTGAGCAGTTTTGAACATTAAATTTTTTTTTATTGTTTGCTTAATTCTATGCCTAAATTAAGAATCATGTAATAGATAGTTCTTTGATCCTTTATGAACCTAAGTTGCTTTGATAAAGAGATTGTGAGTCATTATGTTTTGTTTTAAAATTAATTTATTAATATATAATTTAAAGGTTGGTAACAGATTGTAAAATAGTTTTTCTCAAATGTTCATTCTCTATTTTTTTTTTTTACAGTTTCTGATACTAAATCTACAGCAGTTATTTCTTTAAATTAAAAGTAACAAATCTATTTAACTATGGGATAACACTGTTTAATAGTAACATATTCATCATTGAGGCCAAGAGTTTGAAAAATGAAGTTATAAAATTTATTAATAATGTGGTTAAACACTAAAATTTTTACCTGTAATGTATTTGTCAGATCACTGTGCTTTACTTCAGTTAGAGAATTTGCATTTTACTTATATAATTTTTAATAACAAAATCCTATTTGGTATAAATAAAATTATATATAGACAAATGCTTTCTATTGTATTTAGAACTGTTGTATATGGGGTGATGGATAGTATACAATAGATTATATTAATGTAAAGATCTGTTTTTACTACCTGACTAACCAATTGTCAGGGAAAACTGACTTCTAAACTTGAGAATTTAAAGAATGACCAAAGAGAGAAAGAAGGGGAAAAGGATGGGAGGAAGTGGAATTTCATGAGAAAGATAGAAATATGAATACTTTCGTACCTGGCTATGTAGTCTGTTCTCCAATATACAGCTGTATTCTTAAGAAACTCAATTAACCAAAAATCATGTTACCACACCTATTAATTTGATATGGATGAGAAGGATAATGATTTAAGACTAGCAAGCTCAATTTTCCTATGGCAATTTCTATAATCTTAATAGCTCCCTAGAATATAAACATTATATAAGCCTAAGCATTTGTGATTGTATAATGGTTAAATAAAGGTTCGACTGTGGGGTTAGTCAATCAGTAGGAATGCTTTTAGCATCAAATAACAGAAGGTCCTATAACAGTGGGTTAATAAAACAAATGAGTTTCTTCCCTATCACCATCCCTATCTGTTCCTGCCAGCACAAGAAAACTAGAGTTAGGCAGCTGCTGATGAAAGTTGAGTGTCCCACAGATGACTATTTGTAGATCTTTTCTTACTTGTTGCAAGGGGGTGGGGGGTCCAGTTCAGATGGTAAAGGAGTAACATTTGTTTCGAAAAGCAAAACTTATTCCACAGCTTCTACTTATATCTCATTGACCAGAATTTTGCCATGTATGTATTTTTGCCTGGAAGGTGGCTAGGAAGAATTGGATTGAGAATGGAAATTGGGTCAGCCAACCAGCAGTCTGACTGATTAAAAAAAATTTTTTTTAATGGCATCCCTGGTGGCTCAGATGGTAAAGCCTCTGCCTGCAATTGGGGAGACCCAGGTTCGATCCCAGGGTTGGGAAGATCCCCTGGAGAAGGAAATGGCAACCAACTCCAGTACTCTTGCCTGGAAAATTCCATGGACGGAGGAGCTGGTAGGCTACAGTCCATGGGGTCACAAAGAGTCGGACACGACTGAGCGACTTCACTTTTTTTCACTACAGTTGGTTTACAGCATTGTGTTAGTTTCATGTGTATAGCACAGTGATTTGGTTTACACATTTATATTTAATTCTTTTTCAGGTTCTTTTCCCTTATAGGTTATTATAAAGTGTAGAATTTAGTTCCCTGTGCTATACAGTAGATCCTTGTTGTTTGTATATTTTATATGTAGTAGTGTGTGTCTGCAAATCCCAGACTCCTAATTTATCTCTCCCCATTATTTCTTCTTTGGTAACCATAAGTTTGTTTTCTGTGTATGTGGATCTATTTCTGTTTTGTAAATAAGTTCATTTGAATTATTGTTTAAAGATTCCCCATGTAAGGGATATCATATGATATTTGTATTTCTCTGGCTTACTTATTATGATAATTTTCTAGGTCTATCCATGTTGATGGAAATGGCATTATTTCATTATTTATTATGGATATGTATTTCATTATCCATTCTTTGGATATTTCGTTATCCATTCTTTATCCACCCAATTGCCAGTGGACATTTAGGTTGCTTCCATGTCTTGGCTGTTTGTAAAGTGTGCTGCTGTGAACATTGAAGTGCATGTGTTTTTTCAAATTATAGTTTTCTACAGATGTGTGCCTAGGAGAGAAATTTCTAAATCATATGGTAATTCTATTTTTAGTTTTTGAAGGAACCTTCATAGTGTTCTCCATAGTGGTTGTACCCATTTACATTCCCACCACCATCATAGGAGGGCTCCTTTTTCTCCACACCCTCCCCAATAGACAGTAGACTTTTTGATGTTGATCATTCTGACTAGTGTGAGTGATACCTCATTATAGTTTTGATGTGCATTTCTCTAATAATTAGCAGTGTTGAGCATTTTTTCATGTGTTTGTTGGCCTTCTGTATGTCTTCTTTGGACAAATGTCTGTTTAAATCTTCTGCCCATTTTTTGTTTGGGTTGTTTGGTTTTTTGATATTGAGCTATGTGAACTGTTTATATATTTTGAAAATTAATCCCTTTTTAGTTGCATCGCTGTAAATATTTTCTCCTATTCTGTGGGTTGTCTTTTTGTTTTTGTTGGTAGTTTCCTTTGCTGTGCAGAGCTTTTAAGTTTAATTAGGTCCCATTTGTTTATTTTTGTTTTTATTTCCAGTACTTCAGGAGACAGATCCAAAGAGATAACTGCTGTGATTTATGTCAAAGAGTGTTCTGTGTTTTACTCTAGAAGTTTTATAGTATTTGGACTAACATTTTGATCTTTAATCCATTTTGAGTTTATTTTTGTGTATGATGTTAGAGAATGTTCTGATTTTGTCCTTTTGCATGTAGCTAATTGTCCTGTTTTCCCAGCACGATTTACTGAAAAGCTGTCTTTTTTCCATTGTATATTCTTGCCTCCTTTGCAGATAGACTGATTTTTAATCTAAACTCTATTTTTTAACTGTGTAACAATGACAAGTTACTTAGCCTTTCTAAGCCAAAATTTTTTTATCCTTAAAATGAGGATGAAGAGGATGATTATTGTTCTTAAAATACTACTCCTGTTCCTCCTGCTCCTATTAAAATGAGGTAAGTGAAAGTGTTAGTCGCTCAGTCATGTCCGACTCTTTGTGACCCCATGGACTGTATCCCGCTAGGCTCCTCTGTCCATGAAATTCTCCAGGCAACGATACCGAGTGAGTAACCATTCCCTTCTCCAGGGCATTTTTCTGACCCAGGGATCGAACCCAGGTTGCTTCCCTTGTGGCTTAGCTGGTAAAGAATCCACCTGCAATGTGGGAGACCTGGGTTCAATCCCTGGGTTGGGAAGATCACCTGGAGAAGGAAAAGGCTACCCACTCCAGTATTCTGGCCTGGAGAGTTCCATGAACTGTATATGTATAGTCCATGAGGTCACAAAGAGGCAGACACGACTGAGCAACTTTCACTTTCACTTCTGAATTGCAGACAGATACTTTATGTCTGAGCCACCGAGCTTTACTGTCTTTTCTCACCAAAATGAGACAAAATACATAAAAATCTGAGTAATCTGTAAGTTAAGGGAATTCATACTCACGAGATATTATTTCTGATTATATCATCATCTTTCATGTTACCACCAACTTCATTCTTTTATTTTATTGAGGTAAAAGTCACATAACAAAATTAACCATTTTTAAGTGTTCAAATACACAGTGTTGTACAACTGTCATTTCTACTTAGTTTTTTTCATTACCTTCTAAGAAAACCTGGTACCAGTTAAGCATTCTCTCCTTTCCCTGTAACCCAGCTCCCGGTGACTAATGATGCTGAACATCTTTTCATGTACCTGCTGGCCATTTGTTTATCTTCTTTGAACAAAGGGCTATTGAGGTCCTTTGCCCATTTTAAAATTAGGTTGTCTTTCTTTTTGTCATCGAGTTGTACAAATTCCTTATATATTCTCAATACTATGCCCTCATCAGATAAGTATCTGAAAGTATTTTCTCCCATTCTGTAGGTTGTCTTTTTACTTTTTTGGTAGTGCCATTTGATGCACAAAACTTTAATTTTGATAAAGACCAGTTTATTTTATATTCTGTTGCTAGCACTTTTGGAGTCATATCTCAGAATTCCATTGCCAAACCAGAGTCATAAAGATATACCCCTATTTTTGTCTAAGAGTTTTATAGTTTTATCTCTTACTTTTATGCCTTATATTTGATTGTAAAGGATCACGTTTGAATCATTTTGGTTACATTTTGAGTTAATTTTTGTGTTTGGTACAAAGTAAGACCATCCACTTAATTCTATTCTCCTTTATCATGAGTATTACCCATTATTACAAAGCATGAAGCCACTGCAACATAACAACTGAGTTGTCTAAATAGCTTTCCTCCCATGTATTTGATTATTAGTAATTTCCTTCTTAATTTTTATAATTGAAAACAGTCTGCATAACGTAAAATACGTTCCCTAAGTAACTGATCCCATTTTATTCTGTGTATAGTTAGAAAACTTGAGCTGCATCAGACATGTCTATGGTAGGTCTGAGTTTTTTCATTTATAAAATCGGCAGGGGTGACTGGTAAATCTTTTTTCTAGATTAAAATTTTATCACTGATTTTGAACATTGAATTTATTAGTGAAGTGTAGTCATTGAGAATATGTAATTGTTACTTTTGTATTCTAATTTGTTTGATTATTCATAGCCTATTTTATTAAATGCTATTCCTTGATTAGAAGTTATCTCACTAGTCCATTTTTCCCCTCCTTCATCTACATTGTTCAAAATAATGTAGTTTCCTGGGTGAAAGTGGTGATGTTATGGTAGCCTGATATCCTTTCACATTAAAAAAAAAAATCTATTGGTGTAGGATGGACAGGATGAACCTTATTCAGTCAGTTGTCCAAGATTTTAATTATTCAAATTGTCTAACCATTTGTTTTGAGTGGAGGAGGATATAATTTGGTTGTTCCTTTTTGTAGTACTTGATTCTGAAGCTTGAAAGGCCTGCTATAGTCCAGAATATCACATTTGGAAAATATGAGAAAACTCATGTCTGCAATTTGAAGAAATTTAAAGTCTTTGGTGGAATGAATGAAGAAAACATGACAGAGCTGTTGTCCAGGTGGGTTATGATTATGGGGAGGAAAGAGCTGTCTTCTCAATGTAGTCTTAGTTTAGTCTCTTTGTAGCTAAATCTTCATGCCTTGATATTTCTTACAAGGGAGAAAAGAATACTTCTACTATTTTATTTCTAGTGCCTTATTTTAATATTGTGGCTTGAGTCAACTTTTTTCCACCGAGATACTAATTAATATTGTTACCAAAGCAGAAAGAATAAAATTGGGGTTATTTTTCTACTTCTTATTCTTCAGTCTTATTTTTAAAATGGTAATGACTTCAGATATACTTTTGAGCTATAATTGATATCTTTGCTGTAATCCTTGCTATAAAAATATATAATCTGTTGAAAACATTAAGATTGATTGTCCTGAGAGCTTAGTATAAATTGGAGACTAAACAGAGTAAAATTATGGGATTGCACCTAGTGCAGAGCATACCTCTTGAAAAAGAAACGAAAAAATGAAAGTTGTCAGTCACTCAGTCATGTTCAACTCTTCGCAACCCCATGGACTATAGCCCACCAGGCTCCTCTCTGTCCATGGAATTCTTCAGGTAAGAATACCTGAAGTGAGTAGCCATTCCTTTCTCTGGGGATCTTTCCTACCCAGGGATCGAACCCAGGTCTCCTGCATATGCTTTACCAGCTGAGCCACCAGAAAGCCCCACCTCTTGGAAGGAACTCAGTAAATTTGAGTTTTGACAGCATAGACCACCAGGAGTAAATGTTAATTGGCCCTCTAGATGATGAAAAATGGGTTATAAAATGGAGCGGACAAATGAAGTCATGCAGTTTTAGAATATATTTGTGACATAGTGTGTCCCATTAGCACAGTATTTTATATAAGTATTATTACATCTAGAGTGCATTTGATTTAAGCCATGGAAGTATGTCAATTGAATATAAGGCAGCCTGAAAGTAAGTGACTTTTCCATAAATACTTGAATCAGTCCTAAGTTGTTTAAGTACAGAAATTATATTAATTTCTTTTTATATAGGATAAACTGGATGCTGTTAAACCAACAGAGTAAAATTGTCTTTGAAAATGTATTGAGCTATAAAAAGGAACATTGGCATCTCAGTCAGAATTTAATGACTTAATTCTTTGGCAAATTCGAATATCTGGCTCTGTTTAGGTTGTAAGATATGAGTATGAATTGTTTTTCAATTTTCTTACTGCTTGAATATTTTACATTGTATTCAGTACTTCCCTGGTGTCTCAGACGGTAAAGTGTCTGCCTACAATGCAGGAGACCTGGGTTCAATTCCTGGGTCAGGAAGATCTCCTGGAGAAGGAAATGGCAACCCACTCCGGTATTCTTGCCTGGAAAATCCCATCAACAGAGGAGCCTGGTAGGCTAGAGTCCATGGGGTCGCAAAGAGTCGGACACGACTGAGCAACTTCACTTTCTTTCTTTCTACACAAAGGACACTGGACCTTGTCACACATTTTCATGCACTGTAGTCACATTCTTTAACACTGAACGTTTTCATTAGCCCTCATTTAATTAAGAGACCACCATATAGTGCAGTTGATGTGAATGTACAAGCTGTGTCCTATATTCTCATGTTCAACTACTTCGTTATATTATTCCTTTCGTATTTGTCAAACCTTAAAATCTGGGTATGTTATTAATCTTTGTTTTAGTATGTTTACTAAATTATGAAATCAGATTTAATTACCTTATTTTTTTTCCACAGTGGCTTAAAGAATGATTATAACAAAGAAACATTTACCTTAAAGCATAAAATTGATGAACAGATGTTTCCATGTCGATTCATTAAAATAGGTAAGGCTTTTAGCATTCTGGAGTAGAAATAAATTCTTTATATCATTAATCAGCAAACACAGCCTGTGTGGGCCCAATCCTGTAGGTTCACTGTTTTTTTGTTTTTTTTTAAATAAAATTTTATGGCAACACTGCCATGCCAGTTTTTCACATAGTATCTCTCTGCTTTTGCACTACAATGGCAAAGTTGAGTAGTTGCAAAAACAGTATAGCCCACAAAGCCCAAAATGTTTACTGTTTGGCTGGCCCCTAGTTTATAAATCTGTATCTGAGTGACAGTTATTTCAAATAGAATCTTTTCTAAATACTTTATTATTTAATGAGATACAGTGATTTGAGAGCCTTGATTGTTTTATGGAAGGTTTATCAGTTCTAAAGTTGCATCATTCTAAAACCAAATACTGATGGATTCCTTAAGGCAGTGTATTATGGTTATTTTCTGTTTTTTTCTTTTGTATTTCCTTTTTGTGCATGTGGTAATGTTGGTCAAACACATAAAACTAATTTCATAACCCACTAATTAGTTTCAAAGTAATTCTTGAAAAATGCTATCTAAGGCATTTATCTTTTTAGCAAGTGTTTTAACTTTAAAAGTATTTGTAATACCTCCTCAGAACTAGTGTTTTTAGGATTATTTTGTTTATAAGTTGTGTTAGAGAGTTTGAAAGTTGAGGACTTCACTGTTAATTCCCATCTTTATTTCATACCTTTGAAAATAGTATGTTAAAATTGTAATTATGGTGAATCATATTCCTTAAAGAATGGTAATAAAAGCCAGAATCCTGTGTTTTGATTTGGGAGAAAAATCCTCTTTTGAAACGAACAGCTCCATTATCGTTATTTGCCAGTCTGTTGCAAGTTGGCCTGTTCATTTCATTGAGTCAAATAGTTTCATTGTGTATGTGTCTGACTCCGTGACACCAGGCTCCTCTGTATATGGAATTAGACAAAAAGAATATCTGAAAAGACTATTTACAGAGGGAAAGCTATTTTTAGAATCATTGGACTTTTTGGTTTTTCACTTTCTTTTATAAACAGGCGTGCGTGCTAGTCGCTTTAGTCATGTCCCACACTGTGCAACCCTGTGGACTGCAGCCCGCCAGGCTCCTCTGTCCATGGGATTCTCCAGGCAAGAATACTGGAGTGGGCTGCCATTTCTTCCTCCAGGGGATCTTCCCAACCCAGGGATCGAACCCAAGTCCCTTATGTCTCCTGCATTGGCAGGCAGGTTCTTTACCACTAGCACCACCTGGGAAGCCTGAAAGAAACAGGAAGCAGGGAAGTGAGCAAACCCCAGTCCTGCTTCCTGAACCCCTACCAGCTGAGGGAGAGAAGGAGTTATGGAGCAGAGCCCTGCCCCTGTAACCTGCCTGAGCAAGGTGGCCTCTTGCCTTTTGGACCCTGCCCCCACCCTCACTGCGGGCACAGCTGTCCAGTTTCTCTCCCACCCTTCCTGCTGCCTAATGCAGGCCATCTACCTGAGCCAGGGTGGGGGAGAGTGGATGGTCAGAGGGGCCTCAGGCTGTCTTGATGCCGGGGTCCGCCTTCGTGTGAGTCCAGAGCTCCTTGTGCTGCTTCCAGCCTAAGCCTTAGTCGTAGTTGCCTTTGCTCTTAAACAGCTGCTGATAGTGGGGTTTGCAGTAGAACTGCCCTTTGCAGCACCGTGTAGCTGCCCAGACTGAGCTTGGTGTAACAGTGCTTGCAACAGAAGCTATAGTTTGTTATAATAAGTAATTGGAAATAAAAACCTGTATCCTGTTTATGAAAATTGATGAACAAGCAAATTTTTAAAATAAATTCTTTGGTTGTTTCTTCTTTCATGCTAATAAATAATTCTTTCCTCAGTATTCATGCCACCCATTTCTTATAGATTCTTACATTCTTGAACAATGCTTGAACAATTCTTACATTCCAAATGTAGCAACAGTGAAAATTTAGATTTAAATATTTTAAAGTACTTATTCAACATCTGATTGCTTAGTCATGCAAAATGAAACGTTCTCTTTTTTAAAGTTATTTTATTTGAATTACCAGAATACATATTCTATACCCATGAGTTTTCTTTGAAGGAAAGTACTACTGCTGCTTCTAAAATTCTTAATCCTCTAATATTATTCATTAGAAGAACTATGAATAGAAGCCTGTTTAGGGTTGTTGAATAGTTTGTTCCCTTAAAAAATTTATGAGAGAACAGAGGTCCTCTTATGCATCAGTTAGACATAGAAAAAGTACATGCACATGATTTGAGCCATCATGTCATTTCAGCAATCATTTCTTAGAACTTCATATGTTTTTAATGGGCTTCCCAGGTGGCTCAGTGGTAAAGAATCTTCCTGCCAGTATAGGAGAAAAAGGAGTTACAGGTTCAATCCCTGGGTCAGGAAGATTCCCTGGAGAAGGAAATGGCAACCCACTCCAGTATTCTTGCCTGGAAAATTCCATGAATCAGAGGAGCTTGGCGGGCTACAGTTCATCGGGTTGCAAAGAGTTGAATGTGTTTTTTTTACTGCTTTTGCGTTTGTAAGTGTTTTCACAAGTGGTATCTCATTTGAGCATTACACTGGAAGATAAAAAATCTTGCCTTTTTTGGTTAAGGAAAATGAGACTAGAAGTCAAATGATGTGTCGCAGGGTATATAGCTAGTAAGTGATGGATCAAAGACATAGCATTTGGTATATGCTTTTGGATATGTGCTTACATTACTTTAAAGTAATAAATAGATGTTGTTTATGAAACATCTAACACTGTGTGAAATAGGTATATTATGCTCACTTTTCAGATGAGAAAACTGAAGTTGAGAGGTAGATTAAATGATTAGACCAAGACTATACAGTAGAAATAGAGATAGGATACAAACTTAAGTCTGTCTTTTTATGAATGCTGATTTCTTTTACTCTGTGATGGGTGAAAGTTTTGTTTCCTCAAGTAGATTCTGAAATCCTTGGTGATAGCAACTGTCTTCTGTTTCCTCATATTTCAGAAGCAGCAAGCAAACTGCTTGCCTCATTAGAGACATCCTATTTATACTTTTTGAGTTTATTATATGGAGATTTATAGGGATTAATCAGTGGCTGTGTGTTACATCTTTGTGTTCTCTAAACTCTTAGCATTGTCTTCAGTTATGAATATAGGCAGTAGCTTATAGTATTGGCATTACCTGTGACTTGTTTTGGATAGAAGTTATAAGTATTTCTCATCACATTCAGCTCAGTTCAGTTCAGTTAGTCAGTCATGTCCGACTCTTTGCGACCCCACAAACCGCAGCACTCCAGGCCTCCCTGTCCATCACCAACTCCCGGAGTTCACTCAGATTCACGTCCATCGAGTCAGTGATGCCATCCAGCCATCTCATCCTCTGTCGTCCCTTCTCCTCCTGCCCCCAATCCCTCCCAGCATTAGAGTCTTTTCCAGTGAGTCAACTCTTCACATGAGGTGGCCAAAGTACTGGAGTTTCAGCTTTAGCATCATTCCTTCCAAAGAAATCCCAGGGCTGATCTCCTTCAGAATGAACTGGCTGGATCTCCTTGCAGTCCAAGGGACTCTCAAGAGTCTTCTCCAACACCACAGTTCAAAAGCATCAATTCTTCAGCGCTCAGCCTTCTTCACAGTCCAACTCTCACATCCATACACGACCACAGGAAAAACCATAGCCTTGACTAGACGGACCTTTGTTGGCAAAGTAATGTCTCTGCTTTTGAATATGCTATCTAGGTTGGACATAACTTTCCTTCCAAGGAGTAAGCATCTTTTAATTTCATGGCTGCAGTCACCATCTGCAGTGATTTTGGAGCCCAAAAAAGTAAAGTCTGACACTGTTTCCACTGTTTCCCCATCTATTTCCCATGAAGTGATGGGACTGGATGCCATGAGCTTCTTTTTCTGAATGTTGAGCTTTAAGCCCACTTTTTCACTCTCCACTTTCACTTTCATCAAGAGGCTTTTGAGTTCCTCTTCACTTTCTGCCATAAGGGTGGTGTCATCTGTATAGCTGAGGTTATTGATATTTCTCCCGGCAATCTTGATTCCAGCTTGTGCTTCTTCCAGCCCAGCATTTCTCATGATGTACTCTGCATAGAAGTTAAATAAGCAGGGTGACAATATACAGGCTTGACGTACTCCTTTTACTGTTTGGAACCAGTCTGTTGTTCCATGTCCAGTTCTAACTGTTGCTTCCTGAGCTGCATACAGATTTCTCAAGAGGCAGGTCAGGTGGTCTGGTGTTCCCATCTCTGATCACATTACACTGTGGCAAATATTGTATCTTTGAAATTATGGTAATTATTAGACCTGCCACTAGAATCTTGTTAGCTAATGTGCTAATAAAAAGCATATATATTTCTATATCATAATTTTATATCTTAGTTATTTTTATAGCTATATTTCAATACAGTTTGCTTACTCTGAATCCTGTGTACTTTTCATTTTACATTTAAATCTGAGAGGGATTGAGTCACAGCGTTCATTGAATATCCAAGGTGAATCACCAAACAAAAAACCAAAGAGCTCATACTGGAGTGAAGTCTTCAGTAGGAATTAGTGTGAAAGTTGAGAGTTGGCCTTAGGAAGAAGCTTAGTTTCAGGTAAGCTTTGTAAGTAAAAATAACGTTTAGTAAGGAAGGAGAGTAGTTATTTGGGTGGTTAGATTCAAGAGAGCAAGTTTGAAGTTTGGAAGGGAAAACCTCAGTGGGCGATTAGATCAGATGGCTGAAAACATAAAGTTGAATGGGATAAGGTTATTAGTTTTATGGTGACTAGAAAGGTTTGTATATTGATTCATAGCCAAGGTAGTAGTTGTATCAGGAAATAAGGTGATGTGAAGGCACAAAGAAGTACTGATTTTTTGGAAGGATTCTGGAGGAGTTCTGGGTTTTGGTAGATGAGATGACTTAGATTTCTATGAATTTTTTGGATTTTTGTAGCCTGAGTAGGTGTCAGAGGTTCAGAGAGAAGCTTTAGCTTTGATTGGACTCAACCTGCATTCTGGATCCTCAGGAGTCTGGAAGTCTAGGATGAGTACTGTGTCTTGTCAGAGGGAGGTGGGGAGGTAGGGGAAGAATGTACCCCAGTGGTGGCTTTCATGAGAGCATGTGGAGAGGTAACATTTTAAAAGTATACTATTAAGCAGAAAATTGTTATAGGAATAAGAGTTAATAATACTAATATCTAGCATTTATTGAGCACTTACCATATGCCAGTTACTGTGCTGAGTGTTTTGTGTACTTACTGCATTCATTCGTTTGTAAGTAGAGTAGACGCAGTCTTTCAGCGAGGTTAATCTTGAATTTTTACAGTCTTCCAAAGCTTTTGACTGTGTGGATCACAACAAACTGTGGAAAATTCTTCAAAAGATGGGAATACCAGACCACCTGTCCTCTTGAGAAACCTGTATGCAGGTCAGGAAGCAACAGTTAGAACTGGACGTGGAACAACAGACTGGTTCCAAATAGGAAAAGGATTACATCAAGGCTGTATATTGTCACCCTGCTTATTTAACTTATATGCAGACTACATCATGAGAAATGCTGGGCTGGAAGAAGCACAAGCTGGAATCAAGATTGCAGGGAGAAATATCAGTAACCTCAGCTATACAGATGATCCGCTCTTATGGCAGAAAGTGAAGAGGAACTAAAGAGCCTCTTGATGAAAGTGAAAGAGGAGAGTGAAAAAGTTGGCTTAAAACTCAACATTCAGAAAACTAAAATCATGGCATCTGGTCCCATCACTCCATGGGAAATAGATGGGGAAACAGTGTCAGGCTTTATTTTTTTGGGCTCCAAAATCACTGCAGATGGTGACTGCAGCCATGAAGTTAAAAGACGCTAACTCTCTGGGAGAAAAGTTATGACCAACCTAGATAGCATATTCAAAACAGAGACATTACTTTGCCAACAAAGGTCCGTCTAGTCAAAGCTATTGTTTTTCCAGTAGTCATGTATGGATGTGAGAGTTGGACTATAAAGAAAGCTGAGCACCGAAGAATTGATGCTTTTGAATTGTGATTTTGGAGAAGACTCTTGAGAGTCCCTTGAACAGCAGGGAGATCCAACCAGCCCATCCTAAAGGAAATCAGTTCTGAATATTCATTGGAAAGAATGATGCTGAAGCTGAAACTCCAGTACTTTGGCCACCTGATGTGAACAGCTGACTCGTTTGGAAAGACCCTAAGGCTGGGAAAGATTGAAGGCGGGAGGAGAAGCGGACGACAGAGGATTAGATGGTTGGGTGGCATCACTGACTCAATGGACATGAGTTTGAGGAAGCTCCAGGACATGGTGATGGACAGGGAACTGGCATGCTGCAGTTCATGAGGTCACAAAGAGTCAGACACGACTGAGCAACTGAACTGAACTGAACTGAGTAAGAGTAGATGCACTCTTTCAGCGAAGTTAATGTTGAATTTTTATAGTCTTCCAGAACCTGAGCTTAAAATTACCAGCATCTTCTAAGAGCTGTTTACATCTAGACAAGAGCTTTCCAAATGATACTGCAAAGCATATTGAACGTATGTGTACATGTGTACATTGACTCCCTGCCAATCCTAGAATCACAGAATCCTAGAGCCTAGTGTGCTTGTGTACTAAGTAGCTTGTCATTTTCTGTGCATGCCATTTTATGAAAATGTGTGGCAGGCATTGATCCTGATCTTGTCTTTGCCTGTTTATCCCATTGGAAGAACTGATAGTGAATCTTAGGATACAGTCTCTTAGCCTTGGGATGTGCGGAGTTTCTAAAAAAATTTTTTTATTTTAGGTGAGAGCAAAGGCATCTTTTATTAGGGAGCAAGGAAGGTGTGCTTGGTGCTCCAGTTCACATTTAGGTTTCTGATAAACAACACAGAGTGGGTCTAATATTCAGTATTAGTGTTGTTAATGCCACCAAAAATCACTGGTGTATATTTGAAATGGGTATATATCATTCTGCTCATCCTGTATATATGCCTTCAGTTTGTTAAAAATTCACTGTACTGTTTATTTGTCTAATAGATCTTGTGAGATGATTTCCTAATTAACCTCCCTCCCACAGTTGCTTATAAGGATTTAATAAATGAACATTTTTCTGACTTGAATAGATGTAATAGGAAGCTTTTTTCCCTCCTGATTTTATTGAAATTGGACTTGGAACTTAAGAATCGATTTCAGATCACTAATAAGTTACAGTTACAGACTGTGTTCTTGGGGTCTTGGGTTTAGAATGTTGTTTTATTCTGATATTTATAGTGCTTAATGGTTATTGCTGTGATGTAGTAATAACGCTTTTTAAATGGTACTTCTGAAGAAATGCACACCGAAACAGTGATGATAATTCAGTATTTGTTAGTATAAAACTTTCTGAAGTTTGTATTATTTGCACATATAAACTGAAGGTCATATTAAACATTCCGGGAATCCTGCGTATATCCTGATGACTGGTTCCTGTTGCTTTTCTCTATCTTTACTCACTCAGCATCCTTTAGATGACAAAAATAGGAAAGCATCTGACCTAGTACATCTTAGCTCTTCATTGAGTCTCATATGCTAGGAAATAGCAGTGGACTTGGAAATTAGTAGCCCTGATATGAAATATTGTATATACTCTGTTTTGATACTTAATCAAAAATTGACAAGTATTAGTTTCTTAGACATTACTCAGTCTGAACCATGTTGGTGTGATACTAAAATCCATTGTTCTGTTTTGTACCTTGTAAAATCATTTATTGGTAATTTAGAAAATGTGATTCACTGAGTTATGCAAATCTTTCAAATGTTGGAACATTTCATTATATAATATTTTTTAAAAATCACACTTGTTATTATTACCACCAATCTTATCAGAAAAGTATTGGAAAGTAGCTAAGCTCACAATGCTGAATACTGAATTTCCGAAATTCTGATTTTTCCTCAAAAGCTTGAATTTTGTCAATAAATACTGTTATTTGTTGTCTTTGAAATGACAGGTAAATGTCTGGCAGATACTGAAATCTAAATACTAGATGTCAGTTTTTCTTTTAAGAAAAAACAGTATCCTACAGAGCTATTTCAGTGGCTGTTTCAGCTCCCAGCTTACACAGGTTCTTTTCCTTGAGAAGGCCATCGTACTTTCACGTGCAGCAAAAGTACCTTTTGTGTACTTTCCATTGTGCTGCACAGAATATTAAAATGATGTGTACTTAATGATAGGAATTTACTAAAATTAATTTTACACGACATCAGAGACATTTTTCATGTTTTAATCATACTATTTTAATTAGAAGGATGAATGCACAATTAAGCATTGCAGTTAAAATTAATATTAAATTGATAATGCAGTCACAATTTTAGGAGTTTATGTTGCGTTTTTAAGTGTATATTACAGGCAAAACGACATTTTATTTTAAAAAATGTATGCGTTTCTAGGAGCTATGAAAGTGAGCATCATTTAAGAAAATTTAGAAAACTTTTCACAAACCAAGAAATAAATTTATTTATATATTTACTTTTTGTACTGTTTATTAAATTATACTTGATTTATTAAATTATACGAATTTCAAGTGTACAGTGTTATGATATATCTTATGGTCCATTTAAAGTTATAAAATGTTGGCTATATTAGCTGTGCAGTAAACTATATTGTTGTAGCTTACTTTATGCTATTTTCTTTTTTATGGAAAAACATTTTATTTTTTTAATAAATTTATTTTTAATCAGAGGATAACTGCCATGCAGTATTATGCTGATTTCTGCCATGCATCAGCATGAATCAGCCATGGGTATACATATGTCCCCTGCCTCTTGAACTTCCCTCACACCCCCACCCCATCTCACCATCTAGGTTGTCAGAGAACACTGGATTTGTGCTCCCTGCATCATAAATCAAATTCCCACTGGCTATCTATTTGCAGAAGACATTGTTAAATGAATTGTCATTTTGTATTTTAACTGCAGGTGTGTGATGGCGAGTAATACAGTTCAGTTCATACTGTATTAAGGAATGAACACTGGAACACTCTCATACTACTACTTTTTATGGCACTACCAAGATGCCAACGGTTTTATTCAGCATTGCCTTTGTACCATGAGTGCAAATGTCAGTACAGTTTAGAAAAAAAAGAAAATGCTACAAAGCCTTAGTCTTATTATGAAAAGTAGTTTTGACCACATGGGACCTCCTGAAAGGGTTGTGGGGAGCCTATCAATCACAGGTTAAAAACTTCTGTCTGCTGTGTCCTGTCATTACTGATGTGAAATGTTATCTTGATTCTGTGAAATTCCTCTGGATCCTTCAGAGATGTTTGGACATACTCTTGTGCTCCCGTAATGTTACTTTGTTTTCTTTCACTAATACCAAACTTAAAATTCCTTTATCTTTTAGTATGTTTATTTTCTTATTATTTGTATTATTTTAGATATTTTGTATTGTTGATATTTTTCAGATGAGCTTGTCTGATGTCAAAAAAATAGGATCTATACCATAAGGATTATGAGATTACATTAAATTTATAATTAATTTGAGGGGAATCAACATGTTTACAACCTTTGAGTTTTCCCGTCTAGAAATATATTAAGTATTTATGTTTTAAAATTTTATTACCTTGCATATTTTAAAGTTTATTCTGAGATATTTTAAGCTTTTTCTTTTTTTCTTGCATATAAACTTTAAATAAAAGTTTTTCAGTTAAATGTCTTGAATTTTTTAGGTAGATGAACTAAATCATCTTCAGGTGATATTTCTTTCTTAATTTGCAGGGGTTTTCCTGATTGCACTGGCTAGGATCTCCCATATAGGTTGAATAGTAGAGATATTAGGCCTCTCTGTCATGTTCCTGATTTGAGTGGGAATACTTAATGTTTCTCTGTTAGTTTTTTGTTTTGTTTTGGTTTGTTTGAGGGGGGTGGTGGGTTAGAGGTTTTGATACTTAAGAAAAAAATCTAAGTAGCAAAGTTTACTTCTGCCTCTGTTCCTTATATATTAAGAGTTTTGGGTTTTTTTTTTTTTAAGTAAATTTTATTAGTTTGCTCTTGCTGCTGCTGCTGCCAAGTCGCTTCAGTCATGTCCGACTCTGTGCGACCCCATAGATGGCAGCCCACCAGGCTCCCCCGTCCCTGGGATTCTCCAGGCAAGAACACTGGAGTGGGTTGCCATTTCCTTCTCCAATGCATGAAAGTGAAAAGTGAAAGTGAAGTCGCTTAGTTGTGTCTGACTCTTAGCGACTCCATGGACTGCAGCTTACTAGGCTCCTGGTCCATCCATGGGATTTTCCAGGCAAGAGTACTGGAGTGGGGTGCCAGTGCCTTCTCCAAAAGTTTGCTCTTAGCATCTGTTGAAGTAATCAAATATGTTTCTCTTTTACTTAACATGATGAATTACATTATTATCACTCCTGTTGAAACAACCTTCCATTCCTTGAACTAATTCTATTTAGTGCAGTGAAAACCTGGTAGAATTAATTTGCTTTTAAAAAAAAAATCAGTATTATTTAAAATTTTGAATATATAGTCAGAGCTGATATTATCCTTAAATCTTTTCTCTTCTGGTTTTGTTTTCTGGGATATGCCACTTTGCTAAGCAGTTGAAATTTGTCTCTTTCTGTGCTCTGATACAGTTTAAATTATAAATAGCTTTTATAGTAATTATTTGTTTCTTGTGGCATTGATAAAAACTAACCTGCTAAAACAAATCATCTAGCCCTGGTCCTGTTTTGGGGGGGATAGATACATGACACTTTGAATATGTCCTTATGTTTTTATAATTAAAGCAACCTCATAATGGCATAGATCATGTTTCATTTTGCTGCTGTAGCCCTAGCACCAATGGGCTGGGCATATAGAAGGTATTCAGAAAATTTGCTATTAAGTTTGAATTGTTGTTTTACTTTGCTAAAGTTTTGTTTGAACTATGTTAATTTTTTTCTTTTTCTTTCTTTTCTTCCTCCTCCAAGTCCCACTTTTATCATGGGGACCCAGCTTTAACTTTAGCATCTGGTATGTTGAACTTAGTGGCATTGATGATCCTGATGTAGTACAACCCTGTCTCAACTGGTATAGTAAGGTAGGACTGTATTTTAAAATCCGGATTTTATGTTTCAGATGCCTGTAATAGAGAATTGTGTCATGCTCTTGTCTTGAGATTAATTTAAAATATTGAGAACAGTAATGATAATTAAAAAGATGAATCAGTGTTTATTAAACATTTGCATTTTGCTAGGTTATAACCTTCTTTGTCACTTATTCACTCATTGCCACTCTATGAGATAGGTACAATTATTAGCCATATTTTACAGATGATGAAGTAGAACACAGAGAAGATAAGTATTTTGCCTCAGGACACACAGCTGTCAAGAGCTCAAGGCAGTGCATCAATGCAGGCAGTGTGACACCAGAATCTGCTATTATATTAATATACCAAATCTGTATTGATAGAAATATTTGTATGTAGTTTTCAGTTGGGTAGTTGTGGTTCTGGATTGCTTTTATTATGTATTCCTCCTTTGTGTTCATGTTGAGTAAAATAGCAATGTTTACTTTTTCTTTTAAAGAACTAAAATTTGAGATAGTTTCTATAAATAGTGTGATCCTATTCTTATAGGGAGTATAAAGATAATATTTAATAATTTTATTCATGCTGCTGCTGATGCTGCTAAGTTGCTTCAGTCGTGTCCGACTCTATGCGACCCCATAGACGGCAGCCCACCAGGCTCCCCCATCCCTGGGATTCTCTAGGCAAGAACACTGGAGTGGGTTGCCATTTCCTTCTCCAATTTTATTCATAGGTCATTTTATATAATAAATGCAGCCTGAGAAGTGTGAATTTAAATTATTAACAAATGGGTCTTTGTTTTTTTTTGAACACCTTTAATGTTTCATCTTTGTTTCTGATGTATATCCATTTAACTCTTTCTGCTATGTTTTTGTTGAGGGGAGGACTATTTCTCCTTAGGGGAGTGATAAGCTTTAATCTCATCACTGTTTCCTGACTTCTTGGGCTGAACTGTCAACTCATCTCTTAGGAGGCTGGGAAGCAATATAGGTTCTTTCTAAGTTTTTTTTTTTTTTTTAATAGAATTTCAGTTCTTTTCTGGTCAGTGTAATTGAGGAACTTTTTGTGTTTGACTAATTTATTGTGGGGATTTGATTATATTCAATTTAAAGTAGATTCTGGATTTTTCTATATTTTTAATATATTTTCTGGGATTGCCTGTAATATTCTAAATTATTTCCAGGTAGAGATGATATTCTTAAACATTAAAAATGACAATTACAGTGTTATACACATAACAGTGCTTAGCAGATACTTAACAGTCTTCTAAATTCTCTGGTTCTTTTTTTTTAAAAATTAATGAGTAAGGTTTTCTGATACCGGAAAATATTTTCTCTTTAGCCTCTGATACGTACATGTGTTTTCTTTAATATATTCACAAATCGCTTGATACTGTGAGAAATTGCAGATTGCACCTTTTCCCCCACAACATTGTGGACAGATTATATTTGAGAACTTAAAATTGTTTGGTCATTCTTTTGTCAAGTTCTCTGTATTATTGTAAACATCTAGAAATTAAAGTCAGGATGATAACAAGGTATTACTGTTTAATATGGTTCCAGATAGTTAGGTAAATCTTTATTTAGAAGCCAAGCATATGAAGCTATTAATGTCAAGTTAGTTTGTATATAGAATTATTCTTTTGTTAATTGATGAGGGAAAACCTTGCTATAGTGTTTAAGAAAAAGTGTTTTGGTAACCTGTCATTAATATATTATCAAAAACTATAAACTGATTAGTGTTTTGAGTCTTGTAAATGTTCCTGCCTTATTAAACAGTAATGCTGACAAGTAAATTATATTTTTATTTGGTTATTATGCATTGGTTCCATGTCAGTTTGTTGTATTCTTATTTAGGAAATTTGTGGAAGTTTTATAACTTATTCCTTTTTAAAATAATTATTTATTTTTGATTGATGATTGGTTTACAGTATTAGTTTGATTTCTGTCATACTTCAACATGAATTACAATAGGTATAGATATGTCCCCCCCGCTCTTGAATCTCCCTCTTCCGTTTTGCCCACTCTGTAATCCTAGGTAATTACAGAGCCCCAGTTTGAGTTCCCTGAGTCCTACAGCAAATTCCCATCAGCTAACTATTTATACATGTTAGTGTATATGCATCTGTCCTGCTCTCTCCATTTATTTCATCATCTCCCACTTCTCCCCTACCCTTGTCCATAAGTCTGTTCCCTATGTCATAACTTAAACTTGAAGTTAAATTTTCTTTTAAATTATATATGTGATCTTGTTTTTTGGCATTCATCCTTTTAGGGAAGAGACAGTACATTGAATATTTCTTTTTGGATTGTAATTAATTGAGATTTTTTTTACTTTATAGCTATTTAATCAATGAATTAGCTCAGGGTTAGAAAAAAATTATGAAACTTAAATGGTTTCTTCCCAATGATTTTAATCATAAAACCTGTTTGTGAATTTGAAATACATGAACATTTGATAATATTTGTCATTCAACTAGTAACTTATTACTAAGAACAAAGAGCGTGTATTTAATGGCTTCTGTGCTTTCAGTACCAACATTGTTGCCCGATTAGTAAAAACCTTGGAAGCTATTATTTTTATCATCTTAAGTAAGATTTGATAAATATTTTTTCTGGTTCTTTTCTTGAAGGTTCAGAATTAGGCCTGGTTTCATCTTTTGGTATCTTTTGTCTTCATGAAATAATATTCCAATATATATATCTGTATATCTTCATCTCTCTAATATCTTTCTGCTATATACTTTGTGACCTTTGGCAAGTTATTACAATTGACTAGGCTTCAGCTTTGTCATTTAATAGTGGAATTAGTAATGATACTAATGAATAGAGTTAGTACAATGCTAAGTTATGCTTAGTATGTTTAGTTAATGTTTAAAATGCTCGCTTTAGGTTAGTAATTGTCACTTATTATTTCCTTAAGTAATAACTAACCAGATCTCTTTTTTTTATACCTTCTCTTGTGTTCCAGTAGTACCGTGAACAGGAAGCTATTCGTCTTTGCCTAAAACACTTTAGACAACATAACTATACAGAAGCCTTTGAATCACTGCAAAAGAAAACCAAGATTGCCCTGGAACATCCAATGTTAACAGATCTGCATGATAAATTGGTATTAAAGGGTGATTTTGATGCTTGTGAAGAATTGATTGAAAAAGCTGTAAATGGTATGTCATAAACATACTTAGATTGGTTATTAGGGCGATTATTAAGTATATACAAGAAACAGGGTTTGTTTGTTTTTAAAGAATGTAAGTTTGTGTCAGTTCTTAGTTTTCTTTTCTTCTTTCCCTTCTCCTCCCCCATCTTTTTACTCTAAAGATTTAGCTCCTTGAGTTAGGGACTTCTTTTCTGTAAGACAGGTCCATAATGTGATAATGAAACTTGAAAAATAAGCAAGTAACATACTTGAACTCACGTATCTAAATTTAAGTTTTCATCTTGGAAAACCATGTACTTACAGATGCTAACACTGACTAGCACTGAGCGACTTAGAAAAATTCTTTTAATGTTGCTTTCAGTACCAGTGACCTATGCCTTTACATATTTTTGTTGATAACAAATTGTCATTTTTTTAATAGTGTAATTTGGGGCTTCCCCGGTGGCTCAGATGGTTAAGAATCTGCCTGCCAGCACAGGAGACCCAGGTTCTCTGGGTCAGGAAGATATCCTGGAGGAGGAAATGGCAACCCACTCCAGTATTCTTGCCTGGAGAATTCCATGTACAGAGGAGCCTGGCAGACTACAGTCCATGGGGTCACAAATAGTCAGACACCACTGAGCGACTGATACACACACACACACAATTTGGGGGTGGGGAGTGCTTGGGTAAGCCAAAAAATTTTATTAGTATATAGTTAATAATGATATAGTTGGTAATGAAGAGATTTGTATTGGAAACATTGTCTGTGTGAAGTGAATGCTACATAATTGCTAATTTTCTTGGCTAGCCTGTGATGTTACTCTGAAAGAAATGTGAATGTTAGGGCATAATATTGTCGCAGAAAGGAGAACCCCTTCCAGGGCCTGAGAGTGGGCTCTTGTCTAACACTGGAAAATGAACTATCCCAGGAGACACATGTGCCAACAGAGCAAGAGACTTTATTGGGAAGGGGCACCCAAGCAGAGAGCAGTAGGATAAGGGAACCCAGGAGAACTGCTCTGCCACGTGGCTGGCAGTCTCAGGTTTTATTGTGATGGGATTAGTTTCTGGGTTGTCTCTGGCCAATCATTTCGACTTAGAGTCCTTCCTGGGGGCACATGCATTGCTCAGCCAAGATAGATGCCAGCGAGAATTCTGGGAAATGGTGGGACACATGGTCTTTTGACCTTTCCCGAACTCTTCCTGGAAAGAGTGGTAGCTATTAATTCCATGTTCTTTACTGGGACCTCCTGTTGTAAAATAACTCATGCAGATGGTTACTATGGTGCCTGACCAGGGTGTGTGTTTCCCCTAACAATATAATCTCCCAAGGTAATTGTTTTGGAGGATGATACCAATTAAATATTTAATGTCTTGTGTTTTGTTATTTAAGGAACTGTGTTCTTATTGTATAGAGTAGCATGCTTTTAAAAAATTGAACTGTCATAGTAACAGAGTATAGAGTAGCTGCTTGTGTTATAATGAAAAATAAGTATTTGGTCTTTCTGTTTCCTGGCACAAACTCCTAAAACCCTTGGGATCTGCAGAGTGATACGTGTCTTTTGTATGCTGAGATGACTGGTGCTGAAGTCCCTAGGTAACTTCAGATCTCCATAAAAATCAAACCATGTGATTCAGCCCCATCCCTGATCTTTGGGGAGAGAAGCAGAGTCAAAGATGGTGTTCAGTCACCTAAAACCATGTTTTAATCAGTCATCCCTACCTAATGGTGTCTTGCCAAAAGCCCAGAACAGTGGGGTTCAGATTACTTCAGTTTGATGAACACATTGAGGTGCTAGGGAGCGTGGCATGAAGGGTATGGAAGGTACACAAACACACACTTCCAGTCACACACACACACACCCCCCACCCTCGTACCTTGCCCTACATTTTTTTTCCATTTGGCTGTTTCAGATTTGAATCCTTTATAATAAACCAGTGATAGTAACTAAAGTGCTTTCCTAAATTATGTGATTGCTCTAGACTCATTGACTCTGAACGGTGCTGTGGGAAACCCCAATTTACAGCTGGTAGGTCACAAGTACCAGTGGCATGGAATTTACAATTGGAATTAGAAGTGAGGATAGTCTTGTCAGACTAAGTCCTTTAACTTATGAGATCTGACACTAACTCCAAGTAGATACTGTCAGAATTGAATTGAATCTCTGTTGGATATCAAGTGGGAGTCAGAGAATTGGAGAAATGTTTGGTGTAAGGAGAAAACCCACACATTTGGAGTCAGAAGCACTGTAAGTGAAAAAGCTTAATGCTCAGTATAAAACTTGTGAAATGATGCAAAGTTGTATAGAAATCCTATTGCTTTAATAGAAACAAAGAATAGTAAACTTTCCTGGTGCTCTTTTCATATATTTTAATCTTATCACTATCTTTCATTATTATTAGGCACTCACTTATCAGATTTGTTGTTCTTGTTCAGTCACACAGTCGTGTCCGACTGTTTGCAACCCCATGGACTGCAGCACGCCAGGCTTCCCTGTCCATCACCAGCTCCCAGAGCTTGCTCAAACTCATGTCCATTGAGTTGGTGATGCCATCCAACCATCTCATCCTCCGTCGTCCCCTTCTTCTCTCACCTTGAGTCTCTCCCAGTCATCAGGGTCTTTTCCAGTGAGTCAGCTCTTCACATCAGGTGGCCAAAGTATTGGAGCTTCAGCTTCAGCATCAGTCCTTCCAGTGAATATTCAGGACTGATTGCCTTTAGGATTGGTTGAATATTTTACAGTTAGAGAAACAGAACCAGTACCTTCTTTGAGTTTATAAATTTAAAGTTAAGTTAAAATGAATTGCTCCCAGCTCCACTGTGTAATAATAACAAACCTGCCTCTCAACCTTATGCATTGTTACTGTTTATCTAATTGATGATGATACTTTCAAATAAATGATTACTGTGTTTAAATAGAATATACTTTGGAGTATATACAAATAGAACATATGTAATAATCTCTTATAATCAAAATCCCACTAATGAAAGTATATATGTTTGTGTGTGTATATATGTGTATGTATACCATTTCTGAGAATTAGTTTATATTTTTTAACTTTGTAGATGAAGGCACAAGTAAATTTATGTTGTAAATCTTTTTATGGCATTTAATATTTTGTTAAGGTAAACAACAGACCCACCAGCAATTTTATGTAATTAGCTAAAAACAGGTTTTAGAACTGCCTGTTTAGCAACAGACTCATTTAAGAGAGGGAGAAGGCAATGGCACCCCACGCCAGTACTCTTGCCTGGAAAATCCCATGGACAAAGGAGCCTGGTAGGCTGCAGTCCATGGGGTCGCTAATAGTCGGACACAACTGAGCGACTTCACTTTCACTTTTCACTTTCATGCACTGGAGAAGGAAATGGCAACCCACTCCAGTGTTCTTCCCTGGAGAATCCCAGGGACGAGGGAGCCTGGTGGGCTGCCGTCTTTGGGGTCGCACAGAGTCGGACACGACTGAAGCGACTTAGCAGCAGCAGCAGCATTTAAGAGAAGTTGTTAAAATCATGTGTAACTCTGCTGTTGCAGACAGTTAACTTATCCTTCTGACTCTAGGAAGAAACCAAGTTTAGGGAAATTGGTAGTAACTATGCTTGAGACTTAAGCCAAGTCATACTTTTTTTACACTTCACTGGCCTGGAACAGTGTTTAGTTAATAAACATTCCTTCCAGGGTTATTCAGTTTGCTGCTGACTTCACTGATGATGATTTGTTGGACAAATAAGGAAGTAAACACTGCAAAGTTTTTTGGCTTGTGCTCCATTAAAAACATAGTAGAGAAGGGTAAGAAGTTCCTGCCTGATCATAAGAAAGTCCAGGGAATCCAAAGCATTTTTCAGACTTCTTATGGCGGAAGAAACAAAAACTACTTTTAGTATATTTGATATATTAGTATGCTCTTCTTCAAGTATAGTCTGTATTTTAAGAAAATGTTGGTCTGTATTTATTTCTTTAATAGACTTCCTGTTTGCCTAGAAACTTCCCTTTTTGTTGTTCAGTTGCTCAGTCATGTCCGACTCTGCAACACCATGGACTGTAGCACGCCAGGCTTCCCTGTCCTTCACAACTCCTGGAGCTTGCTCAAACTCATGTCCATTGAATTGGTGGTGCCATCCAATCATCTCATCCTCTGTTGTCCGCTTCTCTTCCTGCCTTCAATCTTTCCCAGCATCAGGATCTTTTCCTGTGAGTTTGCTCTTTGCATCAGGTGGCGAAAGTATTGGAGCTTCAGCTTCAGCATCAGTCCTTCTAATGAATATTCAGAACTGATTTCCTTTAGGATTGACTGGTTTGATCTCCTATATTTTATAGAGTCTTATGCCTGTATAAATATGGATAGGGTAGTATCTACATATTTTATGCTTTCATGACATACCTAATTAGATTAATACCTATTAGACTAATTCACATAAAATGTTTAGGATTTAACCTTTTCTTCCTGTTTTCTGAATAAGTGTAAGATGTGAATTATTTCTTTCTCAGGTGCTTGGTTGAATTTACCATTTAACGATCTGTGCTTGAGATTTACTTGCAGGAATAGTTTTAGGTTACCACTTCAATTTCTTTAAACTTTATAGGACTATTCAGAGTTGTTTGGTTGGTTGGTTGAGGTTTAATAAGATCACCTAAAATTTCAAACTTACTAGCATGAAACTGTACCTAATACCCCACTATTATCTGTTTAATGTTTGTAGGATTTCTTAAAATATGCTAATATTTGTTATTTATGAATTATTTCTCCCTCCCCAATTCATTACTTTTACCATAAGTTTATCTTTTGAGAGAACCAACTGGTTTGTTGATTCTTTATATTAACTTTTATGTCCTTGACTTATACTCTGTGTTTAATATTGTCTTCTTTTTCTCTTTGAGGTTAATATGCTTTTTATAATTTACTGAGATGGATACTTAGCTTTTTAATTTTCAGACTTTGTTATTTTCCTGTTACATGCATTTAAGGACATAAATTTCCCTCTTCTTATTTTTTAATTGTGCTATAAATTGTTTTCATTTTTATCCAGTTCATTAATTTCATTAGGAAATGATACTGCTCTTTTGTGAGTCATAGTTATATAAGAAATATAGTTTAATTTCCAAATACATAAAGGTTTTCTGGCTCTTTTCTTCGTTACTTCTATCTAACTACATGCACAGTGGTCAAAGTACATATTTTGCACATTCCAATTCTTCAGAATTTGAGAAGACTTACCATATTGCCTACTTTTTGAATTTTTATAAACATGTGCACTTGGACAAAATCCAATTCTTTAGTTGTTGGTGCAATGTTTTATCTAAGTCCAGTTAGTCTAGTTTTCTTATCATGTTGTATAAGTCTGCTTTCCTAGTAAGGTTTTTTATCTGATTCTCTCAATTACTAAGAAAAATGTGTTAACACTTCCAGCTATGATTATGGAATTCTCTCTTCATATAATTCTGTCAGCTTTTGCTTGGTATATTTTGAAGCTATATTACTAGATGCACACAAATTTTTAATTTTTTAATTTTGGATGAAAGTTTTTGTATTAAAGTATATTTTTATCTCTAGTAATGTTTTTACCTTAAGGCATAGATTGTCTTACATTAATATAACTGCCTTTATTTGGTAAGTGTTTACATAGCATATCTATCTCCATGTTTTAATTTCAAGCTTTCTGTATCCTTTTTTCAGAGATGTATCTCCTATAAATTTAGTTTTTTTTTTTTTTTTTTTTAATCTGTCTTCTTTTGATTTGAACATTAGTTTACTTACTTGATTGAATTAGTGGTAAATATATGAGTTTAATCCTACCATTTTACTGAAAAATTTTGTCATGTCCTTTATTTCTTCTCTTTGGTTCTTGTCTCTTATTTTTTTAAACTTTTAACCTTTCTATTTTTTCTTTATTTATTTGGAAGTAGTGCAGCCTGTTTATATTTTTTTATGGTGAATCTGTAAATGACTACAAATATAAATACTTAACAAAATGTATCAATACAAGAATGTAATAGATTTTCAACTCCCATCTACTTACATTCCAGCTCATATGCTATTGTTCTTTATTTTCATACTATGTTCAAAGATCCTAGAAGACATTACTAATCTTCTAATCTTGATTTTATAGTATCCATTAATTTAATCAAATTTTACTGATTTTTTTTTTGCTGTTCATTGCAATTTGAATCTTTGACTTTATATCTAAGATCATATTCCTTCTGCCTTAAGCACATCCTTTAGAATTTCTTCTAATGAAGATTAACTCAGTTTTTGTTTGACTGAAAATTCGCCTCTTTTCTTGAAAGATATTTTACTGGGTATAGAATTCTAGAGAAAATGGCAACCCACTCCAGTATTCTTGCCTGGGAAATTCCATGGACAGAGAAGCCTGGCAGGGTGTAGTCCAAGGGGTCCCAAAGAGTCAGACATGACTGAGTGACTAACATTTAACTTGCATAGAATTCTAGATTGACAGTTATTTTCTTCAAGTACATTTTGGGTGTTACCAGTTTTCATTATTGGCAGTTTCAACTATTGCTTTTTTAGCTGCAGTCTGTCTTTTTTCCTGTGACTGTTTAAATATACAAATATATTAGCTATACCTTTGTTTTAGGTTATTTTATAATTATATAAATAGGGCAGCTCCAGTATGGTGACCCTGTTAACTATTATGTATTTTGGTTTTCTTTCAAGTTAAAGGTACATTGCCTGTCTATCTTTCATTTCTTTCATTTTCTCATTTTAATTGCACATTTATGTTTAATTTTTTAAGCTTCTCTAATATCTTTATCTCATTTCCATTACTATATTGTTCATGTTTTCTTTCTTACTTTGATCTTCATTTCTGTTATGTATTCTTCTTTTCCTTCCTTTTTTCCTTCAACTCTGACATTCATGTTTTATTTACCTTTGTTCTCATACCTTATCTTTTCCATATCTCTGTTTTCTGTTTGTATCTCTAATTGTGCTAATATTGTATAAGAGAGTTTCTTACTTTTTTATATTCATGGAAAAGTATTTGGCCATTTTCATCTATTACATGACTACATTTTGATGTTGAATCAGATTTTTTTGCCACTTCAAAATTTTTTCTTCCTTTTCCTTTTTATATCTTCATAAAAATCTTGAATTGCTTGTTTTTGACGTTTAGTAATCTTTGAAAGAAATAAATTTTTCCTGTTTTAAATAGGCTCTTAGGACTGTGTTCTAGAACAGAAAGATTTTTTCTTATGGTATTGCTTTTCTCTTGGGACATTGTTTCTTCTCAACAGTACTCCTAATGCAAAATCTCTCTCTTTTTTTTTCCACTAGACTGCTTCCTGAAACATGACTTGTTTCCCCAACTCCTGTTCGTTCATGTCTTTTTTTTTTTAATTAGTTTTTATTAGTGTATAGTTCAGAGAAGGTAATGGCACCCCACTCCAGTACTCTTGCCTGGAAAATCCCATGGATTTCACTTTCACTTTTCACTTTCATGCATTGGAATAGGAAATGGCAACCCGCTCCAGTGTTCTTGCCTGGAGAATCCCAGGGACGGTGGAGCCTGATGGGCTGCTGTCTGTGGGGTCGCATAGAGTCGGACACGACTGAAGCGACTTAGCAGCAGCAGCAGCAGTGTATAGTTGCTTTACAATGTTGTGCTAGTTTCTGCTGTACAGCAGATTGAATCAGCTATTTGTGTGTGTTATTTGCTCAGTCATGTTCAACTCTTTGCCATCCCATGGACTGTAGCCCGCCAGGCTTCTCTGTCCTTGAAATTCTCCAGGTTAAGAATACTGGAGTGGGTATCTGTTCCCTTCTCCAGAGGATCTTCCTGACCCAGGGGTTGAACCTGAGTCTCCTGCATCGCTAGCATATTCTTTACCATCTGAACCATCAGGGCCTTTGTACTTATGTTTGTGCTGTATTTGCCTTCCCTGATTACTTTACCTTTTTATCACTGTTCGCTTCCAACTCATTCTTCAAACTAGCTCTTTCAAGCTAGTTTTTCAGAATTATTCCTGCACTTCAGTTGCTCCTCCATCTCTTAATTACTGTTTGCCTTTATGCCATGTTTCTTATTTTGTGTATAAAAAATTATTAGTTTTCTGCCATATATAGTTCCAAATATTGCATCATTTTTTATATTATTATATTATATAATTATTACATCAATATCATTATTATATCAAAGGCAAATATGCCATCTACTGTAATAAATACTGTGTTGTTGTTTAGTCACTCAGTCGTGTCCAACTCTGGGCAACCCTATGGATTGCAGCACCCCCGGCTTCCCTGTCCTTCACCATCTCCTGGAGCCTGCTCAAACTCATGTCCATTAAGTTGGTGATGACATCCAACCATCTCGTCCTTTGTCGTCCCCTTCTCCTCCCGCCTTCTGTCTTTACCAGCATCAGGATGTTTTCTAATGAGTGGGCTGTTTACATCAGGTGGCCAAAGTATTGGAGCTTCAGCTTCAACCTCAGTCTTTCCAGTGAATATTCAGGGTTGATTTCCTTTATGATTGACTGATCTCCTTCCAGTCTAAGGGACTTCTAGAGTCTTCTCCAAACCATGGTTCAAAAGCATCAATTCTTCAGCACTCAGCCTTCTTTATGGTCCAGCTCTCACATCCATCCATGACTACTGGAAAAAACATAGCTTTGAATATACAGATCTTTGTTGACAAATTGATGTCTCTTCTTTTTAATACATAATAAATACTATATATGAATTAATTTTTTTAATTCTCATACCTACTTTCTAGGCAAGTATTGTTATTTCAATTTAATAGATGCTATTGATTAAGTAATTTGCCTAAAACAGTGTACTTAGTAAGTGGCAGAGCTAAATTTTAAGTCTGTTCACTTTACCACTGTGCTTTGCCATCCAAGTAAATATTTACTGGTTTAGTTTCCCCAGTATTTATTGTTGTAATGTAAATTTTTATAAGTCATGTATTTCTCTTATCAGAATTTGATCAAACTGCCGAAATGCATAGTTTTTTTTAAAAATCTGTTTTACCCATCCATTGTTATTCTTGAACTATCAAAAACTTTTTTATGCTGTACTTATAAGTGAATTTTTAATCTTTTAAAAAATTTTCTGTGTTGGTAAAAAGTCAGTTTGATAAAAGTTTAAACGTACGGCAAAACCAATACAATATTTTAAAATAATTAACCTCCAATTAAAATAAATAAATTTATATTTTAAAAAAAAGTTTGAATGTAGGCCCTACGACTGTATTCAGTACTTTTTGTTTTAACCTTGGATGAGGTTTGACCATAGTGTTTTCCTTTTGATTAAAATTTCCTTCCTAAGTGTTTTTTTTTTTAAACCATGTCCTTTTAAAAAGAGTATTCATTCTTAGAGACAGAATCAGCTTGTGCCTGGTTGAGACTTTATGAAATGTGTTTATTATAGTCGTAATCATAGAGAAAAAATGGGATGATATTGGGCTGGGAGACTTTCAATAGTTTGAGAATTGTTAGCAACTAGATCTTAGTGTGATTTCTCCAAAGTCATATTTTCAGTTCTTTTGGATAGTTCATTCTTGGCAGACCCTTCTGATTTCCTTTAGATTTTTGTCAAAAATAGACATGTAAGAATATTAGCAACTGCCTGACTTGTTAAAATATGAAAATAATCTTTTAAGCTTAAGTAGTTCTTAGACATTTAAATGCTGTACTTTTTTTTGTTTGTTTTGGGGACTTTTAAAATAGTATAACAGTTGTTTTCATAGTTTTGTAGATGAGAATGTCATTGTTTCAGTAGAAAGCTCAGTTGTTTGTGTTCAATCATTTAGAATACATACAAGTAAATATACCAGACAAAAGGTTTATTAACTAAGCAAGACCTTTCTAGAATTAGAAATTTGGGAAACATGGGGAAATTATTTGGGCAGCAGAGGTGTAAACTTTTCATTTGTTATTAGATCTTGAAAGGAGTTCTTTAACATTAAAACAAGGAACTGAAAGCAATATATTTTGAAAAAATCTTTATCCTGCCTTTTTGTTTTTTTCTATTTTTTAATGCGGGATCTTAGTTCCCTGAACAGGGATCAGATGTATGCCTCCCATAGTGGAAGAGTGATATCTTAATCACTGGACAGCCAGGAAGTCCCATCTTTATCCTGCTTTAATAATGTTTGTAGCATTTTTATTGATCACCTGAAGTATTTCAAGCTTATGACTGTTTAATTTCAAAAATTTTAATATATTCTATTAAAAAATAAAGTCTCTTTAGCATGTCTCCTATGGGTTTGAAATGACTGTTCACCAAGAAAACAGTGTATTAAACTTTATATTACTCTTCTTCTTTTTGAGGACATGAAAGAAGATTCTTAAGCATGTTATTTCATTGAAAATAGCTACTAAATACAATTTGCTTCAGATCTGATCTGGACTATTTAATGATAACCCAGTTTCTCTGGCAGTAGGCAATAATATGTATTCTAATAAATGAGGGTAATCTTTAATTTATCATGTTTCTCTGCAAAATTTAACATTTTAAGTAATTTTAAAATTTTGAGTCATGAGATAGTTTAATATTAAAAAATGAAAGTACAAGAATTTAGAGTTGAGTGTGGAGAGGTATGAGAGAGCTGGAATTATGTTTCTAGCTTTTATGTCTTATGGTAAGCCATGATTTCTCCAAAAGAGGTGTTGTGGTTGAGTTTGGTTTGGTTTTAGTTTTAGTTTTTGGTAGAACAGTTAGCTTATCAACTAGCCACATTTGTCTTCTGAAACAACTTCCAACTGACATGAATAGTTCAGATAAGAAAGTGATCTGGAGTAGTGGCAAACCAGTGGTGCAGAGAGAAAATGAAACATAAGTAAACTTGAGCTTCAGTGTCCAATAGGTCTTTTATTTAAGAGTGAGATTACATTTTTTTCCTTTAAATTGTAATTAATGTGACATAATTGAACGATTCTAAAAGGCTAACAGAGTTTTGCCAAGAGAATGCACTGGTCATAGCAAACACTCTCGTCCATCAACACAAGAGAGGACTCTACACGTGGACATCACCAGATGGTCAACACCGAAATCAGATTGATTATATTCTTTGCAGCCAAAGATGGAGAAGCTCTATACAGTCAGCAAAAACAAGACCGGGAGCTGACTGTGGCTCAGATCATGAACTCCTTATTGCCAAATTCAGACTTAAATTGAAGAAAGCAGGGAAAACCACTAGACCATTCAGGTATGACCTAAATCAAATCCCTTGTGATTATACAGTAGAAGTGAGAAATAGATTAAGGGCCTAGATCTGATAGATAGAGTGCCTGATGAACTGTGGACGGAAGTTCATGACATTGTACAGGAGACAGGGATCAAGACCATCCCCATGGAAAAGAAATGCAAAAAAGCAAAATGGCTGTCTGGGGAGGCCTTACAAATAACTGTGAAAAGAAGAGAAATGAAAAGCAAAGGAGAAAAGGAAAGATATAAGCATCTGAATGCAGAGTTCCAAAGAATAGCAAGAAGAGATAAGAAAGCCTTCTACAGCGATCAGTGCAAAGAAATAGAGGAAAACAACAGAATGGGAAAGACTAGAGATCTCTTCAAGAAAATTAGAGATACCAAGGGAACATTTCATGCAAAGATGGGCTCGATAAAGGACAGAAATGGTATGGACCTAACAGAAGCAGAAGATATTAAGAAGAGGTGGCAAGAATACACAGAAGAACTGTACAAAAAAGATCTTCATGACCCAGATAATCACGATGGTGTGATCATTCACCTAGAGCCAGACATCCTGGAATGGGAAGTCAAGTGGGCCTTAGAAAGCATCACTACCAACAAAGCTAGTGGAGGTGATGGAATTCCAGTTGAGCTATTTCAAATCCTGAAAGATGATGCTGTGAAAGTGCTTCACTCAATATGCCAGCAAATTTGGAAAACTCAGCAGTGGCCAAAGGACTTGAAAAGGTCGGTTTTCATTCCAATCCCAAAGAAAGGCAATGCCAAAGAATGCTCAAACTACTGCACAATTGCACTCATCTCACATGCTAGTAAAGTAATGCTCAAAATTCTCCAAGCCAGGCTTCAACAGTGTGTGAACTGTGAACTTCCAGATGTTCAAGCTGGTTTTAGAAAAGGCAGACGAACCAGAGATGAAATTGCCAACATCTGCTGGATCGTGGGAAAAGCAAGAGAGTTCCAGAAAACCATCTATTTCTGCTTTATTGACTATGCCAAAGCCTTTGACTGTGTGGATCACAATAAACTGTGGAAAATTCTGAAAGAGACGGGAATACCAGACCACCTGACCTGCCTCTTGAGAAACCTATATGCGGGTCAGGAAGCAGCCGTTAGAACTGGACATGGAACAACAGACTGGTTCCAAATAGGAAAAAGAGTACGTCAAGGCTGTATATTGTCACCCTGCTTATTTAACTTCTGTACAGAGTACATCATGAGAAATGCTGGGCTGGAAGAAGCACAAGCTGGAATCAAGATTGCAGGGAGGAATATCAATAACCTCAGATACACAGATGACACCACCCTTATGGCAGAAAGTGCAGAGCAACTAAAAAGCCTCTTGATGAAAGTGAAAGTGGAGAGTGAAAAAGTTGGCTTAAAGCTCAACATTCAGAAAACTAAGATCATGGCATCTGGTCCCATCACTTCATGGGAAATAGATGGGGAAACAGTTGAAACAGTGTCAGAGTTTTTTTGAGGGGATCTCCAAAATCACTGCAGATGGTGATTGCAGCCATGAAATTAAAAGACTCTTACTCCTCGGAAGGAAAGTTATGACCAACCTAGATAGCATATTGAAAAGCAGAGACATTACTTTGCCAACAAAGGTCCATCTAGTCAAGGTTATGGTTTTTCCAGTAGTCATGTATGGATGTGAGAGTTGGACTGTGAAGAAAGCTGAGCACTGAAGATTTGATGCTTTTGAACTGTGGTGTTGGAGAAGACTCTTAAGGGTCCCTTGGACTGCAAGGAGATCCAACCAATCCATTCTAGAGGAGATCAGTCCTGGGTGTTCTTTGGAGGGAATGATGCTAAAGCTGAAACTCCAGTACTTTGGCCACCTCATGCGAAGAGTTGACTCATTGGAAAAGACTCTGATGCTGGGAGGGATTGGGGGCAGGAGGAGAAGGGGACGACAGAGGATGAGATGGCTGGATGGCATCACCAACTCGATGGACGTGAGTTTGAGTGAACTCCAGGAGTTGGTGATGGACAGGGAGGCCTGGCGTGCTGCGATTCATGGGGTCGCAAAGAGTCGGACACGACTGAGCAACTGAACTGAACTGAACTGATCCTTCTTTTATTAGAACATTTAGTATTGCAGTAGAATAATCTGGTGTGGTGAGTTTTGTTGCCCAGACTCTTGCTTTTTTTCAAGTGTTATTGAATAGGTATATTGTTATGTATTTTACTACAGTGTTTAATCTGATAGTGTAATATAAAAACTATTATTTGTGTTAGTTATATGTGTGTGTTTATTTTTAGTTACATGCTCTCTATAAAGAGTTGAAAATACTTTAGACTTTGGAATTGGACTTTTTACCTTTTTGTTTAGATTCTTTGGGCTTACTAATTTCTCTGAACCTGATTTTCTAAACTTTGCAATAATTAGTAATAACCATTGTATAGATTTATTTTCAGAGAAGGCAATGGCACCCCACTCTAGTACTCTTGCCTGGAAAATCCCATGGACGGAGGAGCCTGGTAGGCTGCAGTCCATGGGGTCGCTAAGAGTTGGACTCGACTGAGTGACTTCACTTTCACGCATTGGAGAAGGAAATGGCAACCCACTCCAGTGTTCTTGCCTGGAGAATCCCAGGGACGGGGGAGCCTGGTGGGCTGCCGTCTATGGGGTTGCACAGAGTTGGACATGACTGAAGTGACGCAGCAGATTTATTTTAAAGAGTAAATGAGTTAACCTTTCTGGTGTCTTGCACACAGTAAGTATGCAATAAAAGTCAACTCTTCTTTGGTAAGATCTTTTTAAAGAGTTGCTTCCAGGTTTGATAATTCTATATTGAAGTAACTTCAAGTTTTCTGATAGTCTCTAAGAATGAATAAGAGATACTAAGGAGAACTGTGTGACCTTTAGACTACTGAAGAGAAAAGGGATTTATTTCAGATAGAGGAAGGCAAATTAAAAAGTTCCCCAAACAATGTTTTTTTAAATATTTGCTTGACTGCTTTGCAAGATGGCATGACTTGTCAGGGAGCCATCATGTACTAGAAATTGACTTCATTGGAAGTAGGAGTTTTATGAACAGTTTGTTGAAATGTAAGGAACTTAGTAACAATAAGATGACTCAAAGGAAATGTCAGCCATGTGGCTAGGAAAGTCCCTCCACCTCTTGCTCTTTTTTCCATTCTAAGCATTTATTATATACTGAGCATCTCTAATGTTATACTGTTAACTGTCATTATTCAAAAGAAGGTTAACTGTATCTAGAGTAAAATCATCATCATGTCTAATTTTAAGTTTGGAGTACTTAATATTTAAATTTTGGAAATAAGTTCATCTGCATGCCTGAATATAAATCCTTTGTGCATACTTAGGTCTCTTTGTCCTTGTTAAAACAAGCTGATGTCAATGTACAAAGCACTGCTTGTAGAAACTGAATATGTCTAGTGAGCCTTGAAGAAGAGACATTTCAGGGGTAAGGAAAGTAAATGTGAAAATGGTTTATATTGGTAATACAGTATGTTGCAAAATTCTCCCCAAGTTTTGAGAAAAAATCCACGTATCTAGTTGTTTTGTGGCTTTTCTTCTGATAGTAATCGCGCTCAATGCAAAAAAAAAAAAAAGCAGGGGGGAAACAAATAAATACAAAGGCAAAAACCAAAATCAAAATTATCCTACTCCTGCCAATCAAAGAACGCCACTTTTACGTTTTTGATGTACGTCACTGTGTGTTTTCCTGTGTGTGTGTGGTATTTACAAATTGATTTTACAAAAATTACGTAAGAATTGTTTTGGGAATTGCTTTTTTTATTTTGAAAAATTCCTGACAATATTTTCATAAGACAGTTGTGTTTGATAGAAGAGAAATTGTGAAGCCCTTGCTGGATAAAGTATTTGTAAGCTTTTCAGGTTAGTTAAGAGTGAGAATAGAAGGATTGGTTGAAGAAACAGAATTTTACCTCCAGTGTTCAGAATGACTTTAAAGATCAGGAAGTCCTTCATCTGATTAAAACCGTTCCTATGATCACTACCTTAAGAGCTCTTAGAAGAATTTCCCCCAGTGGATTGTGATTTCTTTTTCAGAATAGTCACAGAAGACTTTTAGGAGAAAGAGGAGATGGTGACTTTTCTAAGGTGAAGATAAGGTGGAATCAGCCAGACACACACAGTTGGAGTAAATAAATGTATTGGTTCTAACAGTGATGAATCCTAGAATGGCAGAATTTGGAAGGAACCTCAGGCTCTGTCCAACTCTTAAACATCAGTTTTACAGATGAGGAACTTCCTTGACTTATCAAAAGTCCTGTAACAAATTACTGTTGCAGACTTAGTAATATGACAATTGCGTGCTATGTCGCTTCAGTCTTGTGTGACACTTTGCAGCCCTGTGGACTGTAGCTTGCCAGTCTCCTCTGTCCATGGGATTCTCCAGGCAGGAATACTAGAGTGGGTTGCTATGCCCTCCTTCAGGGGTCTTCCCGACCCAGGGATCGAACCTGCATCTCTTATGTCTCCTGTGTTGGCTTGGGCTTCATTGGTGGCTCAGATGGTAAAGAATCTGCCTGCAATGCAGGAGACCTGGGTTTGATCCCTCGGTGGGGAAGATCCCCTGGATAAGGGAACAGCAACCCATTCCAGTATTCATACCTGGAGAATTCCATGGACAGAGGAGCCTGGTGGACTACAGCCCATGGGGTCACAAAGAGTTGGACATGACTGAGTGACTAACACACACAAAAATAGAAAATTTATTACTTTTCTAATTGTCTCTATTGTTGCTTTGTGTTTTTCTGCCGTTTTCTTATCTCCCTCAGTTTTCTCTCTATCTCTGTATAGTTCCATCTTTTACTTATTCCTCTCTCACCTCTTCAGTTAGCCATTATGTAGAATATTTTAAAATCATTATTCATCTTAAATAATTTTATCTTGCCCTGTTTATGGTTTGCAAGACAAACCGTAAACAGGATCATTTAACTTTTATGTGCCTTTCACAAAATGAACTAAAATGTACTGTTTTATTCCTGAATTTGTAATTATTATATTTATTATCATCTTATCATTATTGTTAGTAGGAGCACCACAACATTTTGTCTGGAATACAAAAGATTTCCCACTTTTGTAATAGGAAAATACTATTGGCCAGAATAGACTGGATGGGGCAAGAATTGTCATGAAAACCTATGGGAGTAGATAATATTGATAGAAACACTCAATAAAACATGCTGGAAATCTATTTGTTCCCCTTACTTTAACATTTAAAATATAAATGCTAATTTATGAGTGCTTATTTAAGAAGGAGAAAGCTTACTTTTTGCAATAATTTTTTAAAGTCCACAAGCAAAGAAAAAGAAACTAGTTGAGTTTATGAGATAGAGCTTTTCTTCTCAAAGCCCTGTGAAAGGACTTGAAAGCTGAAGGGTGTGGTAGCAATTGAGCTTCATAATTGCCCAGAAAAGAAAGAGATTAGGGAGGTTCTGTAAATTACACAGTCTTTGGCAAGTATACAAGTCAGAAAGAACAGACAGTTTTCTTTATAAGTTCTTTGCAAAAGTATTTGCTTTCAGTGGCTAAATGAAGCAAAAGGAAATCCTTTATTCAGATTGAAATCAGAGTCAAATGACAGAATTTACAGGAAAGGTTAACTCTGTAAATTATAATCTGTTTGAGCTCATGTAAAAGAAAACCCTAGTTTGAAAAGTAAGGGAATGTTGTTTTATCATATAACAAGTCCAGAGGTAAGGTAGATTTCATGGTTAGTGGATTCAGTGATCGAGTTTCTCTCTCTTTCTCTGTCCTGTCATCATTACAGAGTTGATTTCATTCTTGAATGTAGCAGTTATGTACATTTGCATGTTGATATAAACATTTCCAGGGGGACAAAAGTAGATTTTTCCTTCCTTCTCTGTATATTCATTTAAAAGTAAGAAAATATTTCCCTAAAGCAACCCACCCCACCCCACCCTCCAGGAGATCCTCATGATTCAGTAGCCAGGGATTGCTTTCATACCATTCTTAAGCTAATCTTTGTTGAAGGGCACAGGATTAGGACTTGATAATAATTTGGAGTAGAATGGATGTATGTGGGGAGTTCAGTCTCCATCATAGTACCTAGTGTAGACCATCATAGTACCAAGTATAACTAGCTACTATACTGTAACAACTCCTGTTAAGAATGAGATTTAGAATTTATTAAAGGAAGAAAGTAGAGCATAGTGAAACATGAGTCCCCGCCCAACTACTTAAGAGCTCTGTTATTTGGATTAAATTCATTCATTACTCTTGAGTACGCATTTCCACATTTATAAAATGAAGATGATAATGCGTAATTCATAAAGTTGATTTCAGAATTAAATCAGATAAGATAGCACAGTTTCTAATGTTTAGTATTCAATAAATATACTATTACAGTTACTGGTTCTTTTATCTCTATACAATTTTATACTTAAACTGTAAAAGTGGTATTTTCACTTTAAAGGACTAGTTTTGTTTTTTCCCGAAGATACAAGAGCCTAGTCCAAAGTTGCTGGATCTCCCATTTCCTTTTCTAGATTTTGGGATAATAGTACAAAAATGGGGAGAACTTAGTAAGTTTAGTATGAGCTGCCACTGAAAAAATTTGTGTACATGGTCGTGTCAACTTATATTTTGCTATTTATATTTGAGGTAGCATAAAAGCTAAAGTGACATTTTATAAAAATGTGCTGTTGTTTTAGTGTCATATTAGTGATTTTCTTTAATGTAGGCTTCCACATTTTGGTCTTTTTTGCTATAATAAAAAGTGTAAGCTATTGAGATGTAATTCTTTCTCCTTTAATACTTGCAGATGGCTTGTTCAATCAGTATATCAGTCAGCAGGAATATAAGCCACGATGGAGTCAGATCATTCCCAAAAGCACCAAAGGTGAGTCTGACCTTCTAGGTTGTGGGTGCTTTGCTTTAATGTTCCAGTTCATTTGTGCTCAAGTTTCACTGTACCCTACTAATGAAAATCAGGTGCTTAAAAACAGACAAAGGCTCCTCAGCAAGGTGGCAGAGGTATTTTATTACCTTAAGTTTTTCTCTTAAATCTTTTCGTTTTATGGCTATAACAGAAGGTTGGGAATTATTTACACAGAATAGCAGCACAAACTGCTTTTATATAGAGACTCTGTAAAATTATAGGTTATGGTATTATAATGCCAAACGTGTGTCCCTAGAAAACCTTAAATTCTGCAAAATTGCTCACTAAAGCTCATAGGACTTATGTGAGAGGTAGAAATGGGACATACCATTCTAAATCTGTGGAACTTAATAGCCAGATACTAATAAAAACTAGTGTTCAGTTCAGTTCAGTCGCTCATTCGTGTCCGACTCTTTGCGACCCCATGAATCACAGCACACCAGGCCTCCCTGTCCATCACCAACTCCTGGAGTTCACTCAAACTCACGTCCATCGAGTTGGTGATGCCATCCAGCCATCTCATCCTCTGTCATCCCCTTCTCCTCCTGCCCCCAATCCCTCCCAGCATCAGAGTCTTTTCCAATGAGTCAACTCTTCGCATGAGGTGGCCAAAGTACTGGAGTTTCAGCTTTAGCATCATTCCTTCCAAAGAACACTCAGGACTGATCTCCTTCAGAATGGACTGGTTGGACCTCCTTGCAGTCCAAGGGACTCTCAAGAGTCTTCTCCAACACCACAGTTCAAAAGCATCAATTCTTAGGTGCTCAGCCTTCTTCACAGTCCAACTCTCACATCCATACATGACTACTGGAAAAACCATAGCCTTGACTAGACGGACCTTTGTTGGCAAAGTAATGTCTCTGCTTTTTAAAAACTAGTGTAGTAATTCTAATAAGAATAAATGCTAGTATGTAAAGAGTCTGATGTGACTGAACAACAACAGTTAAATATAGACGTTTATATTAAGCATCCCAGTGATTTTGGAGCTTTAAACCTTGCGTCACACACTCTTTCTTTGAGCTATAGGCACTAGAGGACATTTGATGCTAATGAAGACTATTTTTATCAAAGCTTAAAATCTGATCTTGGGTGTGATATTCTTCATTGACCTGTTTTCATATGGGAGAGGTTTTTGTCACTCCTTCATTGGCACTCACTGCTTTGTCAGATGGTTAACATAATGGAAAGTGTAGCAGTTCTTGAATGCAACTACTTATGGTAAAGGAAGGCAGTTCTGTGGATGTTCAGCTTTCTTCCTCTGGTCTTCATACATTGTCACAGCCTTCGTTTTGTTTCTGAGAAAGCTTTCCCAGATAGTGTTAAACATCAATATACTGGAGAAAATTGCTTATGAACCTCCATAAGTTCTGAGTTACATTGGCATCATTTTCCTGTTTTATCAGTCACAAGGTAATTTTCTTCAACAATGAAGAAGCATGTTTCTTCAAACATGCTACCACGTGTTTGCTACATGTGGTAGCAAACAAACAGATTGCAGCTGTATATCTGAAAGCTAATGGATTAAATATATAAAATGCAAGCATACTGACAATAAATTTATTTTAGTGTTTTCTTAATCTGTTCTTGAAAGTGGTAATACTGACTTTACTGATTGGAGAGAAGAAGGAAGAAAAGGGCAAAACTTCTACAGTAATGAGCTGCAGAATCTAAACCTGTCTTAAAAAGGAGAGAGAATTTGCAGGAAACTTCTGATTGATTAGTGCTTGAATATAGCTTCAGTTTTGCATCTTATGTATAATATATTAGAACTGACATTTCAGTCTTTTTCATAGTATCCTGGTGAAATCAGTAGAAACTTGGATGGTCCCTATTTTACATAGGAGAAGGCTGGTTCAGGGAAAGTTATTAGCTAACGTAATACATTTCAATTAATGGGAGAGTTGCAAAGAAAAATTCAGGTTTTTCAAGTTTACATCAAGTAAGGCATTAGAATCTTGTAGCTGTTGAACCATGGAAATGAAAGTTTATCTTCATTTATGTAGGATCTGATATAAAGTAAGATTAAAGTTGAATAATAGTTTTTTCCTACTGAAGTTTAAAATTTTCACCCATTGTATTTATTTATTTGGCTGCATCAGGTCCTAGTTGTGTCTCGCAGATCTTTGTTGTGGAATGAGGGATCTTTCGTTGCAGCGCTCGGTTTCTCTGTAGTTTGTGCCCCGTCTTACTTGCCCTGCAGCATGTCGGATCTTTTCCCAACCAGGGTTCGAACCCATGTCCCCTGCATTGGAAGGCGAATTCTTAACCACTGGATCAGCAGGGAAGTCCCTTCACTGATTATATTTAAACCTGCCTATTAAGCTCTGTGATGTGTAAATAAGAGTCAAAAGAAAGCAAATCTTACGTTTTGTCACACAGTGCTACTCAAAGTGGTGGATTATGTGGAAACTGATTTCTGAAATATTGGAAAACAAAATATATACAGCGAGGAAATTATCATTAATGTAAAACTTGATAGCATCATAGTTATCAGTAGCTAGTTTAATGAACTTTAAAACTGCTCATTAGGGACTTCCCTGGTGGTCCAGTGGCTAGGACTACATGTTCCCAATGTAGGGGTCCTGAGTTTGAACCCTGATCGGGGAACTAGAACCCCACATGCTGCAACTAAGACCCAGTGCAGCCAAATAAATAAGAATAATTTTTTAAAAAAATAATAAAAATAAAACTGCTCATTTTACCAATAAACCATGCCTAGAGTTATAAGACCTGCAGTCTAATTCTGTAATTGTTTCCCACCTTCACTTTGTCACTCCACTAGTTTAGAGATTTTATGTTTTTGTTGGAATATCCTATGTCTTTGCTGCTTAATGGCATTGGTTCTAAATAAGTTGAAAGTAGCTTCCAGTGCATTAAGAGCCTGAAAGCCAGCAATTAGAAAAAAAGAGCAAAATAATTATTATAAATTTAGTTATAAGTAATATTATTTCTTCTATGAGTCCTCTTATTCTTAATATTGAAGGAATAAGTGTGTGCTATTTTCAGTACTCATTACAGACTTATGAATGAAGTTACTCTGGATATGTAGTTGTTACTTCTTTTAAAAAATATATTGTTTCTACTTCAGGTGATGGAGAAGATAACCGGCCAGGAATGAGGGGAGGTCATCAGATGGTTATTGATGTCCAGACAGGTAAGGACTACTTCGAATGGAAAGCAGATTTTTTAAAAAATGATACATTATTAAATATCAGATACTCGTGAATATATATACTTCTTTCCATTCCTTGCAGAGGTTACATGTTATTGGCCATAACCAGGTATCAAAGAAAATAGGCATTAGCTTCAGATATAACCAAAACCAGGCAATGGCACATCAGCCTGGGGAGGCTGCTGCACAGATGAAATTAGAAAACCTAGAAGAAATGTATTGTGCAGACCTTTATGTGTGTGTGTGTATAGTTTTATATGTGCTTGATTTCACAGTTAGCTGGAATATTTCTTGATTTTTAGTGCATTTATATATATTATTTTATTTTTTAACTTTACAATATTTTAATGCCATAGTATGGGAATTGTAGTAAAAGAGAAATTAAGGTATATTTTTAAAGGGAGAGGATATAAAATTAGGTAGCCTAATGTTGGTAGATCCATTAATTGCTAAACACTGTCCCCAGGTGTATAAATAATTTGTTTTAGTTAATCTTTCTTGCCTTTTTAATTTTCTGTAACTTGATAATACAAATTTTCCCTAGGTTTCTAAAGCCTAGAACAGCTTAAATACTGTTATATTTAGAGGTTAATGCTAAAATTATAATTGGCTTCAAATTACCATCCTGAGAAGCAAATAGTACCAAGAATTCTGTATAATTTTATTTTATTTAGTTTTTAAAAAAACTTTACCACATAAAATGCCAATATTCACCCAAATAATATTTTACTTGTAATAGAAACTCTGTTTTATTAGTATTGTGTTATGCTGACAGTAGTTCTCCAGGAATAGTCTTTTTGATTCATAATTTTAAAAAATTATTGCAGTGCAGATAATAATGATCTAGGCATTAACATTATCACACATGTTTTATAAGTAAAAGGAGAAATTATAATATTTTATTTAAAATCCACTGCTAAATTTGTAGAATAACTTGTGAGTTTTCTTAGTATTATTAGGGTCTCTTTGGAAAAGGTTCATTTGAGGCATAGGAATTTGCTTTCCTAGTCTTAGCTTCTCTTCCCAAACCCCTTCCTTCCCACAGAAATAGGTTTGACTCAGCTGTAGTCTTAAGCATCTTTTTTTTCTACCTGAGAGTTCAATAAATAATGCATATGCTTATTTCTCAGAGAACCAGATCTATATATGTTGATTTTTTTTAATCCAAAAAAGTTAAATTTATATGAAAAAAGAGGTAAAATTTTGTATTTAGATTGTCTACAGTAGCTTTTTTCCTCTTTTGAACATACAGTGGAATTTATAATGCCGTTCCTTTTTTTTCTCAGTCACGATGAAAATATTATTAGGTCCTCCTTTAAAAATTGCTAAGAAAATACTAAAAAAGAGTGTTTGTTTGGAAAGCTACTTTTATTTCCTAGATAAAATGCTATTTTTCTTAAATATGAAAATAATGTGGTTTACTTTAACATTTAAAGTTTTCCTTAATCAAGGAGCAGAAGGAATTTTCATAGTGCTTTCTGTGTTGCTTATTATGGAATGTGGCCTATATAAAATAGGTTAAAGTACATGTGTAACAAAAGAGAAAGATTTTCTTTTTTTGTAACCCATGATATTTGAGAATGGAAAATGAGAATATTCAAATAATAGGCAGATGTCCTAAGAACTTGGTATAAGCAGAGACATTTAAAATTAAAATCTGACTTTTCGGGTCAGAGATCCTTGAAGTAAAATACTTACAACATATAGTGATAAAGATCCACATTTTTTTGGTAATATCTTGGTTTTATGAATTAAGAGGAGGATTTCCGCAGACTCTTGTTAGTCATAAGATCCTTATCCCTACACTCCCTTTAAAAAAATTCTTCAAGGAAAGGAAAAGAGTTGTTTCAGTATTTACTTCATTTGCTTTAGAAACTATAAGAAAACAATGACTTAAAGTAAGTCATTGTAAATAAGTAAGAATGACTTACAGGCATGGGATATATTCCAGATGGAATCTTTAAAGGATTAATTTGTCATAGCTTCTGAGGATTTATTATAGATTAACAAAGATCTACAATGAAAAATTGACCAGTATCCGTACTTCTGTTTGAGGACTGGTTTATAGAAGTGTAATAAAAGTACTTTGTGAATATATTTTTGAGCAAATATTTCTACCATAGGAAATTTAAAGATTTATCTATCAATATGTCTGTATGTGGATGTGTGTGTTCACTCAGTCGTGTCCAACTCTTGCTTCCCCATGGATTTGTAGTCCACCAGGCTTCTCTATCCACTGTGCCAAATAGAGGGATTTTAACTTAGAGCCATTTTGTATCTGTTTCAGTGATTTTTTTTTTTTTTTTACCCCACTAGACTTCCTAAATGCTGGGTCAGGCTTTATTTAGGCCCATGCTGCTTCCCAGGTGGCTCAGTTGTAAAGAATCTGCCTGCCAATGCAGGAGACACAAGAGAGATGCAGGTTTGATCCCTAGGTCAGGAAGATCCCTTGGAGGAGGACATGGCAGCCTACTTCACAGTATTCTCACCTGGAGAATTCCATGGACAGAGGAACCTGGTGGACTATAGTCCATGGGATTGTGAAGAGTTGACACGACTGAGCATGCCCACATGCATGTGATAATAAAATGAGATTTTGAGCCTTTAAAAGAGGAGCCAAAAACTTAAAGTCTGATAAACTAAATAATCATGATAGTCAAGTAACAAAAAGTTGTCCATAACTCACGTGAGCTTGATGGTCAGTGTTATCATTGCTGCTTATAGTGTGGAAATAATACTAAGTGAATGGTGAAATTCAAGGAGTTTAACCACATTCCAATAATCCTTTGTGTGAGTGATAGGGATGGTGTGTAAAACTTATTGGTGAGGAATTCTTCCTTTTGAGATACACACATACACACACATATATATATACACATACACACATGCATACATAGTAGGAGTCAGACATGACTGAGCGACTTCACTTTCACTTTTCACTTTCATGCATTGGAGAAGGAAATGGCAACCCACTGCAGTGTTCTTGCCTGGAGAATCCCAGGGACGGGGGAGCTTGGTGGGCTGCCATCTGTGGGGTCGCACAGAGTCGGACATGACTGAAGTGACTTAGCAGCAGCACACATATATGCATACATACATATACATATATATACACACATACTTACAAATGCTAACATTGACTAGCACTGAACAACTTAGAATTCTTTTAATGTTACCTTCAGTACCAGTGACCTATTCCTTTACATATTTTTGTTGATAACAAGTTGTCATTTTTTTAATAGTGTAATTTAGGGCTTCCCTGGTGGCTCAGGTGGTTAAGAATCTGCCTGCCAGCACAGGAGACCCAGGTTCAATCCCTGGGTCAGGAAGATATCCTGGATAAGGAAATGGCAACCCACTCCAGTATTCTTGCCTGGAGGATTCCATGTACAGAGGAACCTGGCAGACTACAGTCCATGGGGTCGCAAAGAGTCGGACACCACTGAGCGACTGACACACACACACACACACCACACACAGACCTGGCAGACTACAGTCCCTGGGGTTGCAAAGAGTCGGACACCACTGAGCGACTGATATGCACGCACGCACGCACCACTGAGCGACTGATATGCACATGCACACACATATAAACTAGTGATGCAGTTAGGATTGGAATCCAGATTGAGGTAGAGGAGGAATGCAGCTTCTGAGGATTCAGGTGTCTAGAAACAGAGATAAAAGTAAGGCAAGATGCCTAGGACTCAACCAAGTCAGAAAAACCTTTGTACTTTCATAAGATTCTAGAATTGTGGTTTAGGTTAAGTTTAAACATGTGTTTGCTTATGAGGTAGGTAATCCAGGAATCTGCTATATCAAGAGAAAACAAAAGGAATTTTTAAAATACCATTCAAAAGTCTAGTAACTTCTATGCCCTGGCATTCCCAATCTTTTGTTTCAGCTAACCCTTGCTGTCTATAGTCCTTTTTATTGCCATGCTCTATTCTTTTGGTATTTCTTTGTTTTCTTAGATGAGGCTTCATAAGTGGGCTCTAAGGAGGCCCATGATACTCTTGAAATGGTATGTAATATTTTTGTCTGAGTTTGTGGAGCTTTCTGGGAAGATTCATTACCTATTTATTTTTTAAAGGATTAAAATACCTCATAAGTTTTGACATTCCACAGTAAGTAAATACTGCTGGTATTCATATAAAATTTCAAATGAAATTTCTTGCTCTGTGTAAGTGGTATTCATATTGAAATAATAGTGTTTACAAAGTAAACTCTTGCCAACCTTTCCTCTACTCTTGTTTTTTTTTCCAGATTATATGCTGCTTGGTATAAGGTGGTGGGTGAAGAAGAGAGTATAGGGAATAAAGTCAGAGAGGTAGTGATGGGAGATTGTGTTGTTTTTTTGTAAGAACTTTAACCTTTATTCATAGTGAGAGATTAATGAGAAATATTGTTGGGCTTTGAGAAATGTTACTGTTAATACCTGACTTTGCATTTTAACAAAACAAATTAGATGATGGGCAGAAGTAGTGAGACCTTTTAGGAAGCAGTTCTTACCAGAGAAGTAATGTTAGCATTGGAATTTACTAGAGTGGTGATCATAGTGATGAGAATTAATCAAATTTTGGGTGTATTTTGAAGATGTCACATACAGCTGACAGGATTTACTGACAGTCTGGATATGAGTGAGTGAAAGGAGTAAAGGATAACTCAAGGTTTTGATCTGATTAATTGGGAAAATAGTATAGCCTTTCCCTAAGATGGGTGGAAAAAGAGGATTAAATATGGTCTGTTGTTCAGCAGGTTGATTTCAGACAGGTTAAGTTTGAGATTCCAGTTACAAATCCTAGTTCAGTTCAGTTCAGTTCAGTCTCTCAGTCGTGTCCGACTCTTTGCAACCCCATGAATCGCAGCACACCACGCCTCCCTGTCCATCACCAATTCCTGGAGTTCACTCAGACTCACATCCATCAAGTCAGTGATGCCATCCAGCCATCTCATCCTCTGTCGTCCCTTTCTCCTCCTGCCCCCAATCCCTCCCAGCATCAGAGTCTTTTCCAGTGAGTCAATTCTTCACATGAGGTGGCCAAAGTACTGGAGTTTCAGCTTTAGCATCATTCCTTCCAAAGAAATCCCAGGGCTGATCTCCTTCAGAATGGACTGGTTGGATCTCCTTGCAGTCCAAGGGACTCTCAAGAGTCTTCTCCAACACCACAGTTCAGAAGCATCAGTTCTTCGGCTCTCAGCTTTCTTCACAGTCCAACTCTCGCATCTATACGTGACCACAGGAAAAACCATAGCCTTGACTAGACGGACCTTTGTTGGCAAAGTAATGTCTCTGCTTTTGAATATGCTATCTAGGTTGGTCATAACTTTCCTTCCAAGGAGTAAGTGTCTTTTAATTTCATGGCTGCAGTCACCATCTGCAGTGATTTTGGAGCCCCCAAAAATAAAGTCTGACACTGTTTCCACTGTTTCCCCATCTATTTCCCATGAAGTGATGGGACCAGATGCCATGATCTTCGTTTTCTGAATGTTGAGCTTTAAGCCCACTTTTTCACTCTCCACTTTCACTTTCATCAAGAGGCTTTTTAGTTCCTCTTCACTTTCTGCCATAAGGGTGGTGTCATCTACAAATCCTAGTAGATATTTCTGATAAGTGGTTAGATATATTATTTTGTGTTTCAGAAGACAGGTCCAGGCTGAATAATCATTTCCTTTTTTGTGTTTGCATAGAACTTTGTTCATCCTATTATTTTTACTATAGTGATTTCCATATTGTTTTAGAATTGCTTGGGTAGGTGTTATGTGTCCCATTGCTCTCTCCTTTCTATCTCCCATCCCCAGTAGTCTTATTGTGGCCGAGGAGGGGAGAGAGAGGAATCTTGCATTATTTATTTTTGTGGCCCCAGAGCCTGGTATGGAGTATGTACTAAATATTTGTTGAATTTAATCAAAATTTTGAAATCCATTTTCCTTTGAATGGAAAGAAAGATATTTATTTAGAAACTACATTCTTACATTGCTTTAAACCTTGGTGAGCAGATCATTTCATGATGCCGTTTGTTTAATATGCTAATATTTTTGAGGTGAATTTACGTTATTGATTTTATTCTAATATATTTAAAATTTCTGATGATTGTTCTGTATATAGACTATATTATCTTACAGCTGTAGTTTACTACCTTGGGATCTAGGTAGAAAAATAAAATGTTTTATAGACTTTGTGTTTTTTTAGGGTAACATTTGGTGCTTTCTGGATTTAATTTGAGTGTAAGAGAATCTGGGATATCTTTGGGATTTTTTTCTCTACAAATTCTTCTATTTCTATTAGAAAATTAAAAGCATAATTTACCAAGGTGGTTTCATATACTTTATTTCATTATGTATTCTTATAACTGCTACCATTAGGTTGATTTTAATCATCTTCTAAGATGCATTTATTGTTAAGTCTTAGAAAGAACCTTTTCTAGTACAATCTTATTGATATAACAATCAGATATAGTGGTTGGAGGTTGAGTTTGTGGGAGGGAAGTGTGTATGTGTATTTGTTAAACATATCTGGATTTCAATCCTGATTTTTTTTTTCCCACTGACTTTTTGTTTGATCTTGAAGGAGTTATGATGATGATTAAAATAGGAATAATTGATTTGTGGGAGTTAAATGAAATAATTTATAATATAAATACATACTATTTATATGCAACATTAACATACAAATACATACTTATTAGTTCTTCTGAGAGAATTTGATGTAAATTTAGAGGTCTTTTTTTTTTTGATGTAATCTCACAGTGAAAATATTTTTAAGCAGATTAAAAATTTTTGAAAAGCAATTTAAAGCAAGCAGTTTTGAAGGGAAAAAAAATATCTCACCCGTAATTCCACATTCTAACCAGTATTATTTCAGTATATTTGTTTCATCTTTTGTATATATTACCCTTACTAATGTTTTAGAAAGTAAGGGAAACTATAAGTATACTTTCATATTTTTAGAAAAAAATACTGAAAATCATTTTAAGAACTTTCTCGTAAGAATTAGGTAGGTTGTGACTTTCCTCAAGTAGAATTTGAAGAAACCAGAAGTTCTGTCTTTATAAAGTTGGTGCCTACGTAATGAAGTATAGAGAAGTCCAGTCCTTATTTTAAATACGCATTTCGAAGATTTCCTGAACAGGGCTCTTAATCTGTTGAAATTATGTGTAATATTTGGTTTGCATATTCATTTTTCTGAAAGAGAATCCATGAATTCAGATCATCAAAGAGTTAAGAACATTTTCACTAGACTAAAACGTTTTCTTCAAACCTGAGGAGTAATATTTATTGAATACCTACAATATGTAGAGGTTGGGATTAGAACTTTAATATGTTCATTTATTTTATTTACTACTGGAAAGGTAGATAATCCTCATTATACAGAATAGGTGATGTTGTGTCCAGAGCTGTGGAGCTGGGATTTGAACCTAGGTCTGTAGGACTGTCTGGCTCCAAAGCCTGTGTTTATGTTGCTGTTACCTTGGTGATTCTTAGATTCTTATGCTGAAGATACAATGAAAATCTCCAGTATAATAGCAGAAAAGAGAAAACACAGTAGATGTGAGCTAAATCCTGAGACCTTAGCAAGTATTAAATATATAAATAGTAATAAAGTATATAACTTCACTTATAAAATACCATAAAGTGAAATTGAAAAGGATAGTTAATTCCTTTACATTCTTATTAAAAGCTATTGCAGATATAAAGAGTAAGGAACAACAGCTTTCTTAATAATTGCTAACATTTATTGAGTGATTGCAGTGTGCCAGGTATTTAACTAGACTAAAACTTCATAGAGCTTATTTCAGCTTCTTTGAAGTGACTTGTATTTCGGAGCAATTATTGATTCCCCGTGTTTCATGTATCTTGTTTTCTTAAATATTAAAAATGTAATAGTCCTTAAATTTTCTTTTCCTTTTTCAGTCTGTAGATCTTTTTTTTTTTTTTTTTCAATTTTGCTACAGCTCTAAGAATTTAAAAGTACATGGAGGCACAAATTTTACTCTAATTTTCAAAGTTTTCTTCTAAGTGAATTCTGTTGTTATTACTAGAGAAGGAATGTTGTATTTTGTCCTACTTGGAAGAGCATGTCAATTTTATTGATCATAATTCCTACACCTGGCAGTTTTCCACTTACATTCTTCAACTCTGAGTTGTGTTTCAAGTCTGAATAAAATAAGGCGAATAGAAAGACAGAAAAGACATGTCTGTTTTGCTTCAGAGTGGAAGTCTGTCCAGATGAAAACTTCATTGCACCAGGCAATTCTTTGTTCAACTCTCATTGAATTTTAAGAACGTACATTACCAGCCTTTTTCTGACTTAAGCAGAATAGGTGATAAGATTTAGGCAAAACCCCAGTATTTGATATCTTTTAAAGAGTTAAAGAAGTTGCTGGAAAGAGCCTTCTATGGAAATCTGAACCTGACTGTTCTATATACTGTATATGTAAAGTTCTTCTTTTTTTTTTTTTTTTAAATTCTACATAATGATTTTCCTTGATGTTCTTTAAAGAAACCATTGAAGAAAGTAGGTAAACATGGGCTTTAGTTTTTAAATACAAATACATTCATATGGCTGTATTTCTATAACTACATGTGATGGTATATTTCTATAACTACATGTGACACAAATCTGTTTCTTTCATATGGTTATCAGAAAGGAATTCTAAAATACAGCCCTAGTATAAAGTATATTGTCATAGGCAGAAAATACAACCTTTTAGCATGGAAATTGCAATATGTTGAAATAACCCAAAAGATCAGTCTGTAGTTTTGTAATCATAGCTTTACGTAAGAAATATAGCTCTTTTTAAAGAGAGACAGATGAATCCAGTTGATAATCTGCTGGGTCTTGAGCGTTCAAGAGAATGGCTAAAGAAAGTAAGGTTAAAGAGCACATAAAGTATCTTTTTCCCTTCTAATTTATTCCTCCCTTCAAAAATTCTCATGTCAATCTAAGGTCTTGGCTACATTTTCAGAGGGATTAAACTCATAAACTAAATGTCCTGACAGAGTTCATTTAACCTTGGATATAAGTTTGTGTTTCTTAAAAGCTTTTTAAAAAATTTCACTTGTTTTTCTATTGTATTACACTAGAAATTAAGCTAACCTCTTTTACAAGGCTACTAACCCTCCTCTTCCCTCTTCTTTTTGAGACTTGAATTAAAAAAAAATTTTTTTTAATTTTGTTTTGGGGTATAGCCAATTAACAAACAGTGTTATGATAGTTTCAGGTGAAGGCTGAAGGAACTCAGCTGTACATATACATGTATCCATTCTCCCCAAACTCCTCTCCCATCCAGCCTGTCACATAGCATTGAGCAAAGTTCCTGTGCTATACAGTAGGTCCTTGTTGGTTATCCATTTTAAATACAGCTGCATGACATTAGATTTTTATCTGAAATTGGGCCCATGGTATGTCAGTCCTTAGTATATGCATTCTGTACTATTTCAAAGTGGAAAAATTGATTTAATTACGAATAGTAGTGTGCCATCTTGTGGAGGATTATGCAATTAGCATAGTCTAAGAATCAGAGGAGGATAGATACTGAAGTTGGGCTTGTAAAATAAAAAGCTTGCTTCTTTGTGCAAAATGGTGTGAAGACACTGATGTGACAACATTTCTACCTTATTTGTAGTATATGTGAGATGTATAGGTTAGTACTTTTGGTAGTGAGTAGTTGTAGGGTTTATCTAGTACTGATATCGAAAAAGACCTGTGCCAAAGAATATGGCTGCATTTTAACTTTTGTGGCTGAAGTAATGACTGATTGGTGATTGATCCATTTAGTCTCTGAGAATGAAATTGGCTTGATATCTTTAACATTGGCTATTGTTGATCACTTTATTCCCAATCTGCTTCTTGGCTCATCCTTTTTAGTAAGTCCATATGCTGCAGGTTCAGATCTGACCATGTCACATCTTTGCATAAGATCTTCTGTGGATCTATACTGTGTGTAGTTGTTGTTTAGTCGCTCAGTTGTGTTCTACTCTTTTGTGACCCCATGGACTGTAGCCCACCAGGCTCCTCTGTCCATGGGATTTCTCAGGCAACAGTACTGGAGTGGGTTGCCATTTCTTTCTCCAGGGAGTTTTCTTGACTCAGGAATTGAACCCGAAAACCCGCATCTCCTGCATTGACCAGAGGATTCTTTACCTCTGACCTACACGGGAAGTTCATACTGTCTGGAGTCAAGTTCAAAACATTTATGTTGCCGTTTATCCCATTTCATGATCTGTCTGCTGCCTGTCTTTATAACTTAACTATATTCCACTACCTTTTTTGTTCTTTTAAAATGAACAGTGTGTTTATTCATCACACAGTTTTCACCATGGTACGTGCATTATTGAATTCTCGTGATAGCTTTATGAGATAGGTATTCTGTCTAATAGAATTTTAGAGCTGAGGAAACCAGTGGTTAAGGAATGTGGTGTTGGTTCCACAGCCATGGTGGTAGAGCTGCGATATCATTCAAGGTCTGCCTGGCTTTAGATTCTGTGTCTTTTAAAACACTTTTTGTGTGGTTTTTCTGTTTCTATACCTTTATTTTACTTTGTACCCTACTTGAAAAAGTCCTCTTCTCTTTCTTTCATTCTGTCAACAAAGCCACCTTTTGATGCATAGGTCAGATACCACTTGTCACCATGAAATCTTCCTGGGTCCCTTTCCTTTTGTGAACTCTCATGGTGATCTTTTACCTTTCTTATGGCACTTAGTCTATGTTGCATTGTGGTGATTTATGTACTTGTTTTATGTTGGTGGTGTTAAGTTGCTAAGTTGCATATGACTCTTTGTGACCCCATGGACTACTACTCCTCTGTCCTCCACTATCTCCTGGAGTTTGCTCAAATTCATGTTCTTTGAGTTGGTGATGCAATCTAACCATCTCATCCCCTACTACTGCTAAGTCGCTTCAGTCGTGTCCGACTCTGTGCCAACCCCACAGACGGCAGCCCACCAGGCTCCGCTGTCCCTGGGATTCTCCAGGCAAGAACACTGGAGTGGGTTGCCATTTCCTTCTCCAATGCATGAAAGTGAAAGTGAAGTCGCTCAGTCGTGTCCAACTCTTCGCGACCCCACGGACTGCAGCCTACCAGGCTCCTCCGTCCATGGGATTTATCAGGCAAGAGTACTAGAGTGGGGTGCCATTGCCTTCTCCAGTCTCATCCTCTACCACCTCCTTTTCCTTTTGCTTTTAATCTTTTCTAGCATCAGGGTCTTTTCCACTGAGTCGGCTCTTCCTAATGGGTGGCCAAAGTATGGGAGCGTCAACATTTTATATTCTTCACTAGATTGTAAGCTCCTTGAGGGTAGAGACGATGTCATCTTTGTTTGTTTTTTTTTCTCTAAAGCATCTTGCCAATTCGGGTTAGTACTGAGAAAATATTGACTGAACATTCCCATGCGTCTGGGAGAAATAGTCTCTGTAGCCTATGCTCCTTTAAGAAAAGACAATAGAGAAAGGGCTGCTGCTTGAGGAGGATTTACTACCCTATGCATGTATATGAATTATTTAAAAATTTCTTTTTAAATTGGAGGATAATTGCTTTACAATGTATTAGTTTCTACTGTACAGCATTGTGAATCAGCTGTACGTATACATATATCCCTTCCCTGACATGAGTTAGAGCAAAGTCCCGGAGACAGTGAAGGACAGGGAAGGCTGGTGTACTGCAGTCCATGGGGTTGCAAAGAGCTGGACACAACTTAGCAACTGAATAACAACAACATTCCCTCCCTCTTGAGCCTCCCTATCATCCCTCCATCTTACCCCTTTAAGTCATCCCAGAGCCCTGAGCTGAGCTCCCTGTGCTGTATGTAGCAGCTTCCCACTGGCTCTTTTATACTTGGTGGTGTATATGTTCTAGTGCTACTCTTTCAGTTGGTCCCACCTTTTCCTTCTCTTACTGTGTCTGCAAGTCCATTCTCTACATCTGCGTCTCTATCCTGCCCTGCAGATAGGTTCATCAGTTACATTTTTCTAGATTCCATATATGTGCATTAATATACGATATTTGTTTTTCTCTTTCTGACTTATGACAGTCTCTAGATTCATCCACATCACTGCAAATGACCCAGTTTCTTTCCTTTTTATAGCTGAGTAATATTCCATTGTATATATGTACCACAATTTCCTTATCCATTCATCTGTCGATGGACATCTAGGTTGCTTCCATGTCCTGACAGTTGTAAATAGTGCTTCAGAGAACTTTGGGGTACATGTGTCTTTTGAGTTACGGTTTTCTCAGGGTATATATCCAGTAATGGGATTGCTGGATCATAGAGTAGTTTTATTCGTAGTTTCTTAAGAAATGTCCACACTGTTCTCCATAGTAGCTGTATCAATTTATGTTCCCACCATCAGTTCAAAAGGATTCCCTTTTCTCCACATTCTCTCCATCACTTATTGTATGTAGATATTTTTGGTAATGGACATTCTGACTGGTATAAAGTGATACCTCATTGTAGTTTTGATTTGCATTTCTCTAATAATGAGCAATGTTGAGCATCTTTTCATGTGTTTATTGGCCATCTGTATGTCTTCATTTGAGACAAAGGTCTGCTTAGGTCTTCCACCCATTTTTTTAATTGGGTTGTTTGTTTTCCTGATATTGAGCTGCACGTGAATTGTTATGTAACCTATAAACATGAGAGTAGACATCAGTAAACCAAGCTACTGCCATGTTGCAAATAATAACATTTCCTTTTTTTTGCTTTCTTCTCACTACAGTTCTATCTGGTTATTTCTATAATCTTTAAAAGTTTTTTTATTCTTTATGTGTTAAATAATATTTTTGCTGGTGTTCATTTCTAGATATTTTTATCTCCGAGTGATTTAACTTAAATGATTAGATGATTTAATTAAAATTGTGTTATGCATTTCATTCAGGTATGTCAGAAGGTCCTGTTTCTATCTTGATTCATTCAATTTTACTATTAAACTTTTAACTGGGACCACAAAGCATTCACAAACAAGAATGACATCTTGGATTAATTCCCTTGGGATGCTTTGCTCTGTGCCAGATTTTATTTTGCTCAGCTATCAATGAGGCTGTTGTGGAAATGTGGGTTTTCTCTGCTGTGAGAATTTATGCGTACAAAGAAACTTGCTTTTCAGAAAGAACATTGAGAACCCAGAGCCCAAGAGGAAAGGTTATTAAAGTTAATGAACCAGGGTAACCTTATCCAGAGGTTGCCCAGAAACACCATTAAAACAAAAGGTCAATTGCTATTGCTATTTTAGTTGTATACCCTCTCCTTCTCCAGGCTTTAGAATCTAATGGGGTTTGGCAAATAATTTTTATGTCAGATGAAAATTCTTAAATTTTTTCCTGTAAAATTTTCAGTATCTGGGCATTACTGTGTTTCATTTGGGAAGTAGAATGTTACTTAACTAATGAGAATGGATTGTTTTGTATTTCTGAGAGGTGGCACCATTCCACTGTTTCACATTTGTACAGAACCGAAAGTGTTCTAGGTACTTAAGTTAGACATGGAAACAGATACAGTGATACTATTTTTATTGCATTTGTGGTGCTTAGTAACTACAAAGTATTTTGTGTGTGTATGCATGTTTTAAAGGTAGAAATGCTGTTCATGCTTGACAACAGTCTTCAGAATGTTTTCGTGTAACTTATACCTGAAAATCTGTATCACCACACTAAGAGTTCTATAAATGAAAAAACCAAGACCCAGGCAAGTGAAGTGACCTATACATGATTACTAAGTTAGATTAGAACGGTTCCAGTGGTTTGTTCTTATCCAGCAGCTTTGTTTAAGATTTCCTCTAGGTTCTTTCACTTAGAAGATTCACTTAGAGTTTGAAATTACTTGAAAACATGACAAAAATCTCTTATAAGATATCTCTATGAATGGCAGGAATTTTCTTAAGTAGTGTTACAGTATTTCCATATGCACTCTGCATTTTACCCCTTCATGGTAGGATGTAATGTAGATGACAGTCTCCATATATATAGGCTTGGGTCATGTCAGTTAGAGAGTAGATGGCTTTATAGTTTCCTGTAATATAGTATTTAACTTAAAAAAGTGGTAGGTATGTATAACCGGTAGACATAAGATATTTACAAAGGAGATAAATATTTGAAGAAAAGAAAGGTACTATTATTTTATAAAGAAAGTGGATGATTCACAGTGTTGTATATAAAAATTTTCACTAGTCTCTGAGCAAGAAATGTTTTGTCACATCATAAAGTCCATAGATATAATAGACATTTCAGAGTTGGAAAAAATCAAATTTTCAGGATACGTGGAATGACTTAAAAGTTGATTTCTGAGGAGTTAAATCTACCACAATATATTGACAGTAATTTCCCCCAGTTTCCATGGGAATATCAAGGCTATGCATCACTTTATTCTTAAGATATCTAACTTCAACTCAGCTAGTTTTAACTATTATTTTTGATATTGTAGTAGAAAACAGTTTTACTGCGAATTTTTTTTACGCACTGTATATTCCTCTGGAATTTTTTTTTTAAAGACTCTGAAGCTGCATTGTTGAGAAGCTGGTAAAATGTAAACTTTTCATGGCCTAACACAGAAGATCCTAAACTGGCTGCTCATCAAGATTCCCCTTGGATACTGTCAAAGTACTGCCTCTTTTTACTCACAAAGGACCTTTGGAATCAGAATCTTAGGGGATGCCTCTTAGTTACCTTCATATTTATAAATCTATCAGAACACTGGTTCTGCAGCAGCCTTTCCATATGCTTATGTTTAGGAAATACTAGTATTTATTTTGGAATGTTACCAGTTTAAAAATTTCATTTTTAAGGTTACTTAGAGGAATCTTCTTAAATGATCTTAGAAGCAATGGCTAAAGTGGGTGCCTTTGCTTAAATTCTGTTCTTAAGTTTATTTTTTTAAACATATTTTTCTAATTTTCACAGAGACTGTTTATTTGTTTGGTGGCTGGGATGGAACGCAAGATCTTGCTGACTTCTGGGCGTACAGTGTGAAAGAGAACCAGTGGACTTGTATCTCTAGAGACACTGAGAAAGAGGCAAGTTTTCAGACTTGAGTTCTCACCCATCTTTATTACGATAGGGGTGTGGGGATACACTTCTCTTTCTGAGTGATTTGTGTTCTTTTCTAATGTATGTCAGCAGTGGTAGCAGAAGAATTTGTGGTGACAAGTTTGGCTTACGTATTCTTGCATTCCAGCTTCTATAGCAGGTTCTTGAACTACAGTTACATGAACAAGTCTATATTATAGAGATAAATAGAAATGGGTATCTAATATAACTTAGATTTTAACCATTTTAGTTAAAATGTAACTGTATAAACCATCTTTTTTCTCATGTTTGTGTCACCTCTACTCTTATTTTGTACATTTATTTTTGTTTCCTCTGGAAATACGTGCTTTTGATTCCTCACTATCTTGCTACTTTGGCCCCTCCATATTTGACTATATTATCAGTTTCCACAAATGGTAGATATTTTATTTTTAACTAAAATTGTTTATATGTATTCATGAGTGAGTCTATTGATGCATATACACATAAAACTTCCATAGTGAATAGAATGTCTTGAATTTATGATTTTGAATTAAATAAGTGTATAATTAATTATACACTGCTAGAAGGCACATATTCGTGTTTTTTTTTAATATCTTTGTAGAATTTTTTATTGTACTTTTCCATCCAAGCAGTTTTAGATTACAAGGTGAAAAATAAACTAAAAACAATTGTAACAGCAAATGAAAAGAAGAAGAAAAGACTTAATTCAAAGCCACCAGTTTTAATCTAGGAAGGCCATTTTTTTAAAACTCTGGTGCTATGTTTTTCATCTTAGGAAACTGGATTCTTGCTTACTTGGTGTGTTCCTTTGTTAATCATTTGAGTATTTTTTAATCTTTCTAAAGAGGTCTTAAAATTATTATTATCCCTGTAAAAACGGCCTTTGCCTTTTCAGTATTAAGTACCATTTTCTGAAATGATTATTTCTCTCCTCAAAAATACAAAGGCAGATCTTAAAAGAATACCTTTCTTATTGCTCTTAAACTATTTTAAATCTAGGTTGATTGTGTCTGAATTGTTTTTGCAAGAAGTTTACAATTCATCCTGAAATCCTTTCTCTTCACTGAATTGTGTCGAATTAATGCCTAAGTTCCACCAGTTCTAGCACCCAATACTGAGTTTCAGACATTTTTTCCTCTCTATTCCTTTCAGCTTTGTGGTTTCTTTCTTAAACTTTTTTTGCCTCCATTGTTGATTCCAAACCTAGTCTTCATTCATTAACATAGTCTTTAAAAAATTTTTTTCTTTGGGCCACATAGCATCTCTGCTTAAGCCCTATAATTAATCTCAGTCTGTTTCAGTTATCTACTGCATTCTATATATCACAATATATTCCATATATTACAAGTACCCACAAAACTTTAGTGGCATATAATAATAAGTATTTTGTTCACCAGTCTGTAGGTTGACTGGGCTCACTCATGTGTTGAGAGTCAGCTGACTGTCTCTAGTCTAGACTAGCTTCTGGGACTATTTGAGTGTGTTCTGCATAGCCACTCATCTTCTTGTTGGCTAGCATGAGTCTTATTCTCATGTAGGGGCAAGGCTGCAGGGGGGATGATGTAGACATATGTGCGTCATTAAATTTGTTATTGTCCCATTTTCCCAAAAGAAGTCATGTGATCAAATCCACAGTTATGGCCGATGGGCGGCACTACCCAGGGACATGGATCAGGGAAGTATGAGTAATAACAGCTACAACAATAATAAAGAAGTTTATCTACCTTAGTTCTATTTGCTTAGTGTGAAAACTTCAAATTTCTCATCATGATTTGGTCCCCATCTACTTTTCTAGCCTCATTATTTGACTGTGCTAGCCATACTTGTAGTTGCTAGAATTATTCAACATTCTCACCTGTATTCTTTGGTATGCAATTTGTTCTTTCCCTGTTTGGAATTAACAGAGGCTGCTCCAACCACGTACTCAGCTTTTACCTAGTGTATGCCTGCTGCTGCTGCTAAGTCGCTTCAGTCGTGTCCAACTTTGTGCGACCCCATAGACGGCAGCCCACTAGGCTCCTCTGTCCCTGGGATTCTCCAGGCAAGAACACTGGAGTGGGTTGCCCTTTCCTTCTCCAGTGCATGAAAGTGAAAAGTGAAAGTGAAGTCGCCTAGTTGTGCCTGACTCTTCGAGACCCCATGGACTGCAGCCTGCCAGGCTCCTCCGTCCATGGGATTTTCCAGACAAGAGTAACTGGAGTGGGGTGCCATCGCCTTCTCCGAGTGTGTGCCTACTTACCCTTTAAAACACAGTTCACACTTCAGTTCCTCTGTGAAGCCTTTCTTGACTTCCCCAACCAGAATTGGAAGCTTCGTTTGGTGTGACCACTTAACCCCTTAAATTTCTTGAGTGGGTTACTACAATGATTAGTTTATATTTCTGTTTCCCAGTGAAAACTCTGAATTTCTTACGGCATGGATGGTTACTCTGTAGTGAGTAAATAGTTCAGATAAGTTAGATAAAAAGCTAATGCTGGAGAAAAGCAAAGAAATGATAAATACAAAATTCAGGAGAGTGGCTGCTTTGGCAGGAGAGGGGAATTATAGGGGTCCTCAAAAGTAATATTAATGTAATATTCTAAGTAATATTTAGAATGCAATTAATAGTAGATTATTTTGCTGAGAACACTTTTCTGTTATTTTCAAGTCAGTAGAGGTAAATTGATTATCCAGTATTGGAATTAAGATTTATTATAGTTTATTATCACTTCATTTAAATACCTAAAAACCTTTGTTTCATTAGTGAAGTGAATGAGGATATATGGCTCTAGCAAAATGCTCATTCCTTCCAAAATTGAAGAGGTTCATATATCTAATTTTGTTTTCTACAAAATTAGTACAGTAAGTACAAGTTTTATTATTTAATGATACCTCAGTGCATATTTTTTAAAAAGTATAATATACAATTAAAAAGCAGAATTACTGTGTGTAAAATAATTAAGCAACAAGGATATATTGTGCAGCATAGGGAAATAGAACCGTTAATTTGTAATAACTTTAAATGGAGTAGAATCTATGAAAATATTGAATCACACACACACACAAAAGTAATTTAATTTATTTAGATTAAGTACCCTATCAATAACACATAGTAGATTGAAAGATAGTAGAATGGCTCAGCTTTTAGAATAATTATTTTAAATGTTCATGTATATATGCATGTAAGTTTTTATTGGTTCAAAACAAATTATATTTTTAATTTTGCATTTTTATAAATATCTTTAATATCTATCTTAGTGGAAGACAGCTAGATTCTCATATGCTCTTGTGCATGTCATCTTTTATAACAGACTGTTTTACGTAAAATATATGAAGAAAATTGGACCTCACATTTATATATTCTTGGAAAGACTATTAATATTATTAGTAGTAGTATTTTAATAGTATTTTAAGTGTAGCCTTTTTATGTAATAGCACATATTCTTTTTTGATCTTATACTCCATATTGACAAATTGTTGTTTGCTTCTTAAAAGTAATTGCACTATAGACTCTGAGACCTCATCAGCTAATGGTTTGTATTCTGTTACAGTAAAATCCACTGATCTGTGTTGCTCTTTGAATATATCTTTTTTCCTGTGCTTGTTTTTTTACTTGTGTGATGGTCACCTGAAAAATATTGGTTCTGTGAGTTAGTCAGGTCTTCAGATGTTGACATATTTTATTATACCAAACCAAATTTGTTAATATCACTTCAGTCACATTAGCAAAGTCTTTATGTGTTGAGAAGGTGTCACAATCACAGTGGCAGGTAGAAGTTTTCTAAAATTCTAAATTTGCTTTAAAATGTACATTTTATTACTGGCAACAGATTTTATCAGTTGTTTTCCTTTAAAGTAAAATACTTCATTTACTTTTCAGAAAATCTCTGAATACCTGTACCTGGATTGTTAGTTTTCTTTTGAGTAAATACCATGTTTTGTGGAAAAAGCAGCTAGATCAGCATGCAACTAAAACAACTGCATAGATGCTTTTCCTTAAGACAGCCATCATATGTCAAGTAGCACGGTCTTATAGTTTTCTAAGTCTCTTTAATTGTGACTGAATAGAAGGCAGGTAGATTTATATCTGCTGCTATATCACAGGTCATGTAGCTTCTGGAAGATATCACATACACTTATAAGTGAGTAAGAGTGAAAATAGTATTGTTATGAACAGTGACAGATTTTATTTTACTGGGGTCCAAAATCACTGTGGACGGTGACTACAGCCACGAAATTTAAAGACACTTGCTTGCCCCTAGAAGAAAAGCTATGACAGACTTAGCATATTAAAAAGCAAAGACATCACTTTGCCAATAAACGTCTGTATAGTCAAAGCTATGGTTTTTCCAGTAGTCACATATGGATGTGAGAGTTGAACCATAAAGAAGACGGAGCGCCAAAGAATTGATGCTTTCAAATTGTGGTGCTGGAGAAGACTCTTGAGAGTCCCTTGGACTGCGAGGAGATCAAACCAGTCAGTCATTCCTAAAGGAAGTCAACCCTGAATATTCATTGGAAGGTACTGATGCTGAAGCTGAAGCTCCAATGTTTTGGCCACCTGATATGAAGAGCTGACTCACTGGAAAAGACCCTGATGCTGGGAAAAATTGAGGGCAAGAGGAGAAGAGGGCAACAGAGGATGAGATGGTTAGATAGCATCACTGACTCAATGGACATGAGCTTGAGCAAACTCCAGGAGATAGTAAAGGACAGGGAAGCCTGGCATGCTGCAGTTTGTGGGGTCACAAATAGTCAGACATGACTTTAGTGACTGAACAATAACAACAATTGTTATAAAAATGACTTTGACTTTATAGAGTCCCTGAAGACCCCTGAAGTGCTGTTTTAACCCCCATTCCCTTTTCACATAGGAAGCTATCCCAGTAGTGCCTTAGTTAATGTCCTTTATGGGCTTCTCTGATAGCTCAGTTGGTAAAGAATCTGCCTGCAATGCAGGAGACCCTGATTTGATTCCTGGGATGGGACAATCCGCTGGAGAAGGGATAGGCTACCCACTCCTGTATTCTTAGGCTTCCCTTGTGGCTCAGCTGGTAAAAAATCCACCTGCAATGCAAGAAACCTGGGTTCAGTCCTTGGGTTGGGAAGATCCCCTGGAGAAGGGAAAGGCTACCCACTCAGTTACTTAATGTTCTTTGTAGGTGTCTTACTTTTACCCCAACTCTGTCCTGTCCCTGACCCTGGACTCAGTTCATGATAATGCAGTGCGTTTCAGTGCCATGTTTCTTTAGTATCCTTTAGTTCCTTGACTTGTCTGTCTTTCTTGACCATGGCGTTTTTGAAGAATATTTGGCAGTTTTGTAGACTATCCTTCTGTTGGGTCTGTTTAATGTTTCCCTAGGATTGGATATAGGTTAAGCATTTCTAGCTGCGATGCCACGTGTGAACATCAGGTCCTCCTAAATATGTCCTGTCAGGAGACAGGCACGGTACATCAGTTTGTCCGATGTGCTCACCAGATTTCCTGCTCCATGATTAAGTAATTTGAGGGGAGACATTTTGAGACTATGAAAATATTATGTTACTCATCAAACTTTCCAGAGAAGGAAATGGCATCCCACTCCAATATTCTTGCCTAGAGAATCCCGTGGCCAGCGGAGCCTGGTGGGCTGCCGTCTATGGGATCACACAGAGTTGGACATGAGTGAAGCGACTCAGCAGCAGCAGCATCAAACTTTTGCCCTTTTAGCATCCATTGATGGAACTGTTAAAACTTTCTCCAAAGTGGTTGTACTGTTTTACATTCCTTCCAGAAATGTATGCGAGTTCTGGTCGCTTCCTATCTTCTTTCCCTATTTGGCACCTTTTTCAAGAATCAATGGAGTATATAAGTATATTTGTCTTTTAGGATATTCGAATATGCCCCATTATCTTTTAATCTATTTATATTCCAGTGTGACTTTAGATCAAGTAATGTAAGACCTTTTTGTTCTTCTTTTTAAAAATTATTTTGACTCTTCTAAGTCCTTTACATTTTCACATAAATTTTAGAATCATCGTCAGTTTCTAACACTGTTGAAATTATGATTGGATGTGTGTTCAGTCTATAAATCAACCTGAAGGTAATTGATGTCTTAATGATACTGAGCCTTCTAATCCGTGAACAGGGCTAAATTTCCATTTATTTGAGTCTCATTATCCCTCAGCACTTGGAGTTTGAAGATTAGAGGTCTTTTTTATTAAATGGACCCCAGTGTATTTTGCTTTTCCTTGCTGTTATAAATGAAACTTAAACATTTTTAATTTTCAACTTGTTTCCTGATAATATACTGAAGTAAATTGATGTTTTAGTATTTTTTGTATCATCACTTTCGTGAATCCACTTAATTATTTCTAATAATTTGTCTTTTGTTCTATGTTGATTTCTTAGGATGTTTTAAACACTCCTGTCATCTTTGAGTAGAGATGATTTAACTTCTTTGTTTCCACTCTTAAAAAAAATTTTTTTTAATGTCTTACTGCACTGGCTGGACATCCTTATTTCAGATCTTAGCAGGAAAGCATTCTGTATTTCACCATTAAGTGGAAAATTAGAGTTAGGATGGTCATACCTTGTTTATCAGATATAGGAAGTTCATTTCTTTTCCTAGTTTGCTGTGAGTTCTTCCTCATGAGTATGTGTTAAATTTATCAGGTGCTTGGTTCTATAATATTTATTGCTAAGATTGTATATTTTCTCTCTTTATTCTTTCACTTTTCTTTTTTTTGACCTTGCTAGCTAGTGGGATCTTAGTTCCCTGGCCAGGAATTAAACCTGGGCCCCAGCAGTGAAAGCACCAAGTCCTAACCACTGGACCACCAGGGAAATCACCTTTATTCTTGGCAAAGTACCTTGATTGATTTTCAGATGTAAAATTGACTTTGCATCTTTGAGATAAACCCCCTTTAGTTATGAAATATTCTTTTTATATATTGCTGTATTCTATTTAATATTTTGTTAAAGATGTTTTGTGTTTGTAGTCATGAGGTATACTAGCTATCTGTATATTACTTCTCCTCTTCCTCCTTTGTAGTATAGCTTCAGTGTTGTGTCGTCCTCATAAAATATGTGTTAGGAGTGAATAGAATACAGATTTTAAAAATGGAGGTCTTTTTCTTCCTCTGTTTTCTGAAAAATTTTTTGTAAAATTGATACTAGTTTTTCCTTAAGTATTTGATAAAATTTACCAATATAGATAGCTGTGGCTGTATTCTCTTTGTAGAAAGATTTAAAATTATGAATCCAAATTTTCAAGAGATATAATGACTTCAAGAGATATAATGACTAACCCTAACCCTAACCCTAGGGTGTCAATTTTAATGTTATTTTTTCAAGGAATATGTCCGTTTTATCTTCTTAGTCAAATTTTACTGTATTTTTCATGATAGTTCTTTGTTTTTTAGCGAGCCTATATTGGTGGTACTGCTTTCATTTCTGATACTGGCAATTTGTATTTTCTCTCTCTTTAAAAAAAAATTAGCCTTACTACTGGTATAATTCTGTTAATCATTGTTATTTTTTGAAAGGAAAAAAATAACTTTATTAGTTTTCTCTATTTTTTCTTCTGTTCCCCAGTTTCTTGGTTTCTATTCTTTATTCCCTTTTTTCTTCTTAGTTAGGAAGTAATTTGCTCATCATTTTAATAGCACTTTTGCTAATTAAACTGAAGCAAGAAGTTCTATTATTCTCCTATTAAAACTTCAGATTTCACACTGTAGGGAATATGGCATAGATTCATTATATGTTGCCTCATATTTGTTTTTGAAATTGTTTAATTACAGAGGAAATTGTTTGTTTTTTTTTTTTTAACCAGGTAAAGAACTTTATTAACTTGCGTTTCAGACTTTCCTCCCAGGCTTCTTCAGCTTAATTAGCTGCAAAGAATGAATTGTATACAAGCAAAAAATGCGAAGAGCTGCATTGTCTTGGGGCTTGGGATTAAAAATACTAGATCTAGATTTTATTAGATCCATAAAATTTTAAAGAGCAGTCATAATATAAGATAGCAACTCCCAATAACTTTTTCAAGATTTATCTTCATCAGAAGTTGACTCGGCTTACTTTGCTTCATTCTTGGAAGCTTCACCAAAATTGTCCACAACATCTAGAACTTCATCATCATCATCCTCTCCCATGGCAAGTGGTGCTTTTCCATCCACAGATTGTTCAGGCAGAGCCTCAGCCTGTCTTCTTAAACTGGTCGGACTCTGTGCCAAGCAGGTTTAAGACGCTGGGTAGCGTTTCTGTCAGCTGCTTTGTCTCAGCATGGCCTGTAACAGTGAAAGTCTTTGCTACCAGAGAGGCCTAACCTCTAGGGTTGTTCAAGTGAATCACTATTCCTTGATTTGTGAACATCTTCACCTCTTCAATACCAGAGATACTGTTTACCTCTGACTTCTTTAAAGAAACTGAAATTTCTTTATTGTCTGCTGTAACTGTTCTAAGAACCACTTTCTTCTTTCTGCTAGCAGTTTTTTTCCCACTAATGTGCGCTTGTGCCTGCCATTTGGCGAGTTTATTCTGGTTCGCGATAGTTTCTTTCATCTTGCTGGAGCAGAAGTAGGCTCCCCTGGTGGATTAGGTTTGGTGCTTAGGGGGTCTCCTGCAGACCAGCTGAAATTAGGTGCACACATGTGGGGACACAACATGGCAGCCAGAGCGGAAATTCTTTCTTAAATAAAATTTCTGCCTTTCTGCTGCAGATTTTCCTTGACAAAAATATTTAACAATAATCTTAAAATAGTAATTAGTGTGAATACTCACACGAATGTCAAGCTGTTTTTCCTGTCTGATATTTTTATTCCTTCATCTAATCTAAATAATACTGGATTACTCATCCTGTAATACTGCTTTTTTATGTTGTATCCTTCTCTAGAAATCTATAATAGCTCTTTAATGCTTGCAAGATTATATTCAGTTCTCTGTCAGTCATTCACAGGCTTTTTGTCTTTCTACCTTATACTCAACTCTGCTGTTTCTGTGGCAGGAATTCTTCATCTCAGTCATAACTGCACATACTGTAGTGTAATTTTGCTTTTGTTTCTCTTCTGGAGAAAACAGTATGGAAGAGTAGAAAGAACAGTTTTTGGCTTGGTTACACTGGGTCTTAGATTCTATATCTTAGACTGTAGACAGACTATTTAGACTGTGAAATGGTGATATTATTTCCTTATGGAGTTGTTACAAGGATAAGTAAAATATATATATGCATACATAGTAATTATATAGGTAGAATTTAGGAGATATTTAACAAATACAAGTTATTTTTCCTTTTCCCTCTTTCAACTAATCCACTTCTATCCAGTTGAAGTTCCATTTTTTTTTTCCCATGAATTCTTGTTTTTTTTTAGGTTTATACTACAATGTTTTTTTAACCTTTTCTGTCCTGTGATACAAGTGATCTCAACTAATTAATTTCTGTTGATAATGTACTGTTCTTCATTTTGTTCCCTAATTGTTTAATGTAGCTGAATTATTTATCTTGTCAGGAGAGTCAATTTTATATAATATAAAGTGTGGAAGAAGTAGAGAAAGACTTGGATTCTCATTCTGCTTCTTTCACTAGCTTACTACTTTCAGAAGGATATCTTTCTTCTTTGAGCTTCTGCATCTTTATTTTTTAAAGGAGAACATCAAACTATAAGTTTTATTAAGGTTCCTACCAATTATGAAATTCTAAATATTCTTGGAGTATCTGTTTTATGCTAGATTCTGATGAAGTGTACAAAAATATTTTGAAAAACCATAAGTGTCTTTGAGTAGATTGACATGTACAAAAGAATTAAGCTCTGTACCCAAATGACAAAATGTAATGGAGTATACATTAGAAGGCATATAAGTGTTATAAACAGAGTGCCATAAAATAGAAAATAGTTGTTCTCGTCTTTCCTGGTATAGTTTAAGCATTTCTAAGCTAAGATTTGTGTCTCCTATTGCTTCTTTTATTTTTCTATAGAGACTTAAGTCTAATATTGGACATATATTAGTTGGACTTGATCAAATTTCTGAGCAAACCTGTTCGTGAAAGTCAGCAAAAAGAGGCATTTAATTTTGTTTTCTGTTATTTATTCTTTGAATTTTCTTTCTTTCTTTCTTTCTTTTTTTGTTTGCTCTCCACAGAATGGTCCTAGTGCTAGATCATGTCATAAAATGTGCATTGACATTCAACGAAGGCAAATCTACACTTTGGGGCGTTATTTGGATTCCTCTGTGAGGAACAGCAAATCTCTGAAAAGTGATTTCTATCGTTACGACATTGACACAAACACATGGATGTTACTCAGTGAGGATACTGCTGCTGATGGAGGACCGAAACTAGTGTTTGATCATCAGGTTTGGTGCATAGATAACTATATGGTGGAATTAATTAGTGCTTAGTCATTCTAGCTGTTCGAATTTCAGATGTTATGCTGAGTTTTCTGTTAGTGATTTCTACCACAAATACCCATGACAAATAATAAAAGAAAGTATTGTTTCAGTAGTTTAAAGTTATTCTTTAATTTTTTTTTCTCTTATTTGGTATAAAATAAAGTAATATGATCTCAGAACACAGTTGTTAATTTATGAAAACTTTATAGAGAGTAGATGGAAAGGCAAATTTAGTTCTATGGTATTCATAAATCATAACATTAAATTTTAAATTGTTTATTCTACATTCCTGAAAATTTTTTAATTACTTTATAATGAGTTCAAGGATTTGAAATGTAGAGTGTTTCTTCCAATGTGAGTACAGTATATTCACTTTTGTATATAATCACAAACTCACTATAAGATAGATAAGAATTTGGCATGTGCCAGATGAAGTTTAAATTCAGGACCAGTAGAAGTCATATAATGATGTTGTAAACAAGAAGACTACATATAGTAGTCTCATAAACCATTTAAATATCAGTATGTGTATAGCTCTCATCATCCCAGTTATTGTTATCTGTCTTTGAATTTTTTTTTTATTTTTAAATTCTTATTTTGTATCCTTTCAGTTTAGGTCAGTACTACTTCAAACTAAATAGTAACCACTTTGAATTCAGTAGGCAGTTTTGCTTGGCTCAGCCCATGTCCAAAGTTTTTGGAGTATGGGGAAGAAAAAGATTTTTTTTTAAATCTATAGTACTATTAATGAACAAAACATTATATCAGTACTTGAGAAATTGGGGGGTGGTGCTAGAATTTATGACATAATCTATGCCTAATATCTAGGCATTAAAACTAAAGTCTTTATTTACTGCTTCTTTACCAGTTTTTGTTAATTCTGTAAAACTTTCCTCCTGCCATGTTTATATTAACAAGAAGATTTTATAGGAGAATGGTGAGGGGAGTGGCTTATATGCCTACCGAGTATGTGGTGGGTGGAAAATAAAAAACATTAGTATAGAGTGTGCTCCCCAGATTGAATTTGTAACTTGTGCTGGCTGTACATAACCCAGCTCTGTAAGGCTGCACTTTCCTGCTGACATACTCAGTGTTGTTCATGTAGAAAATAAGAACTCCAAAAAAGTTAGACTTGCTCTGATCTTTTAAAAATAGAACATCAACAGATAATGTTATTAGGGGAACAATTTATTTTCTTCCAACTTGTTCCAAATATCTTTTCCAAAAGATGCTTATGTTTTTACAGGTTGAAAAAAAGAATAACTTAGGGGTAGTCTGAGGATATCGCATACGTTGTACTCGTGTGGGCCTATGTTTCTCTTGACTTTGGTAAAATAGAATGTCCCCTGAAGCCTAGGTTCTGTTAAATAATGCTTCACTTTTAACTCAGTAGATGTTATTAACAGGACACTAGGGGTGAAGAGGCCAAGATTGCAGTGGTGATTCAGCCAATAGCTACTTCTGTGACCTTGAACAATTAACACAACGTACTAGCATACATTTTCTGTTCTGTTTCATGCAAATTCAAAGTTATAAGTTGGAACCGACTCCAAGAAATACTTGGAGTTGTTTGTAACACTATAAGATTTGATACTTAACATTCAATTTGAGAGGATCATGAGAAAGCTAGAGGCCTGAAGTTATGTTTAAAAATTACTTTGCCATTTTAAATTTTAGCATATTAAAAAAATTAAAATTCAGAGACTTTTAGATTTCCTAAGGACATAGTGGCAGCTTAGTTCTGAAGCTTTCCATGTTGTTGCTTTGTGTGATTCTTCAGGAACAATGAGAACCAATCAAAAAGATTTGTAAAGAAGCAAAAAAACAAGACAAGTCACATATTCAGCAAAACCAGAAGCCAAAGAAAACCCACAACTCCCAATTCCTTGTAAATTTAGCCAGAAACAACTGGAATACCCAGAAGCTGTATTGAAGTTCACAACTGTTTAATGGGGAGAACTGGGAATGCAGAGGAAGCCTAGCAGAGGTACATCTTAATGGAAATGTCATGAGCAGAGCAGAAATTGAACCCATTGCAGCTACTGAGGAAATCAGTTAAGTAACATGGGGGCTTCCCTGATAGCTCAGTTTGGTGAAGAATCCATCTGCAATGCAGGAGACCCAGGTTCAATTCCTGGGTCGGGAAGATCCGCTGGAGAAGGGATAGGCCACCCAGTCTGGTATTGTTGGGCTTCCCTTGTGGCTCAGCTGGTAAAGAATCCTCCTGCAGTGTCAGAGACCTGGGTTCGATCCCTGGGTTGGTTAGATCCCCTGGAGCAGGGAAAGGCTACCCACTCCAGTATTCTGGCCTGGAGAATGCCATGGACTGTATAGTCCATGGGGTCACAAAGAGTCGGATACGACTGAGCGCCTTTCACTTTGACTTTTCACCATGTGGAAAATGCCCAGCAAGGCCCATAAGTGGTATGGAAACACCATGACAAGTAGGGACAGTGGCTTGTTCTGCATGTCCATTGAAGGAACTGGGGGAGCTCCAGGCTCCAGGTAAGGCCCCCTAAGCCAGATGAGATCCAGTTAGAGAAAACATGGCTTCACAGAAGCTCCATATTTTGAAGAAGCCATGCAATTCATTAGAAATAGAGGAGGAATTCCTTGAGAAGGAATATCATACCTCCATAGGAACCTTGTATTATCTGGTGCAGGGAAATTTAGCTCAGTTAAATATGGGAAATCATATTTAAATGTTATTTAAATATGAAAAACTAATAAGTAGTAAACAGTGTAATCAGTAGTAAACAGATCAGTAGTAAACAGATCTTTAAGGAAAGCAGTGAAAGTAAAAACAGTAGCAGAAGCTTTCTTTCATGCTAACAGCAGATGAAAATTATATTCCAATATTCTAACATAAATTAAATGACTTAATGAAGCTTGAAACTCTGAAGAAAACTACAAGGCATACATTCAAGAATGCAGATGAGATGGCCAAATAATTGGAGCAGGTGAAACTGGGCCTGGTAAATCTCAGGGAAGAAATTGAAGAAAAATATAGTAAACTTCACTAGTTTACAAGGAACATAAAGAAGACTGGGTAAGGGTCATAAGAAATACAAAAAGCAGATAAAGAAAGCAAGTATGGATATAACAGCTAGCTAGGAAATATGGAGAAGGAAATGGCAACCTACTCCAGTGTTCTTGTCTAGAGAATCCCAGGGATGGGGGAGCCTGGTGGGCTGCCGTCTATGGGGTCACACAGAGTCGGACACGACTGAAGTGACTTAGCTTAGCAGGAAAGTATAGACAGAAAAGACATGCAAAAGAGAGCCAACATATACATTATTGGACACATTAAAGAAGAAAACCAAAACAATGTAACAGAAGAAATATTTATACATAAAATTCAAGAAGAATTTCCTCAAGACGGAAACCTATTCCACATAGTGTAAAAGGATGGGTTATAGCCAGAGAAAATTGCCCTAGGCATTCAACTGTAAAAAATTCAACTGTGATAATATATTAGTGACATTGAATTTCAAAGATAAAGAAGCCATTTTGGGGCAACTAGACAAAATGATCTACAGTTGCATTCAGTGCTAAGAGACAGTATCTAGAAGGTTTTCAAAGAAAAGACAGTATGAGCCAAGGACTTGACATAAAGTACTGGACAGTGTAAAATGAGCCAATCAAGAAGAGACAGGAGGAACTTCAGTCACAAGATTGGAGATCTCAGCTTACTGACATTCTCCCTGGGTCAGTGTGGATCATTGAACATACACTTTTACTGTCTTCCTGCCCAGCATCCTGTGAAATGACAAGAGAATACATTAGTAATTGTGTAGAAAAACAAGAAAGATTGCTCTTAGGGAACTTAAAATATTTGAGGGAATTCTTATGAGTTAGAAAGCAGGTAGGATTAGATCCAACCAAAATAAACCACAACCTATAAGACAGCAGCAACTGGAGTCTCAAAGTATGTATTTTGGGGCAAACAGTACATGATCCATTGGGGATGAAACAGCTGGACAGTTTCCAGTTTGACTGAGTAGCACTGGACTGTGATCGTTATTAACAGGTCAAGTGTTCAGTGTGGACATTGGAGCTGGACAGATAAAGCACTGGAGAGCTGCCTGCAGCACCCTTCACAGCATTATGTCTCGTCTTGCCCTACACAGTCCCTTAGGTAGACTGTATATGCAACAGGCAGATGAATAGGGGTTCTCAGATACGAAGAAGGCTAAAACAGTAATGCCCAAATCCAAATATTTGAAGATAATTTAATACTGTGAGACATGAGATACTGAACTCAACAAACTTAAGACTTAAAAACAGCTTGTAGTGTGAACTGAAGACATCTTTAAGTGATTAGAGCAATTCAGGAGGCTACTGTGTCCATGAAAAGGAAATATATAGAAAAATTATAAATTAAAGATTTGATAATGAAATTTAAAAATTCAGTAAATAGATTAAAAAGCAATGTGGACATCCTCACCTCTAAATGGTTACTAAATTATTACGTTTCTCTCTGAAATTATGAGAGAAAAACAAAATTGTTCTGAAATATTCTGAAATTTGAATATGTACCTGATAGTTCTAGAAAGAGAATGGAAGCCAACAAACAAACAAAAACCCCACTCAAGGTAAAAATGAAGAAAATTATCAGAACTAAAGAAAGATACTTTTCAGAATGAAAGAAATTCCTAGTACAGATCAGGATAAATGAAAAAAGAATATCCCTGCCTTGATACTTCCTTAATGATATCTCAGAATCAAGAAAGAGAAAATCCTATAAGTTACAGAGAGAAAATTGGTTACCTTCGAGAGTAAACAAGTATCAGCCTCCTAGGTGGCACCTAGTGGTAAAGAAGCCGCCTGCCCATGCAGGAGACACAGAGATGTGGGTTTGTTCCATGGGTCAGGAAGACCCCCTGAAGGAGCAAGTGGCAATGTGCTCCAGTATTCTTGCCTGGAAAATTCCATGGGCAGAGGAAAGTGGCGGGCTACAGTCCATAGCGTCACAAAGAGTCAGACATGACTGAGCACAAACGCACAACATACACAAGAATCAGTTTAACATGAGGATTTTTGGATGTTGCTGGGAGGTCGGGTAATGGGTTGGACGACACTACTTAGCTTTATAATAATTTCTTCAGATTTTGTGAGGAAGAAATTAATTTTGAACTCACCCTAACCCTAGCCAACCTTGTGTTCATGTAATAAAGTAAAATAAGATACTTTCAAATTAAAAAAACAATTGGGGATAGGTGTGAGGAATAAGTGGCTATCCATTATTTATTTGATTTTAGAAATTAAATATCTATCCTGACAGAGTAGACTCAAGATTTCTTGAGGGAAGAGATACTGTGGATTGCATAGTTTTAATAAGCCATTGGATTTTCAAAACATTTTTCAGAGATAAAAAATTAAAAGGAAACCATAAACTGATAAACAGCAAAGTTTCCTGGAGTGATTAAAACTTGTTATCTGAAAATAGACTCTCATTGAAACTAGGTATCTTACAGGGAACAACCAAGCTAAAGGAATAAAATTATTTCTATTTTGTGTCCTGTTTGTTCTAAGATATGAGAAAGAATCATCAAGCTACTGCAGTATCTTCCTCTGTCTTTGAGTTTGGCCTGCTGTGCAAGAAAGAGCTACCAAATAAAGATGTTTATGTTTCTCTGATAACAAATGAGAATAGCCATATCAAAAAGAAAGTTAAATATCCCCCAAAGGAAAGAGAAATGCCCTTTGTAGTCATATGAAGTAGAACCATAAGGGCTAGATAACAGGGACTGAACAAAATGAGTATGACTCTGTGAAAGAAAATGAAAATACGCTCACTCTATGTGTGTCCCTCAGCAATGTATGGATTGCTTTTCATGATAGAGTTGGATTGCTTGGATATGATGGATTGCTTTTCATGATATAATCATTTAAGATTAAAGCATAGGATCACTTTTCTTCTGAGTACCAGGGACATGAAAACTTTGACATCATAGTTTTTGAACCGTGCTCCCCAAGATTTCACCCCTGGGAATTATAGATTTTCATCTTAATTTGTAGAAGTCTGCCAGAAACCTGGGAAATGGCAAGTGAGTGAATCTTTAGTGGTAGGTAAAGATTTGGAGGTGCTAGACTAGAATTGTTTCTTTTTAAGATGAAATACTAATTTTAAAATAAGCTTTATAATTATTTAGTTTTTTTGTTAAAAACAATACCAGTAATAAACAGCAGAAGTACTTTGATAGGAGGAAAGAACTGAACATATAATGCCTAGTATTTGTGCTTTAGCAACAACAAGATGTTTTATTATTATTGAATATTATTTAATATTAAATTTATTATTAAGCATAAATGCCACTTGTATTCAGTCTCTGATTACCAACTTGTACTTATGTATTCTTTGAAATAGAATTTGTTTCTTATTTATTGTCCTGTGACCAATGGCTGTTTTCCCAGAGATATTTTTGTAAAAACAATCTTGAGTTGAAAGAATGGAAGAGTCAGGGTTGGCTTTTGAGGATGAATTGCTTGACGTACCTCAAAGAAAATTAAATTTACATATTGTGTTAAAAGGAGGCCAGATTCATCATGCCATAGAAGTCAGCCCAAAGATGGATTGCTGCAATTGTCTTTTCGTATGTTTGTTTTGGTAAAAACATAACTGGGAGAATTTTGTAAAATAAATGCAAAATGATGAATAAGCTACATCACTCTTATTCACATATCTTCTCTTTTATTAAACGGTAGCAAGAGGAATGGAATGCTTGCCTAGAATGGAAAGGGCTTCTCAGGTGACACTAGTGGTAAAAAAAAAAAAAAAAACCCCGCCCTGCCAATGCAGGAGACATAAGAGATGTGAGTTCAATCCCTGGGTCAGGAAAATCCCCTGGAGGAGGGCATGGCAATCCAATCCAGTATTCTTGCCTGGAGAATCCCATGGACAAAGGAGCCTGGCGAGCTACAGTCCATAAAGTCTCAAAGTCGGACACGACTGAAGCAACTAAGCATGCACGAACTAGAATGGAAAAAAGGGAGTTTTTATAAGGAGGATGTGATCACTGTTTTCCCACAGAGTATGTTCAGTATTAAATCAGTAACTAAATTATTATTGGTTGATTTGGTAAAAATTATGCAGCTCGAGAAAGCATAAAACTCCTTAACCCAACATACTTTATTCTCACTGGGGGGAAAAAAAAAGGAAACCTGGAAAGGTATTTTGAAATCCATCCTGAATCTCTTCCACGTGGTGAGCAGAGCAGGATTTTAATATAAATTAATAAGTGCATATAATAATCAAGGATGGTATTTGATATTATTAAGACAATATTTGGTTTTTTTAGATTCTAAAACTGCACACATTGGTTTAATTTTAACTCATATGACAGGAGCAGTCTAAAGCTATTCAACCTGTTGCCTTGTTCTGTAGATGTGTATGGACTCGGAAAAACACATGATCTACACCTTTGGTGGTAGGATTTTGACATGTAATGGCAGTGTAGACGACAGCAGAGCCAGCGAACCGCAGTTCAGTGGATTGTTTGCTTTCAACTGTCAATGTCAAACCTGGAAACTTCTTCGAGAGGACTCCTGTAATGCTGGTCCTGAGGACATCCAGTCTCGGATAGGACACTGCATGCTCTTCCACTCAGTAAGAATATTCTTTACATTGTCTTATGTTATTCTGTCATGTATCTCTCAATAGAAAAAGAAGTGGTGCAATCTAATTCTTCAGTAAGAGAGCAAAACTTTTCATTAGAAATAAATAAGTGTTGACAATGATAAGGAAAAACAAAACTACCTTTATCGGTGAACTGTTTGCTAATTATATTTCCTATCAGCCTAACAATTCCTAAGTAGTTATCTCAGCACTTTTATGACTGACTTCACTGCTTATATGTTGTAGCTATTTCTCTTTCTTACATACCTTTCTACTTACTGTTTTCTCTTAGTATCTGGAAGGTTGATTTTATTATCTGTTCTTATTTTCCCCTCTGCTACTCTCCATTAAGTGCAAAGAATTAAGAATTGACTTTATAGAATTGGAATTAAAATTTATCAGCAAAAACCAATATACAGACATTTAATTTTTTCAAGTGTTATAATGAAAACATGGGCTACTGCTATGAACACAACTTTAAAAATATACTATGAAAGATGTTTAACATATACCAAAGTGGACAGAACATTATAATAAATTCCTACGTACTTATTCACCAGTTTCAACAATTACTATTATTCTTTGTCTATTCTTAAATTTTATTGTGTTGGGTATTTTAAAGAAAATTCCAGACATTATATCATTACAACTATAAATACCATAGTGTGTCACTAACAGATAAAGACTTTTTAAAACATAGTTGTAGTATGGTTATGCTGCTGCTGCTAAGTCACTTCAGTTGTGTCCGACTCTGTGCAACCCCATAGACGGCAGCCCACCAGGCTCCCCCATCCCTGGGATTCTCCAGGCAAGAACACTGGAGTGGGTTGCCATTTCTTTCTCCAATGCATGAAAGTGAAAAGTGAAAGTGAAGTCGCTCAGTCGTGTCCGACTCAGCGACCCCATGGACTGCAGCCCACCAGGCTCCTCCGTCCATGGGATTTTCCAAGCGAGAGTACTGGAGTGGGGTGCCATTGCCTTCTCCGAGTATGGTTATGAAACCCAACCAAAGTAAAAACAATTTCTTTATATTGTTTAATACTGCACTCATTTTTCCCCTGCCATGCTGAAAAACACTTTTCATAGTTGGTTTATCTAAGTCAAGATCCAGAAAAGGTCTGTGATTGCATTTGGTTGTTAGCTCTTAAATTTCTTTTAATCCATAAGAATACTCCCCCTTCCTTTTTTTTTCACCCTCTGTATACTGCTTATTTGTTTAAGTAAGTCTCATGTGTGCTTTGGAATTTCCCATGTTCTCAGTTTGACTGATTTTTATCATAGTATCATTTAACATGATCCTCTGTTTTCCATATTTCCTGTTAGCTGGTGTTTAGATCTGGAGGCTTAATTTTAGATTCCTCTCCTTTTTTGGGTGGGCCAAAAGGGGAGTTGCAAGTATACTTCACAGCTGATCTGATTATAAAATATAAAGAGCATTTAATGTCTAGTTGTCACAACTGCGGTGGTGTTAAAATTGTTCAGGTGGGTTTAGGTGTTGTCAACCTGATTGATCAGTTATTAAGTTTCCTGTCAACTTTTTATCTAGTGGTTTTAGCAGTCACTGTAGTCTATAATCATAGACTAGATTTTAGTAGGGTTTGATAAGTGGACATTTTTCTAATTACCTTTTTCTTTATTTATTAACTGATTCTGCTATAAAAACTTATCCTCATTAACTAATTGGCTACTCTAATGGTAAACCACACAGGATAGGTAATATAAATATTTTGATTCTTTTCCTCTATTGTCTTTTCATTTTAATGAGCTGAGGCTCCAAAATTTACCAATGAGTTTTTCATAAGAATTATTATAAACTCATGGATTTTTATGTATTTGGTGTATTTAACTTGCTATCGTCATTCTTTTTGATTCCCTAATTTTTCTCCATCTTTGACCAGTGGGAGTACCCATCTTCCAGTATACCTTTGCATATATACACACACATATGTCTTTTTTAGTAATAGAAAAAAAAAATCATGAGTTTATACTGATATGTCCAAGTTAAATTTAAGATTATAGAATTTAAAATTTTATATCTTTGTTTTTGTGAAACTTTATAGTTAAAATCCTACTTCTGATGATGATATGTTACTTACAGTTACTTGCTCTTTTTATAATAGCTTACTGGATAGCAAAACTAATAGAATCACTGAATGCTGTTTAAGATTTCTTTCTGATTATTTTTCTGTTTAGGAGATAGCCCACTAGGGATGGGTAGTCAAAAAGCGAGAATTAAAATCACTAGAAAAACTACTACTTGTCTGCATGATCATGTGTCTCTGTCCAATTGTATCTTTGTATATAGGTTTTGTATATAGGCTTACTTGTTTTTTTCCCCCAAATTTCAGACATTATTTTTTCTTTTACTTTTATTTTCTAATTAAGGAAAAACATTTACATAGTTCTCAAGGCAAAACTGTCAGTATGCTGTTGAGTATGTATGGAGAGATATGGTTATTTTCCCTGTCTGTTCTGTTTCTTTCCCTGTAGCTAATTATGTTATTACTAGTTTTCCTTTGTTTCTTCTTGAAGAAAGAAACAGACACAACACACATTCCTTTTTCTCCTTCCATACACAGAGGTAGTACCCTGTATACATTACTCTGCACCTTGGGTTTTTTGTTTTTTTTTTTTAACTTCAGTAGGATATCCTAGTGATTATCCCTTAGCAGTATATGCAGAGCTTCCTTTTCCACTTTATACCAGTACAGTAAGTACTTCATTGCATGGAATCTCTCATAAATTACTTCTCTAGACATTTAAATTTTAAAAGAATTATTCTGAATTCTTTGTGAAAATGACTTTTTTTCTTCTTTCCCATTTTTTTTTTTATTTTACAGAAAAATCGTTGCTTATATGTATTTGGTGGCCAGCGATCGAAGACCTATTTGAATGATTTCTTTAGTTATGATGTGGATTCTGATCATGTAGACATAATATCAGATGGTACCAAGAAAGACTCTGGAATGGGTAAAGGCAATTAGTGATTCTTCTTTCATGTCTTAATTATTTCAGGTAGAAGACTATAACCCATTAGCTTTTCTTTCTAACCATTCTTAATGCTTTTCCCATTTCTTTAACCAAAGTAATTCTGAATAAGAGGAAAAAAATTCTCTACCAGCTAAATTATTTAATTCAACCTATTTAAAAATGCTATGTGAATTATTATTATGATGAGTCCCTTTAACAGAAAGACTATGCAAATTTGTCAAGGGATTATTTATATGTGTGCTTGTTAAGGGTGATTATAAGAATTAATACCTTTTAAAAACTGCATGATCCTATATTTGCTAGTTCTTTCCACCTTCCATTTTCACTCAGGTGACTTATATTTTAGACACATATAGTAGAGTATGTCTTTGTTCTTGAGGGAAGATTTCACATCGTTCATTGGTAATGCCTTATAACTTTATACTCTCAGCATCCAGAAAGTTATTCTCCTGATAATAAGGTGATTAGTTTGCCTGAGATAATCCCAGTTTATACATAATTATTAGTAGTGTCCCATTCATTCTCAAAAGTCTTATTTTGGATAACGTACATAGTTACCCTGCTTAGTAGTCACTTTGCCTGCATTTAGTATACACAGAATAACGATATTTGTTTAAGACTCAGTGCTTTAAAGTGCCTAATTAGAGCATTAGGGTAAGAAATTAGATTAGCTTGCTTTTCCTTTTATCTGTTTTTGCTTTTCCTTTTATTATTTATTATATATATATTTATAATAGTTGCTTATATTTAGGAAGAATTTAAAAAAAAAAAAAAAAGCTAACACCGTAATAAAAAAGTACATGCGAGGCAGTGTGACCCTCAGGATCTTTCTCCCATACTTCCTATTGGGCAGAGGCTAGAACTTCATATCCTGGAGAAATAGAGGCTCTGTGGAGGCAGAGAGAACAGGGTGTAAAATAGGACAATTAAGTCCATGTACTGAATAGTGGAACTTCTAACCCTTTCCCTGCTCTTAGGATTCTAGGTGTGTGTCTCCTACAGAAGTTTAGTGTCACCTTCTCTAGAGGAAATAAGTGGCGTCATAGAAAAGTTTTCCAGATACTGTTGTTTGGGGTACCTGCCCCCACTAAGATGTCTGATCTTTCTGGCTAGCCCCCTGTACAGTGGTTACTTTCATGGCCCAGTTCCCCTACGGTGTTCCCCGTTCTATACATGCTATTTTCAGTTAAACTTTATTTCTTCACTGTAAATGAACTGACAGTTAATGATCAAGATCAGTTTTCTTAGAGAAAAGGATATTGCATCCATAAAACAATAATAGGATACAATGAAATCAGAGACTAAGAAAGACCTTTTGGAAATAAATTTTGTTAAAAGTAGTAGAATTGTAAGACATCTCCTGAGAAATAGACAAAGAGACAGAGATGGTGGAAATTGGAGAAAATAAGGACCTTAGAAAGTCAGTGTAAGAGGTCTGGTGTTAAACTAATAATAGTTTCTCTAACTATGGAGAGCAAGGAGAATGTGCAAGACTAGATTATAAAACGAAGGACTAACAGAAAATTTCCCTAAACTGAAAAGTATTGGTCTGCAGATTATAAATGGCCCCTTTTGGATGTCAATACCTTGAATTAAAAAAAAAAAATAAAAACAAAAACCTTCTCAGTCAGATGACACATCATTGCTCATTGTGGAATTTTACATATCAGTCATAAAAAGAATATCTGAAAAGCTACCAGTGTAAAATGAGGTCACATTCAAAGAAATAGGTCTTAGAATGCTAGAAATTTTCAGCAACATTGGAAGCCATAAGGGAAAACAAGGTCTTAAATATTCTGAGGGAAAAGTATCATCAACCTGGAATTCTATTTCTAGCCAAACAGCAAGGAAACGAGGGAAGAAATGGTATTTTCAGATATACCAGGTTTATCAGTGGGGTATGTGTGTGTTTGTAGGTAGTAGAAAACCAAGAGAATGGCTTAAACAAATCGGGAATCTTTTGTCTCACAGGACGAGAAATCCAGATGTAGATAATCTGGAACTGATGTAGTGACTTAGGAAATGTCATAAATGCTCTCAGGTTCTTTTTGATATGTTTTTCTATTTTTAACTGGTTTATTGACTATGCCAAAACCTTTGACTGTGTGGATCACAATAAACGGTGGAAAATTCTGAAAGAGATGGGAATACCAGACCGCCTGACCTGCCTCTTGAAAAACCTATATGCAGGTCAGGAAGCAACAGTTAGAACTGGACATGGAACAACAGACTGGTTCCAAATAGGAAAAGGAGTACGTCAAGACTATATTGTCACCCTGCTTATTTAACTTCTATGCAGAGTACATCATGAGAAACGCTGGGCTGGAAGAAGCACAAGCTGGAATCAAGATTGCAGGGAGAAATATCAATAACCTCAGCTATGCAGATGACACCACCCTTATGGCAGAAAGTGAAGAGGAACTCAAAAGCCTCTTGATGAAAGTGAAAGTGGAGAGTGAACAAGTTGGCTTAAAGCTCAACATTCTGAAAACAAAGATCATGGTATCTGGTCCCATCACTTCATGGGAAATAGATGGGGAAACAGTGGAAACAGTGTCAGACTTTAGTTTTGGCGGCTCCAAAATCCCTACAGATGGTGATTGCAGCCATGAAATTAAAAGACACTTACTCCTTGGAAGGAAAGTTATGATCAACCTAGATGGCATATTCAAAAGCAGAGACATTAGTTTGCCAACAAAGGTCTGTCTAGTCAAGGCTTTGGTTTTTCCATTGGTCATGTATGGATATGAGAGTTGGACTGTGAAGAAAGCTGAGTGCTGAAGAATTGATGCTTTTGAACTGTGGTATTGGAGAAGGCTCTTGAGAGTCCCTTGGACTGCAAGGAGATCCAACCAGTCCATCCTAAAGAAGATCAGTCCTGGGTGTTCTTTGGAAGGACTGATGCTAAAGCTGAAACTCCAATACTTTGGCCACCTCATGCGAAGTGTTGACTCATTGGAAAAGACTCTGATGCTGGGAGGGATTGGGGGCAGGAGGAGAAGGGGACGACAGAGGATGAGATGGCTGGATGGCATCACCGACTCGATGGACATGAGTTTGGGTGAACTCCCAGAGTTGGTGATGGATAGGGAGGCCTGGCATGCTGCGGTTCATGGGGTCGCAAAGAGTTTGAAGTGACTGAGCGATTGAACTGAACTGAACCTCATGGTGGCAAGTTGACTAACACAGCTCTAACATCATGCCTTCCTTCCGTATAGGAAAAAAGGAAGGAGAGCCAAATGTGCCCAGAAAGCTCCCTACTGACATTTCATTGACTGGAACTGTGAGACCTGGCTTCAGGAGAGTCTGGGAAAGCAAGCATTTAGCTTTTCCAGCCTTTGTATAGTCTACAGAGTAAGGGATTTGGAAATGGCTGTTGGATCATGCAATTAACAGTGTCTGCCACACAAGATTTAAAAAATGATCATCTTTTATGCACTGTTTTTCGGAAGTTAGTACGTCATATATACTAACAAAAGGGAGTAAAAGTAGTTAAAAAGAAAACATTCTGAGAATTGAGGAAAAGAGAATCTAACACAGGAAAGCAGTGAAGGGCCGTCCCAACATGATGCCTGCACAGCCAATGTATGAGCGCCCAGTACATATTGGAACAGGAGGACACAGGAAAATAGACCTCTCCTCCTCACCAAAAAGTGGTATTGACTAAAAGTAGATAAAAGATAAAAGTAGACTAAATAGATGTTTGAGCAATTGGAATAAAAAAGGTATTAATCGGTAAATAATATCTGATGTAAGAGGATAGGAACACAGTGGGAAAAGAAAATATTTTTAAAAAGCAGACATCATCATAGTACAGTTTTTGGCTCTACAATGAGCAGTATTCCCCTCTTCATAATAATGTAAAAACTAAAATCAATTTAACCAAAAATTGGGATAAAATTTAGTGGGAAGATAGCATCAGTGTAGTAAAATTCTTTGTCTGCTATAACAAGAAGGCAGTAGGTGCTGATATTATATAAAACTATGGAAAGAAATGGGCTTCCCTTGTGGCTCAGCTGGTAAAGAATCTGCTTGCAGTGTGGGAGACCTGGGTTGGGAAGATCCCCTGGAGAAGGGAACAGCTACCCACTCCAGTATTCTGGCCTGGAGAATTCCATGGACTGAAATTCCATAGAAATTCTAAGAAATGACTAATAACATTATTTATCATGTCTAAAATTGTCTATCTTGTTTACTCATTTATTTTCTACTACCATAGGATAATGTGGAGGTATATGATTTAATCTTTGATTTCCTCTAGCTTTTAAAACTTAATCTAATTTTCCATTAAAATTACTAAGAAGATGGAAGTAGTAATCCCCCGCAATTCTGACACAGCTCTGCCTGAAAAACAGGTAGTGGAAAATAGTTATTGATTCGATAGGTATGTGTTAAAAACTTCTACATGCTGGCTTATGCTGAACTAGGGATACACTGGAACGAGATGATCATGGTCTCTCAGAGTGCTTATAATCCATCTAGTAAGTAATGTTCTGATGGATTATAGTTGTTCAGTTGCTAAGTCGTGTCCAACTCGTTGTGACCCCATGAACTGCAGCTTGCCATCCCTGTCCTTCACTCTCTCTCTGAGTTTGCTGAAACTCACGTCCATTGAGTCAATGATGCTATCCAGCCATCTCATTCTCTGCCACCTGCTTCTGCTGCCCTCGATCTTTTGACTGTTGGTCTTTTCCAGTGAGTCAGCTTTTCACAGTAGGTGGCTAAAGTATTGGAGCTTCAGCTTCAGCATCAGGTCTTCTGATGAATATTCAGAGTTGATTTCCTAATGGCTATTCTTTATTTAGACCCTAAATGCCAGTTACTAAGCATGGCAATACCAATAGTATTATTAGAACTATACCAAGAGTTCTAATTGGTAGTATTAGTCTCATTTACTAGATGAGAAAAATTAAACTTAGTGAAGTACTATCTTATTAATATACAACTAGATAATGATACAGCGAGGGTTTAGAAGTTGAGGTGCAAAGAAGGTTTTTGTTTGTTTTTTTGAGGTGCAAAGGTTTTTTTTTCTTGACCATACTAAAGTACTCCCCAAGATTAAAAGGAAAAAATGGCAAAGTGATAGTGGTAAAGATTGAGCAAAAAAAATGCACTATGACAATAAATAGGCTTTAATGACTATCATTTGAATATTTTAAAAGTAAATTGTTATTAGTAATTTGCAGAATTGTTCAGTATATTTCATTCATTGCTATGGCTAGCTTTAGGGCCAGCAATGAATGGCCATAATTGTTCTTTTTGTTCAATTTTGTTTTGATTATAAGAGTAATAATATGCTTGTTGTAGAGAATTTGAAAAATACAGAAAGATGTAAAAAAGAAACTATCAAACCATTCAGACATAATCTGTTAACATTTTATTAATGTATTTCCTTCTAGTCTTTTTAAGCTTATTTATTTTATAAAATTTAGCACAATTTTATATTCTGCCCCTGGAGAAGGGAATGGCAACCCACTCCAGTATTCTTGCCTGGGAAATCCCATGAACAGAGGAGCCTGGTGTGCTATAGTCCATGGGGTCGCAAAGAGTCAGATACGACTGAGTGACTGACAGTACTGTTTTTAAACTTACATTAAATTGTGGTATTTTTTTGTCGTTATGGTTTTATTACCAAAAGATAAGTGGATTTATTGCTTAATTACTGCTTTAATCAACTTTTATAAAATGAAAATCACCAATATTGCTATGGGTTCTTTAATTTTTTTATTGCTTTGTGGTGAATTATCCCACAATGCAGGCAAGTTTTTTTGTTAACGTAATAGTAATTGTTGATCATCTACTAACATCTAAGTTTGGCCTTCTCCTTCCCTTTCTCCCAATATATTTCAGTGCCTTATATATGCCAAGTATGTTTAGGTTCATAGCTGTGGACTAGAGGATAAGATCCCTTCTCTCAAAGGACGCATTTTAGTGAAGAGAGGCCTACGCTTGCTTTCTAAGTACTGGGAAGAAAAAAAATTGAATGCTATAATAGTAAGTAACATGAGAGGACCCACTTAGATAGAATAGGTTGGGAAACTGTTTCCGAGGAGGCAATCTTTAAGATTTCAGACGAGAAACAGAATTAGGAAGAACTGTGTTATGAACTGAGAGAAGTGCATGTACGAAGATTTCAAAGCACAAAAGAATTTAATGTGTTCCCAAAGCAGAGGGAGCTATTGCATATCAAAGGTGAGGCAGGTTATGTCACGTGAGTTGGAGAAATAGTTAAGTCTGATTATTCAGTGCCTTGTATAATACAAATACAAGAAATTTGTTTTTTTTTTCCGCTAAATAATATAGAAGGTTATTGAAAGGTTTAATGCTAAGGGCTTTTTTGTTGTTGTTTTAATTGAAGTATAGTTGCTTTACAGTGTTCTGTTAGTTTCTGGCATACAGTTGATTTAATTTTCTATAGTATGTGCGTATTCTTGCCACCTCTTGCCAAGAATACACACATACTATAGAAACTAGTGTGCTGCAGTCCCTGGAGTCCCAAAGAGTCACACACGACTGAGCGAGTGAACTGAACTGAATGTGTATACATATTTATGTGTATATATATATGCTCTTTTTCAGATTCTTTTCCATTGTAGTTTATTATAAGTTACTGAATGTAAAGTTTTCTGTACTATACAGTTGGACCTTGTTATTTATCTATTTTACATATAGTAATTTGTATCTACTAATCCCCAATACTTACTTTATCCCTCCACCCCCATCCTTTCCGCTTTGGTAACCATTAGTTTGTTTTGTCTGTGAGCCTGTTTCCGTTTTGTAAATAAGTTTGTTTGTGTCGTATTTCAGGTTCCACATGTAAGTGATATCTTAGGATTTTTGTCTTTCTCTGTCTGATTTACTTCAGTTCAAATGATAATCTCTAGGTCCATCCATGTTGCTGAAAATGAATGCTAGGGTTTTGATCTGATTAAAGTTTTGAAAATATCATTCTTTTGTCTAAATGTACATTTTCCAAGTGTTTAATGTTGACAGTATGCCTGTAAATTGCATTGTCCAAAGGTTATGTGTTCAACAGGCCATGTGTACATCCTTTAACTGAAGATTTTTATGGCAGAGTTGAGCATCTGGTTAGAACCTGCCTAAAACTGTTGCCATTATTACTTAGAATTGTGAAACTTCAGTGGCTCTGCTGGCATATTAGAGTGAAACTGAAATTACTTTCTTTCCATTTTTCTTTCTTATTTTTTCCATCTCTCCCTTTCTCCTTTCCTTAGGTCACTTCCTTCCATCCCTCCTTCCTTTACTCCTCTCTCTTCCTTCCCATTTTCCCCTTCTTCTCTGTTCCCTTCTTTAAGTCCTCTTTTTTCTCTCTGTCTGTCATCCTGGTACATCCTCCACTCCTCCCTTAAGAGGGGCTTCTAAATAGTGGCCAGGGTTAAGAATCACTCTTCTAGCTCTCCAGAGCCTATCTAAGTCCTTAATCAAGTAAGTGTGGACAGGTTACTTAATGTTACACCTTATTTTGCACGCCTATAAGTGACCCAAATTATATTTTAAGTAAAATGGTATCTCATTTATAGCCACTCTAGGATTAGAAGTGGATTGACACTAGTTTGGGCTGGTGTTATTGTTGGGTACCTCAGTTTTCACAAGTGTATGTCAATACTGCCTACAGGTTCATTGATCTATCCAGTAATCAAGTCATATTAGTTTTGCCTCCATCTTCTCTCTGTTCTCATTGCTATTTCACTAGTTTGGACTGCCAACACCTGTTTGACCTCTGTCTCTAGTATTCTTCCTGTGTATCCCATCCCTCCCCTAACCCATTATTCACACTTTGAGCAGAATGCAACTGTTTCTGTGTTACCAATTAAGTACAGAACCGTGTACTTTAACATTTATTCAACACATATCTTTTGGTCACATTCTAGGTGCCAGATAATCTAAGCACTAGGGATAAAACTATCAATGAGAGCTCTAACGTCATGGATCTTATAGTTGTGCATAGGGAAGAAAAAGAAGTAGATTAACACCTTACCTTTTGATTAATACTAATAAGATAAGAAAATACCCTTATTTTTGGCCATGCGACACAGCTTGTGGGATCTTAGTTCCTGAACCAGAAATCGAACCCAGACCCCCAGCAGTGAAAGCTCCAAGTCCTTATCACTAGACCACCCCAGGATTCCCAGAAAATCTTTTAAAAATATAAACCTGATCATTTTTCTCTCCCTTGCTTACCATGTTTTTTTTTAAATTGTTCTTCTTTGCCCTCAGATTAAGTCTAAACTCAGCCTAACTCACAGATTCCTTTACGATATGCCTCAGCTTAGTTCCCTGTTCTTGATATCCACCCTCACCTTGGCACCAATTCTTTTTTTCATGACCACTGAATATTAATTATCTATGGCATATTTTTTCATGCCTTTGAGTTTTTTCCCATAGTGTTCTCCCTTCCTAAGTCACTCTTTCCTCCTACCTCCAAAGTGTAGCTGATTTTTGCTCATCTTTCAGATCTTAGTTTATAGAGCATTGTCTCCTGAAATTCTTTAACTCCTCAAACCCAGGTTAGGGATTAGAGCATATCGTTTTAACCTTAGTTGTTAACATGATTCTGAACATTCATCTGGCAATATAATCTTGACTCTGCTTTTCAGAACCTCAAAAAAAAAAAAAAAGCTACTGAAATGCACAGACTTTATTCAGGATTTTTTAAAGAGTATTCAATCTTTTCAGTACTCTTAGTCTAAAATTTTTTTCACTGGCTTGAGTTAGACCAATTAGAAGACCTCATGTCAGAACTATGGTGTATGTATTGTCCTCTCATAGAGTTACTTTTAGCTGATTTTTAAAAGTCTGTTTAAATTTTAATTTTATCTTGCTAGATAATTACTTATTTTGTAAGCCATTCAAAGTCCTTTTAAGGACAAGACAGAGTACTATTTAAACTTCTGTATTATTAAGTATTCTTAGGAAATACCAATTTTATTATATGGATGCTCTGTAGTTCACTTAAACATTCTATTAACTGTTCTTCTAAACTTGTTTTATTATAGTTAATTAGTATAATTTGAGATGGACTTAACACATAATTGCTATGTTTCTGTGATTCAGTAATGTGAGTTATTTGATTAAAACTGCTTTTATGTGAGCTTCAAATTGGATTGTTTACAGTCATAGAAGAAATTTATATGAACTGTTGAGATCACCAATTTAGAGATAGTATATCTAGTTGTAAAATTACTGCTTCTTGTTGTAATTTCTTATTGTGTCAGATACTATAAAATCTTAAATGATTGCTATTTATAATTACTTAAATGAATTAACTCAGATTTAGCATTTTAAGATCTAAAGAAACATCAACTTTTTTTTTTGTCAAGTCTAATTTTTTTAACTAGAGTATAACAGTTTTATGTTTTCCTTAGAAGGAAATTACAATTTAGATCAGTGGATTGACAGCTGCTTAGGAAAAAAAGGATTTACTGGTATTGTGTCTAACACATACATAATTACATCAAAATTCAGCACATCAAAAATTTGAGTTTATTTCTGCATAACTTTTGGCAATAGGACTGTGAACACAGGGGGTTTAGCAGACTTCCCATATGTAAGCTCTGTTTAACACTAATTGAAAATTATGTTTAGAAGATCTGTCACACAACCAGAACTTTATGGTTTGCTCTAGAAACTCAGCTGACAATAATGGAACTACTTTCTCATATCTGTTTTTTTTATTCAAGGTAACAAACATATATTGTGTCTTCAACATTTGCCGGATACTAAATAGGGCATTGATGATACAGAACTCTTACAAACATCTAGTTCCTATTCTATAGTAATTAGTGTGTTTACTTGTTGTGTTCCTTAAATTCTGTCGACTCTTATTTTCCCACATCTGCCAGTGTTTACACCATTCTGTCTTAACCATAGTGGCAGATTGTTACAATTGAAAGAATAGTGAATTCAGAATCAGAGGATCTGATCTTTCTTCATCTGGGTCTGCCACTCATCCTTCTGTAGCTTTGGCAAAATTGTGTAGTTTCTCTGGACCTGATTGTTCATCTGAAAACAGGGGATTGGACCAGTTTATCTTAAAGGCTTATCATCTAGCTCCAAAATTTTGACAGTTAAATTTTGTTCCTTTTTGCCGTTATCAGGCTGTGAAAATAAAAAATGAGGGCTGTGTTAATCATGTCTGCAAGATTTGATTTATCTGTAAACATATTTTCATGAAAACTTTAAATGCAAAATCTTACAGATTTTCAGCCTGGGAATGTGCTTATTGACATTGGTCTTTTGTTTTTCTTTAATCTTTGTGTGTGTTTGTGTAAGTCCCTATATTTTTGACCCTTTTACTCATAACAGTTAACTAAATAAGGCCAGTTCAGCAGTATAGAGAAGACTCTGAAGCTAATGTTTTGCTGTCATTTACACAGATTAGTTACTGAGCTAGGGGATGGGAGTGCCTATTTTTAATGTAACTAGACCTCATTGGTTTCTGTTTAGCATCTTTTGTATTAGGTGTGCCATTATTCTGCCATTTTTCTTCTCAACATTACCGGTGGTAATAACTTTCCATAACTTCCCCCTTTCACTCTTGCAGGGGTGTTTTTGCTCATTATAAGCTTATAAAGATATTTCATGTTTTCAATATAAAATTTAGGTCATATGGGACTTTCCTGATGGAGCAATGGATAAGAATCAGCCTGCCAGTGTAGGGGACATGGGCTCAATCTTTGGTCTGGAAAGATTCCACATGCTGAGAGCAACTAAGCCCATGTGCCATAACTATTGAGCCCACGCTCTAGGGCCTGCAAGCCACAACTGAGCCTGTGTGCTACAACTGCTGAAGCCCGTGCGCCTAGAGCCTGTGCTCCACAGCAAGAGAAGCGACTGCCATGAGAAACCTGTGCACCACAAGGAAGCATAGCCACCCCTTGCCATAACTAGAGAAAGGCTGCATAAAACAACAAAGAACCAGTGCAGCCAAAAGTGAAAAAATAAAGATTTAGGTCATTAAAGTTCACCTGTAAAAACAAACATTCAAGAACACTAAAGACAGTTTTGAAAATGAAAGATAATATAATATTAGCAAGTATTTAGAAAGCTACAATTTTGTGCAGATTAATGGAATGGAATGCAGCAGACACTATAAAGTATACCTAATTACATATGAGAATTTAGTATATGGTAAAGTGGCATTGCCAGTCAGAGAAGGAAAATAGATTATGCAATATACGGCACTGAGATGTCGCTTAAGACCTGACAAGCAAAACGCAAAATCCTGACTCTAATTGATGTCTATATATCACAAAAAAAATTCTCAGTAGACTTAAGTTTTATATTTAACAAATAAAAATATAAGTCTAATTGCTTTTAATAATTTAGGATGGAGAAGCCTTTCCAACCATGATGGAAAACCCAGAAGCTGTAAAAAAAAAAAAAAAAAAAAGAAGAAGAAACTTAGTTTGATTTTTTTTGCAAATTAAATATTATTATAAAATATTTAAATGTCAAATGATAAATGACAAACTGGGAACTGAGACAAAGGTTAATGTCCTACTTTTTTAAACAAACGACTTACAAATCAATAAAAAAAAGGAATACTTTTCTAGTAGAACAGTGACAAATGATAGAACTAGATAGTTCAAAGAAAAAAATTCAAGTAGCTGACATTTACTTTTGTATAATGCTCAGCTCCATTCATAATTTTTAAAATGTAAATTAAAGGATCACTCACTGAATGTTATCTAATAAAATATAAAATACATATACTCTTTGACCAAGCATTTTTTTCCAGAATTTACCCTGCTCACACATGTACAAGATGCATAAAAGTAAGTTATACAGAGATACTTAATGTGACATTGTTTGCAAGAGTTAAGAAATCCAGAAACAACCTTATCCACCAGTAGCTAACCAGTTATGTTTGATCTATTCAATGAGATGAATTCTTTGTAACTTCATGCAACTGAGATAGATTAATAAATACTACATTGTTGGGTGTCAAAAGCTAGTTGGAATTTTACAGAAAGCAAATAATGAGTGGTAGAAACCCAGATTCAGGTAAAATAATAGTTCTAATAAAATCCAAAAATTTATGTGGAACTGCAGAAGACCCAGAATTGCCAAAGTAATCCTAAGAAGGACAAAGCTGGAAGTATAACCCTTCCAGACTTCAGACATACTACAAAGTGCAGTAATCAAAACAGCATGGTATTCACACAGAACAGATCAACAGAACAGAAAAGGAAGCCCAGAAATAAACCCAGAAATAAACCCACATACTTATGATCAGTTAATCTACAACAAAGGAGGCAAGAATATACAGTGGAGAAAAGACAGTCTTTTCAACAAGTGGTATTGGGAAAACTGGACAGCTATGTGTAAAACAATGAAATTAAAACATTCCCTTGTCCAAAAATAAGCTCAAGTTCATCCGTATACAGAAATAAACTCAAAATGGTTTAAAGACCTAAATGTATGATGACACCATAAAACTCCTAGAAGACATAGGTGCAACACTGACATACATCTTAACAATATTTTCTTAGATTACTCTCAAGGCAGAAGAAATAAAAGTAAATGGGGCCTAATGGGTGTTCATTGGAAGGACTGATGCTAAAGCTGAAACTCCAATACTTTGGCCACCAATACTTTGGCCACCTCATGCGAAGAGTTGACACATTGGAAAAGACCCTGATGCTTCTGGGAGGGATTGAGAGCAGGAGGAGAAGGGGATGACAGAGGATGAGATGGCTGCATGGCATCACCGACTCGATGGGCATTAGTTTGGGTGAACTCTGGGAGTTGGTGATGGACAGGGAGGCCTGGTGTGCTGCGATTCATGGGGTTGGAAAGAGTCTGACATGACTGAGCAACTGAACTGAATGACATTTTAAAAGGTTTTGCATAACAAAGGAAATGGTCAACAAAATGAAAAGATCTACAGAATGAGAGAACAGATTTGCAAGTGATGCAGCTAACAAGAAATTAATATCCAGAATATGCAAACAGCTCATACAACTCAGTGTCGAAAAACAACCCAATCAAAAAGTGGGCAGAAGACCTGAATAGAAATTTTTCCAAAGAAGACATTCTCATGGCTAACTGGCAGTCAGTTGTGTCCGACTCTGTGACCCCATGACTGTAGCCTGCCAGGCTCCTCTGTCCGTGGAATTCTGCAAGCAAGAATACTGACATGAGTAGCCATTTTCGTCTTCTGGGGATGTTCCCAACCCAGGGATCAAACCCAAGTCTCCTGATTTTTTACCGTCTGAGCCACCAGGGAAGCCCAAAAAGATTCACAGCCTCGCTAATTATTAGAGAAATGCAAATCAAAACCACAGTGTGGTATTGCCTCACACCTGTCAGAATAGCTATCGTCAGTATGTCTACAAATAGCAAATGTCGGAGGGGATGTGGAGGAAAGGGAATCCTTGTACTTTGTTGGTGGAAATGTAAATCAGTGCACCCACTATGTAAAACAATATGGAGGTTACTTTAAAAGCTAAAGATAGGACTGTTATGTGACCCAGCTGTTCTACTCCTGGGTGTATATTTGGAAAAAGTAAAAGCTTTAATTTGCAAAGATACATGAACCCCAATGTTAATAGCAACACTATTTATAATAGCCAAGACATGATTGTAACCCAAGTGCCCGTCAACAGACAGTTGACCTAAGAAGATGGCTCACTGTGTCTGTGTGTGTGTATAAATATTTTTGTGGGTTAGTTGCTCAGTCGTATCCGACTCTTTGCTTCCGCATGGACTGTATGTAGCTTACCAGGCTCCTCTCAGCCATAAAATAAGAATGAAATACTGCCATTTGCAGCAACATGGTTGGACTTAGAGAATATAATGATTAGTGACTTGTCAGAGGAAGACAAATAGTATATAATATCACTTGTATGTGGAACCTAAAAAAATAATATAAATGAATATATATAGAAAATGAACTTGTGGCTACCTAAAGAGAGGAGGAAGGAGGGACAAATTAAGAATAAGGGATTAACAGATACAAACTACTGTTTATAAACACATAAGCAACAGGGATTTACTGTATAACACAAGGAATTGTACCCAATATGTTATAATAACCCATAATGGACTACCTGGAGAAGGAAATGGTGAGCCACTCCAGTATTTGTGCCTGAAAAATCCCATGGACAGGATAGCCTGGTAGGCTATTGTCCATGGGCTCAGAAAGAGTTGAACATGACTGAGGACACAGCACATAAGGGAATAAATCTGCAAAAAAAAAAGAGTCACTATGCTGTACGCCTAAAACTAACACAATAAATTTCAATGAAAGTAAATAGTAGAAATTTTAAACTGGAGCTACTACTGAAACTGAGTAGGATCTCATTCAACACTTTGAATGTCCCAGATTTAGAAGAAAAGAATGTGACAGACACTGTCAGTTACTACCCTATAATCATTAGCTCTTGTTAACCAAACCATAATTTTGTTTACTGACAAGTTGTCCAACCCGAGGAGTTGAATAGTGATTATTCTGAAATAGTCATTTTTATCCTTTGCCAGATTATTTCATTTTCCCTGCCTTCCACGTGATACAGTTCTGGCCAGTGAGCACAAGGAAGGCTCCAGGAGGACATTGGCATACACTATTTTCCAGAAGAAAACAAATGCTGAAAGAGTCCTTTCCCTCTCTGGTTTGAATACTCTATAAAATAATGTGATGCTTAGAGCTGGTACTGGCAACTTGAATGGAAAGCCAAGAGAATTCTAAGAATGATAACCTAGCATTATTATTTGGTTGAATTGCTGAAACCATTCTGGAACTATCTAGTTGCAAAAATTTATTTTATGAACTAATGTATAATTATTCAGATTTCCTGTTACTTGAAGCTGAAAATATTCTAACAGAGAATTTGTGGAAATCTGTTTTTGTTAAAATTCTTATTTCTGTGAAAGTCGCTCAGTTGTGTCCGCCTCTTTGGAACCATGCCAGGCTCCTCTGTCCATGGAATTCTCCAGGCAAGAATACTGGAGTGGGTAGCCATTCCCTTCTCCAGGGGATCTTCCCAATCCAGGGATTGAACTCGGGTCTCCCGCATTACAGCCAGATTCTTTAACTGTCTGAGCCACAAGGGAAGCTCATATTTCTGTGGCAATTCTGAAAACTATTTTTTTCCTGTCTTAAGGTAATAATAATGAAAATGTAGGTGCATTGGATCGTGAAGCAAAAACAGAGTTCAGATTAGTTGATGAATGCAAAAAAGTATCTTCCTCAGAAATTGAAATAACTTTATGTTTTTGTTCTCCCTATAAGGTTTCCTTGTATTACAAATTCTGGTAATCTCCTATTAGGTAAATCAAAGGAAAAAAAAATGTGAGTCAGCTGTCAGATAAAATATTTTACTTGATTTCCCTTTTATCTGTTCTATTTCAAGTTTTAAAGATGCTAATGGAAAAAATAGTAGAGTTGAATGATTATCATTGTAATTTCTTGGAAAAACTATAAAAATAACAGGTTGGCAATAATAGTTGTATGTTGTACAATTCTTACTCTGGGTTTTCGCAGACAAGTGTCCTTCCAAAATGTGTTCCTGACTAGCATATGATCTTGTTGGCTGATCTGTTTGATTAATTTTTCTTTCTGAGTCCATTTTTCAAGAATGGTTAAAGTTCCTGGCATTCAGTCACTTTTTAGCAGTTGAAAATGAAATGCTTTAAAATATTGTATGTAGCAGATCTTCTGTCCTTTGCCCCTCCCGTGGATACTACCCATTCATTTCAGTTCAGTCGCTCAGTCGTGTCTGACTCTTTGCGACCCCATGAACCGCAGCATGCCAGGCCTCCCTGTCCATCACCAACTCCGAGTTCACTCACACTCATGTCCATCGAGTCAGTGATGCCATCCAGCCATCTCATCCTCTGTCGTCCCCTTTCCCTCAGCCCCCAGTCCCTCTAAGCATCAGAGTCTTTTCCAATGAGTCAACACTTCGCATGAGGTGGCCAAAGTATTGGAGTTTCAGCTTTAGCATCAGTCCTTCCAAAGAACACCCAGGACTGATCTTTAGGATGGACTGATTGGATCTCCTTGCAGTCCAAGGGACTCTCAAGAGTCTTCTCCAACACCACAGTTCAAAATCATCAATTCTTCAGCACTCAGCTTTCTTCAAAGTCCAACTCTCACATACATACGTGACTACTGGAAAAACCATAGCCTTGACTAGATGGACCTTTGTTGGCAAAGTAATGTCTCTGCTTTTGAATATGCTATCTAGATTGGTCATAACTTTCCTTCCAAGGAGTAAGCGTCTTTTAATTTCATGGCTGCAGTCACCATCTGCAGGGATTTTGGAGCCCAAAAAAATAGTCTGACACTGTTTCCATTTTTTCCCCATCTATTTCCCATGAAGTGATGGGACCAGATGCCATGATCTTTGTTTTCTGAATGTTGAGCTTTAAGCCAACTGTTCACTCTCCTCTTTCACATTCATCAAGAGGCTCTTTAGTTCCTCTTCACTTTCTGCCATAAGGGTGGTGTCATCTGCATAGCTGAGGTTATTGATATTTCTCCCGGCAGTCTTGATTCCAGCTTGTGGTTCTTCCAGCCCAGCGTTTCTCATGATGTACTGTGCACAGAAGTTAAATAAGCAGGGTGACAATATACAGCCTTGATGTACTCCTTTTCCCATTTGGAACCAGTCTGTTGTTCCATGTCCAGTTCTAACTGCTGCTTCCTGACCTGCATACATGTGTCTCAAGGCAGGTCAAGTGGTCTGGTATTCCCATGTCTTTCAGAATTTTCCACCGTTTATTGTGATCCACACAGTCAAAGGCTTTGGCGTAGTCAATAAAGCAGAAATACATTATTTTCTGGCATTCTCTTACTTTTTCCATGATCCAGCGGATGTTGGCAATTTGATCTCTGGTTCCTCTGCCTTTTCTAAAGCCAGCTTGAACATCTGGAAGTTCACGGTTCACGTGTTGCTGAAGCCTGGCTTGGAGAATTTAAACATTACTTTGAGTAGCGTGTGAGATGAGTGCAACTGTGTGGTGGTTTGAGCATTCTTTGGCATTGCCTTTCTTTGGGATTGGAATGAAAACTGACCTTTTCCAGTCCTATGGCCACTGCTGAGTTTTCCAAATTTGCTGGCATATTGAGTGCAGCACTTTCACAGCATCATCTTTCAGGATTTGAAATAGCTCAACTGGAATTCCATCACCTTCACTAGCTTTGTTGGTAGTGATGCTTTCTAAGGCCCACTTGACTTCACATTCCGGGATGTCTGGCTCTAGGTGAGTGATCACACCATCTTGATTATCTGGGTCGTGAAGCTCTTTTTTATACAGTTCTGTGTATTCTTGCTACCTCTTCTTAATATCTTCTACTTCTGTTAGGTCCATACCATTTCTGTCCTTTATCGAGCCCATCTTTGCATGAAATGTTCCCTTGGTATCTCTGATTTTCTCGAAGAGATCTCTAGTCTTTCCCATTCTGTTGTTTTCCTTTATTTTTTTGCATTGATGGCTGAGGAAGGCTTTCTTATCTCTCCTTGCTATTCTTTGAAACTCTGCATTCAGATGCTTATATCTTTCCTTTTCTCCTTTGCTTTTCATTTCTCTTCTTTTCACAGCTATTTGTAAGGCCTCCCTAGACAGCTATTTTGCTTTTTTGCATTTCTTTTCCATGGGGATGGTCTTGATCCCTGTCTCTTATACAGTGTCGCAAACCTCCATCCATAGTTCATCAGGCACTCTTATCTATCAGATCTAGTCCCTTAAAGCTATTTCTCACTTCTACTGTGTAATCATAAGGGATTTGATTTAGGTCATACCTGAATGATCTAGTGGTTTTCCCTACTTTCTTCTATTTAAGTCTGAATTTGGCAATAAAGTGTTCATGATCTAAGCCACAGTCAGCTCCCGGTCTTGTTTTTGCTGACTGTATAGAGCTTCTCCATCTTTGGCTGCAAAGAATACAATCAATCTGATTTTAGTGTTGACCGTCTGGTGATGTCCATGTGTAGAGTCTTCTCTTGTGTTGTTGGAAGAGGGTGTTGCTATGACCAGTGTGTTCTCTTGGCAAAACTCTATTCTTCTTTGCCCTGCTTCATTCCGTATTCCAAGGCCAATTTGCCTGTTACCCCAAGTGTTTCTTGACTTCCTCCTTTTGCATTCCAGTCCCCTATAATGAAAATGACATCTTTTTGGGGTGTTAGTTCTAAAAGGTCTTGTAGGTCTTCATAGAACTGTTCAACTTCAGCTTCTTCAGCGTTACTGGTTGGGGCATAGGCTTGGATTACTGTGGTAGTGAATGGTGTGCCTTGGAAACAGAGATCATTCTGTCGTTTTTGAGATTGCATCCAAGTACTGCATTTTGGACTCTTTTGTTGACCATGATGGCTCCTCCATTTCTTCTAAGGGGTTCCTGCCCACAGTAGTAGATACAACGGTCATCTGAGTTAAATTCACCCATTCCAGTCCATTTTAGTTTGCCAATTCCTAGAATGTCAACGTTCACTCTTGCCATCTCCTGTTTGACCGCTTCCAATTTGCCTTGATTCATGGACCTGACATTTGCCTTTTTATACTGTTCATTGGGTTCTCAAGGCAAGAATACTGAAGTGGTTTGCCATTCCCTTCTCCAGTGGACCACATTCTGTCAGACCTCTCCACCATGACCCGCCCGTCTTGGGTGGCCCCACACAGCATGGCTTAGTTTCATTGAGTTAGACAAGGCTGTGTCCATGTGATCAGATTGACTAGTTTTCTGTGATTATGGTTTCAGTGTGTCTTCCCTCTGATGCCCTCTCACAACAACTACCATCTTACTTGGGTTTCTCTTACCATTAGCAACTGTTAAATCTTTCCAAGACAGGCTTGTTTTCTTCTTGGAAAGAGAATTAATACAGAATTAATCATTATGAAATGTACAGAAAACTTCTTAGTTTTGACCTTTAGGTCTTTTTAGTTTTTGATAATGCCATTTTTGTTAGACAAGTTTTTATTTTTATAAAATTATTACAGAAATGATGTGATATGCATAATTAATAAAATAATTCAAATAATATAGAATGCTATGAAATGAAAAGTATTTCTGTCAACATAGCTAACTAACATAAGCTGCTGTTTCCCTTCCCCAAAATCAGTCTTGAAAAAATAAAATGAGAGGCACCTGGCCTCCATGAACTCTGAGACACAGGCAGTCTCTCCACTAAAATTACCTTGAGTTAATTCTTATTCCTTCACTATGGAAACTGGCAGTAGTAGCCCATACCACTAGTGCCAGAATCCAGAGAACAGCATTATGGCAGTGCAGACACTATAGTGCAGTGAAGTACTGAGAAAAACAGATGTGGACTGACCATCTACTCTCATTAATCCATTTCTTCCTCTCTCTACCTTCAAGTCCAGGGAGACTACCTTCTACTTCCTCCAAAGGGTTTCAACCTAGGAAATACTTGCGTAGAGGTGTGGTAGTAAAAGAAAGTGATGTATTGATTCTCAGTTTCTATGCTTCAGTATCTACCTGATGACTCTTTCCCTCCAGTTTTTTTAAACTCATTGGTGCTGATGGTAGTTAAGGCCTGGCCTCTGGTGACCCGTAGTACATAGCTTGATAGAATTGCTCATACCCAAGAAACATTATCTCACAGACCAATAAAGCTAAACATTTGAGGATTGCAGCTGTCCCTAAAGAAATTAGTAAGGTAACAACATACATGATCTAAAGCAGGATTATTATAATAGATGAACCATGAATTTAAAACAACTGTGATCAGTATAAAGATAAGAGGGAACACATATTAGTAAAATGAAATAAGATCATAAAAATAGAACCAAATGGAAATATTAGGTATGAAAAATATATTTGAAATGAAGAATGCAACAAATATTATAAATAGAATGAAAATGAATGAATTTATTAGTTTAAAGATTAGAATGACTACTCTTCCAGGAAGAAATAGGAAAGAAAGAAAGATGAAGAGATGGAAAATAGAAAGAGCAGTACCCAGTGTTCATTGCAGCACTGTTTACAATAGCCAAGACATAGAAGCAACCTAAAGATCCATCTGCAGATGAATGGATAAAGAAGACTGGTGCATATATATACAATGGAATATTACTCAGCCATTAAAAAGAATGAAGTAATGCCATTTACAGCAACATGGGTGGACCCAGAGATTATCATACTGAATAAAGTAAGTCAGTGAAAGATACATGATGTCATGCATATGCAGAATCTTAAAAAAATGATACAAATTGCACTTATTTATGAAACAGAAACAGACTCACAGACTTAGAGAACCAATTTTTGGTTATCAGAGGGCCAGTGTCATGGGGAGGGATAGATTAGAAGTTTGGGATTGACAAATGCGCACTATTTTACATTTAAAATAGATAACCAACAGACCTACTAATTAGCACAGAGAATTCTCAGTAAATAGTAATAACCTAAATGAGAAAAGACTTTGAAAGCAGACACTCATATATATGGGAAAAGGAAAAGATATAGAGAACTGTGCAAGTACCAACATCTTAACAGCAATTTCAGGAGAAGACAAAAATGAAATTTTAAGAAGATGAAATAATTGAAGAAATAAAATTGAAGAGATAAGTTTTCTAGAACTCAGAAAAGATAAAAGGCTTCAGGTTGTTGAAAGAGTTTATAGTATGCTAAATGGGAAAAATAAGGGAGAACACGTACTTAAGACATATTTATTAAAGTAAAATTAGGAATGTTAAAGATTTAAAGGAAATTCTGAAAGATTTCAGAGAAAGAGTTGGTGATCCGTAGGGAACAAGATAGATAGCTAGGTATCAGTTCAGCAGTAAAGTGAATGGAAGAAAATAGTAAACTTTAAAAATATTCAAGGAATATGTCTATGAACCAAGCAGTTTATATCCCCCTAACTTTCACATGATGATAAAATAAAATATTATCAGATATTTTTGCCTTGAAGTTTACCAAATGAAGACCCGTATTGAAAATCCATTTGAAAGCAAGACACATGAGAAATCTAGAGGTGAGAGGTGGTAATCAAATTATCTTGAGGAAATTTATTACTGACTGAAGGAAAACAGGATCAAAATTCTAAGCATGAAAATATGACGGAGGGGGAAGGGGCACTATATAAATTCAGGTGTTGTGATTGGACTTACAGAGGAGAAAATGTTCTACATTATTAAAACTTTTTCATTCCAAAAGGTCTTATACACAGTGCTTAAGACCTAATGGGCCTTTATTTCCTTTCAAGCTTCCTTTTCTTTTCCTGTGTCATAAATCACTGCCACTGTTTGTTCTATCCCATGTCATTCTTTATGTTGGATTCATTTTGAATTTTTTCAGATGCAGTCATCAGTATAAACTTTAATATATTTGCTGATCCAAAAATTCCTTTATTTTTCCCTCACTATTGGGATTGCTAATTTAACAGGAAATAGAATTTTTAGTTCCATATCTTTTTAAATTCCAAGAAATTTTTTAAGTTAATTGCTTAGTTGTATTCTAGCATTCTTTATTACTGATAAAAGGTCTAGTGTTAGTTTGATACTTATTCCTCTGTATATAATAACCTGCTTTTTCTCTCTGGAAGCTTTTAGAATTTTCTTTTAATCCCTGAATTTTTGAAATTTCACTAGGAGATGTGTGTATATATGTGTGTATGTGTGTGCTTAGCACCCCAGGCTCTTTCAAACAACACCCACTTATTTCTTTTGTTCAGTAAAGTTTTATTTCTTTTTTCTACATTATTTCATTTCTCTTTCTGGTGTACTTTTCAGACAGATTTTTTACTTCCATGGCTTTATCCTCTGTGTCTCTTAACATTTTTCTATATCTTAATCATAATTTCTATATCTTTATGCTATATATTCTGATAATTTGTCAGTTATATCTGAAATGACTTTGTTTTTACTAAACACATTTTGTTTTCATTCTATTATTTGATTTTCTGTTATAGTTTTACTTTTTAATGTCTTTTCATACACTGTGCCTCTTTTTTGTGGAAGTTTATTTTTGTGTTACACATGTAATATTTACTTTCTACAACGATAATGAGTTTGTGCTTTTTCTTTAGAGTTCTGTTCCTTTCTGCGATTTATCTTTTCTTCTTGTTCTGTTTGTTCATCTAGGTCCCTCTCTTTACATTGCTGATTTTTTTTTCTCATATTATCATGTGATTCTTGTCTAAACATTAAAATTTATGAATAAAGGTCATATCAGTTAAAGAAGGTAGTTGACAGTGGTTTCCTGTGCATTGTATGTCTCTTTTTTTTTCAATAGACTTCTCACTTTAACCAGACTCTGACTGACAGTTTTGCAACCTTTCTTACGGGATACAAGCTTATATGCATGCAGGCTTTCTTATAGGATGCATAAACTGAGGATAGGAAGGCAGGTTAGGACATATACATGGTTATCAAAGCACAGCTGCCTTGTTTCCTGTCTTCACCTAACGTCTGTGGTGAAGATTTGGAGTCACTTTAAGCTCTGCTCTCATTCTTACTCAGGCCCCTGTGTCCTTATTATAAGCTCGCCACAGAAGTCTTTTTTATGGTCCACTCCTGCTTTTTGTATTTGATGATTTACTCAGAAATTTTCCATCTTATATTGCTAGTGAGTTGGGCTCTCTTTTCCTTGGCTGTGATTTGTCAGTATAATCCCAACTGCTGTTTCTCAAGATTCCTCAGAATTTCTTATCTCTTGGTACTTTCTTGACATTTCCAGTCCTGTTTCCTTGTTTTTCTTTTGGCTGGAATTCTGCCATTTAAAGTGGGATGTTGGGAAGGAAGGAAAATGTGGTTAAGGTTTAGCTTGCTATCTAAAACCAAAAGCCCCAACCTTTCGATTTAATAAGCAGCAGCTGTTGGTAGTAAAAATTCAACTCTAAAATGCCTGCTAGGGCCAGACCATAATTCTTTGGTTTCTGTATATATGTAACATTTTACATGTAATTTTTTTTAGTAAGAATTCATAATGCCTTTGCTTAAAATGAAAAGTAAGTTTTTTTCCTCCTGTTTACAAAGGAGATAACAAATCCAGACTTCTTTTGAAGATAGATATGGAAAACTTTATTTTTTTTAATTGAAGTACTCTTAATTTACAATGTTGTGTTAGTTTCTGGTACAGCAAAATCCATCATATTCTTTTCCATTATAGATTATTCAGGATACTGAATGTAGTTCCCCCTGTGCCATAAGTCGGACCTTGTTGTTTATTTTGTATGTAGTGATTTGTACCTGCAGATCCCAAACTCCTAATTTATCCCTTCTACCCTTTCTCCTTTGGTGACCATAAGCTTGTTTTCTATCTGTGAGTCTGGTTCTGTTCTCTAAATAGGTTCATTTGTGTCATAGTTTAGATCCCACATAGAAGTGATGGTATTTGTCTTTCTCTAAAGACTTCACTTAGTATAACAATTGCTAGGTCCATCCGTGTTGCTGTTGTCATTGTTCGGTCACTAAGGCTCGTCCAGCTCTTTGCGACCCCATGAACTGCAGCACGCCAGGCTTCCCTGTCCTTCACTATCTCCCAGAGTTTGCTCAAACTCATGTCCACTGAGTCGGTGATGCCATCCAACCATCTCAACCTCTGTCTCCCCGCCGCCTTCTCCTGCCCTCAGTCTTTCCTGGCATCAGGGTCTTTTCCAATGAGTCAGCTCTTCGCATCAGGGGGCCCAGAGTATTGGCACTTCAACATCAGTCCTTCCAATGAATATTCAGGGTTAATTTCCTTCAGGATTGACTAGTTTGATCTCCTTGCAGTCCAGAGTCATTTCCAGCATCAAAGTTCGAAAGCATCAATTCTTTGGTGCTCAGCCTTCTTTATGGTCCAACTCTCATATCTGTACACGACTACTAGAAAAACCATAACTTTGACTATATGGACTTTTGTCGATAAAATGATGTCTCTGCTTTTTAATATACTGTCTAGGTTTGTCATAGCTTTTCCTCCAAGGACCAAGCATCTTTGAATTTTGTGGCTGCAGTCACTGTCCACAGTGACTTTGGAGCCCAAGAAAATGAAATCTGTCACTGTTAATTAACACTTCTTCTCCATCTATTTGCCACAAAGTGTTGGGACTAGATGGCCATGATCATAGTTTTTTGAATGTTGAGTTTTAAGTCAGCTTTTTCACTCTCCTCTTTCACCTTCATCAAGAAGTTCTTTAGTTCTTCTTTGCTTTCTGCCATTAGGGTAGTATCATCTGCATATCTGAGGTGGTTGATACTTCTTCTGGCAGTCTTAATTCCAGCTTATGATTCATCCAGCCTGGTCTTTTGCATGATGTACTCTGCATATGAGTTAAATAAGCAGGGTGACAGTATACAGCTTTGACATACTTCCTTTCCCAATTTTGAATCAGTCTGTTGTTCTGTGTCCAGTTCTAACTGTTGCTCCTTGTCCTGCATACAGTATTCTCAGGAGACAAATAAGGTGGTCTAGTATTCCTAACAGTGGAAACAGTGACAGACTTTATTTTGGGGGGGCTCCAAAATCACTGCAGATGGTGATTGCAGTCATGAAATTAAAAGACGCTTACTCCTTGGAAGAAAAGTTATGACCAGCCTAGACAGCGTATTTAAAAGCAGAGACATTACTTTGCCAACAAAGGTCCATCTAGTCAAGACTATGTTTTTCCAGTAGTCATGTATGGATTTGAAAGTTGGAGTATAAAGAAAGCTGAGTGCCAAAGAATTGATGCTTTTGAACTGTGGTGTTGGAGAAGAGTCTTGAGAGTCCCTTGGACTGCAAGGAAAGGAAATCAGTCCTGAATATACATTGGAAGGACTGATGTTGAAGCTGAAACTCTAATACTTTGGCTACCAGGTGGCTTCCCTGGTGGCTCAGAGGATAAAGCGTCTGCCTGCAATGTAGGAGACCTAGGTTTGATATCTGGGTTGGGAAGATCCCCTGGAAAAGGAAATGGCAACCCACTCCAGTATTCTTGCCTGGAGAATTCCATGGACAGAGGAGCCTGGCGGGCTACAGTCCACGGGATCGCAGAGAGTCAGACACGACTGAGCGACTTCACACACACACCTGAGGCAAAGAGCTGACTCATTTGAAAAGACCCTGATGTTGGGAAAGATTGAAGGCAGGAGGAGAAGGGGACGACAGAGGATGAGATGGTTGGATGGCATCACTGACTCAATGGACATGAGTTTGAGTAAACTCAGGGTGTTGGTGATGGAAGAGAGGCCTGGTGTGCTACAGTCCATGGGGTCGCAAAGAGTTGGACAGAACTGAGTGGCTGAACTGAACTGAGTATTCCTATCTCTTTAAGAATTTTCCACGCTTTGATGTGATCCACAGTCAAGGGCTTTAGTGTAGTCAATGAAGCAGAAATAGATGTTTTTCTGGAGCTCTCTTGCTTTCTGTATGATCCACCTGATGTTGACAACTTGATCTTTGGTTCCTCTGCTTTTTCTAAATCCAGCCTGTACATCTGGAAGTTCTTGGTTCACATTCTGCTGAAGCCTAGCTTGAAGGATTTTGAGCATAACCTTACTAGGATGTGAAATGAGTGGAGTTGTCTGATAGTTTGAACATTCTTTGGGATTGGAATGAAGACTGACCTTTTCCAGTCCTGTGGCCACTGCTGCGTTTTCTAAATTTGCTGGCATGTTAAGTGTGGCACTTTAGCAGCATCGTCTTTTAGGATTAGAAATAGCTCAGCTGGAATGCTGTCACCTCCACTAGCTTTGTTCATAGTGATGCTTCGTAAGGCCCACTTGACTTAACATTCCAGGATGTCTGGCTCTAGGTGAATGATCACACCATCGTGATTATCTGGGTCATTAAGATCTTTTTTAGTATAGTTCTTCTGTGTATTCTTGCCACCTTTTCTTAAACTCTTCTGCTTCTGTTAGGTCCTTGCTGTTTCTGTCCTTTATTGTGCCCATCTGTCTATGAACAGTATGAAAAGGCAAAATCCATGTTCTACAAATGGCATTATTTCATTCTTTTTTGTGGTGGAGTCGTGTTTATCTCTCTCTCTCTCTCTCTCTCTCTCTCTCTCTCTACACACATACACATACATCTTCTTTATCCTTTTACCTGTTAGTGGACATTTAGGTCTCTTCCATTTCTTGGCTATTGTAAATAGTGTTTCTATGAATACTGGGGTGGGTGTATCTTTTCAAATTAGAGGAAAGGCTTTATTTTTATTGGTTTCTTATTGAAATGTTGTTTAAATTGTTAGTGTGTGTAGAGTGGAATGGAAATAGGAATTAAACTTAAGTACAATTTGTAAAATTTAAGCAAAAGGCCATTAACATAGATACATTCAGTGTAAGTTTGAATTAACCCTTAATTTTAGGAACTCTTTAGATATAAGTTTGCATTTTTATTTTTTAGAGAAAAAATACTTTAATCTCTAGTTTTAGTTTTGTAACTAAATGATTTTAAAACATAGGGGTTTTTAGTGCCATTAAAATTGTCTTTTGAAACCTGAATTCTCTCTCCATGTAAATAGCAGCATTTCAAATATTAATGTAAAATTTTGTCCTTGAGAAAGTTGAGAGGATGTGTGAGTTTTTCACTTATTACTAAAAGTTCCCAGTATGTATACCCAGATATTTTTTTTTTTCTGTATTTTGGTTTAGATTGCTCTTCTTTTAACTATAAAAGCAATATATATTGGAAGTTTTCATATTATATAATTAGAAAGTTAAAATGTCCTAACTTCCCCCTCTCCAATAGCTATTATTTTTATGTACTTTCATATTTTTTTCTATTCACATGTATGTAAATATTTTATATGTGAACATTGTCATTAGTATGCAATAAAAATTATATTTGTAAAGGTCTGTAAACGTAAGAATTAATAGAAATTCTGTCCTTGAGAGATTTTGCATTTGAATATTTTAGAGTAAAATATTTGAAAACCTCCAAAAAATTTCATTTAAACATTTTTACTCTTATTTTTCCACAAGTGTCCATTCCAAGTCTCTCTTAAGCCAGTTCAGAGATTTTTATATTTTTGTGCTGATGGAAATAAATGCTTGTTTATTGATACTTCCTTCCTGCTTTTGTTCATTCCACTCCATTGCATTCTTAACAGCCTCCTGATTGATATCTGTGTCTCAGGATCCTCTCACTGTGCCTGTCTCTGCTGCACACTCATTGTTGGTAGACATGTCAAATGATGCTGTGACCCAGTGGGCAGTAACGGGGTAGGAAATGACTCCTGATGGGTACAGGGTTTGTTTTTGGAGTGATAAAAATATTCTAAAATTAGATTGTGATGATAGTTTTACAGGATATTAAAAAAAAAAAAAACCAAGCTATGTAAATAGATGAATTACATGGTATTTGGTTAATATTCAGTAAAGTTGTTTAAAAAGCCAGTAAAAGATTTAAATATATAACTCTGATGCAAAAATCAGTGTTATGTAGAGTAAAAGGCATATTGTATATGAAAGAGCAAAGAAATGGGAAGTATATGTTTTCTAATACGCTTTATAATCAAAGTAATTTTTTGTAATTCTTACAATACACATTTGGTAAACACGGAAGTCTTGCCTCCCTAAGTGTTGTAAACCGGCCCACTGCTTTTGTTTTTAAGAAGGAACACTTGTCATTTTTTTCTTAAGTTACAAAGCTGCTTCTAGGTAAAAATGTGACAGTATGGAAGAGGAAGCATGTAAAACTTGGTCTTACATCCCTCTGCATTCTTCCTTGCTTTGCATAGCCCAGGACTCCTTTATTCTCCTCTTAGTGACTCCAGCCCTGTTTTAATAGAATTCAAAATCTCTTTCCCACTCTACTGATTTCCATTCCACCCAGAAATTTCCATTTCCTCAGTGGGTCCTTATTTAAGGTAAGCAGTTTGCTGCATTCATTTATAAGTCATACATCTCTTGATATTTGCCTTTTAAAAGATTATAGAATAGGGATTAGCAGATGTTTTCTGTGAAGAACCAGCTGTAATTATTGCCATTGCAGCTACTCAACCTTGCTATTGTGGGGTGAAATCAGCCACAGCCACAGTGTGAATGATTGACTGAGGCCTGATTTGAACCTAAGCAAATCAGATTGAGCCATAGTTTGTCAACCCATGTTATAGAATTCTAAATGGAATGAAGGAATTTAAGGGCAAAAAATTTAGGCAGTTATGTCCTCTGCTTCTACCATTAATGAAAATAATTTCATTTCTTTACTGTTTTATCTTCCAAGATTATCTGAGGAACAGGTCAGAACCAAGGTACTTTTGAAAGTTTACCAGGGTTTAATTAGAAAATACCAGTCTTTACATGACCACTAAAAACAATGTAGAATGAGAGTTGAGGATATTATTAAGGTTAGGTTGGTGTATGTGTGTATCAAGATAAATGTATTTGTCTATGTATGCATATGTTACATATGTGTGTGTACATGCAGGTTTTTACTATATTTACTGTGGGATACATTTGGATAGTCTCTAAAATATTCCTAACAAATTTATTGAATATGAATATAAAAGACACATTAATTAAACTAGGAAAAAGTCAATATTGCATTATTTGACCCTACTAAAGTAGATAAAGACAAACGAGTATCAGTGTGGTTACCATCTGCTTCTGTAGTATTATGGATTGATTGAGATGTTTTACTTCAAGCTGATGTTTGTGTAGCTTTTTTAGCATATGATACTTGTTCATGTATAAAAGAAATTTAATACTGAAACAATGGCATTGTTTTTAGACCTGTAGCAAGTATGTTGTCAATCATAAAATTATATTTCAACTACTGTGTGGATCACAATAAACTGTGGAAAATTCTGAAAGAGATGGGAATACCAGGCCACCTGACCTGCCTCTTGAGAAACCTATATGCAGGTCAGGAAGCAACAGTTAGAACTGGACATGGAACAACAGACTGGTTGCAAGTAGGAAAAGGAGTACGTCAAGGCTGTATATTGTCACCCTGCTTATTTAACTTCTATGCATGCAGAATACATCCTGAGAAATGCTGGGCTGGAAGAAGCACAAGCTGGAATCAAGATTGCTGGGAGGAATATCAATAACCTCAGATATGCAAATGACACCACCTTATGGCAGAAAGTGAAGAGGAACTAAAGAGCCTCTTGATGAATGTGAAAGAGGAGAGTGAAAAAGTTGGCTTAAAGCTCAACATTCAGAAAACGAAGATCATGGCATCCAGTCCCATCACTTCATGGGTAATAGATGGGGAAACAGTGGAGACAGTGTCAGACTTTATTTTTTTGGGCTCCAAAATCACTGCAGATGGTGACTGCAGCCATGAAATTAAAAGATGCTTACTCTTTGGAAGGAAAGTTAAGACCAACCTAGATAACATATTGAAAAGCAGAGACATTACTTTGCCAGCAAAGGTCCATCTAATCAAGGCTATGGTTTTTCCAGTGGTCATGTATGGATGTGAGAGTTGGACTGTGAAGAAAGCTGAGTGCTGAAGAATTGATGCTTTTGAACTGTGGTGTTGGAGAAGACTCTTGAGAGTCCCTTGGACTGCAAGGAGATCCAACCAGTCCATTCTAAAGGAGATCAGTCCTGAGTGTTCTTTGGAAGGAATGATGCTAAAGCTGAAACTCCAGTACTTTGGCCACCTCATGCAAAGAGTTGACTCACTGGAAAAGACTCAGATGCTGAGAGGGATTGGGGGAAGGAAGAAAAGGGGATGATAGAGGATGAGATGGCTGGATAGCATCACTGACTCGATGGACGTGAGTTTGAGTGAACTCTGGGAGTTGGTGATGGACAGGGAGGCCTGGCATGCTGCGGTTCATGGGGTCGCAAAGAGTTGGACACGACTGAGCGACAACTGAACTGAATATTTTCAAGTAACAATAGTGAGAAGATTTGCATTTGCCATATCAGTGTTTTGCAAATTACTGGATAATGCAAAATGACCATCACTTATTTAATGGATTTCTCAGGAAAATAAAATATTTTTGTCATAAAATTGACTCTAGGGAGTCCAAACCACTCGGGAAAACAAAATGGCATATTTTACCCCCAAGTATTTATTTTTCTTGGAAACTTTGTCATTTTATTATATGTCTTGAACAGGTATTTTAGATGACTTTGACTTTATTAAACAAACCCATGTGTCAAATTTTTGTTTTTCTTAGTCAAGATTTAAATATTTTGTCTCTGCTATTAAATTAGAACCAGTCCAGAGAATAAATCAGTTAAATAAAGCATTGCCCCTTCTCTCAATAAAAATAATTACATTGCACACTCGTTCTACCTCTTTCCTCCTTCTAACTCCATCCTGATAGTTATCGTTCATTAATTTCAGCAAATAGTTGAGTAACTGTTACATGCCAGGCAGTTTTAGGTACTGGGAACAAAACAGTGATCCAAACAACCTTCGTCTTTGTAGAGCTTATGTTTTAGAGTGAGGAGAGGGCAATAAACATTTGATTGTTGTTTAATATAAAAGTTATGTCATATGTTAGAAGATAAGTGCTGAAGTAGTACTAACCTGTTACCTAATGTTAATACTATCCTCTTATTTTCTCTTTGAATTTATAGTTCCAATGACAGGATTCACACAGAGAGCAACCATTGATCCAGAGCTGAATGAAATACATGTCTTATCTGGACTCAGCAAAGACAAGGAAAAGAGGGAAGAGAATGTCAGAAATTCATTCTGGATTTATGATATTGTAAGAAATAGTTGGTAAGTAGCTCTTGTCTGTGTTGAAATCCCTGTGTAACATTTCTTTGAGGTTGAGGTTGTTGGTTTATTCAGAAGAAGAGGGAAGTAGAAGGCTTACCTTAGTTTGTGATGTCATATACTTTAATATCAGTATTAGGGATTGGAAGAGTCAGTGTTGGTGCCTATGTTTACAGTGATATCCAGCAATGGATTTTACTTTTGAATTTTTCAGTTAGTAGATATCTCCTGGTCTGAGCGTCAAGAGAATTATATTTTAGTCTAGCTTTTGCTACCATGTAGATGTGTAAGCTGGAGAACAATGTATTTTTAATGTTCCCAGGCCTTTCTTAGTTTATGAAATGAAGCAGTTTGACTAGAGCAAGATCGCGGGAAGGGGAGTATTATTATTTAGCGTATTCAAACCTAGGACCCTTTTGTCACAGAGCACCTCACAGAACTGCTGTACATTTTTGTTTGAAAAACACTGACCCAGAGGACCCAGCTCTAATGTTCTGTAGTACTACCTAAGTGAATATTCTCCAGAACAGAGGAACTTCTGAGAACCTCCATTCAGTAATGGAGGGTGATGCTCAGCAACTGAGGGATTTGTTATCTTCTAAATAGGACATTTATTTATAGTAAGAATGAAAGCAATCTGTTGTGAGTTTTTATTGTGAATAGATAAATATGATATCATCTCTTTCAACCTTTGGTTTAAGCCTTCATATATGCTGATCCTATTTCATAACATGAAGTAGGTTGTTCTTAAATGAGGTTTTGATGGACATCAAAGAACTTCAGAACTCAGTTCTAACAAATTTGGATTATTTTATATGAGAGTGACCAGAACTTTAAGATTTGATGTGAACAAATTTATAATTTTTTGTTGGTAATTAGACATTGCATTAATTTGCTTGCTACAATTATATTAACCTTATGTGTACTGCTAATTTTCTAGGATAGAATGCCTTAAAAGCAATGTCTTGCAGGTCTTGTGTCTATAAGAATGATCAAGCTGCAAAGGATAATCCAAGTAAAAGTCTTCAGGAGGAAGAACCATGTCCGAGATTTGCCCATCAGCTTGTATATGATGAATTACACAAGGTATCCTAACTACATTGACCGGTAAACTTTCTATGACGTATAATCAGAAAGAATCTCAAAATAACTGTTTCTGATTATTTTCGGTAGATCTGAATAAAAATAACCAACATTTACTAGAATATGTAGCACAGATATCACTTCTCCCTGAAATTCCTTAAAAGAATAAACATTTTTGCATAATCCATAATTCCTGGCACACTTCTTATAAAAATGGCCAGTGGCTATTGCTTCTTAGCTGCATAGATCTGATATATAGTATGGCCTATTTGTTTCTATAATATGAATATTCAAGTAGAAGATACACAGTTTTCAGCACTTGTATACCTTTTTCCATGATATGAAAAGATATATATAACTTCCTGATTTTAGATATTCCCATTGTGTAAGAAATCTTTATTTTTCCTATGATTGACATATCTATTCCATCAGCCTTGTGAAAATAGTTCTGAATTCTGAAGTTTTAGTGTCACAGGGTTACTTTAGGTATTTCTCCCTTAAACTTTACATATAGTTTAATGATTGGGCTTAGATTATATAGTAAATTACTGACAGAACCGTATTCTTTCTGTTAAATTCTCAATCATTTGAGATCTTTAGGTAAACGATACCATTCGAATAACTAAAACCCCTTTCTCTGAGAGTCTCCCAAAGTGAATGTTAAATGAATTCCCATCTATAGGATAGAAATAATATCTCTGTTGTATAACACTGCTGATTATAAATGTTTCAAAATATCAAAAAATGCTTTACCACTTTGAATACAGAGTATTACAAAACCTGTAATAGTGTCATTATGCCATTATTGCGCTCCTTTTACATTTCTTATGTGGTATTGTCGGGTGGGGGGGGCTGTGTAATTTCTTCAGTTCTGTCTTGCCACAGCAAAAATTGAAGTGGCAGACCAGTGTTACAGCTTGGTTACAGCTCAGTTTAAGCAGTGGACCCGTGTTCCAGCTCAGTTACAGCTCAGTTTTATTTGGCAAGCAAGGGAAGATACATCCTCTAGGAGGGAGTGAGGGTGGACCAACCCAAAAGAAGCACGGGGCTCAATTTTGACCCCTCTTTTTATATGATTTTTCTCCTCCCCCTGAGCCTGCCCTGTGTAAATTGGGCTAGCCAGGAGGGCTGTTTGCTTCACCTGAGGTTCTCACGCCAGTCCTTGGAACTTCCTTTGTTCTGTTTTTGTGGGCTTTTTCCTTTCTTTGTCTTTTATCCACTACTATATTGGACTCCTGTTTCCTATTCTAACTATCTAACAGTATTAATTATATGATTGAATAATATTTTTAAAGTTATTTCACAAATCATACATCTCATTTAATATTCAACATTAAGGCTAATATTCAATTATATTCATATTGAAACATATTCAACAAAAGTAAGATGCTAAAATTTTTAAAACTTTCTAGTTATTGTTGACCTTCAGTGATTCAACTTGTGTGTCAGTTTTTTTAAAAGATTTTTTATTACAATCGACACTTGATTAACTTGATAATCTCCATTATTTGTTGCCTAAGCAAACTCTGTATCTTAGAATAGCTTCTTACTACCATTGCTTTATTTTTATGTCTTCCATTTTCAGTGTAACTGTGGTAATACAACTTATTTTATTATGAAATGTAATTTAAGGAAGTAATCACAGTACTTTAAAGTAAAATGGAAACTTGAGAAAAATCAGAGGAAGCCTTTGGTAGACATGCAGGAATGTTTTAGTTTTTTTGTATGAGTAAAGCTAAACAAGTTACTTGTTATACACTACTACCAAAATGAAGAAATTTTACTATGACTTTCCTTAGTATGCATGCATTTAAAAAAAATCTGGTTTGCTTTATTTATTTTAGGTTCATTATTTATTTGGTGGGAATCCAGGAAAATCATGCTCCCCAAAGATGAGATTAGATGACTTCTGGTCACTGAAATTGTGTAGGCCTTCAAAGGATTACTTACTGCGGCATTGCAAGTACCTCATAAGAAAACACAGGTATAAAAATAATTCATTAAAAACTTATTTAGCATTATCAGCTATTGTTGGTATTAACTAAGCTTTGGAGATGTGACTTTATCTTTGGAAATTTAGTGACACGACAGTGTAAATATTGTGAAGATCATGACTTTTGTAAATGCCCTGTTACTCTCCTTATTTTTTTCTTTATTTTTCAAAGAAAGGTACAAAGTGAAGATAGATCTTGATGCTAAAAGTTATTAAAGATAAGCAAGGATATATTGCAACTGTCAAAATAATGGAAAAAATTTCTATGAACATGATGAACTTACCTTCAAGTAACTCAAGGCCTAACCCACTACAAATTATATCATTTCTAGAATTATTGGCATTTGACTGACCTATTGTTGATTCTCTTAACAGTGAATATGATGATATAGTTGACTTAATAATCTCCTTATACTTTGATGTTTCAGAATACAATTTAAAATACTATAGTTTTGCATCATTACTTTTGCAATGTAATTGCAAAATCATGTAATCAAACATTTTCATATATATCTCCTCAGTCTTGTTTGCTTTTTAGCCTTAGCAAATGATAAGCTACTGAAAAATGTAGAAAAATACATCTATTCCTTTGGTTCCTAATAGTGTTAGATTGTAATTAAAATTTACAGTTTGAGGGGAGAGACAGCTTTTAATGATGATAATAGATACCATTTATGAACAATTTTTGTATGCTAAATCCTGCATGTTATTTGCACAATAAGTCAGTGGAGAAGTTACTTAACAGTTACTCTTTTTGTAAAAGAAGAAATGGAGCCATTTTTAAGTGGATTGTGTAACTCATCTAAGGTCATTCAATAGTCAGTGACAGCAGTATTTGATCCTGAGTATTCCGACTCCAGAGTTTTTACCACTTTACCACCACCACCACTTCCACTTCCTACACATACGTATACACACAGAATGCCTACGTATGTGTATTTATATATTTATTATATAATTATGTATTCTAGTTTATTAATATATAAAATAAAATTAAAACCTCTGTATAGGTATAAAGGAGAAGGCAATGGCACCCCACTCCAGTACTCTTGCCTGGAAAATCCCATGGGCAGAGGAGCCTGGTAGGCTGCAGTCCATGGGGTCGCTAAGAGTCGGATACGACTAAGCGACTTCACTTTCACTTTTCATTTTCATGCATTGGAGAAGGAAATGGCAACCCACTCCAGTGTTCTTGCCTGGAGAATTCCGGGGATGGGGGAGCCTGGTGGGCTGCTGTCTATGGGGTTGCACAGAGTCAGACACGACTGAAGTGACTTAGCAGTAGCAGTATAGGTATAAAATAGATATTTATTCCTTTATCATATCATGTTTACCTGTTATTTCTTACTCTGCTTTCATAAGTTGTGCTTAAGAAACAAATTGATAAGAGAAACGAGTTGCTTCTGTTGCTTTGTCATTACTATGAATAAGTAAGAGTATTTCCTATAGAATATATAGGACAAGGATGCTGAATTGTCACATTGGCTGGATAGCAAGAGATAAATTCTGTCTTACTAGCAACATTTAAGCTTAAAGTACCTTCCAGTCCAATTGCAGTTCAATCGCTCAATCATGTCTGACTCTGCGACACCATGAATCGCAGCACGCCAGGCCTCCCTGTCCATCACCAACTCCCGGAGTTCACTCAAACTCAACGTCCATCGAGTCGGTGATGCCATCCAGCCATCTCATCCTCTGTCGTCCCCTTCTCCTCCTGCCCCCAATCCCTCCCAGCATCAGAGTCTTTTCCAATGAGTCTACTCTTCGCATGAGGTGGCCAAAGTACTGGAGTTTCAGCCTCAGCATCAGTCCTTCCAAAGAAATCCCAGGGCTGATCTCCTTCAGAATGGACTGGTTGGATCTCCTTGCAGTCCAAGGGACTCTCAAGAGTCTTCTCCAACACCACAGTTCAAAAGCATCAATTCTTCGGCTCTCAGCTTTCTTCACAGTCCAACTCTCACATCCATACATGACCACTGGAAAAACTATAGCCTTGATTAGATGGACCTTTGTTGGCAAAGTAATGTCTCTGCTTTTGAATATGCTATCTAGGTTGGTCTTAACTTTCCTTCCAAGGAGTAAGCGTCTTTTAATTTCATGGCTGCAGTCACCATCTGCAGTGATTTTGGAGCCCAAAAAAATAAAGTCTGACACTGTCTCCACTGTTTCCCCATCTATTACCCATAAAGTGATGGGACTGGAGGCCATGATCCTCGTTTTCTGAATGTTGAGCTTTAAGCCAACTTTTTCACTCTCCTCTTTCACTTTCACCAAGAGGCTCTTTAGTTCCTCTTCACTTTCTCCCATAAGGGTGGTGTCATCTGCATATCTAGGGTTATTGATATTCCTCCCGGCAATCTTGATTCCAGCTTGTGTTTCTTCCAGTCCAGTATTTCTCAGGATGTACTCTGCATAGAAGTTAAATAAGCAGGGTGACGATATACAGCCTTGATATACTCCTTTTCCTATTTGGAACCAGTCTGTTGTTCCAGGTCCAGTTCTAACTGTTGCTTCCTGACCTGCATACAGATTTCTCAAGAGGCAGGTCAGGTGGTCTAGTATTCCCATCTCTTTTGGAAATTTCCACAGTTTATTATGATCCACACAGTCAAAGGCTTTGGCATAGTCAATAAGGCAGAAATAGATGTTTTTCTGGAACTCTCTTGCTTTTTCCATGATCCAGCGAATGTTGGCAATTTGATCTCTGGTTCCTCTGCCTTTTCTAAAACCAGCTTGAACATCTGGAATTTCACGGTTCACATATTGCTGAAGCCTGGCTTGGAGAATTTTGAGCATTACTTTACTAGCATGTGAGGTGAGTGCAGTTGTGCAGTAGTTTGAGCATTCTTTGGCATTGCCTTTCTTTGGGATTGGAATGAAAACCGACCTTTTCCAGTCCTGTGGCCACTGCTGAGTTTTCCAAATTTGCTGGCATATTGAGTGCAGCACTTTCACAGCATCATCTTTCAGGATTTGAAATAGCTCAACTGGAATTCCATCACCTCCACTAGCTTTGTTGGTAGTGATGCTTTCTAAGGCCCACTTGACTTCCCATTCCAGGATGTCTGGCTCTAGGTGAATGATCACACCATTTTGATTATCTGGGTCATGAAGATCTTTTTTGTACAGTTCTTCTGTGTATTCTTCCCACCTCTTCTTGATATCTTCTGCTTCTGTTAGATCCATACCATTTCTGTCCTTTATCGAGCCCATCTTTGCATGAAATGTTCCCTTGGTATCTCTAATTTTCTTGAAGAGATCTCTAGTCTTTCCCATTCTGTTGTTTTCCTCTATTTCTTTGCACTGATCGCTGTAGAAGGCTTTCTTATCTCTTCTTGCTATTCTTTGGAACTCTGCATTCAGATGCTTATATCTTTCCTTTTCTCCTTTGCTTTTCGCTTCTCTTCTTTTCACAGCTATTTAAGGCCTCCCCAGACAGCCATTTTGCTTTTTTGCATTTTTCAGTGGGGATGGTCTTGATCCCTGTCTCCTGTACAGTGTCACGAACCTCCATCAAGCACTCTTATCTATCAGATCTAGTCCCTTAAAGCTATTTCTCACTTCCACTGTGTAATCATAAGGGATTTGATTTAGGTCATACCTGAATGGTCTAGTGGTTTTCCCTACTTTCTTCAATTTAAGCCTGAATTTGGTAATAAGGAGTTCATGATCTAAGCCACAGTCAGCTCCCGGTCTTGTTTTTGCTGACTGTATAGAGCTTCTCCATCTTTGGCTGCAAAGAATATAATCAATCTGATTTCGGTGTTGACCATCTGGTGATGTCCATGTGTAGAGTCTTCTCTTGTGTTGTTGGAAGAGGGTGTTTGCTATGACCAGTGCATTTTCTTGGCAAAACTCTATTCTTCTTTGCCCTGCTTCATTCCGTATTCCAAGGCCAAATTTGCCTGTTAGTCCAGGTGTTTCTTGACTTCGTTCTTTTGCGTTCCAGTCCCCTATAATGAAAAGGACATCTTTTTTGGGTGTTAGTTCTAAAAGGTCTTACATTAGTAAATATAAATTTACTTACATTAGTAAATATAAATATAATGGCTACATAGTGTTCTACTCTGTGTCATTTACGTAACTAGTCTCCTTTTGTAGAATATTTAGATTATTTCCAACTTATTTGCAGTTACAAATAACAGAAATAACAGTGTAATTAATGTTATTATATAAGTCTGTATGCTCCTCTGTGACTTCTCTGGTTGCTCAGATGGTTAAGAATCAACCTGCAATCCAGGAGACACTGGGTTCGATCCCTGGATTGGGATGATCCTCTGGAGAAGGAAATGGCAACACACTCCAGTATTCTTGCCTGGAGAATCTCATGGGCAGAGGAGTCTGGCAGGCTACAGTCCATGGGGTCGCAGAGAGTCAGACATGACTGAGTGACTAAGCATGCATGTATGCACCCCTATCCAACATTTCTATAGGATAGAGGCAGAATTGATGAAGTATAAGTTGCCCTTCAGAAAAATTAGTTTTCAAAAAAAAAAAAAGAAAAGAAAAATTAATTTTCATTCCTTCTAGAAATAAGTAGAATTATTCATTTCCACACAGCCAACTCATCTTAAGAAATACTATTTTTGATCTTTGGCAGTTTTTCTCCTTTAAAAATCTATCAGTGGGCAGGCAAAATGACAATTTATGGGAATCTGAAATACTGTGAAACGTTATGGCATCTTTTAAGTTTTAGATACAAAGCATCATTGTTAGTGACTTGTGCTAGTAAATGCACAAAGTGAGGCATGAAAGTGAATAAGGAAAATAATAATCAGTAACAGATTATTTAAATTTTTAATTATATGATGAAAGACTAGCAAATCTTGTGAGTGTGATTCATGAAATAAAGTGACTGAAGTTGAAAGACAGTTTTGTGTGATTGAGCAAATAATAAGCCTTTGAAATTTGTTACTATTTAGTTAAAATATAAATTTTAGTTAAAATACAAATTTGGAGGGAGAGAAGTGTGTTGACTGCCAAGAATGTGTCTTTGTTCTTAATGGTGCCACATGATACAGAAAATAAAGTGCCACTCTTCTGTAACATTCAAGTTTCCAAACATATGATTGGGGGATAGAAAGGGGCAAAAGAAAACCATTTTTGATAGGATTAGTCCCTTGTTCCTTTAGGTAGAGGGCACTATTATTGGCTGAAATATAATTCTAGATGGTAAACGTAAGTCCAGTAATAAGTTTTAGCAGGCTAACCAAAAAAGCTTAGAAAAAACACAACTTCCAGGAAAATGGATCCTTTTGCTGGATTTATTTACTAGAACCATAGATATGTGTTGATTAAGTTATCAGGTTACAAAGGATAAAGACATACTTAAGAGTTTCTCACTGGGAAAGAATGAGTATATCCAGAGAATTAAAGTACTTTCTTAGCACTTGAACAGAGAGGCCTAATAAAGAATTGTTTAAGATACTGAGACAATTCTGATTAGCTAGACGCTACAGTAACTTTCCTTGTAATTGAGCCTTTCTATTTCTGCTTTTCTGTCTGGTATTCTTGTTCTACTTCCTGACTCTGTCTTCCCTTATGGCTTTGGTAGGTAGCTAGGTAGGACAGGAGAGAAGGACAGAAGGGAAAGAATCTGCCATTTCATGTCTTCTACCTGTTGCCTTCTGTGGTTTGTGTTTTTGTGTTCTTGTGTATCTCTCATTCAGTTTCTCTAAGAGATTATCTTAGAGAAAGTTCCCTGGAGAGTGTATCCTGTAAAGAATTTTGCCAGACTGCTTTATAAATGGCTCAGCAAGCTCAAGATGACTGCTTTTGGTTCAGGTGCCAAAACTAATTAATTGTGGACAGGATGGTAGAGTAACATGACTAAAACTCTGATCTGAGGGTTGTAAGGCTGACTGACAATCAGGGTACTATCTGGTACAGGAAAACTGTAATATTTTGCCAGTCTTTGCCCCTCCTTGCAGGTACCCTTTCACTGAGGTTAGTTCTAAACACAGGAAATTGTTGATGCCGTCAGCTGAACATAGTCATGAAAGGCTCATTACTATTTTCCTTTTCCAAATGAAATGTAATATCTTTTCTTTCCTTTTGTATAATACTTTGAAAAGCATACCAATTTTTTGGAAATAAATCCATATATAATTGTATTACAAAAGGAATTATCATTATTTAAATAAATATATAGTCGAAGCAGACTTTTTAATTTAGGAGAACTCATTGTTTCCTTTCTGCTTTGGAATCAGAGAAACTTGAGTTTAATTCTATTTCTGCTGCTTACTAGGTTTTAGCATGGCCAAATTCATTTACTAGGCAACAGTTCTTCATCTCTTCTGCTTTTTAAATGATCATCAACTTGTCATCATAGGGGTTATATGAGGATAAATGAAATGATATATATAAGATGCTTGATACAGTGTCTAGCACAAATAATTGATAAATGGTTGGTACAGTTGTTTTTGTTATTACTGAGATGTGGAAGTAGTCTCATTAAAAATATCTAATCATTAAAAGAAACTATAGTCATTTTGGTTTCTGAAGTATCTGTTAAACACCTCCAGTGGAAAGTATGTGACACAAATCTAGGAAAGTATTTTTATTTTATCCCTACTTATTTTTTTATGAAACACATTTGACTGCTTTGTAGTTCTGTTATAAAAAATTTTTGATATATCCACTGTGTTAGTAGTTGACTTAATCTTAGCTTATAATTTTAAGAAGAGGGTAGTGAGTGAGTGAAGTTGCTCAGTCGTGTCTGACTCTTTGCAACCCCATGGAATGTAGCCTACCAGGCTCCTCCATCCATGGGATTTTCCAGGCAAGAATACTGGAGTGGGTTGCCATTTCCTTCTCCAGGAGATCTTCCCGACCCAGGGATTGAACCCGGGTCTCCTGCATTGTAGGCAGACACTTTACTGTCTGAGCCACCAGGGAAGTCCCTAAGAATAGGGTAGGAAATGTTCTTATCTAGTCTCTAGCACCACAGCCTGTGTTACCATTGTTTCCAGAGGCTCCACATGTACACTGTTTATATAAGTGGCAGTATTCTTACTTCTGGATTCTTAAACACAGATTTTTTGGATATCCACAATATCTCCTCAGATACAGAGTATCACTCCAGATTTGAAAGACATTTCTGATGCTTTTTCATAACTCTAAAGCAATTACTATTTTTGTTTGCATTTTCTAGGTTTGAAGAAAAGGCCCAAATGGATCCCCTTAGTGCTCTGAAATATTTACAAAATGATCTTTATATAACTGTGGATCATTCAGACCCAGAAGAGACTAAAGAGGTAAAGGTGATAATAAACTTCAGAGATTGAACTTTTTTAAAAAAGTTTCTAACTTACATTTGTTGACTTTGTTCTTGAGTGTTTAAAGGGAAGTGAGGAATATATGATAACACTAAATATCTTAAAAATGGTATGGAGCAGATGAAATAGAAATCGAATAGACATATTTCTGTTTAATAATGTAAGATTCAAGTCAGAAACCTGTGATCCATTCAGAAAAGAATTCTCAGGTACGAAGTTGTAACTTAGACATTAGTGTTTGTATTGGGAAGGAAATAGAAAATTTTACTTCTACCATAGTTCTATGCTTCTTTTACTTAAGAGTTATGTAATGTTCAGTATAAACTTTTTCTGTTGGTACTCCAAAATTCCTTAAAAGAAGCAGGAAAACTCTCCTTTAATATAAGAGAGTGAAAAGAGATTGGTAGGAATAACATCTTTGCTGGCTTGATACTTAGTTATATGAATGTTGTAGCACTACAGTTTTACCATAGGCCTCAAGCTTTGTTTATCAGTAGCCCCTAAGCTTGAGAAATTAGTAACAGATCATCACTTTTTGGTTTTCTCTTTTGATACATAACATGGGACGGAAGCAACTGTTTGTAAGAATATTCTTAGGGTGTATCTGCTTATCCCCACTGTGTGAATACACCTGCCATGAGTTTCATGGTCTTACTAACGTTTGTTCCTGCTACCTTCTAAGACTCCTTTTGTCACTTGTTCCTTTCACCAGCTATTCTTGTTCGTGCTTCATCTAACAACATCTGAACTGCAATCCATTTACCTTCACTCTCAGAATTGGTGATTATATGTGGTTCCATTCCTCTTATTTCCCTGTTAGCTGTTGCAGTGCTTTGGCTTTGTAATAGCAACATCATACAGTGTTTTTCTCTGTTCAGCATTGACACAGATTTCAGATTTAGTGTTAAATAACTTTCAGGCACCAGGTTCATTGTACTTTCAAACAGAAGAGCCTGCATGTTCTTGGCACCAAAACAAAAAAATATTCTTTCATAGTTGCCTACAATGAAAATAAGCCCCAATTCTCTTACTCAGTATTGGTTATAGCCGTTCAGTAGGTGGAGGATCAGCAAAACATAATTTAAAACCCCCTGAAGAAAGATGATGGCATCTACTCCCAACACTTCATGGCAAGCAGAAGGGGAAAAAGTGGAAGCAGTGACAGATTTTATTTTCTTGGGCTCCAAAGTCAGTGCAGTGACTGCAGCCATGAAATTAAAAGCCTCTTGCTCCTTGGAAGAAAGCTATGGCCAACCTAGACAGGGTATTAAAAAGCAGAGACATCACTTTGCCAGCAAAGGTCCATATAGTCAAAGCTATGGTTTTTCCCTAGTCATGTCCAGATATGAGAGTTGGACCATAAAGAAGGCTGAGTGCTGAAGAAATTACACTTTTGAATTGTGGTGTTGGAGAAGACTCTTGAGAGTCCCTTAGATTGCACGGAGATCAAACCAGTCAATCCTAAGGGAAGTCAACCCGGAATATTCATTGGAAGGACTGATACTGAATCTGCAGCTCCAATAATTTGACCACCTGATGTAAAGAGGCAACTTATTGGAAAATCCCCTAATGCTTGGAGAGACTGAAGGCAAAAGGAGAAGAGGGAGGCAGAGGATGAGATGGTTAAATAGCATCACTGACTCAATGGACTTGAATTTGAACAAACTCTGGGAGATGGTGGAGGACAGGGAAGCCTGACGTGCTGCAGTCTGTGAGGTTGCAAAGAGTCAGGCATAATTTAGCTACAACAACAATCATGATTTTGCCAAGTAGCAGAATATATTTAGAATAATCTGTTATGGATTATATTAATAAGCTGAAGATAGTTGTGAAAAGTGCATTATTGTTCATTTTGTTAGACTTGTGTGTTTGAGAGATAAATGGATTTTCTTGTGTTTTCACCATAGTCTGTCTAAAATGGCTATAATCTGGGAACATTCATTTTTCTCCTATTTTTTCAAACCAAACCAAACCAAAACAAAATACTATGAAGTAAATAATTTCAGCTGTGTGAGCTGCAAGTAGGCCAGAGAAAACAGACAGTTTGTTCTTAAAGCTAAGCTAATGGGAAAAACCAGGACAGGGAGGTATCTCAAGTTCAAATAGTCGTATTAAGAATTTTGATGGTGAGTTTCTCTTTTCCTGAAGACTATCAAATTATGATTTTGTATGCCACAGACTTCCATTCTATTTCTTAAAAGCTTTGAGTTGTTGAGTAGAAGTTAGGAAAAAGTGATGTTATTCTTGTTATTCATGTATGTGTCAGCATCAGAATCACTTTAGAAACTTTTTCAAAACCATACCCACACTCGAGGATTCTTCTCTGTCTGCTCTTTTATAATGGAAAACTGAAAACACATCTAAAACATTGAGAATTGCTGATCTGTAAGTTTATTATTTTGTTTAAAAATGTGTGGCCAGATTTTATTTGGGGAAAGAAGTCCCTTGGTGACAGCTCCAGTATGTATATGTACTTACAGTATTTGTTAGTGGGGCATATAGATCTTCGCTTTTCCTTGTAAGAAATCATTCCCCTTATTGAAAAAGGCCTATACTGCTGTTCATTTTCTGTAGTAGCTTGGTTTTGTTTTCTGTGTATGTTTTACAAAATGTTAAATGATTTTATCATCAATTGGCTTCCCTGATAGTTCAGTTGGTAAAAAATACTCCTGCAGTGCTAGAGACCCCAGTTCGATTCCTGGGTTGGGAAGATCCACTGGAGAAGGAAGGGATAGGCTACCCACTCCAGTATTCTTGGGCTTCCCTGGTGGCTCAGCTGGTAAAGAATCCACCTGCAATGCAGGAGACCTAGGTTCAATTCCTGAGTTGGGAAGGTCTCCTGGAGAGAGGAAAGGCTACCCACTCCAGTATTCTGGGCTAGAGAATTCCATGGACTGTATACTCCATGGGGTCGCAAAGAGTTGGACATGACTGAGTGACTTTCACTTTCAAAAATGGTTTTTAGATTTTTCTCCCCCTTTTTTGGATCATCATTGTGCCTGTTAGTGGGGAACTGCTGGTAGACTGTCAACTATGTACCAAATAATGGTTCTTTGCTTTCTTCAGTCTCCAGAATGTGGATTCTAAATTGGTGATGAGATTATAATAATGTTTATGAAAATTACATTATTTTTTCTAGAAAAGGGCCAAGAAAAGGTTGCCTAAAACTGATTCTACCATTTTTAGAGAGAGTTCTATAATAAGAAGAAACGAGAAAAACAAGTTTTCAGGCAGTTTTGCACGTTTTGTATTAATTATCTTTCTACTGAGCTTCTGAAGTACTGGTGTCATTTATTTAACAGATGTGTAGAGTCTCTACAGTATGCCAGGCATAAGAGAGACACCAGTGAACGAAACAAGATACTTTTGCCCAGGAGATACTTACAAGCTAGTGGGGAGGAACAATAAACATATTAAATAAACAAATATGGTGCATTAGAATTTGATAAGGATTATAGGAAAGTTAAACAATTAAAAATATAAAGGGTAAGAATTGGACAGTTGCGGCTATTAAATAGAGTAATCATAGTAGACCTCATTTAGAAATCAGATGTGCATAGAAAGTTGAAGAATTATGAGGGAGTGATCTAAGTAGATAATTTGGGGAAGGTAATTCCTAGCAAAAGGAAGGCTAGAACAAAGACCTTGGGATGAGACTATTTGGCTTAGTTTAGAATATCAAGGAGACATCCCTTGTGGCTGGAATAGAGAGGTAAGGAGACAGAGTAATTAGAGGTGAGGTCAGACAGGTAAGAGCAGCTATTGGCAGAACAGATTACAAATAACTTTGTAAGTCATTGTTAGAACTTTGGTTTTTACACTGAATAGGGAGCCAGATCAGGGTATTGTGCATGCAGAGGCGTGATATACTCTGCTTTATGTGTTAATTAGGTCACACTGATTACTGTATTGAAAATAGACTAAAAAGGAACACAGATGGAGGCAAAGAGAGCTCTGAGGGAGGTGTATAAATCTAAGCAAGGGGGATTAGATTGCTCAGACCAAAATAGTAGTGATAGAAATGATGAGTAAAATAGCTTTGATTCTCAATATATTTTAAAGGTTGAACCAACGAAATTTTATGATTGGATGTAGGGTTGAAAGAAATGACTCTAGAGTATTGAGCCTGAAAAACGAAAGGGTAGAGTTACTGTCAGATGAAATGAGAAGGTGGAGACTTCTGACTGGAATTGGGAGTTTAATTTTTCATGTGTTCAGTTCGGGATGCCTATGAAATAGCCTTCTTGAGATGTTGAGGTGATAGTTGGATATTCAAGTCTGGAGTTGCAGGGAGAGGTCTGACTTTATTCAGATTGTATACTACTACTTGGTACCTGTTAAAACTGTAGGCCAGTACATATCAGCGCTACTTATTTAATTGAATAGTGAAAATAACAGTTTTCTCCCCCCACCCCCACATCTACATAGAGCCTATGAAGTTTATCTTTGAAGTTAGAAAAGAGGAACAAATTAATCCCAAATAAGTATTTAGAATATAGGAAATTAGTAAAATGGGAAATAATAAAAAAATGTAAAAAGTGAAAGGTTGGTTCTTTGAAAAAGTAGCTAAAATTAGTCAATCTCTAGCAAGACTTATCAAGAAAAGAAAAAATGAAAACACAGATTATCAACATCACAGATGAAAAGGGGAAATCATTACAAGCCTCTGTACAATAAAAGCATATTACAGAAATATTATAAACAACTTGTCAACAAATTCAACAACTTGATGAAATGAACAAATTTCTTTAAAGATACAACTTACAAAAACAAGAAGAATTAGAAAATATTAAGGAACTCCATATCAATTAGAGGTTGAATTTATAATTGAAAACTTTCCAAAAGAGGAAATCCTAGGGCTAGATGGTTATATCAGTAAATTCTATCAACACTTTAAGGAAGAAAAAATGCCAGTTTGGTATAGATTCTTAGATATCAGAAGAAGACAAAACAGTTTCTAAATCCTTTTGGGAAGCAGCTTAACTCTGGTATGAAAACTCAAAAGAGACATTAGAAGCAAAGAAATATTGCAAACCAATACCCCTTGTAAATTTAGATACAAAATTCTTAAGAACGTTTTAGCCACTTGAATCCAGCAATATGAAAAAGCTAGTGCACGATGGCCAAGAGGGGGTTTATGCTAGAGTACAAGGTTGTTTTAACTTTTAAAAATCTGTCACAGTATTTCACCACATTGGCAGAATGAAAGAGGAAAACCATAGATCATCTCAATAAGTGAAGAAAGCATCTGACAGAATGCAAAACCCATTCATTATAAAAATTCTTAACAAACTGGGAATAAAAAAAGTATCATAAGTCTCATAAAGGGCATCTATGAAAAATATACAGCTAGTGCCATGCTTCATTATAAAACGTTAAACCCTTTCCGTTAAGATTATGACAAGGAAAAGATGTCTGCTGTCAACACCTCTATTCAGCATTGTGCCAGAAGTACTAGCTAGTGCCATAAGAAAAAGAAAGAAGCAGCATATAGATTTAAAAGGAGCAAGTAAAACCATTTGCATCTTTAGATGACATTATTGTGTACATAGAAAACATCATGCAATCTACAAAAGATATACTAAGATAATTGAATTCAACAAGGTTACAGAATACAAGGCCAATAGAATTAAAAAGCAGTTCCAATTTTATACTAGCAATGAGCACTTAGAAAATGAAATATTTACTCTCTCTCTATTCTGCCTTTTCACTTTAGTTCCTCATTGCTTTTTTCTCTCTTATCTATAAAAAAGAACCTGGCATCCAGACCCTGATAAGATGAGTATTTTGAGGTGCTAACCTGCCATCTTCTTGGTCAGATGGCTTTCCAAATAAAGTCATTTTCCTTGCTTTAAAAAAAAAAGAAAATTTTAAATTTTAAATTTTTGTATTAATATCATAATCAAATATACAGAAGTAAGTTATTAAAAGAAATTAAACAACACCTGAATAAATGGAGAAATAAATCACATGGTTTGAAAGACTGTAAAAGTGTTGAGATGCCCATTCTCCCCAAATTGGTTACTGCAGTTTCTGTCAGTATCCCAACTTATTCTAAAATTCAGTGGAAATGTGAAGACTCTGGACTAGCTAAAAGAATCTTGAAAAAAAAGGTTGGAGGTCTCATACTTACTACCTGATTTCAGGGCTCTGTATAGAGCCATAGTAATCACGGGGGTATGGTATTGTCTTAAGGATAGAGAAATAGATCAAAAGAACAGAATAGAATTCAGAAATAGACTCATGCAGTCAGTTGATTTTTTCTTTTTTAACCAAACACCAAGTTCAATAGGGAAAAGAAAGTCTTTTTAACAAATTATGCTAAATAGATGGATATCTCAACCCCTGTTTCACTCTTAACACAAAAATTAAGATGGATTATGGATCTAAATATAAAACCCAAAATAGTCCATCCTTAAGAAGAAAACAGATTATCTTCACCACCTTGGGATAAGCAAAGCTTTCTTGGATATGATGTAAAAGGCACTAATCATAAAGAGAAAATTTGACAAATTGAACTTCAACACAATTAAAGTTTCTACTCATTAAAAGACATTACCAAAAATTTTTTTTAAAGAGAGAGAGAGAGAAGGGAATTCCCTGGTGGTCCAGTGGTTGGGACTTTCCACTTTCACGGTAGAGCGCCTGGGTTCGATCCCTGGCTGAGGGAACTCAGATCCCAGAAGCTTAACGGTGCAGTAAAAAAAAAATAGATAAGGCACAGACCAGATAATATTTGTAGTAGATATGTCTGACAGAAGACTGACATCCAAAATATATGAAGAAGTTTCATATATTTTTAACTCGTCCTTTTATACGCCTTTATGGGGAAACAGTGGAAACAGTGTCAGACTTTATTTCTTTGGGCTCCAAAATCACTGCAGATGGTGACTGCAGCCATGAAATTAAAAGATGCTTACTCCTTGGAAGGAAAGTTATGACCAACCTAGATAGCATATTCAAAAGCAGAGACATTACTTTGCCAACAAAGGTCCGTCTAGTCAAGGCTATGGTTTTTCCTGTGGTCATGTATGGATGTGGGAGTTGGACTGTGAAGAAGGCTGAGTGCCGAAGAATTGATGCTTTTGAACTGTGGTGTTGGAGAAGACTCTTGAGAGTCCCTTGGACTGCAAGGAGATCCAACCAGTCCATTCTGAAGGAGATGAGCCCTGGGATTTCTTTGGAGGGAATGATGCTGAAGCTGAAACTCCAGTTCTTTGGCCACCTCATGCGAAGAGTTGACTCATTGGAAAAGACTCTGATGCTGGGAGGGATTGGGGGCAGGAGGAGAAGGGGACAACAGAGGATGAAATGGCTGGATGGCATCACTGACTCGATGGACATGAGTCTGAGTGAACTCCGGGAGTTGGTGATGGACAGGGAGGCCTGGCGTGCTGCGATTCATGGGGTCGCAAAGAGTTGGACACGACTGAGCGACTGAACTGAACTGAACTCCCCCTCTAACTCTTGCTTAGTTGCTTCTGGATTATTTGTCCAGTTTCTTACATTCAAAGGATGATTAATCAGGTGACTGATACCGAAATTTTAAAGGCTCCAAGTGTGTGAAATTCATCCTGAAGAATCAGTGGCATCAGTGGCTCAAGCTTTGCAAAGTGTCAAGTAACTCTGTTGAGATTCTGTTTATTTGACTTTTACCTGACCTGTTTTCCAGGATCCTCATTCAAGATAAATATAAATAGTTCTCCTAAATTTTTCTCTTATGTGCTTAGTCACTCAGTCATGTCTGACTCTGTAACCCCATGGACTGTAGTCCACCAGGCTCCTCTGCCCTTAGGGATTCTCCAAGGCAAGAATACTGGAGTGGGTTGCCATGCCCTCCTCCAAGGGATCTTCCCAACCCAGGCATCAAACCCAAGTCTCCTGCACTGCAGGCAGATTCTTTACCGTCCGAGACACCAGGGAAGCCTAAATTTTTCTTTACCAATTTGTTAAAGTACCCCGATGCAATAGTTTTGTCTTATTTTATTTTGTCATCATTCAGCTACATTGTCTGATTTAAACTGACTAACTAATCTGAGAATCTAATCAACACTTACAACATTTTTTCACTTTGAACCTTTAAAATTATATAATTATATAACACTACAATTATACATACCATGGAATACCAGTCTAAGTTGTAATTTATATTATGTATAAGCCATCCCTAAAGTTCAGTAACTGTATTTTGGGCATCAATCTCTCTATGATAGATTCCCAGATAAGTAATTTTCTTTTTCTTTTAATCAAAGTATGCTGCTGCTGCTACTCAGTCGCTTCAGTCGTGTCCGACTCTGTGCAACCCCAAAGACGGCAGCCCACCAGGCTTCCCGTCCCTGGGATTCTCCAGGCAAGAACACTGGAGTGGGTTGCCATTTCCTTCTCCAATGCATGAAAGTGAAAAGTGAAAGTGAAGTCGCTCAGTCGTGTCTGACTCTAGCGACCCCATGGACTGCAGCCTACCAGGCTCCTCCGTCCATGGGATTTTCTAGGCAAAAGTACTGGAGTGGGGTGCCATTGCCTTTTCCGTAATCAAAGTATAGTTGATTTATAATATTATATTAGTTTCAGATGTATAACATAGTGATTCAGTATTTTTACAGATTATGCTCCATTTAAATTTATTGTTAGATACTGGCTATATTCCCTGTACTGTTTAATATATCTTTGTGTCTAGTTTTTTATATATAGTAGTTTGTACCTCTTAATCTTACCCTTGTTTTGCCCCTACCCTTTCTATGTTCCCATTGGTAATCACTAGTTTGTTCTGTTTGTGAGTCCGTTTCTCTTTTGTTTTATTCATTCATTTATTTTTTAGTTTCTATATGTAAATGTTGACATCCAGTATTTATTGTTCTCTGTCTGACTTATTTCACTTAGCATAACACCTTCCAGATCCATCCATGTTGTTGCAAATGGCAGAATTTTGTTCTTTTTTATTGCTGAGTAGTATTCCAGTGTGTAGGGGGTTGTGGGTATGGATGTGTGTATACATACCACATTTTTATCCATGCATCTGTTGATGGACAGTTAGGTTGCTTCCATATCGGGCTATTGTAAATAATGGTACTATGAAACATCAGAGTGTATGTATCTTTTCAAATTAATGTTTTCAGTTTCTTTGGATATATGTACTCAGGAGTGAAATTGTTGGATCACATAGTAGCAGTAATTTTTTATTTCAGTTGACCTCTTGTTCCTTAGGAGCCTGGTGGGCTGCAGTCCAGGGGATTCCAACAGAATCAGACACGACTGAACACAGTACTAGGGACTAAATTGTTCCTTAACAAGTATATACTTTAATATATTTTTAAAATAAAATAATTCCAGGACTTAGTCTAGTATTTTGAAAAATGATAAGAGAGTCCAGTAAAAAAAATTAGCATGTTCTTTAATCTAAATACGATGTTCTTCTTTCCGCTATTTGGTGGTGAATCAGTTTGGTTCAGTTCAGTCGCTCAGTCGTGTCCGACTCTTTGTAACCCCATGGACTGTAGCATGCTGGGCTTCCCTGTCCATCAACAACTCTCAGAGCTTACTCAAGCTCATGTCCATTGAGTTGGTGATGCCATCCAACAATCGCATCCTCTGTTGTCCCCTTCTCCCGCCTTCAGTCTTTCTGTTTGGTAAATAGACCCAAGCAATACATATGGACAGACATCCAGTAACTAAATGGTTGAAATTATAGGAATTTTTTTTCTCCAGTGTGCTTACCTAGCTTGGAGAAGGAAATGGCAACTTACTCTAGTATCATTGCCTAGGAAAACCCATGGATTGGAGGAGCCTGGCAGGCTACAGTCCATGGGGTTGCAAAGAGTTGGACACGACTGAGTGACTGGCACTGCACTACCTAGCTAAGCTAATTTGCTTTCTTTTTTTCCCCACAGTTTCAGCTCCTAGCTTCAGCTCTATTTAAATCTGGTTCAGATTTCACAGCTTTAGGTAAGTATTGCAGTGTACTTTACCTGGCCATATGCCCTAGCATTGGGGAGGTTTGATTTTGATTTCTTCAAAATGAAACATTAGATGAGATGTCATCCAAACAAATGAAACAGATCTCAAAGTAACATGCAAAAAATTCTTGATAACTGGCATCAGTTCCCAGTTCATGGGTCAGCTTGCAGTTCCTGTTATACCAGTCGCTGGGTTATTATGCAAATAGACGGCACAGAAGCCTGGTCAAGTAGTTTGTGTACCATTGTTTTGGAATGCAGACTGTATTACTGATATACTTACCATGAGTTAACATTCTACCACAGAGCGAGAGGACCGCTATAAAACGTAACTTCAGAAGGTTCTTCTAAAAATTTACATAATTGTTTACCACCATTCCACACACTGAAAGGCTATTTAAGAAGGAATTCCCTGGAGGTCCAGTGGTTAAGAATCTGCCTTGCAATGCAAGGGACATGGATTCGATCCCTGGTCCAGGAAGATTCCACATGCTACGGGGCAGCTAAGCCCACGCACCACAACTGCTGGGCCTGCACTCTCGAACCCTCACTCTACGACGAGAAGCTACCGCAAGCAGAAGCCTGTGCACTGCAGTGAAGAGTAGCCCTGGCTCGCCCAACTAGAGAAGACCCACACACGCACAGCAACAAAGACCCAGCACAGCCATAAATAAACAAACTAGTTTAAAAAAATTTTTTTAAGTGTATTCAGGTTGTTAGGAGTCTCAACCCTGAGATAGAGTCTAGTTATAGGCATTATTTTAGAAAGTTCATGCCCTTTTGAATTTTATCTTTTGAAATGGATTTAGTGATAGAAAACTGGGAGCCTGGCACATAGATATTCAGTTTGAGTGAATGTGTGCCTTGTTATGTATGGATACCGCAGCCCAGAGCCATTATTTTTATTTTAATGGTGGATAGCACTAAAATGTCTCTGGCTGACTTATATTTAGCCTTTAGAACAAGAATTTCTTGGCAGTCATTTAAATATATTAAACTGTTGTCAGCAAATATTTTACCTTTAGCTTAACTCTTTTCTTTGCTCTATTCACTGTCAGCTAATATATTTTGTCAGGAACAGTTTGTCTTACTTGGATTCTAAACAGACCTTATCTAGATAGACTGAGATCAGTACAGACACAACAGAAATAAATACAAAAAGGGAAGTGTTCTGTGGAGTTTTGTTTCCTACCTTGTCTGAAGGGAAGCAATGTAGTAGTTAAGAGGGAAGAGTGTAGTATAGTGGTTAAGGGTCAGAATCTAGGTTTAGATATCAGCTTTGCCACTTGCTAATTTTAAAAATGACCTTGAACAAGTCACCTTTCTAATCATTAATCATTAATTTCTTCATCTGTAAAATGGAGGTAAGCAGAGTAGTGACCTCAGGTTGTTAAGAGAATTAAGTATTCTTGAAAACAGCAAAATGAAATGCTTAGTAAGTGTTCTATTTAGAGTACCACTTCTGTTACCTGCCTTATAAATGTAAGCTTTGTAACATTGGTGAATTTGAATAAGGAGTAAATTCAGGCTATATGCCAATTTTCATAAGGAGAAATTTGACATTTGTTTTAAAAAGTCTTTTTCATAAGGTTTCAGGCCTATTTAGAGTTCCTAGTTCTTCTCGTTCATTTTCTGATTGATTTACCTTCACTCCACTTAGAATTTAAATCGAGTGGGTTATTTTTTTTAATGTATGGATGTGTACACTTTTCATGTATAAATAACTATTTCATTTTCTAAATTATGTTTCCCCCAAAATTGGCTCAACTAAAATTTCTGACTTCTTCAGAATTCATCCAGTTTATCTTAACCTCTTAGAATTAAAAATTATTTGCTAATATTATTTGTAATTTAAAAATTTAGAAAGATGGAAAATGGTTTACAAACTGCTGGCATTGTCTTAGTTTTGAAAAATGACTGACTTCGGAGAAAAATAAACTTCGAGGTTCTTTAGCTTAGGCTGCTGTGGCTATGGCTGTGGACACTTTGAAGCTTGACTTCTGACTTTTAGCTAATTTTAAAAGCATATTTTCAGCAAGGTATGTTTTAAGAACATGAAAGTTAAAATCAGTACAGCCTTTTTGTCCTGTCACTACCATTTATGTAGTAATGATCCCGTTGCTGAGTTTCCTGGTGCCCCACACATTTTAAAGGGTGTTTTTTTTTTTTTTTTTTTAATATTCAGGTTGTCTTTGAACAACTTCCCTCAATCTCTGTCTCCTTCCTTCAAGTGTGACCACTTGCATTTGGCAGATCTTTACACACAGGCATACAGATAGAGTTGATTCCCACAATTCACAATAATATTCTATACAGTTACCTGTAACCCTGAATTTGTTTAATACTGACCCATTGCTCCTATGGAAAATACCAGAGTTAGGGTCCTGCAAGCCTCTTGTCACAGAATTTTTTCAACTAATTAATATATAATGTTGTTTTGTTACAGCAGGAACATACCTTACTTACATATTTATGTTGTTGATTCATTAACATTGAACTCATGCCAGTGGCACTGTATCTCACCCTGAGCAAAGCTTATCTAATGTGTATTTTCTTCATAAAGCACATCACAGCCTTCTTGCACTTAGGAACACTAGCCATCACTTCAGCACCTCACTTGGGGGCCATTGTAAGCAGTGAAGTCACCAACAGAAAACACAAACTGCGAAGAACATGACACCAAGTAGATGGTGAGAAGAGCACTTGTTTATAGTCTGAGAGGGGAAACAAATGGGCAGGGCACTAACTAGTTTGACCTCAGTTGAGAACGTATATTTACATGTGGCCGCTGAGATTTTTTTGCCACTTGGTGCCAATCACTGTCTGTGATTGACCACAAAAGTGGCACAATACCGATTTAGGGATTACAAATTTAGCAGGTAGACAAACGCACAATATGAAATCTGTGAATAATGAGGATCAACTGTATACGTGTACACACACACATACAGATGTTTGGTTTTATGTGTTCTGGTTCTATTTATTATGTAATATAAAAATGTGTATTCTCCACATAACTCTTTAAAATTTAACAATGTGGCTTGGAGATGCTTATGTGAAACTATACTAGATTTATTGTATTTGTAAGTGATACACAATGTCCCATAATAGGGATCTACCATAATTTAACCATTCATCTAATGATAGTGTAAATTTCACGTTCCTTATTGGTAAATGGTGAATAAAAATAAAAGATAGGTTTTCTATTTAATAAGTACTCAAATACTTGATAAAAATAAATAAATGAGCTTTAGAGTTAGACAGACATGGATTCACACTCCATTCTCTTTCCTTTCCAACTGTGATACGTTATTGAATGACTGAATCTCTCTCAAGTGTCTCATTTGAAATTGGAGTTTATGGTAACTGCTTCATATGATTTTTGTGACAGTGAAATGTGGTCATACATGAAGAACCCAGCAGGTAGTAGGAGACTGAGTGTTTATTTCCTTCCCTCCTACATCATTTGATCTCATGAAAATGATATTATAATTACTACCACAGAATCAATGTCCTCTCTTAAAAATACAATATACCACAACATTTTTTTATACCACAACATTTTTACAAATAAAACAAAGGTGGTAAATGCCCTGAAGTTGAATGTGAACAGAAACAAACATGTTTATCAAATTTGTGACATAATCAGACAATAGGGGAAAAAAGAGAATTAAGTCTTTTAAGTACAGCTTAAACTGTATACTCTCAGTGAAGTATATTCTAAAGATAGCAAAAGCAAGGAAATCTTGAATTTTGCTGGTACTGATTTGGGTATAGTAATTCTGGAACTTCTTTTGTGTGTGTTTTAGGTTGAGCAAATGAATACATATGATGATATTGCTGAGAGAGATGGTTTCCCTAGTAGGAGAAAGGAGATATAAATATGGAATGAAATAAGGAAAGGAAGAATCCCGTGAGGTTCCTTAAAAAATATTAGCAGTAAAAGCATGGAATAGTAATTTTATTCTTTTTAAAAGAGATATGTGTATTATATGTGTACATATATATAAGTCCTAGAAACAGCACCACTGATCTTGGTTTGTAAAAATCATTTGCCACTAAAAGAAATTAGAGCTGTTAGGGAAAATGATAGATTCCAAAGCTGTGTAAAGATAAGCTTGGAGATCCTACTGTGCCAGAAAGCGAGGAGGTACTCAAAAAGTAATGGAGTAAGTCAGAAAGAGAAAAACAATTATCATATATTAATACACATATATGGAATCTTGAAAAATAGTACTGATAAACCTATTTGCAGTGCAAGAATAGAGACGTAGATTTAGAGAGCAGACCTGTGGACATGCCACGAGAGGGTGGGATAAATTGAGAGGATAGCATTGACATATATGCAGTGCAATGTGTGAAACACTGGGAAGCTGCTGTATGGCACAGGGAGCCCAGCTCAGTGCTCTGTGCTGACCTAGAGGCTGGGATGGGGGTGGGGGCAGGAAGCACAAGAGGGAGGAGATACACGTATAGTTCCAGCTGATGCTTCTTGTTGTACGGCAGAAACCAACACAATATTGTAAAGCAATAACCCTCCAATTAAAAATGTTGCTTCCATCCTCTGGGAGGACATTCTTCTGGACTATCTGAATTTTCACTCAGTTCTTTGAGACTTCTTCCAGCTCTCAGTGGCATAATGATTTTATACTGATTTCTAAGTAAGTGTAAGTGTCAGTCGCACAGTCACGCCCAACTCTTTGTGACCCCATGGACTGCAGCCCACCAGGCTCCTCTGTCTGTGGGATTTTCCGGGCAAGAATGCTGAAGTGGGTTGCCATTTCCTTCTCCAGAGGATCTTCCCGACCCAGGGAACGGACCCAGGTCTCCTGCACTGCAGGCAGATTCTTTACTGACTGAGCTACAAGGGAAGCCCACTGCTTTCTAAAGACCCCTTTAATTTTTATTAGATTTTTATTATCAAAACAGTTTTAGTGGCCAAAAACATTAAAAAGAAAAGAGATGAAAATTCCTCAGTGGACTAGAAGAGGAAAATGCTTACAAAGAAAGGAAGAGAAATCAATATTAGTTACTAAAATACTAATCATTCTGCTGGGTGGTATTCAGATAAGTGCACTTAATCTGTACTGTAAAGGTTATGACATAAACAGGATTATCACAGATTTGTAGCTGAGGAAACAGTTGTAGAAAGGCTGCTTACTTTACGTAAGATCATACCATTGCTGTGTCGCAGAACTGGAATCAGAGCCCATTGCTCTCCAGTTTCAAAGCCTGATTTGGTTTTGATTTTTCCATTATACATTGCTGCTTTTGTCAACTAGCTTTACTGTTATGTGTAGAGCGTTAAACACAGTGGATGAGTTTCTTTATTATCTCTCTTTCACCAGGCTTTTCGGACGTGGATCACACCTATGCTCAAAGAACTCAGCTCTTTGACACCTTAGTAAATTTCTTTCCTGACAGCATGACTCCTCCTAAAGGCAACCTGGTGGACCTCATCACACTGTGACTGAAGAGTCTCTGGACAGAACTGGAGCACAGGAGTCTGCTTTTGGTATTCTGGATTTCAGCTCTGTTGACTGACAGTTAGGCTGCAGTGACTGAGGACTGCACCAGAGTTTTGAAGGGATCTTTGCTGTCACAAGTTTTAACCCTCTTCCTTCACACCTGACCTTGACCCCGTCGTCCTCATCCCATTCCTAAATTAGGCTAATAAAGTGAAATTGGTATATACTTTCCATTAAATATATATTTTTTCTTTAACTTTTAAGAATTCATGAGTATAAAAGAAAAAAATAATCAGGCAGTATACCCTTTTCTGATTTTTATTTCATTTTTCTAAAATTGGGACAAGTAAGCCGTGTTCACGGACTCAGTGCTACAAGGATTGGGATTTTGTTGTTGGCTTGTTTTGCCCTTTCTTTCTTTTTCTTTTCTTCCCATTTCACTTTACCTTACATCACCCAACTGCTTGTAAGTGATTTATATCATCTGTTACCTCTGTACTTCATTCTTAACAGTATATAGTTCTGTAGGGCAGTTGCTGTATGTTTAAGTGATATATGTGTCTTTGTTGACTAGAGTCTTGTATTACATTACACAGTAGGAGGGACAGAGGGCTCCTTGTCATAGAACTAAAAGGCAAAACCTGAGACTGATCCACGTACTTATCTAAGATTGGTATATAGTATTCCTATAATGATACATTTTGTAGTGATTATTACAGAACTTTGAGTCACAGAAACCTTAAACCGAGGAGAGAATATACTTCAGAACCTTTAAGGGCCATTCTCAAAATTACCAGCAGGAGGATTCTGGTTGCAACTGGTACATTCATTGATACTGTTCTGGAAGAAAAGGACTCCTTCCCCTGGCAGAGCTATTCAGGGCCAGGGCTTCAGTTTCTTCTGTATGCTGTCAGTTTCTTCCTACAAATGCTATCTGTTTATAGCGTTTCCATTTGGGAGAATGGGTTCCAGAGCTGCGTTTTTTCCATACACATTAGCTCCCTACGTCTGCTTCTATATACTGATATTTTAAAGAATAATGGTTTGTAGTCCAGTGGACTACAACTGACAGGCATTTCATATAACACATAGACCAGGCTTTTTTTAATAGAGAAAAAGAAAAATAATGGTGCAAATATTTTTTTATTTAGAAGAAAGGCAGTTCCACAGTTCCTTTTGTTGTGAAGATTGGAGGCTTGTATTCCATGAGGTGCTGTGGAATGTGGCATAGGAAACTTAAACCTGGCCAAGAAGTATGCTGTATGCAACTGATATCTACCAGACTTAAAGCAGACTGAGTATAATAAATGTCTACCAGTCCAATGGCTCTTCCAAGTGAATGCCTTCAGAGAATTTAGTATGTCCCAAGTAGCAAGGTTAGGCCTCACCAAAGAAGAAATTGATTTGCACTCTTGAAGAGTCTCATGTATAAGAATGAGACTTTGAGATCCCTCTTCAGTTAGTCATTATTGCATGATTTCTCATCTTTTGGAGATGGGTAGAAATATATCTCTCCTACTCCTAGCCTTGAATCTTGGAGTCCTTGGCTTTTCAAGCATTCCAAAGCAATCAGTAGTGATTTATAAAACAATTAGATTTATGAAAGATACAGTACATAATTCAGGAAGTACCGAACTATGTAGCTGCAGAATAACCCATTGACTTTACAGGTGAGCAAGTAGAATCTACTTACTACTTATACAGTTCCTTAAAAGATTTCCCTAAGTGACAGTCAAGAACATAAAACATTATTGTTCATATTATAATCTAGTGAAGTCTTTTTGAGGAATCAAGTACAAATCAGTGAGTTGATAGGAAAGAACTTGGAAAGAATTTCTAAATTTAAAAGCTCTAGTTTTACTCACTGTGATTTCTGGCACTTTTAAAGACAGTAACCAAATGAAATTCTGCTCCCCTCCACCATTTATTTTTTTTATTTATTTATTTATTTTAATTTGAGGATAGTTACTTTATTATGGTGGTTCCCCCCGCCCCGCCCCCCGCTTTTTTTTGGCCATTTTTTTTCCTGTAGTTCTTTAGGTTCCGTATTTGAAGGAAACTTAGTTCTTGGACTCAGTTATTTTGTTTGCTTTTATTTTTTTCCCTAACTGACTTTCTACTGATTGTTTTCTAAATACTCTTGTTCTAATTTCATCTTTCCTCACTTTAAGTGAAACCTTTTCTCTTTTTTTCACTTCTATATATATTTATCACTAACGTGTTAAAATAGGATTGAGTCATAGCAAACCATTTAGTGTTGCTTAAGTGACATAGACTGTATTTAGGAAGTTATTGACTAGGTAAATCAGAATTTGTACCCTGGGGCAGTGCTGGTAATGATTGCAGGAGAATGTAGGGCTTCATTATACCCACCAAGATTGACACTCTGCTCACTTTTGACATCTGAACCCTGATGTGTAACTTGTTTATATATTTAGTGAAAAGCTACATGTATTTCCAAGTATTCTAGTAGTATACAATTTAATTTGGTATTTATATACATTGTTCAAGTAGCCAAATATCTATGCTTTACTACTTAAAAATCCTTTTATCCTAGCTTACTGAGCCCCCATTGAGACACCCTGGTGCTAGATGCGTTCGTTAGTGGAGTACAGTTTGCTCAGTTTCCTTACCCCTGACTTCAGCCTCATCCCCATTTCTCCTTTTTCCACTGGAATATATTATTCCAGAATAATAAACTAGAAATAGACTAGGCTCTAACACTATCTTCAGTGCTTGTACCTCGTGATAAATTAATTATCTGATTTGTAAGATACTTCCAAAATGCACTTGGATCTTGTGGAATGACAGAGACCTCATGTGGCCAACCTGAATAATTCACATGTATTGGCCTCCTGTGAAGCAAAGGAATTGAGACTTGGGTGCCTCGCTCTGTGCTAAAGCTGACAGTATTAACCTTTAGCAAGATTGTCTTCTAGACCTGGTTTTCTTTAAAACTGATAGAAAACATTAGAAAGTTAATACACTGATTTATCACAGAAAAGCATGTTGTGTTTAGAGCTCAGTGTTTTAAGATTATAAAACTACATTCATCAGTGAAATATGTCTTGAACATAAATGATTTGCCAACTTATCTTTCTAGTGGATCTCTTCACATCTGCCTTAAAAGTGCTATTTAGAGATACATTAATAGAGTTTCAGATAATAAAACAGTTGTAAAATCTAATTTATAAACAGAAACTAGTTTGAGACACAGTGCTAGATTGTGAATGATACTTAATGGCTCAAAAGCACTTATAAAGCAGTGTGGTTCTGATTTTGTTTTCTGAATTAAACTCAGTGTCATGTAAGGAGTTACCCTATAATTATTCTTAACACAAGATGAAATTCATTAGGTAACTGTGGGGCGTTTGATTATTTCCTAGCTGAATGTCGTGCTACCTCTTTAGCTGGTTGGGTGTTACAAAGCACTTGAGAATTACAGTTTGAAATGATTTCTATGGGAGAGGATCATACAATGTGTACTTTAAACATCATCAAGCTATTAAAAAATATACCCTTTGTAATCTTTTTTTTTTCCCTCTCAAAAAATACACGTTCATACCCCAGTCACTCAGTGGTAAAGAATCTGCCTGCAATGCAGGAGACACAAGAGATGCAGGTTCAGTCCCTGGGTTCGGAAGATCCCCTGGAGAAGGAAATGGCAACCCACTCCAGTATTCTTGCCTGGAGAATCCCATGGACAGAGGAGCCTGGAGGGCTACAATCCATAGGATTGCAAAGAGTTGGACACGATTGAAGCGACTTAGCACATGCAGTTTCAAACTTTTGCAGAAATTCTAGCCTGAACTTTAATTAAGTTTTAAATTCTTAAGATAATCCTTAATCTGAGGTACACAGGCTTCTTAGAAAAAGTTCATAGTTACTAGAGGAGTAGTCATAGAGAGTCTGTATATAACAGTAGTTGTAGATTAGGTCTTCAGGTTCTTTCACTCAAATTTTTTGTATTCCTTATTAGTCAAATAGCATTATTCTTTTGCGATTTTTGACTATGGCCTATATCTCCCTGTGGTTTGTATTAATGCTGAAATGATATGGGTGCCCCAAACTTCTAATCTGGAGGTAATTCAGTTGAAGGTGAAAATTTTGATGTTTGTTGAAATAATTAGGAGCCAGCTAGATCAGCTGATGATATCAGTCAGCACTGTTTGTTTTGACAGGGAGAACTCATAACTACAGTTATTGATTTCTTCACTAAATGCTCTTTTTATTAAAAAAAAAATGCTGTCTTAAGAGATTTTATTTATACATAATTTTTAAACCTTGATTTCTTCCTATCCCCCAAATACTATGAATTATGCTTCCATTATTTTTCTTAGCAATTATAACTTTATTCGGGGCTTTTTCAGCCCTAGACTTCCTGGGTTTTCAAAATCATTCTGAAGCAAACATGCTCTTTTATCCTTGATAATGACAATAGATTAGTGAAATTTAAAATCATATGTTATTAAAGAATTTATAATGTTCAGACACTGCTATAAAAGTGCTTGAATCATTTTCATTTGGGGGATAGTAATATGGCTTATAGCTTATAGCATTCTTTAAATGAAGAGCCAGTGTTGCTTTGCCTGGCACTAAGAAGTATAGTTATACTATAGATGAGGTGCAAGTTTCATAGCAGAGCTCATGGAATTTAGCACATCACCAGAATTTTCATTTGCCTGTTGTCTTTGTATTTCTTTGCCTCCTTCCCCCTATTCTTAGAGCCTCCCTGGTAGCTCAGCTGGTAAAGAATCTACCTGCAATGCAGGAGACCCCAGTTCGACTCCTGGATCGGGAAGATCCCCTGGAGAAGGGATAGGCTACCCACTCCAGAGGTCTTGGGCCTCCCTTGTGGCTCAGCTGGCCTCCCTTGTGGCTCAGCTGGCAATGCTGGAGACCTGGGTTCGATCCCTGGGTTGGGAAGATCCTTTGGAGAAGGGAAAGGCTACCCACTCCAGTATTCTGGCCTGGAGAATTCCATGGTATAGTCCATGGGGTTGCAGAGTCGGACACTGAGTAACTTTCAGTTCCCTATTCTTACCTCCCCTGAGTAGCACTGATTTTCTGCTAAAGTTGAATTTTGTGTTAAGAATTGACTTTCAATTTCTGAGATAAGTGAATATCAGGAATAGCTTTAATTGCCATGAAATGATTGGTATTCTTTTTTTTTTCTTAAAATAGTACAGGGACTTCCCTGGTGGTCTAATGTTTAAGCTTCCGTGCTTCCAATGCAGAGGGTGCAGATTCGATCCTTGGTCAGGGAACTAAGATCCCCACGTGCCTCTTGGTGTGACCAAAAAAAAAAATAAATTTTTAAAAGTGTAGTACAGTCTTATAAATGTCTCTTCCCCTTAAGTATGTAAATTTAGTGAATTCCCTGGTGGTCCAGTGGTTAGGACACCACATTTTCACTGCCAAGGCCCTGGGTTTGATCCCTAGTCAAGGAACTAAGATTCCATAAGCCATACCACATGGCCCAAAAGAATAACAACAACAAAAACAACAAAGAATGTGAATTTAGCTCAAATTTTAAATAGCTAAATCCTACCCAGTCATTGCCAGTGATAAATCCTGTAAATTCTCTGACAGTAGATTTACAGCCCTTAACCTAAGGAGCCATTAGAAATGATAGTAAACCAGATTTTCTCGTAGAACACAGAGATGCCTTTGTGGGAATCTGTATTTTTTTTTTCTCTTAGAACTCTGAAGTTACAGATCTTGAACTCCAGTTCAATTCATAACGTAAAAACCTGAAAATCAAAGGGTAATTCTAGTTTATCTTCCACAGTAGCCATTTTCTGGAAGTAAGACTTCCAAATACGTACTATGGTGTCCTCAAACACTGCCTAGCTTTATTGTAAACACAGTGTTACGTGGATATTACCTGAGAGCCACAGGGTTAGCAACAATAAAGGGGGAAATGTTGAGTAAGGAAATAGACCAGTTGTATCACTTGGAATTATGAACTACTTTGTCTTCTCTTTCTTTTTATCTGCTGTTGAAACAGTTTTGATGAACTATTAAACAATTATATGTAATGTCCTGTTTTGACTGTTTGGCATTTTCACTTGAAAGTATTGAACTTCAGGAACAGATCTATATAGGAGATTTGAGGGTTTGTTAGAGAAGGAAAACTAGAAGCTTTTTGCCCATGGATTTGAAGGTCCACAGATCTAAATGAGAAAGAAAGTTCTTCGTTTCTAACCATAAATTAATCTATTGCAGTGCTGAGAAGAAGCCTGTCAAAAGGGATGAAAGCTCAGTTATTCTGAACAGTCTTTAGAAAGCGGCATTTCTTGGTTAGTTGCTTTTCTCACTGTCCCAAATAGCTGATGCAGATCTTGAAACAGAAAATCCAGTTATAATGGGCTCTAGATCTTAAAGTAGGTGAGCAGTTTCTTATATACAGCCAGTTCCTTGATAAGGATCCAGAGGAAAAACCAGCAATAAAACATTTTAACACACAAATTTTGGGGGCTCCCAGGGAACTTGTTTTTTTATCAAGTTTAAGCTGTTGCTGCACACAGCTCTGTACCATCTGGGATGCTAGCATTCACAGCAGTTAGTCTGGATATCTGAGCTGTCTGCCACGCGAATACCAACCTGAAAAGATCGTCATTCTTCAGTTTCATTCAGTGCTTAATGAATGCAAAATTAATTGGCAGAAAGGAAAAACACTGTGTGATGTACTGAACAGGCCTTTGTGCATGATTAAGGAGTTACTCAAGTAGCCAATTTTGAGCTTAATTTCTCTCCTTTTGTTAACAAATCTCAAGAAAACCTTTGTTACAGTTCAGCTAGTGTCATGTGGTTGGCATTCATTTTCTAGCCCTTTAGGAAGAAAATTATCATTTCATGCTTAACTTCTAACCCATACAGAATTGAACTGATATCAGTTTAGTTTCCGTGTTTTAAAATAAATAAATTATACATACTCTAGAAAGTCTCTGTTTATTCAACTTTGCCAGGAAGTAAATGAGTTCTGGGCTTGGCATTAGGAGTACTTAATAATTTTGGTTTGTTCTTTAGGTTTCCTCCCCATCTGTGAAGTGACTGCATTAGAGAAAGTAGCTAGAATGAGTTTAATTCCACGGTAACTGGCAGAGCTCTGTAAATTCATTTTGCAGCAAAGGAGATCAGATTTTGGCAAGTGACTGTTTCAGCATGTTGCCTTGTAGTTGGCTGTGTTTACCTTCTTAAGGTAAAAGGCGGGGAAACAGGACAGAATGATGGACATGAGTCTGAGTGAACTCCAGGAGTTGGTGATGGACAGGGAGGCCTGGCGTGCTGCGATTCATGGGGTCACAAAGAGTCGGACACGACTGAGCGACTGAACTGAACTGAACATTTTTAAAATTGTGTACTTTAAAAGTCTTAGGATACTTGCACCTTTATAAAGACTTAGCTTAAATTCACTTGGCTTTTCTGGAGACGCTGGTTTGATTCCTGGATCTGGAAGATCCCCTAAAGAAGGGATAGGCTACCCACTCCACAGTGTTCTGGCCTGGAGAATTCCATGGCCTGTATAGTCCATGGGCTCGCAGAGTCAGATACGATTTACACATACACATTAGCTATAAACCTCAAATTTGATAGTAGAATATCAAAGTCTAAAAGTTTAAATGTGAGCAATCTTCTGTGGAGAAGCTATGTTTTTAACAGTCATGTATGTAGTCTCCTTTTTGAGATTTTTTTTTTCCTTTCCCAGAAAAATGATTTTGGTAACCAGTTTTAGAACAATTTTTCCCTCAATTGTAAACCACACATTTAGAGAAATAAAAGTGGACTCACTTTCTTAAGCATTACATTTAGCCTAACCAAGATACACTGTGATTGTGTTATTCTTTAAGACAGCTTGCTTTTCTGACTTGTCATAAAATATCTTTTGAAGTGAACAAATTAAATAATATAGTATTAATTTTCCGTATAGCTCAGTTTAGAAACTGTAAAGAGACATTTTTCTGTGAGCAGATTCTTTTATGGAAATAGGTTTTTGTTTATAATGAGATTTCTTCCCACAGCTGAGTCTGCAGCCTCAGAAGAAGAGTATAGGAAAACTTAGGGCCTCCTTTTCTTGTGTTGGTCTTGGCAACAAACAATATTCCACCTTTTCAATGGAAAAGATGGGAGGTTGGGGGGGTTATGAATGCAGCTTGGGAAAGATGTTAGAGTTTTTTTTTTTTTGTCAACTCTTAGAAATTAGAAGTATCTCTTGGCCAGAAATTAAGATGCATTTAGATAAAGATAGAGCTAGATCCTCAGAACCAAAGTTGGACTGCAGATTAGGTTGAGCAGAAAGGTGCAGCTCATCCACAGCCAGTAGAATCTGTCTTTCTGGATCTGCTTATTGACGCTGTGGATAGTTCCTTCTCTCTGTTAGAACATCTCCCAGACTGGAAACATGGTGTTAGAGCAGCCAGCTCATCTGAAAGTTGAAGAGTGTTAAACATCTCTAATGGGACTTTTAAATAATAACATTTATTGGTTTTGTATTATGTTTATCATAGAAATTTAGAAAATTACAGAGTGTGAAGAAGGAAAGCCACTCTTATTTAACTGTTGAGACTTACTCATTTTACTTTACTTCTCTTACCCTAACATGGTAAAGACCAGGAAAAAAATAAAAAATCTTGACACAGCCATTCCATTGTCCACAAGCATTTTTCCTTTAAAACATTATCCTTTTTAGATAAGCCATCTGAAAATAATTGTTGAAATGTAATTTTTAAGCCTAAACTATAGATATAAGATACTACCCAAAAGCTATATAGGGAGCTGCCTTGTTCAGGTCATTTGAAATTTTATCTCTAAGATTAATTTGAATTTTAAAACGCTTTATGTACCGTTATAGACATTTGGAGCATATTCATAACAAAGAGCTTTCTGTTTAGATGGACTTTATTTTAATATAATTAAACTCACACCTAAGAAGGATAAGGTACTTTTCAAAGGCCAAGGGAAAAGCAGAGAAGAGCAAAGCAAAAGAAAAGAGATGAACATAAGTATATAAATAAGGAGTCCTCGACACAAGATTTCCCTTACCATGCTTAGCAACTATCTCTCCAAAAATGTATTTCTCTGGTTATCAGCTAAGATTTAGGAGCTTTGTATTTCATGAGAGTCCTTTTCTTAATGTATGAAGGAAGAAACTGCAACCTTTCAGGGTCCTACCCCTTGGCCTTTACTCTCCTCTTCTGTAGCAACACGGATCCTGTAGTGGAGATCATGAGATAGGTCTGGAACCCCTGGCATGGGCCAGCTAGAATGTTTAAACAGAAACGTTTTGGGGGCATCAGGTATCCTCTGACATCATTAGTGTTCTACATTGCTGGGCTCTGTTGAGTGTGCTCTGTAATCTTCCTCACCCCGCTCATGATCCTCTGTTTTATCTCACTTTTGCCCTCAGTATGGACTTTTTAGGGTTTTGTTTTCTTTCTTAGTATGAGTAATGTTCTGATCCCAGGTTTGGTGAATGTGTTAACACTGCTTTGTGAATAAATAGATGATCTGCTGAACAGTCGCAGTTGTAGAATTACGTTGTATGTAATGTACATATGGAGAAAGAATGTATTTTGTTCATTTTCTTAATAAAAAGTTATATATGGACACTACAAGCTATTTCTTGTGTTTGGTAAAACTTGTTTTGAAGTCAACTTTTGAAATACCTACATACTTTGTAAATACTTTTACAAAGTTAATATTTTCCCTCAAATAGGTGAGTTTTATTCAGGCAAATTATATACACTGTAGAAGACCTTGTTTTCAGTGTTGAAATGACGCTCTGGTGGATCTTACTGAGTTTCTAGGGGAAGTTTCCTAAAGAGCACTGGTAAGTGACTTCATAAAATGGTGTTTTCTTCGTCTGCTGTTAATGACCAGTCCTACTTTATCCGTTTTGTAAATCTGGACTTGGGTTTCCCAGGTTTTCTTTAAGTGGGGGCATGCTTGTACAAGTTAGGAGCTAGAAGGAAAAAAAAACTGAACTGAAAATTAATTGTAGAAAAGATAATAAAGAGAATCTGAAGGCTGGTAAAATTCTGGATCCCTGTCTCCAAAGAAGGGGAAGAAATTTTAAGGGCTGATCCTTGAAAAAAATAAACTTAGAAATATGCTCAACAAAGATAACGGATTGTTTGGGCTGAGTTGTATGAGCTTTCCAGACAGACTCTTACAAGGAGCTTTCCTCTTGGCCCTTTCTATCTCCTGGTCTGGTTTACATTTTTCTTGGCTTTGTGTGTGATTCTGTATTCTGGTGTTAGTTGTCCACTGATTTTATTCAAAATAGGGATTATGTTCTCTCACTTTACAAATCAAAAATAATCCATTTTACTAGAGTGTGCTTTGAGCATGGCCTGTAAGTAACATTTCTCTGTTTTCAAAACAGGAAAACAGTGAGTGGTGATAAGGTAAGGAATTGGCCTTTCCTGGGTTAATCCTCTAGAGAATTAAAAGGATGGAAATGTGGGTCACCACCTCCTCTCCCTTGAGGTATTTGTCATCTGGTGGGAGGGGAGCAGTCAGCAGAGAAGGCTTCGTGTTTAACACAGTTGAGACGGTAGCTGCTCCCATATCAAGTGTGGATGAAGGCCGTCAAGTTACATTCTGTCCAGAAACATTCATATTACAAGGAAGAAAGAAAGAAAAGCTATAGTAGAAGTAGCTTTCCTACTGTTGGTCTGTCCACTGCCAGGCTAGTAAGTCTGATGTTTGGCAAAACTTCAAGTGGGAGGTTAGGACATTGGGTATAATGTCTGTAGCACATGTTATCTACCTGCCCTCTGAACTCGGGCTGTAAGGATGGGTGGTCCAGGGCAGGAGTCAGGAATCCTAGGCTCGTATCTAGATCCACCAGTGACTTTTGTGTAGCACTGGGCACAGTCTCAACTCCTTTGCCTCACCTTCCCTTTTAAGTAAATGCTGGTAAAGACCCTGTTTGCTAGGGTCCCAGTGACTTTTTAATCTATAAGATGCCAAGGCCATTGAAAAATACTAGCTATCTCAGTACCACCTATGTTAACTATAGTGGCTGTCCTGTTCTTTAATTTTTTCACCCTTAGGATTCAAAGTAAATATGCGGTTTGGGAGGGAGCTTATAAAATGGAGACTTAGAGTGACTAAGAGGCATAACAAATTAAAAATGACAACTGAGAGTGCCTCTTGGTTGGCAGGGCAGGGAGCAGGGTGAATGACCTCTTCAGGAAGAGAATGGAGTCATAGGTCTTTGTGACCATGATAAACGATGAGTCATTCTCTTAGAACAGTGTACCTTGAGCATGGCCAGAGGCCTTCCTGAGTTCTTGGTACTCCTCCTTTCTGTATTCTTGGCACACTCTTAAAGTTAACCTCAAAATACCCCTGGCCCAACTCTGGCAGCCTTAAGGATGTTAACTGCCTTTCGGAACTCCCATGTAAAGGGAAAATCCTATTATAATTGCATTCTGGAAACATACTTTGTTGTTATTGGAACACAAGCATCAATATGGTGTTGAGAGAATGTACAACTTGGGAGGGAAAAGATGTAGATTCGAGGCCTAGTGGTACATTTAACTAGCTGTGTGATCTTGAGAGAATCCTCAGTTTCTGTCCCCAGTTTCCTTATCGGTAGAATGGTGACAACTCCTAAATAAGATGTGTAAACTGTAAGATGCCAGGCAAACAGAAGAGACTGCTGTATAGCCAAGTATGAGCATGGACCAGATTCACCTGTTTCCCTGCAGCAGATTAGGAATGATAAAGTTTTCTTCTTGCAGTGAAGAAACATGTCAGTAGATAATTACCACCCCAAGAGACAAAGAGAATCAGAATCATCTTTGAGCAATTCCTTTCCTGAACCTCCTTCATCTTCACTACATCTCTGGGTAAAGAATCCACCTGCTAACACAGGAAATACAGGAGGAGGTGGGTTTGATCCCTGAGCCAGAAGATCCCCTGGAGGAGGAAATGGCAACCCACTCCAGTATCCTTGCCTGGAGAATCTCAGGGACAGAGGAGCCTGTGCTGCATGGGGTCTGAGTCTGACATTACTGGGCATGCTCGCATATCTCTGGGTAAGGGACAGGCACAGGCTTCTGACAAGTAAACTGATCCTTTTATTGGCAGACAGAATCCTTTAATTTTTTTTTGTATTTTTATTAATGTTTGCCTTGTCCTTAAAACTGTTTCATACCTATCAGGGTTCAGCAGCCCCCTTGGGATCTTTGGTGGTGGGTGAGTCACAATTTTTTCTGAGGCAAATGAAGAGAAGGAAGAGGGGAAAACACTGATAAATGTGTTGTGAGGGAAATGGGGCACTTTGGGTTCTCCTCCCTAAGGCAGCCTGAGATGATCTGGAGAACTTGGCATCATCGCCAGAACCCCTTTGTCCTTCCTCTCGCTTCTGTCCTTTTGCTCTGGGCCTGTGCAGTTAAGCAGGCACCACTACGCAGAGGGTCTTCAGTGATGAGCCATGTGCGCAAGTGAAGAATGGAAGCCAATCAGAGCAAAATACTAGCGCTTGAGCCAGCTTAGACAAAAGCAGTTTAATTGACAGTATACAACTTTCCAAAATATACTTTTGTAAGAAAACAGCAATAAGTAATAATCTTTACAAACAAGTTTCTCAGTAAATTCCAGTGTACTTTAGACCCCTGTCCACCAAGACACAGCTCTCCCAGTCTCCTGAGCAAACTCTTTTAACATTCACTAATTTTTTTAAAAAGACATGGAGCAAATAGTAATCCCCTCCTTTGACTCAGGGTAGGATTTTCACCAAACCTGAGTTAATCAGCTAATGACAATGATGGAAGCCATTGCTTTACTCTCGCCCCCTGTGCCTTCCCATCTTGTTCCCTTTGATCCTTAGTCCTATATGTAGAAACTATTCAAAACTATTCTTGGCAGAACAAAATTGTTCATTTAAGTCTTAGATCTAAATAAGCCACAGACCAGTAAGGTTCCTGTTTTTGTCTTCATGCTCTCCCTACGCTTGCTGCAGATCTGTCCTTGGTATCACTCTCCTTAATTTGTTGGTTTCTTCCTGAAGCACAGAGCACTGGACAGTCTTCCAGTCCAGGTTTTAAGCCTGTTTTCTGTCACTAAATACATGAGTTTCACCAGGTCACTTTATCTTTCTGGGCTTCAGACTCTTCTTCTGTTAAAAAAATAAAAGATTGGACTGGGTTCTAAAACCCCTCTATGACTAGAGAGTCTCTTCCCAACCAGTGCATATTGACTACAACCCTTATTGTAACGTGCTGGGACTTCATGGGGAGGGGATGAGGATCATATTTAAAAATAAAAATGCCCAGTCTGCAAGACAAATACTTCATCATCAGCCTGTCTCGTATTTCATTTTTCATTAAAGAAAAACAAAAGCTAGTAAAATAGACATTTACATTCCTGTTTAGAGGGAAAAAAGCCTTCTCTCTTAACAAAGGTTTTTTTCGAAGTATATTCACTCAAAGCAGTGCGGGGTGGATTAACATGTGGCTGTTGTATTTACATTTTCAAAAAATACATATATGTGTATCAGCTGGAACTGGTTTTTCAAAGTTTCTCCAGTATATTGTCAAAAAGATAAAAGCTCAAGAAGTGATTTAAATAAACTTTCTGTTAGCTTTCCTTATCGAGAAGGGAAAGAACAGGCTTGCATCTAGACTAGATTAAACCTGTATCTTGTCCTATGACACGAATATTCTGTGCCCCCCTTCATAAGCATTGCTGCGCCTCTCCCCACTGCCATGACAGTGTGCTTCCCCCTGGATTTCGTCCAGTCATCAGATTCACGGTTTCTGGCCTTTTATGAAGTTTAGGGAAACCAGTGTGCCACCGAAATAAGAGTTTATAATCTCTCTGGCACAGATTGTTTCAAGTCAATGCTGAGTTCTCTCTCTCTCTCTCCTCTCTTAGCCCCAGAATCTGAATTAACTAGATAGCATCCAAGACCAGCAAAGATGTGGGAAGAAGATGACCACTACAGACACGTGGCAATATGGTCTTTGACATAGGTGTCTAGTGGCACGAGCAAGCCAGGGCAAGTTGTTCTAGCTTCTGGGCAACTAGATGCACCCAAAGAAGGAGCCTCTGAACCAGCCCAGAGCTTGTCAAGGCTGTCTCTGGACAGAGCCACAGTCATTCCTCTTGACCAAGCCTCATTTTTACTCTCTGGTCCTTGCCAGTCACCTTCTCGCTCCCCAAGAGGCCTGTGGCTTATGGCCTTTGATTGGCTTCCAGAATGTATCTGCTGTCTCTGTCTAAACCTGGCTGGTGGAATGAGACCCAGAATCAGCAAAGGAGTAATCCAGGCTGGCCTCTCCCATGGTGGCCATGATAGAAACCCACTGGGTAGAAAGAACCAAATGCTGGGTAGGAAAGAAGCAAACATCTTTTCCCAGTGAGACAGCATTTTCCTCTATTTCCCCCCAAACCAGTATTCTCCATCCTGCCAACCTCCAAATAGGGAAGAATCAGGGCAAATACTTCAGGGTCTTTGTTACCTTAGCATCTTTCTAGCTTGTGGGAAACTCACTTGGGGGCCCTACTTGAACCTCTGGCCTTCCTCTTCCCCTTGGTATCAAATGGCTAAAGACTATGAAGAGGGAATTAGATGGCCAAGGAAAGACACAGATTGTCCCCCTAAGATCCTCTCCTTTAAAAAAAATAACCTGTCCCAAAGCAGAGAGCCTATTCTATCAGATCTATCGCAGCCTAGGCCAAGTGACCATTTTAATTCTCCTGAAGCATCTTCCTAGTAGGATCTAGGGGCGTTATGCCTAGCAACAGAGAGACCGTCGGCAGAGTTCAAAATTCCACACAGAATTCCCTCTCCTCAGAAAATCAGATGAAAGCTCGTTGTGCTCAGTCCTCAGGTGCCGTCTATGTAGCTGCTACCTGCTAAGCTCCCTCCAAACCCCTCCACTGGGCAACGGTCGGCACTGTGCTTCCCTGAGAATGCCACCAGAACCTGCAGGAGCGCCGGGCAGCCAGCCCCACTAGGAATACCGAAGAGGGCACATGGCACGGCCTAGCTCCATGCCCGACAGTGAAAGGTTGCTGGGATTCTACTCGGGCTGGCTGCTCCTTACGCAGCTTGAAGTGCACCTCCCCTCCAGGCTCTTCTTGCCCTGTGCACAGAAGACTGGAATCTTCAAACATCTCAATGATTTGAGCTTTGGCCTTTGGCAGTAGAGGGTTGGATTAAAAGAGAAAACTCTTGAGCAACTTGCAAAGCCCCTGAGTATCCTATGAAATGGAAAAGTAAAGCCTGTCCTTCCTGTTTCAGTCGATTGTCTGTTTGGACACCTCTCTGCTGACTGGGCCTGAGGAAGCTCTGTCCTAAAGCTGCTCATTCACGCTGAACCTCAGAGGGAATGACTGAGCTGGGATCTCCTCTCTATTGCATCGGCTGAGCAATGACAATGAAACAGGAAACATCTTGTCTTCGGTAGCTGCTGCAGATTTTAGTCCCTGTGGGGGTGGGAGGCAGGCAGCACTTGGGGAGCCTTGGGGGTATGTGGGGACCCATCCTGGAAAGAGGGGCTTCCCTTTCTCTCTTCATCTGTAGATGGCTGGTGGGCAGACATGTTCACAGGGGGAGTCTTGTGTGCTCTGTCAGTGCCAGCAGATGCCAGGAAACTAGACTCCAGAACAAGGGCCTGAGGGTCATGAATGACCTCTGTTAGTCCCAGAGGCCCTGGAACAGAGTGGGGATGAAAAAACTGAATGAAGGGAGGGAGAACAAAGGGCAGGAACACAGGCAGGCAGACAAGGCCGGCAGACGAGACAGGAACGGGACCTGTCCTTTCAAGGAGCCAGACCCCGTGGAGGCAGGATCCAGCCCCGCTCTGCCCTCCAGCCCATCCACTGATGGGCAGCTTCCACCCCTGCCCGGGGTAGCTCTGGAGGGAGGGCATGGGTGATGCCAGCAGCGTGGTGTGGTGGGAACGGGCACTGGACTGAATGAAGGGTCTCTTTTCATTCCGACATGTCACCCAGTGGCTGTGTGACCTTGACTTTACCCTCTTTAGGCCTCGGTCATCTTGTCTGTGAATGGAGGCTAGTAGATGGTCTCGAAGAGTTCCTTCTATGGCTCTTCCCTGTTCTCCCAGCAGCACTGCACTCAGGCACTAGTGGGTTATTCTACAAGAGGATTCTACACAGAATGTGATTTGTTCAGCTTGAAAAGGGAAAAATTAAGGCCTGTGGGGACTGGGATGAAGGGACCCTCCAAGTCTGCTCTTCTTCCCCAGTCTTTCCCTCTAAGGGGAAGAAGGGTCTTCCTCCTCCCCTTACAAATGGCACTTGAGGTGGTTGGGCTGGAGCTCTGCACCGTCGGAGATGGCCGGCAGCCCCGATTAGAGGTGTGTGTCTTCCTCTTCAGGGTCATCTTTGGTCAGGTTGTCCAGAGGCACAATCCAGCTGTCCCCCAGCTCCCCATTGAGGTTCGCCACCTTCTTCTCCTGCATCTCTGATGAGGTCTCCATCACTTCCAGTGTCGGATTGTCGTGGTAACCATTCTCCACCGTCTGTAGCTCCTCTGTTAGTCGTTGCTAGAGTGACAGAGGTGACCCAAGAAAAAAGGGTAGTTTTTGAGAGTAGTCAGCCTTGCTCTAACCTTAATACTGGCACTTGTTCCCCTATAATTCAGGAACCCCAATTTAGCTAATGTGGACACCAGGCGGTCCTGGAGGCCAATCCTGACGGCTGGCTTGCTTCAGGGCAAGTTTGAGATGAGAACCTGCCCAGTATCCCTAGAATTCCCAGCTGTCCCCTGGTGGCAAATCTGTAACGTCAGCAGAGACGGACTTTGTTCTCCCATCTCCCCTCCTCCACTCCTTCCCCATCAAACCTTCCTCTCAAGGTCCCTCCTCACCACTTCTCTGAACAGGGAAGAACTCTAAGAAAATGCATTTCATCAGGCCCAATGACTAGGACTTCTCTTAAGGCTGAACCTGATGTGTACAGAAACTTTTGCCCTCCCGCTGCAGGTGGAAACCATCTGAAGGGAGCTTTCTCTCCTTCTTTACCCGGGATACAACCTCAGTGGCAGAAGACAGTCCCTGGGAAGCTTTAAACGAATACAGTGGCCCAGAAATGCCGTTTCAGTTGGGGTGTGAGGAAACTAAGCAGGGGGATTTCTTGTAAAGCTCTCCACAGTGTGCAGCCAGGGTTGAGAACCCTGAATCTGGGCGGAACTGTTACAAGGGAATCCTAGGAAGGTAGATGATAAACCTTCTGGTTAGACGGGTATGCCTCAGCCCATTTACAGCAATGGATCCACAGAGCAACTCTGCAAGGTGGATATTCCCACTACGCAGATGAGAAACCTGAAGCTCAGAGATTATGACTTGCTCAAGGTCACCCAGTTAATCAGAGGCAGAGCTAGGGCTTAACGCAAGTCTTCTTTGACTCCAAAACCCTTGCCGCCTCTTTAATTCTTCAGGCAAATTTCCATTTCCTGTAAGGGATGATGACCTCTGCCTATCAGAAAGGGCCCACGGCTTTTCTCCAATATGGGAATAACAGGGTGAAAGTCCTCCGGTGAACTGGACTGCTTGGTCCTCACCTGGTCCTTCCTATGGGAGAGGCGCTGGTGGCAGCAGCCATAGAGGGCCGCCACCAGGAGCAAGAAGGATGCCATGCAGACAATAGTGATGATCAGGGGCATGCTGAACCGGTCCTCCATCTCTTCTGGTGGTCCTTGACCCCCAAACTGCATGTCTCTGACTCCCACCTGGCCAGGAAAGAGAAAGTGACAGAGCAAAAAATAGGTTCCGGGTCCCTCTCTCTCTCAGAACTCCCGTTCACTTACGAGCTCTTCCACTTGGGATTTGGGGGGCCTGTTCCACTGCCCTGCTGTCCCCTTTTATCCTCCCATCTAGATGCTTGCAAACCAGAGGTTCCTCAGCAATGAGAAACAGTGGAAACGGGGAACCACGGGCTTCCGAGGGACAGGCTCCTGACCCAGTCTGTCCCAGCATGTGGGGCCGTCTACTTACGCCTTCTAGCTTGTCCCAGTCATTTTTCAGCAACTTATAAATGTCCGTGGGTTGGAGCTTTGCTGAGGGGGAGAGGGAGAGATGCCGCTTCAATGGTCTAGCTCAGAGAGACATGGCAGGGACAGAGGACTTCCTGTTCCTCCGTCTCCTGAGCGGTGTCTCTTCTCGTGCAGGTGACTGAGAGTTGACAACTGACCCATCCTGTGGCTCCTGTCACCCCCCTGCCCCATTCCCACCCCAGACAGGCCTCCCTGCCCTTGCCCTCAACTCACTGATGATAGTAATTTGTTTGATGTCCACTTCCTGGGCATGTGAACCAGGAGCCATCTCTATATGGCACTCATCTTGAGTTTTGTTGAAGGAGGATTTTACTGCTTGGCACAACACCTCGACCAGTCTGTGATTTGAAGCAACTGTGTTCTGTTGTGGGGAAACAACAGGTAATTCCTTGGGGATCACAACAGCGGCCTAGGCTTGTGGGGCCGCCCTTGCAAGCTAAGGTCAGGACAATGCTGTTGCCAGCTGTGAACCGACTGCCTGGACTGGTGGGTCACACACTCTCCTCCTGGGCCAGCCCCTGCCTTCTCTGGCTCAGGTGGACATCTCCTCCCTCGTCCTCCCGTCCCGCTTATCTCATCTTGGTTGAACAATGCCATTCCCCCGAGTGTGCCCCTCTTTCTCAGAGCTCTTTAAGCATCACGATCTGCTGCCTGTCATCATTTCTCTCCCCTGGAAGGACCCACGGAGGCACTGCCAGCGCAAAGATGCCAATGAACCTGCATTCACCAGCCCTTGATGCTGAGTTCAGAGACCTCAGGAGGGGAAGTGCCCGGCTCTCCGCTCAAGGTCATCCATCCCAAAGTTGAAACACTTGCCTGTTCCCTCGGCTAAGACTAAAAACATAAATAGGCTGACAAGAGAAGGGCAAGGCCATCACTGCACAGGGGGACTTGGGAGTGTCTGAAAGACGCACAAGGACATCTTTGAGGGGCTTCCTCTATATTTCTAAGCAGAAAGAGCATGGCTGATGTGGCTTTAGGGCTGAGGGTGAGGAAGTGAAGTGTGGGGAGCTTTTACCCAGTCATCCAGAGGCACCCCAAACTGGTGTTTCTCTGACCAGACTTTGGAATAAGGATACCAGATGAAGAATAGGACTCTTGCTTTGGCTTGTCCCACAAACCATCCCTTGGGTTTTCTACCTGGCATTTCCTTAGGCCTACTAACTCCCCAGCCCTGCTGCCAGGTAAAGATGCAGGGCTTTCCTCTTCCCATTTATGGCAAAAGAAGGCTTACCACCAAACACACCCCTGCCAAGTTTCAGCCAAAAAGAGCCGGAGGAAAGGCTGGGCAAGCGTCAGTGTCTTTCTCACCTTGTCCAACAAGCCCAATCCCAGGAAAACCCTGCTCTGTTTGAAAACTCCAGCTTTTCTATAGTTCACTTGGAAAATTCCAGCAAAATGGACACCCGAAAGAAAACAACTGCAGAAAACAGGTAGCATTAAAGTATCGTAAACCCAAGTTTTCCATGCTGCTTGCTTTCACTTTCTGGTTCCTAGGGGTGTTTGCAAAATAGCCACTGACCAGGAGAGGGCGGCAGTGAGCCATCCATCACCAGCACTCACTCAGGCCTCAGCTACTGAGTAAGCGCTGCAGCAGATATCCCCAGACTAAAGCCCTTAATCCTAGGGAGACTGGCAGTCTGAAGGCAGTGGACAACACGGCTAAACTCTCTCTTTCATGCAAACGCACTCACACACGTGCTGACACCATCTCCCTCAAACAGTACACACACACACCATCCTGAGTGGAAGAACAGCTGTTGGCAACGGCTCCCCTGGGTTAGAGGCAGGCCGTCAGATAACATGGAGCAGGAAATATAAAACCACAGACTCTTAGAACAACGAAAGTTAGGCAGACTAAGCCTCTTCTTTTCAACTGAGGCCTCTGAAGCCCAAAGAGATGGGCTTTAACAAAGCCACATCCTGAATGGAGGCAAGCAAGAACCAGGGCTTGGGTCAGACTCTCAGAAGTGAAAGCTCAGGAGACCTGGTATTTCTGGCCTGTAGCAGCCCTGTGGGCGGGGCTTCCTTTAGAGAAGCTGGTTCTGACCCTCCGTAAGATTGGAAGGACCAAAAGCAAGGGCAGGAAATGAACACATCTCTCAGCTCCTTTCTACAAGGAACACTCCATTCCCTTCCACTTTGAGTAATCCTGGAGCTAAACCGCCTTTGCAGGATACAGGTCAGGGTGGGGCTCCGATGAACAAGGTACTCACACAGCTGTTGGCGCCCGAGATGTTCAGGGAGAGTTTGCTCTCATTCAGCTTTTCAGGAGGATGGCACTGGATCTGAAAGAAGCCACTGGGATTAAGGGCCAGGCTTAACTTGATAGGATCTCGTCTTTGAATCCTCCCTCCCTCCCTCCCTTAGGTGCTTCCCTGGTGGCTCAGAATCTGCCTGCAATGCAAGAGACCAGGGTTTGCTCCCTGGGTCGGGAAGACTGCCCTGGAGGAGGGAATGAATCCCATGGACAGAGAAGCCTGGCGGGCTACAGTCCATGGGGTTGCAAAGAGTTGGACACAACTGAAGCGACTGAGTACACACACCGTTAGGTGGGTGACACCAGGCAAGTAGCTCCGGGCAAGCTGGGAGCTGGCCAGCTGGGGTCTGACAGCCAGGTATGTTACTGGTTATCCCGCTGTCTAAGGCCGAGTCCAGCAAAGCCAGAGACAGTGGGTGAACGATACTGGCTCCTCACACCCCCACCAGGGGCTCTGGGAAGGGAAGGGTAGAGATGCTCTTCCTGGAGTCCCTTTCTCTCCGAGTCTGGGCTCTCTTACCTGCCCTATCTTTGTTAGAATTACTGAGGTGGGAGAAGGCGTGCTGGAGCTTTGGGGGGCATTTGATGTCAATTGAGTGCTGGAGATGGTGGATCTCCTGACAAGAGATGTGGTCCCACGTCCCTGTGAAGAGCCTGTAGGTTGCTGAACTCCAGTGGCGACAGTGACAGCTGGCGTCTCACTGGAGGTGTGTTGAGTTCCTTCAACTGCGACCTGTGTTTCTGTAAATGGGGAAACAAAGCTTATGAGGAAAGGTGAGTAGTTGAAACAGAAAAAAGATAGTCTTTTTCTGTTCTTAGTTTTCTGAGGTTCTTTAGTCTTCCCCCACCCCACTTTGGCTTTACAGACCACAGGCAAAAGGAGGCAAGCTATGAGAAAGAGGAGGTAGATGGATGAAGCCAGTTCCCATAACCTATTACAGGATGAGCAGATTGGATGAGCCGGTGTAGGAACCCGAGAGAAGAAGTATCAACAGCAGTGACAATGCCAGCAGCAAATGTCAACTGAGTAACTGCTTCATGTCAGGGTCCTAAGAGCTTCACAGGTACTTCCTTCTTCAGTCCTCACAGTGACTCTGAGGAAAGTACCATAATTACTCCTTTCATAAACAAGGAAGTGGAGGCTCAGAGGAGCTTGATGCATTCCGCACCAACAAGTGGCAGAGCAGGGACTGGAGTCCAGGTTTATCCAGCTCAGGGCCCCTGCTCTCACACAGGACAGACTTCATCATGTACCCACATGACATGGCAGCGGGGGCGGGGGGCGGCGGTCCCTCGAAATGCAAATGCTCAGATTCACACCAAGAAATTCTGATTCAATAGATCTCAAATGGGCCACGAGGCTCATGATCCATCAGTGAGGTTTGAAATGAATTTACTGGACTAAGACTAGCACTTAAAAAAAAAAAAGGAAAATGCTCCACTGGGCAGTTCAAAACCTCGAGCTCTCATCACAACACACAGCTCTGCTGGCCACTGCTCACCACTGGATGGGAAACAGACTGAGCGAAGGTGGTACACATTTACGATCCTTAACCCACAGCATGAATCTCCACCTTCTAGTCGAACAACGGTACAGACCATAGACATCTGAAAGTTTCTTTCTGCTTCAAAAAGGCAAGGCAACACTTACTCAGTGTGGTCACCTGAGCTGTGAAGGTGGGACTTGTCATCCTGCCTAAACTTGTAGTTACGGTCATTTTGTCTGATCCCTGAGGGAAACTCCCTGTGGGCTCTGAAGTCCCAGGGGCCGAAGTCACAGGGCCGGGGCTAGGCTGCTGAGTGCTTGAGAGGTTGGTCGAGGAGGACAGAATAGGAGAGATGCTTGGGGTGATATTCGGATCTGGAGATGTGGAGATTTTCTGACTGCCTTCCTTAGCAGTCACGCTGTCTGTGGTCACACTGTGGGTAGTTGGGATTCTGGGTGTGGGTGAATCATTCATTGCATTCCGGCTGCTCGTGCTTTCAGGACTTGCTGAGACTGTGGTTGATGTGGTTGTAGGATCTTCAGTAGTTACAAGAGTGGCTTCACTGCCTGTGGCAGTTGGGCTTTTCTGGGCTGAGGTTGACGCCACAATGCTGGCCGGTGCTGCGGTCACAGTGGATGTCTCAGTGGATGTCGGGGCTGTACTGTGTTTGAATGGGGTTGAATTCGATGTCTGATCACTGGCGGTTGTGGATGTTACCGACTGCTTTGTGCTCGTGACAGTTGAGCTTTGTTCCTCGGTTGTTCCTATGGACAAAGACAACACAGAATCAATTAGGGTATTAGCTGGAAGTCTTTCTCTCTCCGTTGCTCCAGCTCTTCCCCAGGATCCAGAGGCCTTACTCTCATCCCTGCCATTTTTGCTCAAGGGTTTGGGCCCTTGATGTGTCCAGATTTCTCTGGGGTTCAAGAAGCCTCTAAGAGGGAGGCTGAGGAGAAAGCAGAGGAAGTCAAGAGAAATTCTGCTCCAGAGAAGGACTCAGCACCCAGTCCCACTGCCTGTCGGAGCCTGCAGTGAATTCTCTGCCCTCCCCATCTGGCCCCAGACACACAGTTAAAGGTTTCCACACCCCAGCACAGAACCCTCATCATCCCTGCCTCCTTCTCCCAGACCCAGGAGCTTGCAGAAAATGCAACAGACTCACACATATCCAAGTACCCTGTTCTAAACATAGCATGAAGGACCTCTGTTCCTCTGGAAAAATATATCTAGAAGGAGAAACTGGAAAAGTGAAATTATACAAATTGTACTTAAGGACAACTGTGAGACACACTGAGGGGTTCTCTTTGTGTAGCATGGGAGCTCAACTTTGTCAAGGGGTCAGGGATTGAGCATATTAAAAAGCAGAGACATTACTTTGCCAACAAAGGTCCATATAGTCAAAGCTATGGCTTTCCCAGTACTCATGTATGGATGTGAGAGTTGAACCATAAAGAAGGCTGAGTGCCGAAGAATTGATGCTTTTGAACCGTGGTGTTGGAGAAGACTCTTGAGAGTCCCTTGGACTGCAAGATCAAACCAGTCAATCCTAAAGGAGATCAGTCCTGAATATTCATTGCAAGGACTGATGCTGAAGCTAGAAATCCAATACTTTGGCCACCTGATGCAAACAGCCAACTCATTAGAAAAGACCCTGATGCTGAGAAATATTGAAGGCAGGAGAAGAAGGGGATGACAGAGGATAAGATGGTTGGCTGGCATCACTCAATGGACATGAGTTTGAGCAAGCTCTGGGAGATGGTGAAGAATAGGGAAGTCTGGCATGCTGCAGTCCATGGGGTTGCAAAGAGTCAGACATGACTGAGACTGAATAACAACAACAGGGATTGAGTGAGGGAACAGTTAAGTGACAGGTTCAGGCCCTGGGATTACAATGGAAAGTAAGACACAGATGCTTACTTGTGCAGCCCTAAAGTTCTAGGACTCACAACAGATTTCCCAACCTGGGGATCCGACATAGGGACTGAGAACCCCCAGCAGTATTTGATTACAGAACTTCCACAGGACTGGGGAAACAGACTCTTGGAGGGCACAAACAAAATCTTGTGCACACCAGGACCCAGGAGAAAGGAGCAGTGATCCCACAGGAGACTGAGCCAGACTTGCCTGTGAGTGTCCAGGAGTCTCTGGCAGAGGCATGGGTTGACAGTCACCTGCCATGGGATCGGGGGGCACTGAATACAACAGTCCTGGCTAAAGTCCTTCTTAAGGAGGTCACCATTACCACCATTATCCCTACCATAGTTTGGCCTCAGGCCAAACAGGGAGGGAACACAGTCCTGCCCATCAACAGAAAATTGGATTAAAGATTTACTGAGCATGCCCCCGCCCATCAGAGCAAGACCCAGATTCTCCCACAGTCAGTCCCTCCCATCAGGAAGCTTCCACAAGCCTCTTATCCTTATCCATCAGAGGGCAGACAGAATGGAAACCACAATTACAGAAAACTAACCAAACTGAACACATGGACCACAGCCTTGTCTTAACTCAATGAAACTATGAGCCATGCTGTGTAGGGCCACCCAAGACGGATGGGTCATGGTGGAGAGTTCTGACAAAATATGGTCCACTGGAGAAGGGAATAGCAAACCACCTCAATATTCTTGCCTTGAGAACCCCATGCATAGTATGAAAAGGCAAAAAGATATGACACTGAAAGATGAACTCTCCAGGTTGGTAGGTGCTCAATATGCTACTGAAGAAGAGTGGAGAAATAACTCCAGAAAGAATGGAGACGGAGCCAAAGCAAAAACAATGCCCAGTTGTGGATGTGACTGGTGATGTGAAGTAAAGTCCGATGCTGTAAAGAACAATACTGCACAGGAACCTGGAATGTCAGGTCCATGAATCAAGGTAAACTGGAAGTGGTCGAACAGGAGATGGCAAGAGTGAACATTGACATTTTAGGAATCAGTGAACTAAAATGGACCAGAATGGCCAAATTTAATCAGATGACCATTATATCTACTACTGTGGGCAAGAATCCCTTACAAGAAATGGAGTAGCCCTCATAATCAACAAGAGTCTGAAATGCAATACTTGGGTGCAATCTCAAAAATGACAGAATGATCTGTTTCCAAGGCAAACCATTCAATATTACAGTAATCCAAATCTATGCCCCAACCACTAATGCCAAAGAAGCTGAAGTTGAACAGTTCTATGAAGACCTACAAGACCTTCTAGAACTAACACCAAAAAAAAAAAAAAGATGTCCTTTTCATCATAAGGGACTGGAATGCAAAAGAAGGAAATCAAGAAATCCCTGGAGTAACAAGCAAGTTTGGCCTTGGAGTACAAAATGAAGCGGGGCAAAGGCTAACAGAGGATGAGATGGTTGGATGGCATCACCAACTCAATGGACATGAGTCTGAGTAAACTCTGGGAGTTGGTGATGGACAGGGACACCTGGCCTGCTGCAGTCCACGGGGTCGCAGAGTTGGACACGACTGAGTGACTGAACTGAACTGATGGTTTTTCCAGTAGTCATGTATGGATGTGAGAGTTGGACCATAAAGAAAGCTGAGGGCCAAAGAATTGATGCTTTTGAACTGTGGTGTTGGAGAAGACCCCTGAGAGTCCCTTGGACAGCAAGGAGATCCAACCAGTCCATCCTACAGGAGATCAGTCCTGGGTGTTCATTGGAAGAACTGCTACTGAAGCTGAAGCTCCGATACTTTGGCCACCTGATGAAAAGAACTGACTCATTAGAAAAGACCCTGATGCTGGCAAAGATTGAAGGCGGGAGGAGAAGGGGATGACAGAGGATGAGATGGTTGGATGGCATCACTGACTCGATGGACATGAGTTTGAGCAAGCTCCAAGAGTTGGTGATGGCAGGGAAGCCTGGCGCAAAGAGTCAGACATGACTGAGCGACTGACCAACAACAGAGAATTAAACGTCACATTCTGGTGACTCCATGGAGGAAATGAATAAGGAAGTGATGCAGAGAACAAGGAAGTGATGCTGTTAGAGAGTTAAGGAAAAGCGCCTCAGGGACACCCATGAATCTAAGGCTTGAAGGACAATAAGGCGAGAGCTATGTGAAGAAGGTGAGGAAAAGTGTACCAGGGAGAAGGAAAGAACTTGCAAGTCCCCAAAGGAGGGCCAAGAGCTCAGAGAACACAAATCTGAGTGCAGTTTTCCGAGTGAGGGGGGGTGGGCAGGGCCCAGAAAACTTAGGGCCTCACAGTAAAGGGACTAACATGCTGTCCAAACTGTAGGGTTTTGAGAATAAAACGGAAGCTCTCTTAAAAACTGTATCCCATGTAAAATGAGGCATAAGATCACTCTCCTTAGCCCAAAATAAGGATTTGGGATTTTAAGTGCTCAAAAAAGTCACTGAAGGCTTTAAAAAGCAAACAAGTTTGAGAGGGTGATTTACAAAGACACATCCCCTTGCTGCTCTGGGGAACACGGACGTGGAGATGGGAAGAGAAGAGGCTGTTACAGTAATTCAGATGAAGTGGGTAATAGTCATCTGCAGCAAGTCCTTGACACAAGAGCCAAAACAAGGATGGATTCAAGACTGTATTTTGGAGAAAGAGTCAACTACTTGCTGATGTACCAAGGGAGGGGAAGAGGAGAAGTCAGGATGACTCCTGGTTTTCTGTTTTGAGCAGAAGGGAGAGAGAGCTGGGACTCAGCCAAGTGGACTCTGGCCATTCTACATAGCCGATCAGAATCTGTAACCTAGTTCTATGCTTGGGGAATTCCCCACACAGTTAAGACTGATGGAAGCAGGATTTGCCTCTTGTTACACTACAGATGCTGAAAAATGCCAGCCTCCCTAATGACTAGAGCCTAAGTATGCACTAAGCTGCTATGAATGAGTCACTTCCACCTGGGCCAGAGAGTGAAGGGGTGGTCGACTATGAGGAACCCTGAGGCAGGAGCGGCAGAACCATGACCAGGTGTGAGCAGCCTCGGAGGTGAGGCGAGAGTCTACAGCCAAGCTGAGGCATCTGGGTCCTTGGCATCGGTGAGCAGCACTGCGTCTTCACACAAGTTCTATAAGCGTGTCTCAGATGATGTTAAGAGTGACCCTAAATGTGGTCTTCATCAGGGCTTCCCTGATGGCTCAGTGGTAGAAAATCCACCTGCCAATGCAGGAGACCTGGGTTCGATCCCTGAGTGGGGAAGATCCCCTGGAGGAGGGCATGACTCCAGTATTCTTGCCTGGGAAATCCCATGGACAGAGGAGCCTGGTGGGCTACAGTTCACAGGGTTGCAAAAGAGTTGGGCACGACTTAAAGACTAAACAACAACAAAATGTGGTCATCAGCAATCCCAGCTCCTTCATAAGCTGGAGAAGGACCCAACAGCTTTCATGTGTGTGTGCATGAACACACATTCATTTTGCTAATGAGAATCAGAAATTTGCATTAGGAGTGACTCAGGCAATAGAAATGTGAGAACTAGTTTCTCAGCCTTACTGGGGTTAAAGGTAAGTGGAATTCTGCAGACACGAAGTGACGTGACTTTACTATCCTACAGCATTTCACAGAGAGGCAGTCACAACATCACCCACCATCTAGAATGAAGTGCCCGTAAAGTGGCTTTGGCAGAACTGAGTGGCTACTGTCATAGAACAATATAAAGGGCATGCATAAAAGGACATGTGGTAAAAATCAATGTAGTGTTATGATTTGACAGTGGCACTTCTTATAACTGATCATATCAGAGCACCTTTCTGGCAAAAAATGAGATTGCTGGAGAGGAACATCAGCATATTTAATAAATTAAGGATGTAGGGTGGGGTGGTTACTTCTTACAAAGATGACTAGCTGAAAGCAGAGGTTTTCAAACCCCAAACTGTTGATATTTTGGGCTGAATGTATGCATGCTAAGTCATTTCAGTCGTGTCTGACTCTTTACGACTCTATGGATGGTAGCCCACCAGGCTCCTCTGTCTATGGGATTCTCCAGGCAAGAATACTGGAGTGGGTTGCCATGCCCTCCTCCAGGGGATCTTCCCAACCCTGGCATCGAACCTGTGTCTCTTACATTTCCTGCATTGGCAGGTGGGTTCTTTACCACTAGTGCCACCTGGGAAGCCCTTTGGGCTGGATACTTTTGTTATGGAGGTGGTCCTATGCAGTGCGGGATGTTTAACAACATCCCTGGTCTCTAGCTACTAGATGCTAGTAAGACACATACTACCCTTCCTGGTTGGGATAACTGGCAGAAGACGTGGGTTCAATCACTGGTCGGGAAACTAAGATACCACAAGCCACGGATTAACTAAGTCCACACACCACAACCAGAGAGTCAGTCGGCTGTGGTGGAGGATCCTACGTGACCCAACAAAGATCCTGCAAGAAGGATCCCGTGTGCCACAACTGAGACCCAACACAGCCAAATAAACAACTAAAAAAAAGGGGGGGGCAATCTGCGATGGAACTTACTTGGAAGACTCAACCACTTTTCTCCTGTCTGATGACGCAGTTTCTATCCTGCTTCAAAACTCAATAACCTCACTTGAGCTCGATGACAAAGAAAGCTATATCCTTTCATCATCTCTACTACTCTTCATTTTTTTCAAACCTGTGATAACAGTCAGATGCCTGAGAAAGACAGTCTAACCCAGAAGAAGGTTTCTACCTAAAAAAAAATCTGCAAAAAAGTCTAGCAAATAAGCCTAGTTGATAGACTGTAAGGATGCTAGATCAGAGAAGAATAATCACAATTTTTATCAGGTTGAATTTATCAATATGGGTATGCATACCAGGGGTCTGGGACCATCATGCTGACTCAACCAGCTGCAAGAAGTACTAATTGTTTTCTTAGTTGGTTGACTGAAACCTGAACTTAATGGTAGTCTACATATTAAAGTTGCCAGAAATTCTCTGGAATAATGAATAGGAAGAAACCAAAGTCTTAGAGAAGTGTTCCAGGGGTTTATCATGTATGGTCTGCTTGCTCACACTCTCTGTTCCTTAAGAGAGCTCAAATGACACTCTCTTCATCAAGGTTTTGAGAAACACTGTACTTCACGTGCTCTAAAAAGGACATCTTTTAATGTCTCTAAGCTGAGGATGAATTATAAATTATTTTAAGGCACACTCTGGCAGTGTTTTTTCTCCCCCACATGGTTCGTAAAATATAGTGCGTTTTATCTTTGATGGTGTTTTGGATTTTGATTAAACTTGGTGTGTTGTTGAGGGGAATAGAAGCATGTTATTCTGACTGTTCATCAGCCTGGTATGCTGGGAGGTTGTTGATATTTCTGCTAGCAATCTTGATTTCAGCTTGTGATTCATCCAGCCTGGGATTTTGCATGACGTACTCTGCATGTAAGATAAATAAGCATGGTGATGATATACAGCTTTGATGTACTCTTTTTGCAATTTGGAATCAGTCTATTGTTCCATGTCCAGTTCTATTGCTTCTTGACCTGCATATAGGTTTCTCCAGAGGTAGGTGAGGTGGTCTGGTATTCCTATCTCTGAGAATTTTCCACAGTTTGTTGTGATCGGTCAAAGGCTTTAGACTGCAAGGAGATCAAAACAGTCAATCCTAAAGGAAGTCAGCCCTGAATATTCACTGAAAGGACTGATGCTGAAGCTGAAGCTCCAATACTTTGGCCACCTGATGCAAAGAGTCAACTCATTGGAAAAGACCCTGATGCTGAGAAAGATGGAGGGCAGGAGGAGAAGGGGATGATAGAGGATGAGATGGTTGGATGGCATCACTGACTCAATTGACATGACTTTGAGCAAACTCCAGGAGATGGTGAAGGACAGGGAGGCCTGGTACGCTGCTGTTCATGGGGTGGCAAAGAGTCAAACACAACTTAGTGACTGAATAGCAATGACAATGACATGCTGGTAGGAGATGCTGCTGATTTCAGTGGGAATGGACAGCACGTTCCCTGGGTAGCGGGGCCTGAGCAGAATTTCATTTCCAGGAAAAAAGTGGGTACCATACCGTTGTGGCTTGTTCCCTCGGGCTTCCCTTGTGCCTCAGCTGGTAAAGAATCCACCTGCAATGTGGGAGACCTGGGTTCTATCCCTGGGTTGGGAAGATCCCCTGGAGAAGGGAAAGACTGCCCACTCCAGTATTCTGGCCTGGAAAATCCTCTGGACTGTATAGTCCATGGGGTTGTAAAGAGTCGGACACGACTGAGAAAGTCCTTCTCTTCTACCGTACCCTAGCATGACTCAGAAATTGAACGACAACCACCATATCCTAGGCAGCAGGACCAGCATGGTGATCAGGGTAGTCTAATGAGGGGACCTGGACAGTGGCTAATAATCATGTGTTTTTTAGGATCAAAATGGATTAAAGTGCTACCTCTGAGCCCAGCAAACTGAGACCTAGGCTGAATCACCACAGTAGAGAACACAAGCAGCTGCTCATCCAGTTATCAGGACTGAATCTTTTCACAGACTCAAATGATGTGATGATAGCAAATGAATGAAGGACAATAGCAAATACCAACACAGTTAAAAACTGATTTTTAAAAAAAGGCTAATAAAGCAGTAAAACCTTTAATGAGGATGACCAAAGGGGAATAACAACCCAGAAGGGCATAAATACAAAATATGAGGCATAAACCCAGTAATATATTTATAATATAGGCCATTATGAGCAGATGCTATCAAGTTTGAGGCATGTTTCTCCACCCTTAACAGTAAAAAGCTGGAGAAACGGAAAATTAATGACTTTTCTTGAACCCACTGGCAAACTCGGGTCATGGGCAAACAACTACCCTGAAAACTGGAGAGTCAACCACAGGGAGAAACCAGACTCAAGCGTTTGCTTACAGGACAGAATTTGGCAAGATTAAAGTTAACATGTTTAATGAATTGCTAAAGGCTGACCCTGGGCTCCTGTAAAAGTGGAAACGTGAGAACTGCCAAAACCGAAAGCTTCACACACTTGTAGAGGCTCCCCCAGCACCAGAAACACCACCCAGAGCTGGTAAAGATGCCCAGAGACAGCCTTGAGAAAGTTCCCTCGTGGGGCTGGCTGCAGAGAAGAAAGAGCAGTGAGCACTGACACTCTACCTAGCCCCCTAGCCCCTGGGGGAATAAAAGCCTGACTTATCAGTGGACATCAACCAAATCTATGGCCTGAGGCCACTGGTGGGAACCCCACCACAGCGAGTGAGGGAAACGATAGGCACCGATGAAACACCAAGGAGATGCTGCCCAGATCCATCGCCCCTCTCCCTGCTGGGAGACAAAGGCATTAAGCATAGCCTGATGGAAGTGGTGGAAACCCACTGTAGCTGGGGAATGGAACAAGAAAAATAAAAAAGCTCTTTGCCCCAGGAGAGGGCAGGAATCCGTGCTAAGTCCAACAGGATTTCTAGAAAAGAGACAGAACACTAGCAAAGCCCGCACCCTCCAGTCCCAGGTTCCAGTGCCTTTGCAAACATCTGGGAATATGCTTCTACCCTGCCATGAACTCAAAATGCTAGCACGTGTGAAGATAAGTGGAGTATAGCTGGAGGGGGGCTGCCAAAGTCAGGCTCCCTGGGAGCAGCAGAAAGGAAGACAGGCAAGCAGGGACGCGGACCAAGGTCTCACCTGTGCAACATCAAGTCAGGGGTTTGCTGCTTTGTTTTGTTTTTCGTTTTGGTTTTGTTTTTGATGGGCACCATTTTTTAAGTCTTTATTGAATTTGTTACAATATGGCTTTATGTTTTGGTTTAAAACACCTGGGATCTTAGCTGCTCGACCAGGGATTGAACCTGCACCCCCTGCATGGGAAGGCAAAGTCTTAACAGCTGGACTGCCAGGCAAGTCCCCAACATTAACTTAAAAGTTAAAAAGTCAGCCCCACTGATTAGATTAACATAAACCCTCACGCTGAAGACACAGCAGAAGAGAAGCCGTGCTTCAGGCAACCGCTGATCCACAAAGGGAGTTGCACAACCTGTGGCTCCTTTCACTTATTTACCCCGTTTTGAGGTTCATCCATGTTGCGGCACGTGTCAGTTTTTTATTTTTATTGCCGAATGATAGTCCGTGGTAGGGATAGTCTACATTTTGTTTTTCCGCTCATCAGCTGATGAACGTTCAAGCTGTTTCCACTTTTTAGCTATTATAAACAGTGCTGCTCTGAACGTCTGTGTACAAGTTTTTGTGTGGATGTTTCATTTCTCTCGGGGCTATACCTAGGAGTGGAATTTCTGGGTCACATGGTAACTCTATATTTAGTGTTCTGAGGAATGGCCAAACAATCTTCCAAAGTGGCTGCACCATAGTCCATGCCCACCAGCAGTGTATACAATGCAAGATGAGCCTGGAACATCTTGTAACAACAGAAAGTAAAGAAGCGCTTAAAAAAAAAGACAAAAACAAAATAGTGGGCAAGTCCAGCTCTCAGGGAACCAACCTGAGAGCTCCCAACAGGCAAACCTGGAAAACTCTGATCAACAAAATTAAAAAAGATGGGACTGAGGGCTTCTCTGGTGTCTCAGTGGTAAAGAATCCACCTGCCAATGCAGGAGACACCAGCTTGATCCCTGACTCGGGAAGATCCCACGTGCCGCAGAGCAACTAAGTCCATGAGCCACAACTACAGAAGCCCACATATCCTTGAGTCCATGCTCCCCAACAAGAGAAGCCACCGCAGTGAGACCCACGCTGTTGCTCGCCGCAGCTAGAGAACAGCCCAGCATAGCCAAAAATAGATAATTTTTTAAAAATCTCTATATCGTGCATCGAACCTGGACTGGCGACTCGTTTCATATATGATATTATACATATTTCAATGCCATTCTCCCAAATCATCCCACCCTCTCCCTCTCCCACAGAGTCCAAAAGACTGTTCTATACATCAGTATCTCTTTTGCTGTCTCGTGTACAGGGTTATTGTTACCATGTTTCTAAATTCTATATATATGCGTTAGTATACTGTATTGGTGTTTTTCTTTCTGGCTTACTTCACTCTGTATAATAGGCTCCAGTTTCATCCACCTCATTAGAACTGATTCAAATGTATTCTTTTTAATGGCTGAGTAATACTCCATTGTGTATATGTACCACAGCTTTCTTATCCATTCATCTGCTGATGGACATCTAGGTTGCTTCCATGTCCTGGCTATTACAAACAGTGCTGCGATGAACATTGGGGTACATGTGTCTCTTTCAGTTCTGGTTTCCTCAGTGTGTATGCCCAGCAGTGGGCACTGGGACGACCCAGAGGGATGGTATGGGGAGGGAGGAGGGAGGAGGGTTCAGGATGGGGAACACATGTAAACCTGTGGTGGATTTATTTTGATATATGGCAAAACCAATACAATATTGTAAAGTTAAATAATACAATAAAATTTAAAAATAAATAAAATAAAAATCTCTATAAAAAAATACTGGATTGAAACCCAAAGAATAAAATAAATATCCATGCATCCATGCTGATAAATGATTAAATATATAAATAAATGGGAAAGATGGGGAAGAGGAACAACTCATCCTTACAGAAGAATTCCAAAAAAGGATAGATACTCTTCCCTCGTCTAGAAGGAAGGTATTCTCTCCCATCCCCATCTGAGTATGGGCTGGTCTTAGTGACTCTCCTAGGACGGAAAGGGAAAGCCAGTAACATTACAGTGAGAAACCCAGTGAACACATCATCTTAACTAAATAATCAACATTAGCATCATGATAAGTCATGACCTGGGATAAGGCGTCATGTCCTGGGATAAGATGTGTTGAGAAGGGCCCTTCACCTCTGTGCTCTTCCTTCTAAAAATACATAGCCCCAGTCTAACCAAGGGAAAAAAAAAAAAATCTAACGTACCCAAATTGAAGGGGATGCTACAAAATATTCGGCTAGTACTCTAAAAACCATCCAGGTTATGAACAATATAAAGAAAGACTGAGAAATTGCCACAATTTTGAAGAGATGAGAGAGACAGGATAAAATGCAGTGCTCTATTCTGGAACAAAAAAGATCATTAGTAGACGTACTGGTTAAATAGGAATGATGTCTGTAGGTTAGGTGATAGCACAGTACTGTGTTAATTTTGTAGTTTTGATAAGAGGACCATGGTTTATAAGATGCTAATATTAGGGGAAGATGAAGGAAAGGTATCTGCCACTCTGCATCATCTCTGCAGCTCTTCTGTAAATCTAAACTATTTTAAAATGAAAGATTTGTAAACATGTTTTGAAGTACTTATTTTGGTTGCTTGGGTCTTAGTTGTGGCATGTGGCATCTTCCGTGGCGGCTCACAGACTCTCTAGTTGTGGCGCAAGGATTTAGTGTCCCATGGAACGTGGCTCCATGTAGGTAACAAGCAAATGCTTATTAACATTGGTGATAAATAAATTACTTTAGAAGCAGACTAGAATATCACACAGCACTGAAAATCAGAGACAGGTATTACATTGTTACATATTATGTTTATCTGTGTAATATACATATTATGTATTATTATACATGTATTAGGAGAAGGAAATGGCAACCCACTCCAGTGTTCTTGCCTGGAGAATCCCAGGGACGGGGGAGCCTGGTGGGCTGCCGTCTATGGGGTTGCACAGGGTCGGACACTGAAGCGACTTGGCAGCAGCAGCAGGGCTTCCCTGATAGCTCAGTTGGTTAAGAATTCACCTATAATGCAGGAGACCCTGATTCGATTCCTGGGTCAAGAAGATCCACTAGAGAAGGGATAGGCTACCCACTCCAGTATTCTTGGGCTTCCCTTATGGCTCAGCTGGTAAGGAATCCACCTGCAGTGTGAGAGACCCGAGTTTGATCCCTGGGTTGGGAAGATCCCCTGGAGAAGGGAAAGGCTACCCACTCCAGTATTCTGGCCTGGAGAATTCCATTGACTGTATAGTCCATGGGGTTGCAAAGAGTCGGACACAACTGAGCAACTTTCACATATGTATATTAACATGAATCAATCTGAAAACTATACTGAACAACAAAAACCAAAACAAAAGTTTATATGGTTTTATTTACAGGGTTTAAAATCTACAAAATTAAACAATATAGTTTTAGAAAAAGAGACACAGAAAATATTTACATTATACTCAGAATTTAATACTAAATTTAGGATAACAGCCACTTCTGGGGGAAATAGGAAGATGCAACAGGGAGGTCTGGTTTTTTTTTTCCCTCTAAGGAGGGAGTGGCTGATGGTGCTGGATGATGAAACTGCCAACATGGAAGTTCCCGGCAACCTCAACTTGCAGTTTCCATGGGAACAGTGCAGGTGGAAGCCTAACTGGGGCTGATAGCAGATGAGTGAATGGTAGGGAAATGAGCTTCTGTGTGTAAATAACTTTATCATGCTGACGAAGGTGCTAAGTTGCTTCAGTCGTGTCCGACTCTTTGTGACCCCGTGGACTGTAGCCCGCCAGGCTCCTCTGTCTACGGAATTGTCCAGGCAAGAATACTGGAGTGGGTTGCCATGCCCTCATCCAGGGAATCTTCTCGACCCAGGGATGGAACCCAAGTCTCTTACATCTCCTGCACTGGCAGGCACCTGGGAAGCACAAGAACTTTATCAAATGTTAGCTATTAAAAGGACTGGAGAAATATGGCAGTGGCTGGAAAGGAACTGCAGTAGTCAAGAAAGTTTTGCTTTTCTCCTTGAAGGTGAGAGATGCTAGAGCTGACAAGGATGCCCCTTTTTGTTTTATTCCCTCCTTAAGATGCAGAGGGAGACACCCGTGTATTAGATGGTAGGATACTTCTGCCTTTGAAACCAGAGGGAAGAAGATGGATACAGCCATCAGAACATTGGTAACATTGGTAACAGGAAGACAAATTTCCATTTGACATCCTCAGTTCTCTCAGCCAAGTCTAGAGGAATTCAGTATACTGACAAAGATGAAATAAGAGAGGAGGAGGAGTAATGTGGAAGGGAAAAGTATGAAATACTCATTAGGGGTAGGAAAGGGAGCAGAGCGCCAAAGAATTGATGCTTTTGAACTGTGGTGTTGCAGAAGACTCTTGAGAGTCCCTTGGACTGCAAGGAGATCCAACCAGTCCATCCTAAAGGAGATCAGTCCTGAATATTCACTGGAAGGACTGATGCTGAAGCTGAAACTCCAATACTTTGGCCACCTAATGTGAAGAACTGACTCATTTGAAAAGACCCTGATCCTGGCAAAGATTGAAGGCGAGAGGAGAAGGGGAGGACAGAGAATGAGATGTTTGGATGGCATCACCGACTCAATGGACATGAGTTTGAGTCAACACCAGGAGTTAGTGATGGACAGGGAGGCCTGGCATGCTGTGCTCCATGAGGTCACAAAGAGTCAGACACGACTGAGTGACTGAACTGAATAACTGAACTCAAGGGAGCCTACTAGAAAAATACTCTAGGGAGTATCAGAATCACCTGGGGAGCTTGTGAACACACCTGCTTAGGACCTCAGCCCAAATTTCTGATTCAACAGATCTAGGGTGGGGCATCAGAGTTTACATTTTAACAAGTTGCCAAATGACTCTGTTGCTGTTGGTCTGAGGACCACACTTTCAGAACCATTCAACCAGAAAAATACAGGATGACTGTCAAGTGGCATCTGGTGCCAAATTGGGCCAGAAATCCTGAATTTAAAAATAGTAACCCAATCAGCCACTTTGTGATTTTTTCTCCTTCCACTGTTTGCAGGTAGGCATAGGAACAGGAGACAGGGTTCACCCAGGAATGGAGTTTTTGCCAGGTGAGTTATGATGGCAGAAGATGCAAGAGACCTCAGCATATCTGTAAGGTTGGGATTATAATGGTAGATGGTGACGTATAGGGTGGATAAAACACACAGGGGCTGACAGGCAGTGACAAAGTCACGGGTCATCAGAGTGGCTGCCTGCTGTTCAAGCAGAGTGGGCCAGGTGTACCCGAGCAAATGAACTGGAAGGGAAGGAAACAGTGATCAAAGAACGAAATGCAGAGGTGGTGCACGCATGGGGATGATAAAGTTCAGGGTGTGAAATGGGAATACCAATGGGGGAAATGGCAACCCACTCCCGTATTCTTGCCTGGAGGATCCGAGGGACGGGGCAGCCTGGTGGGCTGCCGTCTATGGGGTTGCACAGAGTCAGACGTGACTGAAGCGACTTAGCAGCAATAGAGATGGAAAAAGGTCAAGAAAATGGGAGGCCAGGGTATTGAAGTGTTTATCCGAATGAGTACTGAGCTCCCCAAGAACGAGGATGGGAATCAAGATAGTGAGGAAGGAATGAGTGGTGGGGAGTGAAGAGGTAGGCAGAGAGCAGCAGTGAGGAGCTAAGGATGAAGGTGGTGTGAAGGGTCGAGCCAGCAAGGAGCTGACCTCCAGCGGGCAGACCAAACAGGAGCAGGAGAAGAAGGCTGACTCCACTCCTTTCCCCTGGGATGAGAGGAGCGCTGTTCTCAGTCTGAGGCCCTGCTTTCTCCGGCTCCTGGCCATTTTCTTATCTGGGATGGACTCTGGACTATTAATAGCGGGAAAGGAAGCTCGAAAGAATGCCCCAGGAAGAGGGTGTGCGCAGGGAAGGCCACGAGATGGGAGGACCCAGGCCTGGACACCAGCATCCACCCCTTCGTCTTTTGTTGCCTCCAGCTCACCTCCCCCGAGTGTGGTTAAAACCCAGAAGCTTCTTGGGGGGCCGGCGGGAGGCAGTGAAAGGGGCAGAAACCAGGCAGGATGAGCCGACGTCTTCAGGGAAGCATGTGATCAAGGAAGGCGCGAAGCCAGACGGAAGCCTCTAGTCCTGGTTCTCCTCTGAGCCCCAAGGGTGGGAGGCAAATCCTTGGCCCTCTTGAAACGTCTGTGAAATGGGCTGGGTGGCTTCTAAGGTTCCCCAAGGAGGTATATGCAACTTTCCCAAGCACAACGCTGCTTTTGACGTGGTAACAGAGCCAGCGGAACCAGCCACTTCAGAGGCCAGCTCTTTTCCAAGAGCTGTCTGACCTTGAAATGTGTTCTCCTAGCCTGTGACATACATCTGCTTCGGAAGCCACCTCCTTCCCTCCCAGGAGCAGGCTCTGTGCATGTCGGGGGAGGGCACGCTGTGATGCTGCCTTAGGTTCAGCCTGGTGGGAATCTGAGCCCTGCCCAGCTCTCTAGGGCCCCCCATCCCCACCCCCACCAATCCTGCTTCCCTTCTTGAAATGGCCCATTTATTGCCAGGCTTCTGTATGGCAGCTGGGAATTCATTTCAGCGGAGTGGGGCAGGATGGGGGGAGCTTTGGAAGGACAGAGACCCCTAAACTCCTGGGTGGGACAGGGACCTAGGGCTGTCCTAGGAGCTGAGAGGAGCCGCAGGCCCACTGTCTGCCCGGCCAGGATGTTTCCCCACGGCCCGTAGATCAGATGTCCTCTCTTCACCCTGCATTCGGCCCCCTCACTCTCCCTCTTACCCTCATTTTGAAAGATCTGATGCCCCCTCCCTTGCCACCATGTACTGTCCCTGTCTCCGTGCTTCTTGAGTTTTATTGAATCAGCTGCCTGACCTTGAAATTCATTTTCCCAGCCCATGACATCTGCTTCTTGCACCTCTTCCCTCCAGGAGCTGAGCCACACTCCTCACTCCAGGTGGGTCTCCTCAAGTCCCACCTCTCGGGGGTCTGGCCATCCTCCCCAGCCACTCCCTCCTGCACAGCTGAGAGCTCCAGGCCTTCCACCAGGAGGCCTTTCTAGATTCACTTCTGCCTCAGCTGAGTCCTGTCCTTGGAGGCTGCCTGCTCTGGTGTTCTGCCCTGGGTATCTCATTAGATCTCTGCGTGGTAAGAAGTGAAAGTGTTAGTTGCTCAATCATGTCCGACTCTTTGCAACCCCATGGATTGTAGCCCACCAGGCTCCTCTGGTCCATGGAATTCTCTAGGCAAGTAGTGGAGTGGGTAGCCATTCCCTTCTCCAGGGGATCTTCCCTGCACCAGGGATCAAACCCAGGTCTCCTGCATTGCAGGCAGATTCTTTACCGTCTGAGCCACAATGCTTCTCCTCTGTGGCTGTAACAAAGTCAGTTATCCCCCCAAAAAGTTCTTAAGCTTGTGGGGGCAGGGAGGGAGGGGGACCCTGACCTGGGTGAACAGCATCGGCTCGGGGTGGTGACAGCTAGGAAAGGCGGTCAGGGCTCTGGGCTGCGAGCCCAGGGAGAGGAACAGGGAGGCGGACTCGCCTCACCTCGACCACCTGGCTGTGGCACTCTCCCGGGGCTGCGCTGGGCCTGGGGGAGAACCTGGACCCTCTCTGTGCCTTGGGTCCTATGTCCTTGGGCTGCCACAACACAAACGGGGGTGCTTACAAGAAACCAATTCCTAAATAGCTCTGGCAGTCAGAAGTGTGAGATCCAAGTGTTGGCAGGACTCCGCTCCACCTGGAGGCTCCACGGGGAACCCTTCCTTGCCTCTTCCGGCGTCTGGGGGCTGTTGGCATTCCTTTGCTGGCAGCAACATCACTGCCATCTCAGCCACCGGGGCGGGGCCACACTGCTGCCTCCTGCCCCGCTATGTCTCTGAGTCACTGAATCTAGGGCCCATCCAGATACTCCAGGATGACCTCATCCTTAGCTTAGTATCATTAACATTAGCAAAGACCCTCTGTCCAAAGAAGGTGATCATCAGTTTCAGGGATTTGATGTACTTATCTTTTGGGAAGGGTAGATTTTTTTTTTTAGACTGCCATGGTCCCCATCTGAAAAATGGGGACAATGATCTTTGAGTCTTCTCTGTACCCCTCCAAATGGCCCCCTGCTTGGACTGAGGGCCCCAAAGATGCGCCTGGCCAACTTGCCTGGCATAAGGGGTGTTCTGGGACTGAAGGTCTCTCTCCCCTTCAACTTGGATGTTGAAGCCCTACCCCCAGTGTGATGGTGTTAGGGGTTGGGGCCCCACGACAGAAGAAGAGAAGTCACCGGAGCTTCCTCTGTCTCTGCCAGGTGAGGACACACCGTATGGTGGCCATCTACCAGCCAGGAAGAGGGTCCTCACCAGGAGCCCACTCTGGTGCCACCCTGATCTCAGACCCTCCAGCCCCCCAAACTGTGAGAAAGGCAGGTCTGAAAGGCCACCCTCGTTGTCCCCGTCAGGCCAAGCAGTCAGGCAGACAAGTGCACCCACAGGTTCTGGCCAGGCTCCATCGGCCCTGTCCCCCACTCAGGGCCCGGCAGCTCTGACTCCCTGGTGCCCCGGCACGACGGAACAGCGCCCCAGGGGGTTATCAGGCCCAGCTCCTCTGCATCCCCTCTCTCGGAGGGACTCAGAGCTGCCCCCTCGGGGAGATACTTCCAGGCATTCTTCAAATCTGGAATTGTTCTGCCCTTATCAGCTTGTTTCAGCTGGCCTGCCTGACACTTGCTCCCACAAGGGTGGGGCCTTGTCTGGCGGTTTCCCAGCGCAGGAGAGGGCTTCCACTGTCCAGCACGGGTATCTCCCGGCCACGGAGAAGGGCAGGCGCCCCTTGGGCACCTTGTTCCCCACAGGGGAGGGCGGTGTGGCCAGAGGACCTGCTCCTCCTCTTTTCCAGGCCAGCAGTTCTTCCTTCTTTCCTGGCCCTACACCTGGCATGTGGCCTGAGCCAGAGTCCTACATTGTGCCCAGTCCTACATTGTGCCCTGCCCAGTCCTACATTGTGACCCCTTCCCCCACCCTCACCCTGAAAGTGGGACCGGCGGGGGGGGCGGGGTTAAGAGCCCGCAGCTGGGAGCCCAAGCCCCTGGGTTCAAGCCCTATTCCATCACGCCCTGGTCAGGTGCCAAGCACGTGTCTTCACTCTAGTCCTCAGTTTCCCCTTCCCTCAAAAGTGGAGGAAGGTGATTAACAGTAACTATAACTCACAGCTCTAGGCATTCAGAGCAGTGAGCATACAGGGGAAGTGCTCGGGTATTCCAAGGGAGCGGGGAAGAGCCTCAGATCCCTGCCAGATCAGGTCCCCACCGTCTCCCCTGAGATGCTGGCGTCAGCGTGGGCCTTGAGGCAGACGGGGGGATGCGAGGCTCTCCCCAGCATTCCCAGTGAGGCCTGCCGTGTAGGGTGGGGGAGATGACTGCACCAGGGTGACTGTGGTCCAGTGAATTCTCAGACCAGGGGGTAAGCCAGAATTTTCTTGGAGAAGGAAGAGGAACCGGAGGCCAGGGTGTGGCCTGGCTCCAGGGAAATGTTTCCTCACCAACACAGAGAAGCCCAAGGGAGAGGCGGAGCAGAGACAGGCAGTGAGGAGGGGCTTTCCTGCAGGCTGCCCAGCCATCCCAGAGGCAACTGGCAGCCTGAGCCTCCCTCCTGGGAGAGCCATTTAAGGCCGACTGGGCTCCGGGACCAGGGTTTGGAGTTAGGGACCACATGGTGGGGTAGGGAAGGGATGATGGGCTAGGGAAGGGATGCTGGGCACGCCCCTCTCCCTCTCAGCCTGGGCTTCCTCCTCCGTGAAACAAAGCTTCAAGTCTCAAAAGAAGGTTTCCGTGAAACTTCTGCTTCCTTCCCCAGCCCAATCCTGAGGGATGTGGGGGATGACGAAAGAGTCTGAGTAAGTGTCTGACTCTGGGTGAAGAAGGTGAGCAACTCATGTATTAAGATGTATTGACCGGAAGACCTACATAGACATTTCTCCAAAGAAGACATACATACGGCCAAGAGGCACGTGAAAAGATGCTCCACATTGAATCAGTAGGACATGCACATCAAAATGACAATGGGGTATCACTTCACACCGGTCCGAATGGCCGTCATTAAAAAGCCTACAAATATCAAACACTGGAGACAGCGTGGAGAAAAAGGAACCCTCAGATATTGGTGGTGGGAATGTAAGTTGGTGCGGCCACTACGGGAAACGGTATGGAGGTTCCTCACAAAACTGAAAATAGAGTTGCCATATGATCCAGCAATCTCACTCCCAGGCACGTAACCAGACAAAACTATCATTTGAAAAGATACACGTACCCCTATGTTAATAGCATCACTATTCAGAACAGGCAAGAAACAGAAGCAACCTATATGTCCATCAACAGAGGAATGGGTAAAGAGGATGTGGTGCACACATAATGGAATGGTGGTGGTGTTGTTTAGTCACTAAGCTGTGTCCGACTCTTTGTGACCCCTAGTGACCCCGAAGCTCACTAGGCTGTTCTGTCCATGGGGTTTCCCAGCCAAAACTAATAGAGTGAGTTGCCATTTCCTACTCTAGGGGATCTTCCTGACCCAGGGATCGAACACATGGCTCTTGCACAGGCAGGTGGATTCTTTACTGCCGAGCCACCAGGGAAGCCCCAGTGGAATATCAGTTGGCAGACTGATTCAGTTGTCCACACATATACATTCCTCTTTTAATAGAGTCCACATATAAGTGAGATTTATGGTATTTGTCTTTCTCTTTGACTTATTTCACTTAGTATGATAATCTCTAGTTATATCCATGTTGCTGCAAATGGAATTATTTCACTCTTTTTAATGAATAGACTATTACTCAGTCATAAAAAAGAATGAAATAATGCCATTTGCAACAACATGAATGGACCTAGAGATCATCATACTAAGTGAAATAAATCAGAAAGAGAATGACAAATACCATACAATATCACTCATATATGGAATCTAGAAAAAAGAATGTATATATATGTATGTATAACTGAATCACTTTGCTATACAACAGAAATAAACACAATATTGTAAGTTGATTATACTTCAATAAAAATAAAATATACTATCAACAGAGGGCCAGGGCTTTTACAGAAAAAACTCAAAAAAAGTTTCTGTTATTAAGAAAATAAGGTGGAAAACGTTATCTACCTTGTTCAACACCATAGAAAGTAGTATGCAGGTGGCTTAGGCCTCCAACGCAGGGTGTGGGCTGAGGAAGAACAGCCTGGCTAGGAGTCAGGGGCTGGCTCTAGATGGGGGTGGGGGCATGCTACTATCTGGGCAAGACATTTGCATTTCTTGGGCCCTGCCTCCCATTTGTAGGATAATGATATTGTGCCAGGGAACTGTAGAACATGGGTTGGCTGACTTTTTCTGTAAAGTTTTTTTTAACATCTATTTCTTTATTTGGCTGTGCTGTGTCTTGGTTGTGGCAGTTGGGATCTGGTTCCCTGACCAGGAATGGAACCCAGGCCCCCTGCATTGGGAGTGTGGAATCTTAGGCATGGGACCACCAGGGAACTACAGAGAGTTAAGTATTTTAGACTTTGCCAGCCACACAGTCTCGGTCACAATTACCCAACTCCATTGTAGCCCAAGAGCAAGCACAAGCAGTGTGTGAATAAACAGACGTGGCTGCTTTCCAATAAAACTATATTTATACAGATACAGGCTACGAGGCTGCAGTTTGCCGGCCCCTGATACACACAACCCCTCCTGGGTCTGGGGCTAGCAGGCTAGGTTTTTATCCAGCTGTGGACCCCATTGTGTGATGTCCCGGGAAAGCCCAACAAAGGCCACTGGCACAGGCCTGCTGTTAGAAATCCAGCCATGAGATAGCTAGCCAGGACAAGTATTTGCTACTCAGGTCACAAACAAGGGGAAACACCTAAATCATTACCTATTCAAAAAACAAAGTAAAAAGTAAGTAGTGGTTTGGTCGCTAAGTCGTGTCCGACTCTTAGGACTCCATGGACTACAGCCTGCCGGGCTTCTCTGTCCATGGAATTCTCCAGGCAAGTATACTGGAGTGGGTTGCTGTTTCCTTCTCTAGGGGATCTTCTCGACCCAGAAATTGAACCCAGGTCTCCTGCATTGCAGGCAGCTTCTTTACCGATTGAGCTACAAGGGAAGCCCTAAAAAGTAAGAATAAATACTAAAAATCTAAGAGCACTGCAGTCCACTAACAGACATTAGAGGGGTGAGCTGGGCAGCAGTCCTCACAGAGCTGCCTCCCATCCTGACTGTTACCACGTATGAGTGATGCTGTGGAAGCAGCCACGGTCATACCCTTCATGCCTTTAATCTGCACAGCACCAGTGTTCCCATGCATGGGGCCCCTGGTTCAAACTCCCTCTGACCCTGAGGGTAACGGCCAGTGACAGCTGGGAGCAGGGGCAGGGCTGGCCAGCCCGATGCCCAGGTTAGTAGCACCCAACCTGGCTCCCTTTCTCTTCTCAGGGGCTGGCTGCTCCCGTCCACAGAGCTTCTCTCCCAGGCTGGCCCACGGGAATTGTCTGCCTGGGGCCCCGGCGTTTTGGCTACTGAGCATCTGCTTCTGTGTGTTCAGGTAGCTCCTGCTGTGTGCCATGAGGGGAGCCTCAGGACAGCCCCCTCCCCCTTTATTTTAACAAGGTCTCACTGAAGAGCTATGTACCACCCATCACAGGGGAGAATGGAGCACTGGCACACAACCAGCGCCCAGATGGTGGAAAAGGACACCTCATCTCAAAGCCTTCCCTTTGTTCCCTTCCAGTCACTCTCCATACCCAAGGCAACCTCTCTTCTGACTTTAAATATCACAGGTCACTTTTGCCTGGCCTGGAATTTTGGATCAATGACATCACACAGTGTGACTCGGGTCTGGCTTCATTCCCTCGGCATTTCATTTGCGTGATTCATCGTGGCATGTAGGTGTGGACCATCCACTCACTGCAGTGTGGTACTCTGCTCCGTGTGTCTGTGTCTGTCTGTCCTACTGCCATTGGGCACTGGGGTGGCCCCGGGGCAGGCCCTGGGGCATGGGCCGCGCTTTGGGCGCGTCCGTGTGGAGGCTGAGCTGCATGGATGGGTCCCACCAGAGCGCAGGGAGGGAGAGGATGGGAGGGCTGGCCCCGGGCCCACCTCCTGAGCGCCTCCCTTGCCACCGGGGTCCCAGAGTCAGGCAGAATCTCAGGCCCTCCCCGAGTGGGCCACTCTACTTGGCTGCTGCCCCAGAACCACTCCCAACTGGCTGGCTGGCACTCAAGAGTGGGCTTTCAGCGCCGTGGGCCTTGAAGATTTGGAGGGGCAGGAGCAGAATGGGGAGCCAGGAGGCCTGCTATAGGGCAGCCCTGCTCTCATCCTCTCCCCATCCCCCAAGCTAGCACAGGGGGCCTTCAGCAAGCTCTGCGATCCCTCTTAGTGACAACCCCAGGCCAGAGCTGGCTGCCCACCCCCAGCAGATGCTCTCCAGGTGGGGTCAGAGGGCAGAACCCCATCCCCACCCTGTAACAAGACGCTTCGAAACGCGTTCTCTGGATTACTCATAATGCTGTTGCTGATGGCAGAGAGGAAAGAGAGCTTGGAATTCGTCAACTCTGGTCACCCAGGATGTCAGCCCATCTCTACCTGAGCGCCTGTGGCCCCTCCTGCTTCCTCCTCCACTCCCGCATCGAGGTGCCTGGCCTGGGCCAGCCTCCTGCCTCTGAGCCACCCTCACTGCTGTGCCTAAGGGAGGCTGGGCACAGGGTGTCAGGCTTCGTGGTAGGGCTGTGGCTCTTCCTGTACTGGAAAGACAGACTAACCCCTTTAAAACAACACCCTACCCGGGCCTCCTAATCCCTCGGTCTGCTGCCGACCATGTGAAGCCTGATCTGTGTGAGCGGGCAGCCGGCCCAGCAGCCGCCAAGCCACTGACCTGCGGTGGGCGGGGTGATGCCCGGCTGACTGGGCATCGCCAGGGAGTTGGGCTCCCCTACAAAGGTCAGGACGATGGGATAGCACCCTGGGGAAGGGGCAGAGCACCTTCAGCTCCTCCTTACAGTCTGTTTCAAGGACCCTGAGCGCGATGTACAAGCCTCCACCAGGAGAAGGAGCTTAGAGGGTGGGAGAGAGACCCGGGTCCTGAGAGAGCCTGGGGCTTCCTGGGGGCGCCTGGTCTTCTGGTCAGGGGAAAGAGAAAGGCCTCCCTTAGAACAAAGTGAACGATTTTAAAATGTCTAAGCATTTGGGGGGGAATGTCAAAATACTCCAATTCTTCAGAGGTCTGCTGGGATGGGAAGGCGGGCTGACCACTGTGCCTACAGCCTGCTGAGCGCTGGAGCCACAAACGCTGTGCCCAGAGCTCAAGAAAGGGGGGACGGGGCGGGGGTGGGGCTTCACACCCTGCTGCACCTCTGCCACCTGAGGCCACGGGCACAGGCAGGTATGTTTCCTCTCTCTTCTCACCATGCAGTTTCCTACCAACCACTATCAGAAACAGTGTATCCTCATTCCTCTGAAGCTTATAAGCAGCACTGCTGCGCCTGTCTTCCTGACCAGACACTGAGCCGCCAGACTGAGCAGGGTCCCATCTGGGTCTCCCCGATCCGGTGTGGGGAAGGTGCCCTCATGATGCTCCTTGTAATGGAGCCCCGGGCTGGGGAGATACAGGCACAGCCTGGGGAGCAGGACTTTAGCTGGGGGAGGGGTTCTGTCCGTGGAGGTGGCTCTCCCCCATCCCCCTGCAGGCCCACATTCTCCTTGCCCTTGCGCCCCCCAAACCCCGCACTGCACCTGCTTCTCTCAGGTCCTGGGATGCAGCCAACGCAGGAGCACATTTGGCATCCTACTCCTTCCTTAGCAGCCAGTTCAAAAACAACCCTGGTAAATATTTTTCCGCGGGAGCACGTTGTCGTTCCCACAGCCACCTTCCCCCCCTCCCGAAGCTGTGAAAATCGCCAGATGTGTACGGGTTTCTCAGCTGCCCCTGGAAACCTCCGCCAGGGACCAGTCGACACTCCCGGCCCCAAAACAAAACAAAGACCAAGAGCCAGAGGGAAGTCCCGCACTGACGGCCGGTGGCCGCTGGGAGCCAAGGAAGCAAGCTCTGCGAAAGGCAGCCTGCGATTTTCCCAGGGAACGACAGGTTTCCACCTGCTGGAAGCTGAAGGTGAAGGCCGCGGGCTCAGCTTTCCAAATGTCCAAACTTTTTTTTTCCTGTCCTGGAGAGAAGCCTCCCCTTCTAGGAATAACACCTGCATCTTTCTTGCTGCAGGAAAATCCACGTTGGGACGCAGTGCCCACACTAAATGTGCAGCGCTTTGGAAGACAGGGGGTGGGTAGGAGCTGAGGTCAGTGTGCTCCCGGCTTGAAACCCCACTCAACTCTACAAAGTGGGTTAAATAAAGCCCCAACCCCATCACCCATGACTCTGCTCTGCACTTGGCCCAGAGAAGCAGGGGGAAGGCAGACTACCCCTCCCCTTGCAGAGCAGGAAACCTGGGTTTCTTTGGTGTTGGAGGACTGGCTAGTGGGGAGTGGGGGTCTGGTCAGGTGCTGCTTAAAAGAACAAACAATCCTCCCGAATGAATATGGCCGAACAATTGAGGGCAAGCCCCGCCCCCTGTCCCCCACCAAGGCCTGCAGGAAAAGTTAAAAGCCATGTTCCTTTTAAACAAAGCCAAGTTGTCCTCATGTTTGGGCCTTAGAGCCCAGTCAAGGAAGCTCAGTTTCCTATTCACCCCGCCTAGGAAGTGAATCAGGAATCCCAGGATCACGCCCGGCCACAGCCAGGTATCCAAATGACTGAAAAGTCACCTCCAAAAAGTAGTAGTCAAGGGGTCAATTCCAGTTGAGCTATATCAAATCCTAAAAGATGATGCTGTGAAAGTGCTGCACTCAATATGCCAGCAAAGTTAGAAAACTCAGCAGTGGCCACAGGACTGGAAAAGGTCAGTTTTTACTCCAATCCCAGAGAAAGGCAATGCCAAAGAATGTTCAAACTACCACACAATTGCACTCATCTCACATGCTAGCAAAGTAATGCTCAAAATTCTCCAAGCCAGGCTTCAGCAGTACATGAACCGAGAACTTCTAGATGTTCAAGAGAATTTAGAAAAGGCAGAGGAACCAGAGATCAAATTGCCAATATTCGTTGGATCATTGAAAAAGCAAGAGCATTCCAGAAAAACACCTGCTTTATTGACTACGCCAAAGCCTTTGACTGTGTGGATCACAACAAACTGTGGAAAATTCTGAAAGAGACGGGAACACCAGACCACCTGACCTGCCTCCTGAGAAATCTGTATTCAGGTCAAAAAGCAACAGTTAGAACCAGACATGGAACAACGAACTGGTTCCAAACTGGGAAAGGAGTACGTCAAGGCTGTATACTGTCACCCTACTTATTTAACTTATATGCAGAGTACATCATGCGAAATGCCGGGCTGGATGAAGCACAAGCTGGAATCAAGACTGCTGGGAGAAATATCAATAATCTCAGATAAGCAGATGACACCACCCTTATGGCAGAAAGCAAAGAAAAACTAAAGAGCCTCTTGATGAAAGTAAAAGAGGACAGTGAAAAAGCTGGCTTAACACTCAACATTCAAAAAATGAAGATCATGGCATCCAGTCCCATCACTTCATGGCAAATAGAGGGAAAAACAATGGAAACAGTGACAGACTTTATTTTCTTGGGCTCCAAAATCACTGCAGATGGGACTGCAGCCATGAAATTAAAAGACACTTGCTCTTTGGAAGAAAAGCTATGACCAACCTAGACAGCATAATAAAAAGCAGAGACGACCAACAAAGGCTTGTCTGGTCAAAGCTATGGTTTTTCCCATCATGTATGGATGTGAGAGTTGGACTATAAAGAAAGCTGAATGCTGAAAAATTGATGCTTTTGGACTGTGGTGTTGGAGAAGATCCCTGAGAGTCCCTTGGACTGCAAGATCAAACCAGTGAATCTTAAAGGAAATTAGTCCTGAATATTCATTGGAAGGATTGATGCTGAAGCTGAAATTCCAATAGTTTGGCCACCTGATGCAAAAAGCTGATCATTGGAAAAGACCCTGATTTTGGGAAGGACTGAAGACAGGAGGAGAAGGGTACAACAGAGGATGAGATGGTTGGATGGCATCACCAGCTTGATGGACATGAGTTTGGGCAAGCTCTGGGAGTTGGTGATGTGCACAGACTGGAGGCCTGTCATGCTCCAGTCCATGGGGTCACAAGAAGTCAGACATGACTGAGCGATCGAACTGAACTGAACTGAAAAGTAGCCGAGGAGACTCCACGTCACCAGAACAGCAGGTGCGAACACCCACACCCCATGCAGTGATTTCACAGTTGTTCTTTTCAGAAGAAACTAGGAGCAAAATGAAATGTTTCCTTCCAAGGTTCCAAAGGTCAGGACAGGGTTCAGGGTTGCTTGGGTCACACAAGGGTGATTCTGAAGTCAGACCCAGGGCTCCTTCTCCTAGGTGGAGAACGGGAGGCACCATCTCTTGTTCTCGGCCTCACAGGCTCCTGACCCTACTGTTCCCCACTCTCTTCACTGCATCTCACCACCCTCCGAGTGGGTGCAGAAGCCTGGATGTCTGGGCCAAGTGTCTCTGGTATCCCTACATCTCAAGCACTAAGACAGAAGTGCTCAAGTGGAAGACTGACTCTGGTAAACAACCATGATCCTCCTGCCTCGAGTTTCCCATCTGAAAAGTGGGTGCAGTGCTCTGGAGGTGGCACATCCAGGGCCAGAGGATTTCAGGGAGACTGGTCCTTTATAGACTGGTCTTTGCTTTTAGAGTGGTAGCATCATGACTAAAGATGCAGCCAGAGGAGTAGCTGATGCCCACCCCTCAGGCTGGGGAAGCAGGGGCCAGAGAGAGGCAGAGTTACAGAGCAGACAGGGCCGGATGTGGCTCAGTATATGGTCCTCTGTGACTTTTCTGGGTATGTCCTCTGCTCTAGAAGCCGTGCAGACATCACTTTCCTCCGCATCCCTGGGTCATACCGTCAGAACCAGAAAGTGAAAGTGAAAGTCACTCAGTAGCATTCGACTCTTTGCAACCACATGGACTATACAGTCCATGGAATTCTGAAGTGGGTAGCCTTTCCCTTCTTCAGGGGATCTTCTCAACCCAGGGATCAAACTCAGGTCTACCACATTGCAGGCAGATTCTTAACCGTCTGAGCTACCAGGGAAGCTCAAGAATACTAGAGTGGGTAGCCTATCCCTTCTCCAAGCGAACTTCCCCACCCAGGGATCGAACAGGGGTCTCCTGCATTGCAGGCAGATTCTTTACCAGCTGAACTACCCAGGAAGCCATCAGAACCAGAGGGACCCTAGAAATCATGGATTCCCTCTCCATCAAGGGAAAGATGGGCAAACAGATAGTCAGCATCCTGGGCAACAGGTCACGCCTCCTTTGGTAACCAGAACTCTGTGGTCCAATTTCCAGGTGGCTGTCTATCCTGGGGGCATATGCCCTACACTCCCGGTAGGGCCTGACTCTCAAAAAGCTAACTGTCCATAGCATAAGCTCTCTAGTGCCCTGACCCACTGTATCTGCAGAGAAGTTGACACCGGGATAACCTCGAGGTGGGTGGGGGGTGGTAAGCAATCTTGCATGATGCTCTAAGGGTCTTCTGGTAAAGGGGTGCATTGGGGAGTAGGCTGACAGCACAGCACAGTGGGAAGGCAGGGACCCACGAGGTGGGTGGGGGGTGGTAAGCAATCTTGCATGATGCTCTAAGGGTCTTCTGGTAAAGGGGTGCATTGGGGAGTAGGCTGACAGCACAGCACAGTGGGAAGGCAGGGACCCAGCCCATGCTACTCAGCAGTGCCCCCTAAAGCTGGGGTGCACGACTAAGCCTGCCTGAGCAAGGGGCTCCCAGCTCATGGACCTGCCTGGGAGAAGGAAGGGGCCTCACCTGCCAGTGGCAGCTTGGGAAGCACAGGCAAGCTGGTGACTCAGCAGACAAAAACAAACTCTTTTCAGCCATTTGGTTCCCTGAATCCCAGGAAAATGACAGACTGAGGGTGGATGAGGTCTTAGCACTGAGTGGAAAGCTCCAGCATCACTACCTCTGGTGAGCCATTTTAGGGTGCTGGCTCTGGAAGCCCCCTTCTCCAAGGCTTGAGACAGGATGAGAGAGTCAGATCGAACTGGAAACGGAGATGTCACGATCAGGGGCTCAAAAGAGCAGGGGCAAAGGCACAACAGGAAGGAAGCTGGAAGTAACTGGCGAACTGCGTTTGCTCCCATTGGAGCGAAAAGGTCAACCATCAGAAGACGCACAACCAGTCTTCATGATGCCTCCAACTTCCATGTGAGAAACGCTTTGACCTTTAAGCACCCAGGAGAGGCCACTAGCCTTGAATGCCACTCATCCTGCCCAGACTCAGGTACAAGCAGCTTTCCTAGTGGCCACAGCCTTCCAGAAGTTTCCTATGAAGCCCCTAAGGAAGGAGGGCCTGCTCCTGCTCCATCACCACGTCAAGAAGATCTTGCTTAGGGGACTTCCCTGCGGGTCCACTGGTTAAGAATCTGCCTTCCAGTGCAAGGGATGAAGGTTTGATGCCCGGCTGGGGAATTAAGATCCCATATTCCATGGGGCGACTACTGAGCCCTTGTGCTCTGGAAGCCGAGTGCTGCAATGAAGATAATGTGTGTTGCAACTAAGACTCGGGGCAGCCAAACAATTAACAAGTAATGAATAAATAGAAGATCTGGCTTTGCGACACCCCAGACACAGCCAGTTGTGTTTTTACATTTGACCTGGTCCAGGTCTTTACATGGGCTTCTCAGGTGGCACGAGAATCCACCCGCCATGCAGGAGACTCAAGAGACAGAGCTTCGATCCCTGGGTCAGGAAGATCTCCCAGAGAAGGGAATGGCAACCCACTCCAGTATTCTTGCCTGGAGAATCCCATGGACAGAGGAGTCTGGGGGGCTACAGTCCATGGGGGTCACAAAGAGTCAGCTGGACATAACTGAGCACACACACAGAGATCTTTACATAGGATTGTCTGGGTTTTGGCTCTGAAAGTCACCCTCTCAATCCTGGGTAAACTGGGACTGTTGGTCACTAACTTCACGCTGGCATCCCCCCAGTAGATGTTCTATTAAAAAGAGGAAGGAAAAGAGGAAAAGGTTCCATGGTTAAGGTGTGCCTGAGGAACTTGGGGTTAAAGAAAAGTAATGAGGACCGCTCAGACCACTTCAGATCCTAGAATGTGTTGACTTTCCACCGAGGGGAGCACAGTAGGCAGCATTTCCCAAACGTTTTGGATCATGGTTCCCTTTTATTCAAAAAACAATATTTTGTTCATTTATCAAACATTTACTGAGAGCGTAATTATTAAAATTTTGAGTAGTACTGGGTGTTCTTTGGAAGGAATGATGCTAAAGCTGCAACTCCAGTACTTTGGCCACCTCATGTGAAGACGTGACTCATTGGAAAAGACTCTGATGCTGGGAGGGATTGGGGGCTGGAGGAGAAGGGGACGAGAGGATGAGATGGCTGGATGGCATCACCAACTCGATGGACGTGAGTCTGAGTGAACTCTGGGAGTTGGTGATGGACAGGGAGGCCTGGCGTGCTGCGATTCATGGGGTCTCAAAGAATCGGACACAACTGAGCGACTGAACTGAACTGAACTAAGTGTTCTTTTTGGACAGTTTGGGACACAGCTCATCTCCCTGAATTGTGAAAGGGAAAAAAAAACCCCATATGGTGCTAGCCCAGATTTACCATCTCAGTAAACAGAGGCACAGGACACACCCCACTGGCGTTTATTGTGGAGAAAACCAAAGGCAGCTCCGAGAGGAGTTCCTATCTTCCTCCTACCTCTTGCTTTGTGAGGAGCTACTTGTTTGCCTGGTTTTCATCAGAGGCTGGATTGTAAACTCCAGGGCCTCCCCTCCTTCCCTCCCCGGAGAAAGAAAATATAGAGGTGGCTGTGCAAAGACCAATGGCATGGTTCACTGGTTGGCTTGGCTGCACTCACTGGGAGTTTGGCGCAGAGTCACGGTGAGGAAGGATGGAGAAAGGAAGCTACAGAGAAGGAGAGACTCAGACCCACGTGCTGGACAGGGCAGTGGAGCACGGGTGGCGGGAGGAGCACTTATCCAGGGTGAAAAAAGAGAAACGGACTATTCACAATAGCCAAGACAGGAAGCAACCTAAATGTCCACTGACAGTTAAGTGCATAAAGAAGATGTAGAGTGTGTGTGTGTGTATAATTTATACACATGCAGTGAATAACTACTCAACCATAAAAGAGTGAAATATGCCATTTGCACCAACATGGATGGACTTAAGAGATTCTCATACTAAGTCTGACAAAGAAAAACAACTATTATTTATCATTTCTATGTGTAATCTAGAAAATAGTACAAATCAACTTATTTACAAAGCAGAAACAGACTCACAGACACAGAAAACAAATTTACAGTTACCAAAGGGGAAGAGGGGGAGGGAGGCATAAATCAGGAGTACGGGCTTAATAGATATGCATCACTATAGATCCCCTGGAGAAGGGAATGGCTATCCACTGCAGTATTCTAGCCTGGAGAATTTCAGGGACAGAGGAGCCTGGCGGGCTACAGTTTATAGGGTTGCAAAGAGTTGGACACCACTGAATGACTAGGGGCTTCCTGGGTGGCTGAGTGGACAAAGACTCTGTCTGCAATGCAGGAGATGTGGATTCAATCCCTGGGTCAGGAAGATCCCCTGGAGGAAGGCATGGCAACCCACTCCAGGATTCTTGCCTGGAGAATCCCATGCACAGAGAAGCCTGGAGGGCTGCAGTCCACAGGGACATAAAGAGTCGGAGGGGACACAAAGAGTCGGACACGACTGGGGCGACTGAGCATAAGTACCACTATATTGAAAAATAAAGAACAAGGACCTCCTGAAGAAACACAGGGAAGTACGTTTAATTGATAACCTATAATGGAAAGAATCTGAAGCGTCCACTTGAAAATAACACAGTATCATAAATCAACTATAGCTAAATAAAATTTGAAGAAAAAAAGGAAAAAGAGCCATGTGATGGGAGACTCCATTTCACAGGGTGATGGGCAGAAGAACCTCAGAGGCTGCCAGGGTCAGGATCTGAGGGGCTTCAGGAAAGCCTGTATTGACTTGAAGCCCAAAAGTGAAGGGCAGTGCCCCGTAAGGGTGAAGTGAGAAGCACCCGGGTGGGAACTAGGAAGGAAGGCACCTGACCATCGGAGCCCCTTCTTAGCTAAGCACACCCTCATCCAGGACTACAGCGTACAACTAATCCCCCAGAACCAGGGCCCTCGTCCTGAGTGGCCCGGCTGCAGTGACTCAATGGGAAAAGGTCACGGAGGAGAAAGCTCAGCCCAGCGAGGCCACGGCAGATGCGCCAGTTTGGGAGGGGGCAGTGGCAGGATCTGTTTCATCACACCTCACCTTGGGTTAGAGCTGAAGTCAACTAAAGAAATAAAACTAAAGTATTGTCAGGCCCATCACTGACATGACATATGAAATATTCAACCCTCACCGAGGAAGGCAGGAGGAGACAAGCCAGGAAACAAGTCTGAAATCACAAGGCTAGTAAGCGACAATGTGCTCAGTTGCTCAGTCATGTCCAACTCTGTGACCCCACGAACTGCAGCCTGCCAGGCTCCTCTGTCCACGGAATCCTCCAGACAAGAATACTGGAGTGGGTTCCCATTTTCTCCTCCAGGGAATCTTCCGGACCCAGAGAACCCCTGCATTGACAGGTGGTTTGTTTACTACTGAGCCACTTGGGATTCAAGCTTCTGACTTTGAAGCCTGGGGCACTATGCCAGGAGATTTCTATTTTTCTTCTCTTTGACTACAGAGAGAACTCTCAAAGGACTTCTTTTGTGGAGACCAACTCTATAGAACAGATAATTGCAGAGCCTCACCAAGTGAATGGGATGTGAATTGGATCCCTCCCAACTGACCTACTCTTCATTTTTCCCTCCAGGAGTGTACCCCAAGCTCTTGGAGGCCCTAAAACAGTTCACAGAACCTCTCCAGGTTTAAGGGTCACTGGCCTCCAGCTGCTGCTCTCGCAAGAGTCCATGGACCAAACTCCTAAGAACAGTACCTCCCGCTGCCCTGCACTTGCCCTGCTGAGGTGGGAAGAGGAGCATGGGACACAGAAACTCTTCTTTCCCATCCAGAGAAATGTGGGGGACAGGAGTCCCCCATGCTTGCCCTGGCTGAGGCCCTGCTCATGGGATGGCCCCAGGGCACCTGGCTCACTGGTGCAGCTCGTGGCTGAGGGACTGGAGAGGGAGGGAGCTGTGTTTCCCTGAGCATCACAAGGAGCTGCTCCACCAAAACGAAAAGGCTGGAGCTGCAAAAAGCAAGGACCAAGCTGGACACGGCTGAGCCAGAAGGTGGCAAAGCCTCAGGTCACAGGGGCCAACTGCTTGTTTCACTTGTGCAGACAGATGCAAAGTGGATCTTACTACAAGGTAGGAGGACTGAGGGAAGAGAAAACCAGTGAGCAGGACCATGATAGCATGTGCCAGGGACCTATTCCAATATCCATCATCCTTCACTTCTTCACAACAGAAGCCCTGATTGTTGGTTAGGCACATGTCTGCCTGAAATAAAGCTCACTCTTCCCGCTTCCCTTGCAGCTACATGTGATCATAGGACCAAGTTTCATTCAACAAACTGTAACTGGATGGGGTGTGTGTGGTTTCTAGCAGAAGAGCTGCAGCCTTCTTGTTCTTTTCTCCTGACAACTGGAGCCTGAGTAGCCACCTTGGACCACAAGGCAGCTCACCCTCCTGCCTCTGTGTCCACTCCGCCATGGATGAGGCCAGCCTCCCTACCACCTGCTTCTCTGCTGGAGTCAGGTCAGGAGCCTCATAGTTGGAAAGCCCGAACTGGCAGACAAGATTTCAGGTTCAAATACAGCTCGCTCTGCCTCTTGCTCACTCACTCAGCAAATATTTATCGAATACCTACTATGTGCCGGGTACTCTTGTGGATGCTATGGCTACAGCACTGACCAACAGAAGTCCCTGCCCTTGTGGAACTCAGGGAAAAGACAAAGAAATGAATGCCCATCAGGAGAGATGGAGAAAAGTCTCAGGGGAGAAGGGGTGGGGGTGTGGAGGCCCGAAAGCTTCTCTGAGAAGGTGGCACTGCAGCAGAGAGCTGAAGGAAATGTCAGATGTGGCAGGCAGACATTGGGAATAAGAGCTGCTTATGTGATCTACCATGGCCCTTGGTGCCTGGGGCCTCCATTTGCCCTCTCTGGAATAATCTGTGAGATAGAGGCTGTCCATAGGCAACCTCTGTGGCCCTGGCTGGAAAGTCTCACTCCAGTCAGCAGGATCTGGCAGATTAGCAGAGGAATCAGACCAGATGGAGACGGAGGGATCCCTCGGACAGAGCTCTATGAATTTCTGCTGCAAAGGGGGCATGGGTTCAACCCCACCTTGCCTACATTCAGTTGAAGAATTACAAAGTGTCCTGGCCTTCCCACTGTCCCTTCCATGCTGACCTGAACTGGAAGGTTAGGGGTCAGACAACTGTGGGCTCCCAGGTCAGTCCATGCATCTCCAGGGGTCCAGCTCTGGGAGGGTCCTCTGCACCCCAAGCTGGAGCTGCACGGCCAGCCACACATGGACATTCCTCCACACTCTCTTCCCACTGGGCTGAGGCCCACCGCCTTCCGGCCATGACAATTGGCGGACAGGGTGCCACCCTGCACCCTGGCCCTAGGGAAGTTGGAGGTGGCTGACCCGAGGGGTGTAAGGCTACAAAGGAAGAGAGGGTGGTGGTGGTGCGTGCCAGGGCAAGGGGTGGGGACAGTGGGAGGATGGGTGGCTGGAAGGCCAAGAGGCTGGAGATCTGTGCTGGTTGTGGGAGTGGTCCACAGCAGTGCCTGTATGAGAGCACAGGGTGGGGACACATGAGGAGGGGCCACGTGGGGAGGGGGCTCGTGGGGTGGGGGCTCATGGGGTGGGGGCTCATGGGGTGGGGGCTCGTGGGGAGGGGGCTCGTGGGGAGGGGGCTCGTGGGGTGGGGCCACGTGGGGAGGGGGCAGGTGGGGAGGGGCTGCTCCTGAATCTGCAAATGATGCTGCATTTGTGCACTAGTCCTGGAACAATGACTTCTCACCTGCTCTTTGTTCTGGATTCTGACTCCATGCTGCGGATACCAGAGGCGCCCAGGCAATGGGAGACAAGACACGCAATCACGACGCGTGGGGCCAGCACTCTGACAGGGGAGCCTAAACCTTCAGTGACAAAGTGGCTCCAAGCCTCAGTGTACCTGGCCAGTGGAGGGGTGGGGAGAGAGCCTGGGCACCCAGCAGAGATGTCACCACCAACCATGCAGCCCTGTCTTCACAGGGTCGGAGGGAGTTTCTCCAATGCCCAGGGAAGAATGAGCCCTGAGGTTGAGTACATTTACTAGTGGCTGCGGCTGCAGACACGCACATGCACACACGTCCCCAAGAGGCCCAGAGAACTTCAGCAAGTTCATCCCCTCATCTGAAAAAACGAGGGGGCGTAGAAGATGACTTCCAAAAGGCTCCCTGCTCTAGAATTCTGTGTTCTCTGACTTTCTGGGTTATTCAGAAGTACTGTGGAAACCACCCTTTGTTGACTGAATTCTATTTTGAACAGCCAGCAGGCTGCCTACTTGAAGGTATCTTATGGACTGCTGCTGCTAAGTCACTTCAGTCGTGTCTGACTCTGTGCGACCCCATAGACGGCAGCCCACCAGGCTCCCCAGTCCCTGGGATTCTCCAGGCAAGAACACTGGAGTGGGTTGCCATTTCCTTCTCCAATCTTATGGACTACACTGTTGCAAATACAAGGAGGCTCCTTACCATGTATCTTTTGTGTAGATTTTCTTGAAGGCTTTCCCTACCGAGAATACCTAGAGCTGTGAATACCTACCTGTGTGGCCTGAAGAGTGGTGATCCCAGATCTGCCACCTGATGTTCTAACAGCCCCACAAAGTGGACAGGACACAGGACAAGGAGAGAAGCACACCACTACGTGGGGTTGGCTGGGGATGAAACGAGACACGGACACCCCCTGCTGAGCCCCCTGCCCTGCATCCTACATGGTGGGCATGACTAGGAAGTAAGCCTTGAGCTGAGGACAGAGCTCCAGCCTCCTCTCAGTCTGATGAAGTCTATAGGCAGGCTTGGGTTCAGACGGCTGGGCAGGGAGTGGGCAGAGGGTGGTCACTCCCCTTCTCCAGGAACGTGGGAGGATATCCACTCTGGCTCGAGCTTGTACTTGGCAGCCCTGCACAGGATCCCAGGGGGTGTGAAGAAGCCGGCCCTTCCTGGGGTAAGGATCGTCTACATTCCGATGCCCCTCCCAAGAAGTGCCAAGTGCTGTTCGGAGGGTTCCTTTCACTTCCCTTAGGAGCTGAGCGGTCCTCACAGCGGCCGCCTGGCTGGTCTGTATTCCCACGCCCGGAAGTCCTGAACCTCCGTGGTTGCTTCCAGTGGCTCTGGCTGCTGCAGAAAGAGCCTGGTGGCCAGCATCACCACAGGGGTTTGAGCTGGCCTCATGCCTCCCACTTCCAGAGCGCCTGAAAAGCCAGGGGCTGGGGCCAGTTCCCCTCAAGTTTCCCAGTCCAGATAACATTTCCTGAGCTTAGTGCCCGGTGCTGCGCTGGGCCCTGGAGGACAGATGAATGTGCTACCGGCTCTGCCCTGAGGGGCTCCCTGAGTGGTGGAGGAGACGCCCTCACAGACCCTGGAACAGGACTGGGTTCCCTCTAGGAAAGCTTGGCAGAGGTGATACCAGAAGGATGGATGGGGTTAATGCTCCAACCCTCCCCACCCAGGGGGATTCACCCCAGGTGGAATTCCCATCCTTTCTGGGCTTCCAAAGCGGGGGCAGAGATATCAAAACCCTACTCAGCAGGACCCCTTCCTCTCCCTCCAAATTTTGAGAAAAAAAGCAAAGGCAGGGAGCTGCCTGTCCCCCCACCTCTGTGCCCTGGCTTCTCTAGGTCCTGGGCGACCCCCAGAGGGCCCTCCCTCCCTGATGGCCACACCCTGCAGCTCTGGCCAAGCAGCCACCTGGTGTCTCCGGGAGTCTTTCCTCAACCTCCCCAGCCCATCCGCACCTCCCTCTCAGCCTGCTGGAACCAGTCTCCTCCCAGTACCGCCCCCTCTTTGTCTAGCTCACTCCTGCCTCAAAGCCCAAACAGCACCTCACTGGAACACCCGCTGTCCCCAGCCCCACCCCATGGAATGTTCTTTCTGGGCTCTGAAAGTTCACCTCCTCCCCAAAGCCTCCCTGCAGCTCATTGACTCCCTCAGCTCAAGAAGCCCCCATCATATCCCCAGCTTCTGATCCACGTCTTCGCTACACCCTGCAATTCATTCTGCCTCAGGCCACCCTAGGAAGGATCTCTCACCCCCTGCTGATCCTTTTATTTTAAAATCCCTGTCTAGGACTTCCCTGGTGGTCCAGTGGTTAAGACTCTGTGCTCCCAATGCAGGGAGCACTGGTTTAATCCCAGGTCAGGGAACTAAAGTCCCGCGTGTTGCATGGGGTGGCCAAAAAATTAATTAATTAATTAAAAAATAAAATAAAATCCCTGCATAACCCCTGCCTCACTTTGCCCAAATCACCCCTTCCCAAATCCTGCCACTTCTCCACATATGCCACCCTTTCCACCAACACGTGGCACTTTAAGCTTCAGTTTTTTGTTACTGCTTAGCAATTGACACAGACATTAGCAGAATCTTGATGCTGGGGGAAGAGCGCGTATGGCTTATTAACCATAAAAGCCAGGATTTTTTGAGTTCTGATGGTGAGTTGGGCACAATGGCAAACTCATTAATATGTTATCTCTCATTTTCAGAACAACCTGCAAGATGGAGATTTGTTGTCATTTTTTACAGACTCAAAGAGGTTCACTATCTGGTCTTCAGTCATGTAAGTCTGTCTGATCCAAAGTTCGAGTGTTTTCAACCACCTCTAGCTGCCTTTCCCTTGCCTAAGATTCATCCATCGAATGACACAATCAGACCCTTAAGACAGTGCTCAGTCAACCTGTCCTTTCGGCAAAAGCCCAGAAATGTCACAGTGACACTAGATGTTCCCCTGCTCTTTCATTCTGTCTTACAGATATGGAAACAGGTTTAGAGGTACAATTTGCCATATGGTTCAACCAAGTGGATATCAAACCAGAAAGGGGTCTAAATGGGTTGTCGGCCCCCGGCTGGATGCTGCTGACGCTGTGTGACCCAGCTACAATAGAAGGTAAGATCCCAGGGCCCTGTCGGATATAATTCGTTTGTTCTACTTGAAACCTTGCTTAGAACTAAATCACAGGATTCCAGCAGTTTGGGGGTTCACCCTCCCAGATGACTGCAACTCAGCCAGCCATACCTTCAGAAGAGCAGAGATGAAGCCGTCCTTACTGGGTCCCTATGGTGTGCTCAGTCATGTCCAACGCTTTGCGACCCCATGGACTATAGCCCGCCAGGCTACTCTCTCTGTCCATGGGATTCTCCAGGCAAGAATACTGGAGTGGGTTGCCATTCCCTTCTCCAGGGGATCTTCCCAACTCTGCCACAGCCTGCACCCTTCAGCCTTCTCTGGTCTCAATATAGCAAATAATAATGTTAATAGTGATATTCCCTTGCCAGCTAACACTCTTCAACACACTTCCCATTATCACTACATACAATAGTAGCATTTTAGGAACCGGACACCTGGGCTCAGAAAGTCCAAGTGATTTGCTGGTGGGAGAGGAAGCAGGGTTATGGTTCCTCTTTTCTTTACCACAGATGGAGCTCCTACCACACTCCATGCCCCATGCTAGGCTTGAGGAGGGCTTCTTGGAAGAGACAGGGTTTCTGGGCAGTGCACAGGTGCCAAGGAAGACAGTCCCAGCCTCGAAGCCAGCAAGGAGTGGGGCTTGGAGCTCTTTGCATTTTATGGGTGGCTCCAGACAGAGTGACCTCTGAGGACAGAGGAGCAGGGGTCTCATCCCACAGCCTCCACCTTCTCCTTCAAGCTCAGCTCCTGAAGCTCAGAGGCACTGGGAACTACCCCAGCCTTCCTAACACAGCCCATCTCCCTTCTGGATGGTGCTAAGAGGCTCCTGGCAGAAAGGGTGTGCGTCGGGTCCACACTGAGGTCCATCTGCCTGAGAGCAGGACTGAGAAGAGACGCCCCACTCCTGCATCTGCTCAGCCCTGCAGGTTGTGCAAATCTGCGGTGCTCCTCACACTGGAATCCTCCTGCAGGCGTCACCTCTTCACCCACTCACCCCTTTCAGGCCAGGCTGTGGAGTCTCAGGGCCGCTCCCTGGAGGATGCCCAAACCTACTTGCTCCTTGAGCGCCTGCCCCTTGCCACGAGCAAAGTTCCCTCTGACGAAGAAAACAGACTGCACTGCCATGCCACCCCACCCTTCCCTTAAGACTTTAGTCCCAGAAGGCAGCACCTACCAAGAAGAGCAAGGTCCCCTCTCTGTCTCAACTGTCACCACAGCCCTCCTGACTCTAGAATGGAAACAGGGCTCTTTCTCCCTGCAGACACCTGCTCGGGTGGGCAAGAAAGAAATGCTTCTCTCTCCTGGGGCTGAGACTCCTAGCTGTTCCTAGGGACTCTGGGACAGTACCTGTCCCACCAGATTTTCACCTTTAGAAGAAATATGGGAGATGTGTCTATGGCACAGTCCAGGCTGGTTTCATGAGAGAGAAATTCTTTTCTCTACAAAGGGCTGGGAGGAACTCTTACCTTCCTGGCCGTGCACAGAGAAGGGAGTTGTTCCCTCGGTGCCCTGGAGGCAGGGGCCGCACTCAGGTGAGTCTGGGATTGTGGAGAATCCACTTATTCCCTCCCCCTTTCCACCTGCCTCAGCACAGGTTCAAGTGAGCTGAGTGACCACATTCACTCAGCAGAACGCGAAACACATGGCCTCGAGGGCCGTTACTGGAGGTTTGTCACCTGCTTCGGGGACTTCCTCATAAGCTCCCAGCCTGCCGCTCTGCCTGGAATTAACGACGACACAATACCGTCCCTTACCGCTCCAACGCGGAGAGAAAAAAGTGATCAGACGCTGGGGGTCCAGTGGAAGCGTGGAGGCTCGCGGTGCCCCAAGTCCCGACTCTAGGACAGCGAGCCCACTCAGCGCCGGAGAGCCCGTTTGCCCGAACAGAACCCATCGCAACTCCACCCACGTGGAGATCCGGACGACCCACGCTCGCAGGATCCCAGTACCTGCGGCGTTCTCCGGGGGTGGGAAGGGGCCTGGCTGGTGCAAGGTCAGGGCTCCGCGTGTGGCCCCGGGTAGTAGTGGGCGCAGGGGCTGCTCCCGGGTCCCGCCACGAGGCAGGGCGGGTTTCCCAGCAGCGGGCCCGGCCGGGGGCGCACCGGCACAAGGGGAGTCCCGGCGGAGCCCAGCCACCATCACTCACCATTATTGGAGAGCACCAGCGGCAGCGGCAGCAAAAACGCCGAGAGCAACAGCGCAGAGCGCATCGTGTCCTGGGCGCGGGCGCGGAGCAGGTGGCTGCGGACTTGGCCAAGGGTCCGGGCGGCGGGAGCGTCTGGACGCCTCTCCGGGAGGCCTGGCGGTGGCTCCGACGGCCAGGCGGTGGCCCGAGCGTCCCGAGTCGCGCTCCGGTGGCCCCTCCTCGCGGCCGCTGCGGCAGAGCCGGCCGAGGCGCCGAGCCAGGCGGCAGAGAAGCGGCAGGCGGCTGCGTCGCGGGCGGTGTCTGCGCGGCTGCGGCCCGGCAGGCGGCTGCGGCGACTCCGGTCCCGTCCGCGCCGGCCCCCGCCCCCTCCCCTCCCCTTCCCCAGGAGCGCGCGGGCGGGGCGGTGCTGGGCGGAGAACAATGAGCCGAGGAGGAAACTCCGCCCTGGCGCGCGGCGGGCGGGGGAGCGCGGCCGGCTCCTGGCTCCAGGCTCCGGGCTCCGGGCTCCCGGCTCCAGGCTCCTGGCGGGCGGCCCCTGCTCGGGGCAGAGGGGATGGGGGGATGTGAGCGTGAACGCCGGGAGGCGCGGTAGCTGGGAAGATTCCCGGCACCAGACCGCCCCCTGCCCGCCCTGGAGCGCAGGTGTCTCCCGCGATACTTTTGAGGCGAGTCTGGCGGGACCGCCCCCCACCCCCCCAACACTGCCGCGTTCCTATTCGCCCAGATCCAGAGCTAGAAGGCCCCCAAGACTGTGTGTTCTCCACGGAGCGCTCCAGGCTTCCCGGCTGCAGCGCGTTTTGTTGCAAAGCCTGAGGACCGCGTCTCCCACCTGCCAGGTGCAACTCACTTGCGGGCAGGCCCGCATGGCGCACGATTTATGAGCAGGTCTGCGCTATAGGGTTTGCACCATAGGGTCTGCACCCAGCAATCTGGACTAATTAGTTGTTCAGCTTTTCTAAACCGACCTCACTTGTGATTGGAGGTGATGGGAAAAGACATGCAAAACCAAACAAAAAACAAGACAAAATATTGAAGGATTAATCATATGTGCCACTTGGTGTTCTAAGGGCTTTGCATATATTAAGTCATTTATTCTTCGCAACAGCGATGTTTTCAGCTTCATTTTGTAGGTATGGAATTGACTGAAAAAGAGGCTTTTTCTGAAGATCACAGAACTGGTAACTATCAGACCTGCTTCTGAAAGTAGTTTGGAGGAAATACTTTGCGCAGTGCCTGGCATATAGCAGTTGCTCAGTATTACTATTGTTCTTACTCTTGCTGTATCAAGAACAACAATGAAAATTTAGGGCTTCGATTTAAAACCGACTTGACCTCAAAACCTAGCTATGCCCATCTATTAGCTGTAAAACCCTGGGCACGTTATTCCGTGTACCTCAGCTCTTTCCATCTGTAAAACAGGGATAACACTACCTAGCCCAGAGGGTTGCTATGAAACTTATCTAAGATAAAATGCTTAGCACAAGGCCGGGAACACAGACAGTCTGCGGGAATGAAGAGGCCCCGCTCCCAGTACTGGAAGGAGAAATTTGCAGACCTGGGGTAGGGGTGGGAATTGAATTCCATAAACCGAGTAAACCCGGTGAAAGAACAAAGACCTCCCCCTCGGTTAGGTGGTTTTTGTTTTCAAAAGCTGCTTGAATGATGCAGATCCTGGAATCCCCTGCGGAGGATGCTCAGGGGTGGCTCCGGGGCTGGGGTTGGGGGGAGGGGAAGCAGACCCAGAAAGGGAAAGACGATTAACTGGGGGGGGCGGGGTGCGCTAGGATTTGGTTTAAGCGACTTCTGGGTTGATAAATGGAGTCTTTCTGTCAGATGGGTCCGGGGTGGGAAAGAAGGGGTGTCCCCAGAGCCCAGCCCCGTGCCAGGACCCAGCCCAGGGGACTCCTCTAGCCCCTCGAGGGGGCTACACGCATACGCTGCCCTAAAGGCACGGGATCTTTGAAGCAGAGAAGGAAGCGGGGGCACTCTGGCTAGGGTTTTTTGCGGCAGCAGGCTGGGCTTGGGAATGGCTGACCTGCCTGTTTTCTTCAGGAAGTTTCTGCAGGATCATTCTGGCCCCGTTTTCCATGCCGCATATGCGAAAGACAGAGTGTGTTCTCTATAAATACTGTGGGGGGGGGGGGGGGGGGGCTGTGACTATCTTTGATATTTTTTAGTACTGTTCCCCTTATATCTGTGCCAACAAAAGGCTTGTTTCCTCTTTCTGAAACCAAGCAGTGTGCTTAAAAAGTTTGGATTTTAAAATTTGTGTATTGTGTGCTCTCTGATTTAAACAGTAATTTTGCACTCAATCGGTGGCTCCAAAAATCTAGAAAAGAGCATGTTAACTCACAAAGGGAGAGTGTATACTTCAAATTCAGATGATGTGGGATTGGTCCTATTACTATGCAAAATTAAAATGAGAGCAGACATCTCCGGCATATGAAAAGGACAGCTCTTTGTAGCCAGAGACTTGGCAAAACCAGAAACTCCCTGAACCGTCCCCAGTAGCCAGCCGCAGCGGGTCTTCCCCTCACCTTATGCAGATGGGGTTTCCAGGACTGAGGCTGGCCAGGCAGGAACATTGGCTGTGGTCAGTAAGCAGAACTGCTCCAGGCACCTGGCCTGAGCCCTGGGCCCCCTTTAACATAACACTTCCACCAACTAGTTCACTGGCTCTCAAAGTCAAAACTCAAAGGACTTTTAAAAAAATAATAATTTTATTTATTTATATATATATTTGGGGCCATGCTAGGTCTTGGTTGCTGTGAAGGCTTTTCTCTGGTTGTGATGAGTGGGGCAGGGGGCACTACTCTCAAGCTGTTGAAGGAAAGAGTGTGTTCCCTATAAATACAATGGGATGTGTGTGCAGGCTTCTCATTGCGGTAGCTTCTCTAGTTGCGGAGCATGGGCTCTAGGCACACAGGCTTCAGTAGTCGCGGCAGGTGGGCTCAGGAGTTTCACCTTCCAGAGCACAGGCTCAATGGTTGCGGTGCACGGGCTTCGTTGCTCCACGGCATGTGGGATCTTCCTGAACCAGGGATCAGACCTGGGTCTCTTGCACTGGCAGGCAGATTCTTTACCACTGAGCCACGAGGAAAGCCCTGAGAGCACTTTGAGATGCTAGTCCATCATCCTTCTGAGATTTATTACATTTTCGTTATATGTAGCATGCATTAGCTCCCCTAGGAGACTTTCAACTGTTTTTCTTTTTTGCTTTAGACAATTATATTTATTAACATATTATTTTGAAATAATTTTAGACTAAGAGAGTTACAAGGAAAGTGCAAGAGTTCCTGAATATCCTTTACATTGCTTCCTTTAGGATTAGCGTCTAAAGAAAACATGGCACAATGACCAAAAAAAGAAAATTAACATCAGTTCAATACTATTTACTAATTAAGGCCTCAATCAAATTTTGCGACCTTTTATTTTTTATGTACTTTCTCTGGCACAGGAAGTTATCCAGGATCCCACGTTTCATCTAGTTTTCCTGTCCAGTTTCTTCTCCAGCTTATGAGAGTTCCTCGGTCTTTTTTATTTATGACATTGACAGATGTTTTCAGCTTCTTAATGTGGGTTATCTCTTATTCGCCTGCTTCCTCAGATCACCCGGAATAGCACATCACATCATAAATATAGATACAGACGCAGATATAGATCCTGAAAGCAAACATGAATGCCAACTCGTATTACATAGGCATCTATGGCACAGGTTGAAAATGGTTTTTCCCATGGTCCCTGTCAGTCAAAGTTCGCTGTTATAATACTTGGCCCCACATTTAATTTAACGATGCTGCTGACCTCATCCTTAAATGCAGGTTTGATAAAGTTCTCCTGACCCTTATCCTAAACAACTTTCATCTCCCACCACAACATCTGCATCTAGGGTTAGGAGAAAGCCTCCAGCCATCACACCCACCAATAAAAAATAAAAGCACACACATCCATCCTGGGGCACATCACTGTTCATAAGGTGCCAAGGATGCTCTTACTTTGGCTTTCTAATCCCTGAGCTCTGAGTTCCCTGGGGGCCCAGATTGGAATTTCATTCAGCGTGGAATCTCAGTGCCCAGTTCAGTGGTCCCCACCCCAAGAAGGTGCTTGATACCCAAATGCTGAATAGATAGAGAAGTCCTTGGATTTCATCTCTGAAGCTGGGCTTTATCTCTGACTGCTAAGTTTTGTGATTCCATGAATATCAGCTGAGGTTCAAATTGGGCACCTCTTCCCAAAATCATACATTTACCTATTAGTATTCAACAGCATCTACACTGACAGCGTAGAATGCCAGGCTCTGTGCTCAGTGCTAAGAATGACAATGTGGATAGAATAGCCTCGGCCCTCCTGGAGGAGAAGCAACACCTATACACAGACATAGCTGAGGTGTTGTAGAGGCTATAACAAGTGTCATGAGCAGGCATGTGGGAAGCAGAGAGCAGGACAAACTCAGCATCACCTGGGGAGGTCAGGAATGGCTTGTGAGGAGGGAACAGGGTCTTGAAGAAGGTGTAGGACTTCACCAGGAGGAAAACAAAAAGCAAAGCACTTTGGACAGGTGGAGCAATGGGTGAAAGTGAAGAGGGGCCTGTAGGCCGGTGTTTTGTCTTAAGTAGAGTTCAAGGTGTGCGGGCAGGGATGGAAGATGGGACTGGAGAGGTGGGTGGGATGAGATTCTTAGACAATGGAGAATCCCCGAAGGGTCAGAAGCTGGAGGAGACAGGACCAACTTGCCAATGAGGGAGATCACTCTAGCTGCAGTGGACAGGGGCTCAGGGGGCAGATTCGAGACTGGAAATCTGACCTCCTGCCTTAATAATTAATTGAGATTGTTTCCCCCTTTTTCCCTTTAAAAATTGTCATGGCTGAACAGAATCTTCGGAGCCAGGCCCTGCATACAAGTCCACTTTCTCTCCAGATTGCTGGCTTTTCTGAATAAAGCATCTTTCTTCTCTTTGAAACTTGCTCCTCCATTTATTGGCTGTTGAAGGGCAAGCAGTCAAACGTATGTTCAGTTACAGGGCCTGATGTATGAGGTATTTGGAGAGCAGAATCGATAGGACTTGGTGACTTGCTGGATGTGGGCATGGTATGTGTGATATGTCGAGGGCATGGAGCCATGGAAGGAGTCTAGGCTTACTTGGGTTTCTGGGTGAATTATCAAGTGCCAAGGTTTAATGTCACCAACTGAGGTCGAGGACATAGCAGCAAGTTTGGGAGTAGAAAAAGAAGAGTCCTATTTTGAATGTGATGACTCTGAAGGCCCCTGAGGCACTCAGGGGCCATGTCTAGAAGTTTTATATGTGACACTGAAGCTCTATCTGTGACACTGAAGCTCTGTCTGTGACACTGAGGTCAGGACAGGAAAGAGATTGGAGAGCCATCGGTGTGCAGGCAGGGGTGGAGACATGGCAGTGGTTATTACCCTGGGATGCTCTGCTGTGAGAAGAAGCTGGAGGCAGAGCCTTTCAGCTCTCATGGAATAGGCTGAGGAAGTGGAGATGGGGGATTTGGAGCTGCCTAGGAGGTAACCAAGAGAGAAGGGTGCCGTGGAAACAGAGAGAAGTGGATATTGTAGTAATAAGATGGTCTAGGGTCACCTGCTGTAAAAACTGAAATTTACAGATTGGATCTGGCAATGGGAGAGTCACTGGAAATCTCGTCTGGAGTGATCTGAACGACATACAGTAACTTGGGGGAGTGTATGGAGATGAGGAAACAGAGGCATTGAGTGTGGGAGGAGGGAAAATGTGGGGTCGAGGGAAAGGTTTGGTTGTATTTGTGTGTTCGATGTATTAAAATTGAAGAGGCACCCATGATTGTGAGCAAAGAGGAAGAATCCAGTTCAAGGGAAGAAGTTCCAGGAGATGAGAGGTGAAGCAGAGATGGAAGGAGTGATCTCAGGCAAAGAAGCTCCGTTGCTGAAGGTGTGGGATTGGCAGAGGAGAAATGGCCTTGGAGTGAGTCAGCGGCAGTTCGAATCTTCTGTGATTTAATAGCTCTGTGACCTTGGGCTTTTACTTAACCTCTCTGAGTTGGAGCCTCTTTTTTTCTATAAAATAAATAATAGCGTGAATCTTCAGAGAAGGCAATGGCACCCCACTCCAGTACTCTTGCCTGGAAAATCCCATGGATGGAGGAGCCTGGTGGGCTGCAGTCCATGGGATCGCTAAGAGTCGGATAAGACCGAGCGACTTGACTTTCACTTTTCACTTTCATGCATTGGAGAAGGAAATGGCAACCCACTCCAGTGTTCTTGCCTGGAGAATCCCAGGGATGGGGGAGCCTGGTGGGCTGCCGTCCATGGGGTTGCACAGAGTCCGACACGACTGAAGTGACTTAGCAGCAGTAGCATCGTGAATCTTGCAGAATCACCGTGAGAATGTGAGGGAGTATGTGATGCCTAGTTGACACTCAATAAATGGAGGGTCATATTCTTGGGTCAACAAAAGAACTGGTCTACTTCCCACCTCTCTTGGAAGGAGCAGGGGCAACAGGGCGATTGCTCAACAGTCAACAGCAGCTCATGCTGCTCCTTGGCAGACATTTCCCCTCTCGGAGGCCCTCATGCTGGGTCAGAAAAGCGGGTCCTGCCCCAGAACGACAGGTTTTCCCATCGTGGTTGCCTCTAGGTAGGCCAAGCTGTGGGCTGCAAAATCAGGCTTTGTTGTTGTCGTTCAGTTGCTAAGTCGTGTCCCCCTCTTTGCAACCCCATGAACTGCAGCACACCAGGCTCCTCGCTTCTCTTCCTTTGGGCTAAGACCAAGTGTTGTACCCCATTTGATGGATAAGGAAACTGAGGTGTTCATGGAAATGAAGTAGCTGACCTAAGATCACACAGGTGTTGAGTAGTGGACTCGGGATTCGCATCCAGCAGCCTGACTCCTAAAATCATTATACTATTCAGAGAATGAAAACATACATGAATGAAAAGTGATATTTATTGTACTATTATCTTGCCTGACCTGTCTCATAAATATGAGGAAGATGAAATATCTGCTCCTAGGAGCAATCTACAACATAATGCAGGTATAGCAGGCAACTGGTGTTTTTCTCAATTCGGGAAATGATTGGTTCACCATAAGACCCCTCCTACACTTGTTAACGACAGAGGATGAGATGGCTGGATGGCATCACTGACCCGATGGATGTGAGTCTGAATGAACCCCGGGAGTTGGTGATGGACAGGGAGGCCTGGTGCGCTGCGATTCATGGGGTCGCAAAGAGTCGGACACGACTGAGCTACTGAACTGAACTGAACTGACACTTGTTAAAACCCACACTCCCCCGTATCCCCAAAGAAGCCCACCCAACTTAAATAAAAATTGGCATATATTTAGCCTGACAGTTTTCTGTTACTGATACCTCAGGATACAATACACAAGAACTATAGACCATGTCTGTGTTTAAGTTAAACACGTGCAAGAACTTTGCAAGAACTTTTCATTTCATCACCGGACTCTTCACATCCCAGGGTTTCTTGCTCCATCTGCAAAAGTCAGAATTGTAGCACCCCCAATGTACTTTTTACCCCCAGTGTTTTTGTATCACTGTTCCCCTTTCTCACGCCCAGTGATCTTCCAAACTGCCTTAACTGGTTGGTATTTGTTAAAGTTTTTTATTCACTCTTCCTTGATTCATAAAACCTAGGATTATGCAACCCCATTATTACTTCTCCTCTTGGGGGACACACTCCATTTGGGGGACTTAGGTCTTGGGGAAAGGTATCTCACCCAGGTATCCTTCTTCCTTGCTACAGAGGTGAGTGAAACTATGGGGACAGAGCTGCAGACCCACAAAGATAAACAGGCTGGATGAACAACAGCTACGGGACAGGGCTGGGATGTAGCTCTGAAGGTTCCCATGACCTCATCAACCTCTGAAGCATTGTTTTCCCCTGTCACCAGGGCATTCTGGTAACACTTACACACTCAGAGTGCACAGCTGGGGTGGTAGGCTCTGCCTCTGTGCAGCAGGGAGGCAATGCAGAGCTCTGCTCAAACCGGAAAGAATCCTGACATTTTATCCCAGGTCCAAAGAATCCTGGCGCTTAAGGAGTTCTCTCCCAGCATCTCTTCCTTCATAGCAGGGATGGCTCATCCATTTCTTGTTTATTTCTCTGTGTGCAGTTTTGGGCTTCCTGACTACACACAAGGCCATGACCCTCTCTCTCTATGACCCCTCTTACATCCCAGGGCCTAGCATGGTGCCTGCCCATGGTAGGTGCTCAGTGAAGACTGGTTGGATAAACAAATAAAATTCCAGAGATAATTTGAAAAAAATACAACAGAAAGTTGTATTTCTGTTCTTTGTTTTATCATCAACTAGCTCATGATATCACCCACTCCAGTGTTCTTGCCTGGAGAATCCCAGGGACGGGGGAGCCTGGTGGGCTGCCATCTATGGGGTCACACAGAGTCGGACACGACTGAAGTGACTTAGCAGCAGCAGCAGCTCATGATATCAGGGAATTCTCTGATCAGAATGTGTTAGTTTCTTTATCTACAAAATGGGGAGACTATATCAGCCCTAACTCTTTTTCAGAGAGGTTTCAAAGCAGCTGGGGAGGCAAAAATTGTTAAGGTTTGAAAAATATAACACTTTTTGTAGCTATTACTCATTATTATTTATTTAATCAATCTCTTTCAGACTTTGCACAGGTTGATGTGGCAAATCATTTGAAATCTTGGAATGAACACTCCATGTCGTATGATGGTGTGCCTCAAGATTGGTTTAAACCCTGGAACCCTTGGGGGACAGTTTATAGATGTGCGTTCTGTGCTGTTTTTAGTGGAGCCCTGGGTCCACCCCCTAGACCAGAAATAGTAACAAATGTAGAAAGGGTGTGAGGGTTAAAACACAGAGGTTTGTCCCTCTGTCCCAAGGGAGGACTGCACCCAGTTAAGTGTTAAGTCGCTCACTCATGTCTGACTCTTTGTGACACTATGGACTGTAGCCTGCTAGGCTCCTCTGTCCATGGAATTCGCCAGACAAGAATACTGGAATGGGTAGCTATTCCCTTCTCCAGGGGATCTTCCCGACCCAGGAACTGAACTTGTGTCTTCTACATTGCAGGCAGATTCTTAACCATCTGAGCCACCAGTTCCTAGTTCCTTCTGAAGTTTGTGTTCTGAGTTTCTCTCCCCTGTGGGGCTTTATTCGTGTCCACATTGGGCTTTTGCTAAACTATGATAAATGGTGGCACCTGAGTCGGCCCCACCAGCTCCGCCACCTCTGCCCTGGCTTTCAAGGGAGGATGTCACTTTATACCCACTGCCAGCGCCCCAGCCCTAGAAGAGCCTCCACCAATGTTTGCTGATTGAAAAATTGACGAACACTAAGATAGTAGCTTCTGTCTCAAGTAATTCTGGGGACCAGGGTGAGCATCACACTTAGTTGGGATCCTGGAAGATAAAGAATGAGTGAAAGTGATAATCCTAGACTTTTAGAAGTTTATAATAGAAATTGTGTGTGCCTTCCTGAAAAACACAGTTTATGGCTTTAGGAAGAGACACATCAGCAAGGACAAAAATGATTATCTAACTATCGATTCTGGGCATAGATGCACTTAAAACAGTTTTTGGAATAGGTAACAATCCACATGATTCAGGAAGTCCAAATGGAATACAGTGATTACTCCCTTCAACCTCTCCCCCAGCCACTCACACTCCTCCCCACAGAACAACCAATGCTATTCCTTTCTTTTGTATTCTTCCAGAGATTATTTTATGCATGTGCAAGAAAAAATAATCTGTTTGGGCTATAATATATGTTACATATATATGTGTATATGCAGTAAGTATATATTAGCTATAAAAACATGGCAGCTACATATATATCACAACTAAAATATGTAACAGATACAAAATATATATTATATATGCTTTTTTATGTGTTGACTCTGCCTGTGGGTCCGTGCTAAGTCGGTTTAGTCATGTCTGACTCTGTGACTCTATGGACTATAGCCCGCCAGGCTCCTCTGTCTATGCGGTTCTCCAGGCAAGAGTACTGAACTGGTTGCCATTTCCTCCTCCGGGGGATCTTCCTGACCCAAGGATCAAATTTGTGTCTCTTACGTCTCCTTCATTGGCAGACGGGTTCTTTACCACTAGCGCCACTGAGACTGGAGAAGGCAATGGCACCCCACTCCAGTACTCTTGCCTAGAAAATCCCATAGACGGAGGAGCTTGGTAAGCTGCAGTCCATGGGGTTGCTAAGAGTTGGACACGACTGAGCTACTTCACTTTCACTTTTCACTTTCATGCATTGGAGAAGGAAATGGCAACCCACTCCAGTGTTCTTGCCTGGAGAATCCCAGGGACAGGGGAGCCTGGTGGGCTGCCGTCTATGGGGTCACACAGACTCGGACACGACTGAAGTGACTTAGCAGCAGCAGCGGCAGCCACTGAGACTTTACTTGGGATATTCAATAATATAGCAGCCCATAAATTAAAATCCAACATTTACTAAGCCCAACATGAGCACAGGCTGTGAAAGAAACTGGACCTCAAGATGAATATAACAGAAACCTTGAATCCTGCTCAAAAAGAGCTACCACTTAGGATGGGGTTGAGATGCATCTTGTTTCAGTTAATTCAGCCTATACCCAGAGACAGCCTGGGGCGAGAGTGGGGGATAGGAAAGTAAGGGGGGCATGGGGTGGTGAAGTCAAGTTTTAAAAGAGAATTATCACTTTTCTCTATTCTCTGTCCCTGGAAACTAACCGTTGAATGAGTCATTGTAAAGCAGGTCCCATTTTCTCCATAAAAATAATGCTGCAGTCGGAGGTTACATTCTGAAATAAAGACTTGGGCTCAAAAAATACAAATATGACTGGAGAGGTCATAAGAGCAAAGAACCATAAACCTTTATAATCACTTAAAATAATAAAAGTATGCTCCAAAGCGTTTTACAAAAGTACATAATTATACCAATCATATTAATAACACAGAGGGCCACAGTGAGCCGTAAAATGTACAGGCAGTACATAAAAAAGACGGCATTGCTGCCTCCTAAATTTTCTCTAGGACTGATACATTGCTTATGATAAGTATTAATTAAAAGATTAATTAACAATATTTCTCCCTGCCCATCAAAGAATTTTTTAAAAAGGCTTTTTGAGACTAATTTGAAGCTACTTTGAGATAATAATTTGGAGGCATTTTTTGATTTAATAATTTAATAAATCTTGAGAGACCTTTTAGGCATCCAGAGCTCATTATAAACTTATCCAAGAAAGTTTGAACCATTGCCTAATTCTCCCAATACATTTTCTTTGATGGGGACCGAGATGTTCAAAATCACTCCTTTGATCTTAACATTGCCTTTAAAATGGCAGCAGCTCATTCAGACACCAAAAATTTCTGAGCACAAACTTTGCACTAGACACTGAGGATTAAAAAGAAAAAGGAATAAGGTATGATGTCCACCTGGAAGAACTCATAATGGACGGACCAGCTATTATTAACATCAGCAGCTACATTTTTGAAGGTTTAGTAGGCACCATGGCAAATTTAGCCACCCATTAGCTCATTTAATCTCTGTGTTAGAAGGAAGATACTTTTCAAATGTGTTTGAGAGAGGAGGAAGCAGTTTAAGCTAACCCAGGTGTTATGGGTTGAATTGTGTTTCCCCCCACCAAAAAAATGTTGAAGTCCTGACACCCGGTATCTGAAAAGCAGCCTTCTTTGGAAATAGGGCAGTTGCAGATGTAATTAAGCTAAAATAAATTCACACTGGAATGGGATGGTCCCTTGATCCCACATGGTTGGTGAACTTTTAAGATGAGGAGAGAGACAAAGAGGAGAGGACCAGGTGAAGATAGATACATGGGAGAAGATGGCACGTGAAGATGGAGGCAGAGATTGGAGCCGTGTGTCTACCAGCCAAGGAAGGCCAAGGTTACCAGCCGTGTCCAGAAGCTAGTTGAGAGGCATGGACAGGTTTTTCCAGAATCTGCAGAGAGAATCCACATTACAACACCCTGATTTCAGACTTCTGGCCTCCAGAACTGTGAGACAGTGTCTACATTTCTGTGAATTTAAGCCACCCAGTTTGTGGTCCTTTACTAGAGCAGCCCTGGGAAATCCCTGGTGGCTCAGTGGTAAAGAATTCGCCTGCCAATGCAGGAGACATGGGTTCGATCCCTGGGTCGGGAAGATCCCCTGGAGAAGGAAATGGCTTATCTACTCCAGTATTCTTGCCTGCAAAATCCCATGGACAGAGAAGCCTGGCGAGCTACAGTCCATGGGGTCTCATAGGACATGACTGAGCGACTAAACAACAGCAGAGGAAATGAATATCCCACGCCACACAGCTGTTGAGGTGGAGCCAGGCTGGGTCTGCCTCCAAGCTCACTCTCTTACTGTCACCTTGAGAGTGGGAGAAATGTCCAGCAGAGGGGACAAAGCTCCTCGGAGGACAGGGAGGAGCAATCACCTCTGCCTGCAGGTGGGAGCTTCTCAGAGGAGGGAAATTTTGAATGGGATCTCACAGTTAAGGAGGCGTTCCCCAGGGCCAGAAGGCTGGGGTGGAGGGGTGTACTGGGGAGAAGGATCAGCTGATGAGAGGTGAGAAGTGTGTTGCTGGTGGAGATGGTGACAGTTTTTGCCCTAAAGAGGAAGGATTCCTGTAAAGTGAGGACTCTGAAGCTGAAGCTCCAGTACTTTGATGTGAAGAGCCGACTCACTGGAAGACTCTGAAGCTGGGAAAGATTGAAGGCAGGAAGAGAAGGGGATGAAAGAGGATGAGATGGTTGGATGGCATCACCGACTCGATGGACATGAGTCTGAGCAAACTCCGGGAGCTGGTGAAGGACAGGGAAGCCTGGCATGCTGCAGTCCATGGGGTTGCAAAGAGTGACTGAGTGACCGAACAACAACAGTCCCCACTTCTTTCCTCCCCACTGCCCCACGTCCTTCATAAGTGGAGGCCAAAGTCCCTTCCCAGCGCCTGTTCCAGGCCCATGGGCCTTCCTTCCCAGATTCACTCTTCTGCTCTTGGAGCCTCTGTCCTTACCATCCCCATGGTTGATCCCTCTGGTCCCCAGTGGACCAGGTCTCCACCCTGAACACCACCTCCTCAGAGAAGCCTCCAAGGTATCATCCTCTGCCTCCTGGAGCTTCCCTGTCACCAAGCTCAGTTTTTTTCAAACATCTCATTATCATTTGTATTCTCTGTGTTTTCTACCTCCACACCCCCAATTTAGATTTAAGCTCTGTGTGAGCAGAGACCCCCACCTGGCCTGTCCCCAGAATAGAGGGCTGGGTCTCAGACTAAGGAATGGTTTCTACAAAGAATTGTCAAGTGAATGAAGGAAGAACTTTCTAGCAGTGAAAGCAATTTAAAAGGTCAAATGAGTGGTCCCAGGAGGGCCTATCTGTCTGAAGGGATTCAACAGAGGTACTACAGGTGGGTTTGCAGGCATAGAAGGCAACTGTAAAACAGAGACTCTGACTGGGCTCTGCCAATAGCCAGACTGTGTCTTCACCAGGACCTAGGTCTAGAAGAGAGAGGCCTTGACACCCATGAGAGTCCAGGAGCTTCCTGGCAGGAAACATCTTAGGGAAGAATAGAATCATGCACGTCACTCAGGTTCTAGAACAACAGGCCAGGCCAGAGAGGTTTCAATTATTTAAAAAAAAATTTGTGTGTGTGTGTGTGTGTGTGATGTGGACCATTTTTAAAGTCTTGCTTGAATTTGTTACATTGTTGTTATGTTTTGGTTTTTTTTGGCCATGAAGCAGGTGGGAGCTTAGCTAGCTCCCTGACCAGGGATCAAACCCACATCCCCCACATTGGAAGGCAAGGTCTTAACCAGCCATCCCAAGAAGTTTCAACTCTGAGGCCAGCAAATACCTGTTCCCAAGCTCCCATACAGAGGGGGGCTGAATCACAAAGAAAATAAAACCAGAAAGAGACACTAGGCATCGAGAGAGCAGGAAGCATGAGTGGCCCAGGCTGCAATGGCCAGAGGTTCCATCAGGGCAGAGAGTAGGTCTGTAGGCAGCAGCATCAGCAGCATGGAGAGGCAGCCATCATGGCAGGAACCTGGAGAGCTGCTACACAGCTGGGGAGTGTCAGCTAGAGTGGGCGTGGCCTGCCCAAAACACGAGGGCCCCTCTCCTAATTATTAGCACAAAGGTGTCATGCGGGCCTGCACCAGGGCAGGTAGGCATGATGTTGGCGGCCAGACTGGAGAGCTGTGTTCTTACATGGCACACTCCCTAGTGATAGGCTGGGATTGAGGAGGGCAGGGCCCAGGGAGCAGGGAGCCAGGGAAATACTGGCCAGTTTATAGTCTCTGTGGCTCCTTTTTGCCCCTGAATTGGTTGTGTCTGAGAAAACAGAGTAGCCAATGTTCCTTAGATTATTAAATTATCCCGCCTTTGCCTTCAGTGTCGCAAGCACTTCCTGATTCTTCCTTGCTGTGCTTTCAGAATACTTCACACTTCAGTGATGAGCCAGAAGGAAAATCAGTAGAACTAGAGCTGCGAGGGATTTCTCCCTGACTTGATGAGATGGACAGCTTGCCTGTCCCTTACTGTCCCAGGGGAGAAGGGGCTGATTGAGTGAGTCCCTACCTGCCAGGAACTGTGTTCTATTTGGAGAGGTTAAGGCAATAAAGAAGACACGCACATATACATACACATCCCTCAAGACTGCACGCACATGTCAGAGTTCAGAGGCCCATCTTCATCTGCATTGATGGGGTTGCAGGGGGCGATGTGTGGTGTGGGTGAAGGGAAGTCCTTCAGCCAGGGACTGAGGTTAGGGCACAAAAACCCTAATCTTCTTGTTCAGAGAGAGCTGTGACATTAAAGGGCCCTTTCAGAGAACACAATTATGGAGTGTTCATTCCCTCTGTGACAGGTGCAGTCTTAGATGTACATATTTTATAGAAATGAAGTCGCTTAATTCCTATGACAATGGATAAATGGATAAGGGGACCCTGATGCCTAAAGAGGTGGCCCCATAGCCTAACGGGACCAAAGCAGGGGCAGTGAGGCCCAGGAGGACACATGTCACAGGTCCCATGTCTTTTTCCATCAGCGAGTCCTCGGGGTTTACCTCAGTGCCCAGAGCATGGTAAATGTTCCGTAACTATCTGTGGAGTGAGTGCAAACAAGACAACCCACCAGAATATTAAGGTTTACTTCGTAAGAGCATCTCCACATGCTCAGCTCATGTCTATCTTCACGTTTACCTTGTGAGGGTGGATGGGAGCAGGAATTCTCCTCCATGCTGTTATTCTCATTATTTTCATCATTCTCCTTTTGCAGAGAACAGGACTGTCCAGGAGATCAGAGAATTCTATTTTCCGTGGGATGAGAAGACTTCAGAGTCCTGCCCATGTCTTCTAATCTTCGGCTCCCAAATCCTGGGTTCTTCCTCGGGCACCCTGACGGTGAAGAAAGGTGCTGAATCCACCAGAAACAACCTTATTCCAGTGGGGAAGCTTGTGTCTTCCTTGGCATCTTGTACTCCCTCCCTCCTGTCTCCTCCTCACCTCCCTCTCTATGCAAAGAAAACTGTCTTCCTGCCCTTAGAAGAAGGTGGCCCCCAGCTCCAGCTCTCAACATCCCTACCACCCCTCCAGCTAAGAAGGTTGGATGCACTGGAAAAGCCCCGGGCTTCCAGATTAACCTTGCAAAACCACTCAGCTGTAGCTGGTCTCAGTTGAGCCCCCACCTGCAGGTGATACCACCTCAGGACTGGAGGGTTGACTAAGTGAACTATAGCATGGAAAAGTGCTCTGTGCATTTTGAAATCTATGCAGATGTTCATTATTATCACTTTTAGAGCTCTGCCTCCCTAGAGGTTCTAACCTCTAGAAATATCCAGAGTTTCCAAATCTCACTCTGGGGAGGGGAAACCTAACCAGTGCCTCGTCCCCTTCCTTCTGGAGAAATAATGGATGGGGATCCATGTAAGAGGAAGGAGGCCATGAAGAAGCGAGGGGATGCTCTGTTTTGTGGGAAACAGGAGGAGCAGCAGGATTTTGTTCAACAAACAGGTCTGCCGGGTCAGTTCACACCCTACACCTTAGCTCAAAAATAAACTTGGATGAGGCCGACTCTACGTGAATTCTGAGTAGAAGGGGAGGTTATCTGGTTCAATAAGAATTTAATAAACTTCCAATATGTTCCCTGAAGCCACCATAGGAATATATGGAAAGGTACTCTTCCAGGTTTCACCTTTCTGATAACTTCATCCCTCTGCAACAGAGTCAAGAAAGGAAAAAAAAAAGTCACTTATTAGTCAGAAATATGTCATAAAGTATACATATAAATCCACGACTTTGTGTATTTACTCTGAGTCTATTAACTCTTCATGTGCACATAATTCTAGCAGATTAAGAAGTCAGAAACCTAAAAAAAAAAGTCACAAACTTGAAAGAGAGGTGGGTCTGTAAACAGCAGTCTAAAACTAACCTTTAGGCTATCTTAAAAAAAAAAAAAAAATTAACTAGGTATACCAGAAAGCAATCTACCAAAAATGGTTATGACAAGTCAAAGTCAGCTATGATGTCTTGTGTGGGTCAAAGGGCCTTAGGTACCTCAGTAGCTTTTGTACTGACATCACTGTATGACCACGTGGTACGAAACAAATGGGACCACAGAACATGAGAATTAAGATCAACGCTTGGTGTCGTCAGGCTAACTCTGAGAGCCAGAGAGGTGAAGAAACTTGCTCAAGTTTGCACAGCTAGCCAGGCAAGGTGAGAAATGGCATGAAGGTGAGTCCTTTCTCTTTGTCCCAGGGTCCTTTCTACTGCTTACACAAGGTGCCAAGCCAAGATCCTGAGTTCCCAAGAAAAACGCAAATTCTTTTTTTTTTCAAATTTTTTGGTCATAATTTTATTGAGATGTCATTTACACATTTAATGTGGATAAATACCCAGAAGAGTTCCAGTTTCTCCACAACCTTGCCAACTCTTGTCTTTTTAAAAAATTATAGCCATTGTGACAAATGTGAGATGAGGTCTCTTGTGGCTTTTTTTTTTTAACTTTTTATTTTGTATTGGAGTATAACTGATAGTGTTTTGATAGTTTCAGAGGAATAGCTAAGGGACTCACCCATACATATACATGTATCCGTTTCCCCTAAACCCCCCTCCCATCCAGGCTGCCACATAAGATTGAGCAGAGTTCTCTGTGCTATAACAGTAGGTCCTTGTTGGTTGTCTATTTTAAATACAGCAGTGTGTACCCGTCAGTCCCAATCTATCTATTCCCTAAGTATCCCTTCACCCCTGGCAACCATAAGCTCATTCTCTAGGTCTGTGAGTCTCTGTTTTGTAAGTAGATTATTTTGTACCATTTCTGAAAAACTCAAATTCTGTTCTATGTCTTCTGAGGCATCAGGAGGGTATGATTCCTTCTAGAAAGGATTCCATTGCAAATGACAACAATGAAGAAAAGTCTGTGGGATTTCCCTGGCAGCCCAGTGGTTAGGATTCCAATCTTCCAATGCAAGGGGCATGGGTTCGACCACTGGTCAGGGAACTAAGTCCCATTTACCAAGTGGCCTAATTAAAAAAAAAAAAAATTTTTTTTAAAGAAGACTGAGAGCTTAAAAAGGTCTACTGGGGAATTGATGCCCACAGACACACTGCCAGCTATCTAGAAGCAGAGTCTAACCCTGAGGAATCTGACAACAAAGGTTTTCCTATGGTGAGAAGGAAGGGTCCCTCAGGAGCCCACACTGACTTGGAGGGTTTGGGCCCGGCAGACCTGATTCATGATCAAGTGAAGGCAGCCCAGGCAGGAGAAGCAAAGGGTGGTGCTGACAGGAGAGCTGATGGACCGACAGACTCCTGACCCCCTGAAACGTGCCAGTGGAGCCTGTGCAATGTCTTGTCGGGCATATAAATACCCGACAGGCTATTATCAGGACTCCACGGCCCCGTTATTTGAACTCGACGATCCTGCCCCTGCTGGTGGGCATCCTGCCAGTCTGCATTCCCACATCCTGCTGCTGACTTGGGGCCCACCCGTTTCTATATTGAGACACTCCTCGCTATAAAGAACGGGAGCCGGGCACAAAAGAAAGGCCCTTTCGAGAAGGCTGTCACATGGGCCAACAAAGGGCAGGAAGTGGCGGGCGGTGGCCCCGTGTCCGTCCCCAAGCCCAGCTCACCTGGCTGGGCTGTAGGCCCTTTGTGCAAAAAATGTCAGGCCCAAGCCCCGAACTTCCTGCCATTTGTCAGGCTGTGCCGTGACCTGGAGTTCACCGAAATGCTTGCGGCTCCCAACAATACACACACGCATCCTTTGGAAAAATCCTCTCTCCCCGCTCCTCCAGGCAGCAGTGGTTTTTTTATGGAAGTGGCTGGGATGGGGGTGGGATGGTCCAGGGCTGAGAAATGGAAGTTTCGGTCGTATTTCTTTCTTGAAGAAGCCCAGCTCAGACAGGGCCCGGAAAGGGCAGAATCCCAGGTATGGGACAGGGGCTCTGGGGTCTGACCCCATCTCTGCTCCTGATCAGCTTGGAGCCATGAGCCCTTTGCGGGGGGGTATCTGTTTCTGTGACCTATTGGATTTTCTTGTGTCCCACCAGCCAGGTGCTCCCATCCCACCTGCCTCCCTTGAGGCTCTAGGATTTTACTGCCCAAGAAAGAGATGCAATCAGTGTCACGAATACCTGTCTGCCTACAGAGAAGCAAAAATTCAGCCTGTGTGTCTGAGACCTGAGACAGAGCTGAAGGCATGGGGTCACCACTGCCCAGCCAGCCATGCATCTGGCTCCCAGGCTGGATCTGGTGAGAGGAGACTCATGAGGCTTCTCCAGGCAACAACTGAACAAAGACATCCACCCGTCATTCCACTCGAACTGTTTTCACCTGGTGAGGAGCTGCAGACAGAGGCTTCAGAACACTGGGACAGGTGTTGATAAAATAGTCACCCGTCCCCTGAGAACTGAAGAAAAAGAAACAATGAATTTTCCGGTTTACTAGATTTATCCATTTGAAAGCACTGTCCTTTTATTCTGAGATTATTTCTGAAATGAAGAAGAGAAACGCAGTGAATTTTTCCATCCTGCTGCTGCTGCTGCTGCTAAGTCACGTCAGTCGTGTCTGACTCTGTGTGACCCCATAGACGGTACCCAACAGGCTCCTCTGTCCCTGGGATTCTCCAGGCAAGTTCCATCCTGCTAAGCTTCTTCAATTTCAAGGAGTGTCCTTTACTCTGCGTTGATGTTCTTCCTACTTTCCCGGTGCTACTTTGTGAGTGTTAAAATGTGCTTTTGTTGGTGAAATCATGGTAATTAAAAAAAATGGTTTTATTTGATGAAACAAAAAACTGACAGCCCTGTGCTGGCCCCCTGATCAGAAACAAAACAGCCACCACGTGCAGCATGTAACATCCCCACGTCTAGCAGCCATGGTCTAGGGCACAGAAGGAGTGGGATACTGGGCTGTCTAGACTACAGACCTGTAATGGTGATGCCCTGCAAGACCTCAGGGATTCCGTGCGGAAGTGTGGGGCGGGCATTCCTTGTGCTGTTGGAGCTCAGAGGGGAGGCCAGTCAGTGAAAGCCCTGTTCATGGTGAAAGGGCTCAATTAACACTGGCTGAATAGATGAATTACTGGAAAGCGTCTAAGAGGACTTAGCAAAATGGGGACTGGGAGGCATCGGGGTTCTTGGTGAGGGGATGAAATACAGAAGGGTATTTCTGGTCAGTGGGTCAGGCTGAGCCGAGGCACAGAGGCCCCAAAGGGCCGGCATGTATCCCTGGTGTAAGGGGTCTGGCCTGGCCTGGAGCAGAGATACTCCTAACTGGACAAGTGGGATGTGAATGTTAGGTAGGTGGGCATGCACCTTGGGAGCCAGACAAATATGTTTGGCCTTGCATCCTCAGTCCCTTCAGTCATATCTTTGCACCTTGTGGACTGCAGCCCGCCAGGCTCCTCCATCCACGGGATTCTCCAGGCAAGAATACTGGAGTGGGTTGCCATTTCCTTCTCCAGGGGATCTTCCCAACCCAGGGATCGAACCTGCATCTTCTGTGTCTCCTGCATTGCAGGCAGATTCTTTAACTACTGAGCGACCTGGGAAGCCCTCAGTCATTAATAGGGAGCCACGGACGTTTCATGAGCAGCATGGTGCCAGGGTGAAATGCTAGCTGAAGACTGTTAGCCTGGCAGCCATGTGGAAGGGGCTTGGAAACCAGGACCCAGGGAGTTGTCCGAGGGCTCCAGCCTGCAAGGGCAGGGACGGGGCCTTGGGCGGTGGTGCTGGTGCGGGGCAACGCCAGGATGGGATGGGAAGGGTGCTGGATTGTGCCTGAGATTTTAATCCAGGAGCCTAGAAGGGTTTTGACGTGACTGAATGGGGGGAAATGTGGGTGAGATGGGAGGTTTGGAAGAAGCCAGAGGATGAGCTCGATCTCGAGCCTGCCAGTTCTGAGGGGATGGCTGGGTCCGCAAGGACGTGCCCAGCCTCCCGGTCCTGGAGTGACAGTGCAGGGAGCAGCACAACCACCCTGCCCGGCAGCAGGGAGAGGCCGCCTGGCTTCCCGGTGCTGGGGTGAGAGCGCAGTGGGCAGCACGACCACCCTGCCCGGCAGCAGGGAGAGGCCGCCTGGCTTCCCGGTGCTGGGGTGAGAGCGCAGTGGGCAGCACGACCACCCTGCCCGGCAGCAGGGAGAGGCCGCCTGGCTTCCCGGTGCTGGGGTGAGAGCGCAGTGGGCAGCACGACCACCCTGCCCGGCAGCAGGGAGAAGCTGCCTGGCTTCCCGGTGCTGGGGTGAGAGCGCAGTGGGCAGCATGACCACCCTGCCCGGCAGCAGGGAGAGGCCGCCTGGCTTCCCGGTGCTGGGGTGAGAGCGCAGTGGGCAGCACGACTGCCCTGCCGGGCAGCAGAGAGAGGCCGCCTGGCTTCCCGGTGCTGGGGTGAGAGCGCAGTGGGCAGCACGACCACCCTGCCCGGCAGCAGGGAGAGGCCACCTGGCTCCTGAGCAGGGCCTGCAGTTTGGGGGTCTGGTGGGCGTGGAGGTGCCGGCCCTTCCCCGAAGGCCTCCAGTTTGGCCTAATAATGTGTGGAATTCAGGCCTGGATGAAAGGCATTTAAAACTGCCAGTGATGAACGGCCCCTCTCGCTGAGAGGGAGGCTGTCAGGAGGGCCGCGTGCTCGGGCAGCTGAGATAACCCCAGGTTATTTCAGGAAGAGAGCCCTAAGAAGATAAACAGGTCAGCGGCCAGCAGATGGACAGATAACCTGCCTTATCCGAGACTGAGGCAAGAGAGGGCCCTCCCGGGACAGGGTTGTCTGAGACAGGAAGGTGCCAAAGCGCCTCAGAGGGAGAACACGATGGGAGCAGGACTGGGGCTGTGGCTCAGCTCAGAGCGGAGGGCGGGGGGGCACCTCACTGCCCAGTCCAGTCTCTCCCTGGGCAGCAGACAGAAGTCCCTCAGATTCTGATGGGAAGTGGAGGCTGGAGTTCCCTGTTGTTGTCATTCAGTCACTTAATCATGTCCAACTCTCTGCGACCACATAGATTGTAGCACACCAGGCTTCCCTGTCCTCCACTATCTCTTGGAGTTTGCTCAAACTCATGTCCTCTGAGTTAATGATACCATCCAACTATCTAATCTCTGTTGCCCCCTTCTCCTCCTGCCTTCAATCTTTCCCAGCATCAGGATGTTTTCCAATGAGTCAGCTCTTCACATCAGGTGGCCAAAGTACTGGAGCTTCATCTTTAGCATCAATCCTCCCAATGAATATTCAGGGTTCCCTAAGGTCACCCCAAAATCAGCTCCAGACCTTATTCAGGTCTGAATGCCCAACAACAGCCCCGGAGACTGCAGGTTTTTTATGTTTTACTCTTTCAGCTTGTTCAGGAGGCAGTTTTCCACCTGTGTTTATTGGAGGCACAACCCGCTGTGGTGCTAAGCATGTGTGTGTGGGGTGTGGTGTATGTGTATGTGTGAGTGCCGTGTATGGGCTTGGTGGTTGTAGATGTGGAGGGTGTGAGACAGGTGAGTGTAATGGACGTGTGTGGGCTAGTGTGTATGGATCCAGTATGTGTTCTGGGGTGTGGGTGAGAGTGTGCAGTGTGTGTATGCGGTGTGTGTGGGCAGGATGTGTGCATGTGTGGTGTGTATGTGTGAGTGTCCAGTGTGGGTCTGGGGAGGGTGGTGTGTGTGTGTGTGCAGTGCTCGTGTGAGGGGGGTGTGTATGCTCAAGGTGAGTGTGGAGCAGGCTCCTGGCCCAGCCCACCCACCCCTCCCCAGCTTCTTAGAAAATGCAGCTAAGCCTGCATTGCCCAGTAGCAGCGGAGGCTCTCAGCGCCATGGGACGTGGTCCAGATGCCTCAAGGTGTCCCGGGAAGCCTCCAGGATTCACCTGAAGCCGTTGGAGCCCTGCTGGCGAGACTGCCCTCCTTCCAGTGGCCTCCCGTCTCTTCTAACAGGCATGGGTTTTCCTGTCTCTGGGTCCCCGTTCAGGCAGCTTCCTCTCTGTGGAAGGGCCGGCCCATCCTCTCCATCTCAGAAAGCACCTTCCTCCTTGAAGCCTCGGCCCCCAGACACTGAGCGGGATGCACAGCTGGCACTGTCCTCGTCCACGCCCTCTGCCCTGGATGGGCATCCTTAACATCTTATGGAAAAACCCCAGTGAACTTTTTGGCCAACCCAGTGTTTAAGTCCATAGACTCAGTAAAGAAGGTGCCCTCACCCATGTGGGTGGGGCTGCCCCAATCCCTCTGAGGGCCTGGACAGAACAAAGAGGCAGTGAATTGGCCGTTTCTGCTTGAGCCGAGATGTCCACCCTCTCCTGTCCTCGGGCGTAGGACATGGTGCTCCTGATTCTCAGGCTTTAAGACCAAGACCGGGACCTAGGCCCCCTGCACCCCTCACCCCCATCCTCAGACCTTCAGCCTTGGGCTGAGTTACCCACCAGCTTCCCTGGTTCTACAGTCCGCAGACAGGATCACAGGGCTTCTCAGCCTCCATCACGGCATGAGCCAGTTCCTGTGATGAATCCCCTCTTCATCATACATTACACATACTACTACTGGTTCTGTTTCTCTGGACATCCTGACTAACGCACTGAGAGGAGGTGAGCAGGGGCCACTCCCGCCCCAGCTGGCAGCCCCGGCCTGTGCCCTGACCACTGCCCCCTTGTCTTAATCTCAGTCCCCCTGGGAAAGCCTGAGACCTGGATTCAGGACCTGGATCCAGGTGAGGCATTTAGGGAAGTGATCCCAGAGCACAGGAGTGGAGGAGTGAAGAGAGTGAACAGGGAAGGAGGGCAGGCCAATCTGAGGACGCCTTTTCAGGTGGGTCGCTGCCGTGGCGGCCAGGGCTTGTCCTATCAGGAAGCTCTGAGGAGCACAGAGAATGGGTCTCAGAACTGTGCCCCTGGGAAGGACAGGACAGCGGTTATCGAGCAGCTCCCACCCCCTCATCACGGCAGAGCTTATCTCATCACCTGTGAGTATGTCCAGAGGGGCTCTCCTGGTCACGAAGGAGCCCTGGGGCAGAATGGTCACAGGTGGCTCCGACAGGTGCTGTCAGATGCCACCTGGGCAAGGCTGGGTGCTGCAGTCACGTTGAGAGCACGTGAGGCCAAGGTGCTGCCTGGAATTGTTACTGTTGGCACTTCCCTCCTGGTTTCTCTCCCTGCAGGTCTGTCTCACTTCTCCAAGCAGAAGGCTGGCCTGTGGTAGGTGGGTTGCAACCTTGGCTCATCAGTCTTTATTTCCTCCTCCATGTCCAGTGTGCTGATATAACAATCCCCCCTTCTACTGAGCATCTTTTATACTCATGGCACCAGGGGTGGTCTCTATGTGCACCGATGCTTGTAATCCTAGTGAGAGGTCCTGTGGTAACGCTTTATGCACAAGAACATGGAGGCTAAGAGGTTTAGGCAACAGAGCTAAGGTCAGAGTCCAGGCCAGCCCTACACAGGGGCCAGGCCTTCTCCGGGCTGGCTGAAGGGAGAGCCCCCAGCTGCTTCTGTCTGTATCAGGGAGACTAGCGGAAAGCAGGAGGGAGGTGCCCTTTTACTCAGAGGAAATGGCTAGAAGCTGAACAAAGGCCCAAAGCAGGAGAGCCTGGGCTTGTGTAAGGAAGAGCAGTTTGGCTAAGTGTAGAAAATTTATGGGAGGTACTCCTAAAACAATTGCCATTTGGTGAGGGGTGGGGGGGTGGATGAGGGGAGGTGGTAGCAGGCAGAGGTGGTTTTTTTCTTTCTAAAACTTAGTTGGCAGTGGGTTGTGGGGGAGCTTGTGTTGACTTTTTCTTATTTATTTTTTTATTGACATATACTTGATTTCCAATGTTGTTAATTCCTATTGGACAGCAAAGTGATGCGGTTATATGCATACATGAATTCTTTCATATTTTTTTCCCTAATGGTTTATCATAGGGAATATCTTTTTAGAAACAATGTTATTGATGTCTTTATTTATGGCTGTGCTGATCTTCATTACTGCACGGGCTTTTCTCTAGTTGTGGCAAGTGGGGGCTACTCCCTGGTTGTGGAGTATGGGCTTCCCGTCACGGTGCTTCTCCTGTTGCAGGGCTTCTCCAGGGCGTGTGGGCCTCAGTATTTGTGGCTCCCAGGCTCTAGAGCACAGGCTCAGTAATTGTGGCACACGGGCTCAGCTGTTCTGCTACATGTGGGATCTTCCTGGATCAGAGATCGAACCGGTGTCTCTGGCACTGGCAGGCAGACTCCACCACTAAGCCACCAGGGAAGCCCAGGAAGTACCTTTTGAATTGGGGAATAATTGCTTTGTCATGTTTTGTTGGTTTCTGCTGTACAACACGTATCAGCTATAAGTATACATATACTCCCTCCCTCTTGAGCTTCCCCGCCAACCCTTGGACTGGTCAGTCTCCCTGAGGACAGGAACCCCTGCTTCTCCTTTGTGTGACAAAGAAGCAGAGAGACGCCTCCCACCCCCACTGTCCCCTCCACCCCACCCCCACTGTCCCCTCCACCCCACCCTCACTGTCCCCCTCCACCCCACCCTCACTGTCCCCTCCACCCCACCCTCACTGTCCCCCTCCACCCCACACCCACTGTCCCCTCCACCCCACCCTGTCCCCTGGTCATGTGCATGGGTGTGTGTGCACCCTGTGTCATGAATGTGGTGGGTGGAAAGATAAGCCGCTCCTGGCTGGCCTTCTGGGCATATTCCCCTGGTTACACTCTACTATGCTAACCCACCCAGCGGACCTACCCTCGCCCCCACCTGAGGGAGCAGCTCCACCTACTTGTCATCACTTCCGTTGTTGGTTTTCAGCCTAGAATAGTCCTAGAGTTCCCTGGGGACTCCATATTGTGTCACATAGGAACAAAAGCTGATTCCTACCAGCTGCCACCCTCCCAGATTGCACAATTCAATGTCACCAGGAGTAGAAGAGAGGAGAGAGCCCCTGACCTGTGGCCTGGTTGGCTCTTGGCCCTTGGTGATGGAGGTACGGTTTGTCCTTGGTCTCCCTCCTGCTTGTCCCTGCTGTGATGTGACTTTGGCAAGTTCTCTGTCCTCACAGCCTCTGCCTTACGTCCCATCTCCTTTAGCTGGCCCTGGTCCCTGGCTCCCGACTCTCACCCCTCCCCTGCCACCCCACCTCCAACAGGGATCCGCGGGCTAACAGAGGTAGGTATTTGGGATATATATTCAAAACCAGAAGCATATGATGTGTGTTGCTGTGCAAATTGCTCCCTCACCTCAGTAATATCACAGCCAGGACTTCCCTGTGGTCTGGTGGATGAGACTCTGCCTGCCAATGCAGGGGCCCCTAGGCTCAATTCCCCAATCGGGGAAGTAGATCCCACGTGCCACAGCTAAAGATGCTGCAGGCCACAACTAGAACCTGGCACAGCCGAATAAATAAAAGAAGAGACATTTAAAAAAATAATCACGGCCATTTTTCCATGGACTGGGTATGGACTTGACACATTCTTTCCAGTGTCAGTACCTGCACGTGAGGGCTTCCATGGTAAAGAATCCACCTGCCAATTCAGGAGACTCAGGTTCAATCCCTAGATTGAGAAGATCCCCTGGAGAAGGAAATGACCACCTACTCCAGTATTCCTGCCTGGAGAATCCCGTGGACAAAGGAGTCTGGTGGGCTACAGTCCATGGGGTTGCAAAAAAGCTGGACATGACTTAGTGACTAAAAAACAAGAAAGGGCTTCCCTGGTGGTTCAGATGGTAAGGAATCTGCCTGCAATGCGGGAGACCTGAGTTTGACCCCTGGATTGGGAAGATCGCCTGGAGGAGGGCATGGCAAGCCACTCCAGTATTCTTGCCTAGAGAATACCATGGACAGAGGAGCCTGGCAGGCTGCAGTCCATGGGGTCACAAAGAGTTGGACACAACTGAGCGACTAAGCACAGCATGACAACAGCAAAACCTGCACATGGTGTAATATTTTGAACAGGTTCTCTTCCAATTATTTATTGAGAAACGGTCAAGGGCAAGGCTGTATTCTGGGGACCAGAATGTACCTTCTAGCACAAGGAGTTAGGAGGTATGAAAGTGCTTAAATAAATAAGCAGCAGCATTATGGATGGTGTGAAGTGTTGTGAGGAAAATAAAATTGGAGGGTTTGGGAAAATGTCACTATGGAGGTGACATCCGACAACTCAGATGCAAGCTTTAGGATGATAAGATAGAAGCCTACTTGAGCTGTGTCCAGTGTGGGGCTAGGACACACCCTGCAGATGTCACCTTTGAGTGACTAGTCTTCCCTCTTATTCAGTGTCCTGAGGGGCAAAGGCAGCTGCCCAGGTCTAGGCATGCATGCACAGGTCCACAGGCCCTGTGAGTCCTTTTTCACAAGCCCTCTGGGCATGAGACAGCCCTGGGTTGGGTCTAGCTATAGTACTGCCTGTGACCTCTTGAAGTAAAAGAAGGGACTTTCTTATTTGAAAAACTGAATTTAATTTATCTATCATAAATAGGCCTCTATTTATGATAGAGGCCTATCATAAAATGCCTCTGCTTTCACAAGATACTGTATGTGAAAGTGCTTTAAGAAAAGAAATGTCAGGGAAAAAAAAGAAAAGTTTTTCTATGAGTTTCCTAGGGCTGCTTTAACAAAGTATCACAAGCTAGGTGGCTTAAAACAATAGACATTGACCATCTCACACTCTGATATCAAGATGTTGGGAGGTTGGTTCCTCCTTAGGGGCTCAGACTCTGAGAAGGCAATGGCAACCCACTCCAGTACTCTTGCCTAGAAAATCCCATGGACGGAGGAGCCTGGTAGGCTGCAGTTCATGGGGTCGCACAGAGTCAGACACGACTGAAGTGACTTAGCAGTAGCAGTAGGGGCTCAGAGGAAGAATCTGTTTCAGGTTTCTCTGCTAGTTTCTGGCAGCTGTCTGCAATCCTTGGCATTCCTTGGCTCCTGGCAAGGTAACTCCAATCTCTGCCTCTGTCATTACATGGCATTCTCCCCTGGCGTCTGCTGCCCAAATTTCCCTCTTTTTTCTTTCAAACATATTTATTTATTTGGCTGCACCAGGCCTTAGTTGAGACATGCAGGATCTTTACCTGCAGCATGCGAACTCTCAGTTGTAGCATGTGGGATCTAGCTCCCTAACCAGGGGTCGAACCTGGACCCCCTGCATTGGGAGCATGGAGTCTCAGCCACCAGACCACCAGCGAAATCCCTCCCTCTTCTTATAAGGACACTAGCCATTGGATTAGGGCAATCCTAATCACCTCATCTTAACTTGATCTCATCTGCAAAGACCCTATTTCCAAATAAGGTCATGTTCACAGGTCCTGGGGGTTAGGATTTGAACATATCCTTTGGTGGAGGGACACAATTCAACCCCTAACAGAATCTAATGTCATCTTCATCATCAGCATCATCATTGCCATTATCATCACAAAAAATCAGTGTTGGAACTTCCCTGGGGATCCAGCGGTTAAGACTCCACTTTTCTACTTGAGGGGTCACAGATCCATACCTGTTCAGGGAACTAAGATCCCATAAGCTACACAGCTTGGCCAAAACAAACAAACAAACAAAGAATCAGTGTTAAAAAATAAACACCAAAATGCACTATCAGCAAACTGGGTATGCCTGTTTTTGTGTGAGCAGTAGTCCATTTTGACATGACAAAGGCAGATTTTATAGGAACCTGGGAGAGACAAAGACTGAATTACCTGGGGTCTTGTCAAAATGCAGACCCTCGTCAGGAGGCCTGGGGCAGTCCTACAGTCTGTATTTCTATCAAGCTCCCAGGTGATGTCTCTGCCACTGCTCCATGGACCACACTGTGAGTGGCAAGGGTCTGATGGATTGCCAGTATACAAGCCTCTGTCCTGCCTAAGGCCCAGGCACCGGATACCTTTGAAGAACCTCGCCCTCTTTCTCCCTTGACCTTCATGAATTCGAGAGCCAGCCTGGCAGGCTTCACACATGTCACTTCTTGCTTAGGTGGTCCCAGCTGTGATGTCTTTCCCTACCTAACCCGGCCCTAACATGGCTCGCTGTTTTTCCTTGGCCTCGCATTAGTATTCTAGTGGACGGCCTCACTGACGGTGGAACGCACTGGGGGAGCTGAGAGGAAACTTAGCTGAAAGGAGGCCTGAAAACACCACAAAGCACAAAACACACACATTCAGCCAGAAGACCCCCATTCCTGGACCCCATCCAGACTCGTCCCTTTATTATTTTTGTTCCCGTTCATCTTTTACTAGCCCTTGCCTGAAAACAGCCTGGGCGTTGCTAAGGTAACGCTGTAGAGCCTCCCCCCAGTTCGTCATTGTTCAATTCCAGCAGCGGCAGCCCAAGGAATTTGCTATTTGTTTAAGAGATGAAAGCCCCAAACTTCCACACATTCTTCTCCAGTTTCACTCCCCTCAAACTGTACGGCCCAGTCAGAGTGGAACGCATGGGGTGGAGTGGACTCATGGGACCCGACACAATAGGAGGAGCTTGAGAATGGTCCTCATCACCCAGAGAGAGAGCTGAGATGTGTCTGGAAGGGGCGCTGGGGCTGGGGAGGGTGGGGAACTGTCCTCTCTGAGGGTCTGAGATGGATACGGTGGGAAAGGAAACCCTCTCTGGCAGTATGAGCCCGCCCAGCCTCAGATCTGGAAACTGCACTTCCCTTGGGGGGTCTCCGTTTCACAGACTGTGACTCTGGGAAGGGTACCAGAGATCCCACAAGCAGCACATCTAACCTGTAGGGAAATTCAGGGCACGGAGGTGGTTCCGGAGGGCATACAGCCCCATTTCAGAAGCTTTATCAGGACACCACTGTGGCCTCCAGGCCTGCGAGGTAGGTCCTGGGGACGCAGGGTCCACAGGCTGGACCTATAGCTTCTCACTAGCAGGAGCGCATTGATCCAACTTTGGTCTGCCGCCAGGGACGGAAGGATTTCTCTGTGTCCCAGCTTATCTTTCTGTGTCATTCCGCCTCTCTCACAGACAACCTTCTTGGCTGCCCACTCTGTGTTGCATCCAAACTCCCTAGGCAGGAAAATTTGACTGGTTCAAGTATCACTAGCTCTAAGCTGGAATCAAGATTGCCAGGAGAAATATCAATAACCTCAGATTAAAAAAGGAAAGATATATCCATCTGAATGCAAAGTTCCAAAGAAGAGCAAGGAAAGTTAAGAAAGCCTTCCTAAGTGATCAATGCAATGAAATAAGACGAAAACAATAGAATGGGAAAGACCAGAGATCTCTTCAAGAAAATTAGAGATCCCAAGGGAATATTTCATGCAAAGATGGGCTCGATAAAGGACAGAAATGGTATGGACCGAACAGAAGCAGAAGATATTAAGAAGAGGTGGTAAGAATACACAGAAGAACTATACAAAAAAGATCTTCATGATCCAGCTAATCATGATGGTGTGATCACTCACCTAGAGCCAGACATCCTGGAATGTAAAGTCAAGTGGGCCTTAGAAAGCGTCACTACAAACAAAGCAAGTGGAGGTGATGGAATTCCAGTTGAGCTATTTCAAATCCTGAAAGATGATGCTGTGAAAGTGCTGCACTCAGTATGCCAGCAAATTTGGAAAACTCAGCAGTGGCCACAGGACTGGAAAAGGTCAGTTTTCATTTCTTCAACGAGGGAATGAAAGCAATTGCCTTGAATGAAGGCAATGCCAAAGAATGTTCAAACTACCACACAATTGCACTCATCTCACATGCTAGCAAAGTAATGCTCAAAATTCTCCAAGCCAGGCTTCAACAGTGCATGAACCGTGAACTTCTAGATGTTCAAGCTGGATTTAGAAAAGGCAAAGGAACCAGAGATCAAATTGCCAACATCTGTTGGATCAAAAAGTGAGAGCGTTCCAGAAAAGCATCTATTTCTGCTTTATTGACTACCAAAGCCTTTGACTGTGTGGATCACAACCAACTATGGAAAATTCTGAAAGAGATGGGAATACCAGACCACCTGACCTGCCTCCTGAGAAATCTGTATGCAGGTCAAGAAGCAACAGTTAGAACTGGACATGGAACAACAGACTGGTTCCAAATTGGGAAAGGAGAACATCAAGGCTGTATATTGTCACCCTGCTTTTTTAACTTATATGCAGAGTACATAATGAGAAATGCTGGACTGGATGAAGCACAAGCTGGAATCAAGATTGCTGGGAGAAATATCAATAAGTTCAGATATGCAGATGACACCACCCTTATGGCAGAAAGTGAAGAACTAAAGAGCCACTTGATGAAAGTGAAAGAGGAGAGTGAAAAAGTTGGCTTAAAACTCAATGTTCAAAAAACGAAGATCATGGCATCTGGTCCCACCACTTCATGGAAAATAGATGAGGAAACAATGGAAACAGTGACACACTTTACTTTGGGGGCTCCAAAATCACTGCAAATGGTGACTGCAGCCATGAAATTAAAAAACTTGGAGAAGGAAATGGCAGCCCACTCCAGTATTCTTGCTTGGAGAACTCCATGGACAGAGGAGCCTGGTGGGCTACAGTCCGTGGGGTCTCAAAGAGTTGGACACAGCTGAGCAAATAATACTACAAGCCCTTTGATTAACATGCTGGAGTTAATTTCCAGCCTGAACTTGAGTTTTCAGTGTGAGGAGACATGAAAAGAGCTCTAAGTTAGAAGCAGGTGGAGAGGTGTGGGCAGGAGACCCAGCGGGTTCCCATGGTCCCATCTGTACCACATCATAGAATGTCAGGTCATGCTGGACCCCCTTGGCTTTCATGCCATCAGAGGTCTAGTCCCCGATTCTCTCAGGTCCATGACCCCGGAAAAAAATAAAAAATAAAAAACACTTGTTCCTTGAAAGAAAAGTTTTGACCAATCTAGACAGCATGTTAAAAAGCACAGACATTACTTTGCCAACAAAGATCCGTCTAGTCAAAGCTATAGTTTTTCCAGTAGTCATGTATGGATGTGAGAGTTAGACTATAAAGAAAGCTGAGCGCCAAAGAATTGATGCTTTTGAACTGTGGTGTTGGAGAAGACTTGAGAGTCCCTTGGACTGCAAGGAGATCCAACCAGTCCATCCCAAAGGAAATCAGTCCTGAATATTCATTGGAAGGACTGATGCTGAAGGTGAAACTGCCATACTTTGGCCACCTGATGCAAAGAACAGACTCATTTGAAAAGACCCTCATGCTGGGAAAGATTGAAGGCAGGAGGTGAAGGGGATGACAGAGGATGAGATGGTTGGATGGCATCACCAACTCGATAGACATGAGTTTGAAGTTGGTGATGGACAGGGAAGCCTGGTGTGCTGCAGTCCATGGGGTCGCAAAGAGTTGGACACGACTGAGTAACTGATCTGAACTGATGCAGATGACACCACCCTTATGGCAGAAAGCAAAGAGGAACTAAAGAGCCTCTTGAAGGTGAAAGAGGAGAGTGAAAAGGCTGGCTTAAAGCTCAACATTCAAAAAACTAAGATCATGGCATCTGGTCCCATCACTTCATGGCAAATAGATGGGGAAACAATGGAAACAGTAACAGACTTTATTTTCTTGGGCTCCAAAACCATTGCAGATGGTGATTGCAGCCATGAAATTAAAAGACACTTGCTCCTTGGAAGAAAGCTATGAAACAAACCTAGACAGGGTATTAAAAAGTAGAGACATTACTTTGCCAACAAAGGTCCATTTAGTCAAAACCATGGTTTTTCCAGTAGTCATGTATGGATGTGAGAATTGGACCATAAAAAAGTCTGAGCACAGAAGAATTGATGCTTTGACGCTTTTGAACTGTGATGTTGGAGAAGACTCTTGAGAGTCCCTTGGACTGCAAGGAGATCAATCCAGCCCATCCTAAAGGAAATCGACCCTGAATATTCATTGGAAGGACTGATATTGAAGCTGAAACTCCAATACTTTGGCCACCTGATGCAAAGAGCTGACTCGTTTGAAAAGAGCCTGATGCTGGGAAAGATTGAGGGCAGGAGGAGAAGGGGACAACAGAGGATGAGATGGTTGGATGGCATCACCAACTCAATGGACATGGATTTGGGTAGTATCCGGACGTTGGTGATGGATCGGGAGGCCTGGCGTGCTGCAGTTCATGGGGTCACAAGGAGTTGGACATGACTGAGCAACTGAAGTGAACTGAACTGAATCACTGTCTGCAGTGATTTTGGAGCCCAGAAAAATAAAGTCAGCCACTATTTCCACTGTTTCCCCATCTATTTCCCATGAAGTGATGGAACCAGATGCCATGATCTTGGTTTTCTGAATGTTGAGCTTTAAGCTAACTATTTCACTCTCCTCTTTCACTTTCATCAAGAGGCTCTTTAGTTCCTCTTCACTTTCTGCCATAAGGGTGGTGTCATCTGCATATCTGAGCTTATTGATATTTCTCCCGGCAATCTTGATTCCAGTTTGTGCTTCTACCAGCCCAGCGTTTCACATGATGTACTCTGCATATAAGTTAAATAAGCAAGGTGGCAATATACATCCTTGACGTGCTCCTTTTCCTATTTGGAACCAGTCTGTTGTTCCATGTCCAGTTCTAACTGTTGCTTCCTGACCTGCATATAGGTTTCTCAAGAGGCAGGTCAGGTGGTCTGATAGTCGCATCTCTTTCAGAATTTTCCACAGTTTATTGTGATCCACACACTTACTCACATCCACTGAAACACGGGGAGCTCTGTAAAGAGCTTGTGACTCATGTATAAGGAAGTGAACACTGTATCCAGGAGGGGAGGGGTCTAGCACAACCGATTTTCTGGATGTTCAGGATGTCATGGTAAAATATTAATAGTTTGGAGCCCATCTTCAGAGAGAAGAAGGGGAGTGTTATGGCTAGGCAATTCAATACAATCCCTTTCCCTAGGAAAATATGTTCTTCAAGGTTGAAAAGCAAAAAACAAACCCCCCAAAGCAGGTAGGTGTGGACACGCTTTTGGAGATGTTGCCAGAACCCAGATGAGTTCTCAGTGTTTATGGCCCCAGCATTGAGAATTGGATCCTCTTGGGGAACACTGTGATACTTTCAGTGTCTGGAGAAGTGCACAGTTTGGTTAGGAAGCTAACGTTGCACAGAAGGGTGGCGGTCCTCTGCCTGTGGTTCTCAGTGTGCAGCCACCCACATAGGGATTGAGGCCATGAAGGAATTAGAAACTGAATTCGAGCAACAGCCAAACCCAGAGGGAGGGCCAGCACCTGGACAATGGAGGGGTGATGAGGAGGAGTCCCCGTGGTAAGATGTGGATCTCACACTTAGGCTGTCTTGTCTGGAAGGGATCTCGGAGGTCTTCTTGTCCAATCCTTTATTTTTCAGAGGAGAAAACTCAAGCTCAGAGGTTAAGTGATTTGCCTGGTGTCACACGATGAGTTGGGTGGCATCATTGACTCAATGGGCATGAGTTTGAGCAAACTCCAGGAGATGGTGAAGGACAGGGAAGCCTGGTGTGCTACAGTCTATGAGGTCGCAGAGAGTTGGACACGACTGAGCGACAACAAGATGCAATGAGTTGGTGGTGACCTGACAAACTCATTTACCAATAGCTGCTGCCCTTACCTTAGATCATTTTTAAAAACTTCTTAGAAGAAGATCAGGTCTGTGGGAGAGGTCTGGTGAAGACGAAACCTGACAAGAGGTCCAAGGATCTCTGAGAGGGGTTGGTTGAGGAAGTACCGGGGAACTGTCACAGACATGTCTGCTTCATTTTATCTGCAGGATCCCTCCTCCTGTGGGGCCCTTGATTCCTTGATGAACTTCATCTTGGCCACAAAAGGGATGTGGTAACTCAAGTGCTTCAGAGCATGGGTGATTTGGAGTCCTGGAAAGAAGTGAGCTGAGAAAGGTAACTGATGGTATTCAGGGGCAGGCTGGGCCATTAGTCACAGCAGGGACCCCTGCTCCTCCCCCTACCTCACTTCCTCTCCTCCCCAGCTTTGTGAATTGGTTGATTAGGATGCAAAATGGCCTTTGGTGGGAGAGGGGAATGGATTCAGATCTCAAACTGATATCAGAGGGATGTTATTCACAACTGCCGAAGCCCTGCTGGCCCTGGGTACTTGGCATCTGAAATCACCCGCCAAACGGGGCTTCCTGCTGATCTATTCTTGGAGCCTAGCCATGGTGTTCCTGCTCCTTATGAGCGCTGTTCTTACATTCGACACGGCCTGACTGTCCCCTTTGGTCTCCTCAGCACTACCGGGATGGGAAGCGAGAGGACAAGGCTGCTCCCTTCTCTGTGCTGGGAGAGGGGAGGAATGTAACATCGGGTCCACGGGGACTGACTTGAGGTCTGGCAGAGCCATCAGGGCCCAGGCGGCCTGGCTCCCAGTTGCGTCTGCCAGCTCATGGGTGCCTCTGATGCTCCCTGAGGATTCAGAGAGTGCTGGAGGACATCTCATCTCAGAAAGCAGCCTCACAAGACAGTACCGATGACCTGGACTGGGGGCGGGGCCAGAGGTGAGAGGGGGAAGTGGAGTGAAGACGGAGCTAGAGAAAAACTGATCTCCCCATGTTCCCCCACCCCCAAGTGCCTCAGTTTGGTCTTTGAGATGAGAAAACAGCCACCAGATTCTTTGAGTTCTCTGCTAGGATCTTCCTTTTGAATGCAAAGGAGAGACTGAGAGCTCTCTGCAGAGTCAAATGTGGATCTCCATCTCAATGCCCAGAGACAAAGAGCCAAAAAATGCGAGGAATTTCCAGAGCGCCTCCTTCAAACAGCATCTCCCCCAGCCTCTGGCTCAGCTCCACGGGCGCTGAGGATAGGGTGGCAGCTTTCTTCTCCTGGCCTGCTGCCCATTTGCTAAAAGCTTGTATCTGAGGAGAAATGAAATTAGGAACCTCCCTGCTCAACCTCCTGCTCGTGCTCATGTAAGAAGATACCTCTGTGAACCCAGATCGTAGGGTGGGCCTCGGGAGTGGCTTCCACTGGGCAGCCCAGTCTCTGCCTGGCTCGCTGTCCCCTCCCCCACTCCTCTGTTCCCCCACCCCGCCATTTCCACACCCCCCATCCCCGCCCCACCCGCTGTGATAGCGGGTCAGGGAGATGGATGCACCTCACCCACTCTGGGGCAATGGGAACATTTTCACTTTCTGCCCGAGGCCTGTAAGAGGACTCTTCACTTGGCTTAGGGTTCTTTTCTCTTTCCCCTCTGGAGGCTGAACAACGATGACCCTATATGCGAGGCAGCAGGAGAGACACAGATGTAAAGAAGTCTTTTGGACTCTGTGGGAGAAGGTGAGGGTGGGATGATTTGAGAGAATAGCGTTGAAACATGTATATTATCATATGTGAAATAGTTCGTCAGTTCAGGTTCGATGCATGAGGCAGGGTTCTCAGGGCTGGTGCACTGGGATGACCCTGAGGGATGGGATGGGCAGGGAGGGGGGCGGGGGGTTCAGGATGGGGAACACATGTACACCCATGGCTGATTCATGTCAATGTATGGCAAAATCCACTACAATATTGTAAAGTAATTAGCCTCCAATTAAAATAAATAAATGAACTTTTTTTTTTTAAAGAAAGGGAATTAGCTTCCAGAACATCATAAGGAGTAAAAGAAGATTGGAAAAGAGCCTGAGGAGTTGTCATTTTGAGACATCTTTGAGACAGAGAGTGACATTCAATGCTCTGGGGCCCTTGGCAGTGTGGGCGACCATCTGGCAACCCTCATTTCCTGTTTATTTGACACTAATCTCCTGTCCCTCCTGTGCAGGACAGTCTAATCTTTGGGAGTCCCTGTGATCCCTCAGAAGGTGAGAAAAACAGAAATTATCCCAACCCACAGATAACTGTTGGAGGAGGGGTTGGTAGTGATATTACTTTTAGAATTACACAACCCACGTAAGACCACACCAATAAACATGACAACATAAGGGAAATCACCTAGCTCATGGCTTGCCTTGACCTAACCAACTTATAGACTTGCCCAGGCTCTCCTTGCTCCCTGCCGGCTGCCAGAATAATTTCCTCTATCACTGACTTAGTCATGCCAGCACCAACTTTAAAACCTATAGCAGCATTCTTTGGCCACAGCATCTGGTCCAGAGGTCTTGGTGTGGCACTCAAGGGTCCTCTCTTCCCAGCCTCTACAGCTCACCCCCCACAATGCCCTTCAATATGGCTGCCCTTCCTTGCTTGGCTGTTATCCCGCCCGACCCTCTGAACAGTGTCCTCGCCTCCTTGACTCTTATCTATCTTTATCCCATCTAACACGAAGGACACCTCCCATCCTCTCCTCCCCCCAGCTCCCACTTTTAGTATGGTGCTTCACAGACTCCCTGCTTCTTCATCGCTGCTATCATGGTCTCCATCGAGCTCGAGCCACTTTTCCCTAAAAGTTCTCTGAGCAGCCCTGTTGCAGGAAGGGGAACCCCCTTCCAGGGCCCTCAAGGAGGCTCTTGTCTAACACTTGGAAATGAATTGTCCGAGGAGACACACATGCTGACAGAGCGAGAGACTTTAATGGGCAAGGACACCCAGGCAGAGAGCAGGAAGGTAAAAGGAACCCAGAACTGCTCTGCCACTTGGCTTGAAGTCTCGGATTTTATGGTGATGGGATTAGTTTCCATGTTGTCTCTGGCCAATCACTCTGACTTAGGGTCCTTCCTGGTGACGGACACATTGCTCAGCCAAGATGGATGCCAGGGAGGAGGATTCTGGGAAGTGGTAGGACATGTGGTGTCTCCTTTCACCCTTTTCTGAACTCTTCCACTTGGTGGTGGCTTATTAGTTGCATGTTTCTCAATAGGACCTCCTGTCATAAAATAACTCACACAAATGGTTACTATGGTGCTGGCCAGGGCGGGCAGTTTCAGTCAGCGTTTCCCCTAACAGTCCCACCTCCTCCCTTGATGTCGGGCAGGCCTGACCTCAGAGCCCTGAATTGCATTCTTAGTAGTTTCTGCTTTGGAAGTGTCTTTAGGAACTCACATGGATATTGGCCTCAAATGATTGGTAACCTCCTTGAGGTCAGGGGAGACCCTCTCCCAGTGGTTTCCAAAGTGAGGTCCCTGATCCCAGAATCAGCATCACCTGGGAACTTGCTGGAAATGCAGATGACCAGGCCCCACCCCCACCCTATTGCACCATCGAGTGGAAGCCGGCCCAGCAATCCTGTGTTGTAACAAGCCCTCCAGGTAACTCCGATGCACTTTCCAGTTTGAGAACCACGGCTTGAATGCTCTGCAGAGTAGTGTGGTGGAACCCAAGTTCATGTGCCAGACAAAATGAGTGAGGCCCACCAGAACATCAGAATTTGGGGCAGAGGCAGGTTTATTGCAAGAATTAAGCAAGGAGAACAGGCAGCTCATACTCAAAAGACTCAAACTCCCTCATGGATTTCAGGGAAGAGTGTTTAAAGACAAATTTGGGGTGAGAGCTGTAGGTTGTTTGACTTTCAGATTGCTTGGTGGGTAGGTAATGGGGTGATGTTCCAGGAATCTCAGTTATCAGCCTTCTGGTTTCTACCATTCTGAGATCCACATGTTGTGCTCAGCCTGAAGTAACCATCCTCCACCTGGTTGGGGGCCTTCATTCCCACAGAACTCAGAGATACTTGTATCAGATCATCCTGTATATCTCTTGAGGAGGAGCCAGGACTCTGCCCCAAACTGCATGCTTCTTTTTTGACTACCTTTCCTTTGTTTCTGCATTCCTTCCCTCCCCTAATTAGTAACTGTTTGAATCTGTCTTTCGGAACTCAGGGAAGGCCTAGGAAGCTGAAGCCTTTTTCCTATGAACAAGAAAGAGGGGGACATAGAAAGTCATTTGTATCCTGGAGAGCCCCAGAGGCTCTGCTTGGTTTCAGTAGTACACCATGCTGAGTGAGCTTCAAAAACCAAAATTGGCTGGCAGATTTCCCTAGTGGTCCAGTGGTTAAGACTTCGCCTTCCGATGCAGGGGATTATGGGTTTGATCCCTGGTCAGGGAGCTAACATCCCTCATGGCTTGTGGCCAAAAACGTAAAACAGAAGCAGTATTTTAAGAAATTCAATAATGGGTTAAAAAAGAAGTCAATTAGCAGGCTCTCTAACTGCTACAGCCCCAGCCAGCAGCCTCTCCCTTGGATCTGACTGATCCATTAGTCGGGAGGGGTAGGTACCTTGCCGACAGCAGTTTTTCTTCCCTTTGCTCATTGAAAGATGAACCAAGGAAGTTGCATTCATTTGCTTTGTTGTGTCTGTCCTCTCCTTTCATGTCGTGGCCGCCAGGAGCTTGGATGGCTGTTGGCTGAGACAGTGGGCTCCCCAGAGGCCCACCTGTGACCCAGAGACCCTGGCAGGATTTCTCAGGCAGCAGCTGCCAGGCAGCACTGGACAGACAGAGAGAACCCGGGCATCATTTACTTGGCCTCTGTAGAACTGGGAGGAACATGCATCCTGTACCCCGACCCCAGGCAACTTTCCTCAGGGAGCAGGGGCTGCCTGTGTGGCCGAGGAGGATGAATGGAGACCTTGTATCAGGACCTCGCTGGAGCCGGGAGCCGCAACACAGGGCTTTTCACGAGCAACCTCGCAACAGAGGCGGCATTGAGCATGACTGGTGGCCCGCGGGTCTGGCGGACGCGTGGCATTGGTGGAACAACATTAGTGCCCCACCCGCCTCTGCCTTGGCCGGAGTGGGGTGGGGGCTGTTAGAGGCCTCCTTTCTAGGGGAGACCCAAAGAGTCGTATTGTTCAGAGCTTAAGCTGCCCCAAAACCCTCTCATCACCGACTCAATGGTTGTGAGTTTGAACAAACTCCAGGAGATGGTGAAAGACAGGGAAGCATGGTGTGCTGCTGTTCATGGGGTCACAAAGAGTTGGACATGACTGAGTGACTGAACAACAATAAACCCCGCCTCGGAGTTCCAGGCTGCAGCAGGGGGTCGGGGGGCGCAGGATGTGAGCGATGGGGTTTCTGTATGCAGGGAGTGTGCTGGCACTCAAGACAAGAACGGGTTAAACACAGAGTCTTGGAGACAGCCCCAGTGGGGCCTGTGCTACAAGAACCAGGAGGAGATACCAGATGCACTGGATCTTTCCGAGGGAAACCGAATCCCAGCGTGCCCTCCAAAGGGGTCAGTGAGAGGTGAGGAGGAAGTGTGGCCCTGCTGGGGGGGCTGTGTGGAGGCTACAAGTTGGAGACAGATGACAACTGCCCAGGAGGAACCAGGAAGGGAGTGACAGTGGGGCGGGGGGCATGGTGGGTTAAATATTTCCAAAGGAAGAGTCTAGAAGGAAATGGCAACCCATTCCAGTATTCTTGCCTGGAAAATTACGTGGACAGAGGATCCTGGTGGGCTATGGTCCATGGAGTCACAAGTAGTTGGACACGACTGAGCACCCCATTTTTACACATATCCTCTGTCCACCTACAGCTGACCTTCACCTCAACAAGGAGGTTGCTAGATCCATTTGCCCTGGCTTCCTCTCCTCTCTTCTCCTGTCTCCATTTCTTTTCTTTCTTTTTTTAAATTTTTTGGCCGTGCTGTGTGGCACGTGGCATCTTAGTTCCTCAGCCAGGGACTGAACCTGTGCCCCTGCATTGGGAGGGAAGGGTCTCAACCGCTAGACCACCGTGGAAGGTCTCTGTTTCCCTTCCGAGGGGGACCAGCTGTTACGGTTTACTCAGGGCCAAAGGATTTCCAGGGATGTGGGACTTTCAGTAATAAAACTGGGAGAGTTGGTCACGCTACTTCCATTTTGATACCTTCTACTACATTTGAAAGTTGTTATACTTGTCTCCCACCCCTCCCCCACCGCAATTTGACAATCAGACGGGGAATGAGAACGAAGGGATCGGCCTCTGTTCTGCCACTTGCAGTCACGGTTAATGGGGTATTGAATGTGGATCCGGTAGATATGTTGAAGTTCTTGGTTAGTATAAACTGTGGAGGCAAGTTATGGGCAATGGTTTATTTAGGACCCATTAGGTTGAGGAGGTGACTGTGTTTTCTCTGTTTTCACTCCTGTGGACCATCCCATGTCTCTTTGTTCCTTTGTAAGGACTCTTGTCTTCTGCCTGGCAGATCCCACCATCCCTCAAAACAGCCTCCCACGTGCTCCCAACATTATATGTGAGCTGGATAGACAGGTATACGTACGTGCATGTAACACTCTTTCAGCTCTTTCCCTTATCTGCTCCAGTAGAACGTGATCCTCTTAAAGAAAGGATTGTTCTAATTTTCTATTTCCACTGCTACGGGCTTCCCTGGTGGCTCAGCGGTAAAGAATCTGCCTGCAATACAGGAGATGCAGGAGACATGGGTTTGATCCTTGGGTTGGGAAAATCTCCTGGAATAAGAAATGGCGACCCACTCCAGTGTTCTTGCCGGGAGAATCCCATGGACAGGAGCCTGGCAGGCTCTAGTCCATGGGGTCGCAAAAGAGTCGAGAGAGACTAAGCACAACACACAGCCACTGCCACGTGGAAGGTTCAGTCAATGTTTGCTAATAAATGAACAAATGAGTAAATAGTTCCCATCCAGGTGAGAGGATCTGGGAAGACTTCATGGACAAAGGAGTCTAGGAGGTTGACTTGGGTACTGTGGGGTAGAGATGGAGCAGCAGGTGGCCTTCTGGGATGGAGCTGTGTGACACCAGCTAGAGCCATGGCCTGTTTCTCCGGGCCTTCCCCTGCACCCCCTGCCCGCAACACACACACCCCTGCCCCTGTCTCCACAGCAACCCTGAGTCAGTCCCCTCCATATCTGCTCTCCCAGAGCTGGGCCACTGCCACCATCACGCAGTGGTGACTCACCAATCCCTGGAGTTCAGTTTTTTCCCTGCGCCTGACAGACAGGCCTCGGAGAGTTGGGGAGCAGCCCTGGAGACCTCTCAAAATGACAGGGTCAAACACTTTCCTTGATTTCCAGGGAAAATGCTGTTGTGTTTTCACTCTTTCATCAGAAATAAACGAATAATCCCAGCCAGTCCACATTAGTGGACTCATACTCAGCCGTCACTCTTGGGGACCCATCTCTGTCTTTCAAAAGTCTCCCCTGGGGCCCCATCCAGGCCTCTGGGGCAGCTGGCAGACTGTCAGGAGCTCCCAGGCTCAGGGCAGGAGGCCTCCTGGATAAAAGCCAGGGGGCAGAGAGGATGAACTTGAGCTGAGTCCCAGGAAAGCCGCAGCTCTTGGCCTCTGACAGGGCTCGGCTGAGGGGAGCAGGCCGAGTCTGCCTCCCAGCCCCAGGGCCCCCCTGCACCCGCTCTGTGAACCACTTCCTCTTCCTTTTCTCCTTCCTTCTCTTTCTCCCCCACCCCTCATTGGCAGTCCCTCCCTGAATTTTAGCCCAGGAGAGGATGATGGGTGGACGAGTCTCCCCTAACTACCCCAGCTGTTCTTTGCGACACCTACTACCACCTGAAATAGATCAGCTGTTTTGCACTTGTTTCCCAGACCTGAATGAGGGCACAGACTAGTATACGCACCACTATGTCCCAGCATTTCGAACAGCGCCCAGTGCATCATAGTTCATGAGTGACTGAAGGAGGCCACATATTGAGTCAAAGGCCCCAGGCTCTGTGTTTGCAAGGTTTCTGGACAGACAATTGGGAGCCAGAGACTGGGGAAAGCCCTCTGCAGTTCTGTAACTAGCTCATTTTTTTTGTTGTTGTTGTTTATAATGTGGACTATTTTTCTTAAAGTCTTTATTGAATTTGTTACAATTCTGCTTCTGTTTTATGTTTTATGCCCAAGGTATGTGGGATCTTAGCTCTCTGACCAGGGATTGAACATGCACCCCCTGCTTTGGAAGATGAATTCTTAACCATTGGATCTCCAGGGAAGCCTCAACCACTTTTTTTTTCCAACCACATTTTTTAACCTCGGGGGAGTCACAGAAGCAGAAGGAGGTTCTAGGGTACAGGGCATGAGGGCCAGGCCCTATCGCTTGCCCTGCAAGACCTCTTTGCCACATTCTTGGCATTGTCTCTCAAGTCGCCCATGGATGCCCATGCTCCTTTGGTCTGGAGTACTGAGTTCTTCCAGAGAAGGCAATGGCACCCCACTCCAGTACTCTTGCCTGGATGGGGTTGCTAGGAGTCAGACACGACTGAGCGACTTCACTTTCACTTTTCACTTTCATGCACTGGAGAAGGAAATGGCAACCCACTCCAGTGTTCTTGCCTGGAGAATCCCAGGGATGGGGGAGCCTGGTGGACTGCCGTCTATGGGGTCGCACAAAGTCGGACACGACTGAAGCGACAGCTGCAGCAGCAGCAGCAGCTGCAGCTGAGTTCTTGTCTTCTGTGTCCCCCAGCACGGCCTGTCTGGTGGCCAGGGCTCCTCTGCTGACATGGAGTCTGGCCCTGGGAGGGACTGGATGATCCCGTGCTCAGGCTCTCATTTATTGCAGGACAGGCTATGGTCCAGACAGAGCAAATGAAGTCATTTGTTTAAAATCACATTGTCTGGTTTTGACAGGGCTGAGAGTTTATTCATTCATTGAACATGTATTTATGGAGACCCTGCTATGTGTCAGCACTTCGCAAGGCATTTGAGGTACTGTCCTGTGCGTGCATGCTCAGTCGAACCCACATCTCCTGCATTGGCAGGTGGACTTTTTACCACTGAGCCACCTGGGAAGCATTTGACTTCTGCCCACATCCCACATCCTATTGGTCAGGTCTCCTTCAGCTGAAACCCATACCACGCTCCATCCTCTTAGATCATATTTAGGTGACAGCAGTAGAAGTTGGAAGCAGCCTCGAGGTGCCAAGTAGAACCCTCTAACACTTGTTAGACTGTGCATGGTATTTATGGTTTGGCACAGCCTACCTATTTGGACTGGGCTTCTCAGATGGCGCAGTGGTAAAGAATTCTCCCACCAGTGCTGGAGATGTAAGAGATGTGGGTTCAGTCCCTGGATTGGGAAGATCCCCTGGAGGAAGAAATGGCAACCCACTCCAATATTCTTGTTTGGAAAATTCCATGGACAGAGGAGCCTGGTAGGCTACAGTTCATGGGATCCCAAAGAGTTGGATGTGACTGAACACACACACGTACAACTATCTGGACCACTGGACCACTAGCAAAATGTAGCAACCAGCCCCCATCCTTAGAGGCTTTTCCAAAGTCACCTTGTTACCATAACAAAAGACGTGTTTTGTGCTCTCTTCACTTGGGAAATTCCAAACCTTGTGCCAGGAATGGTAATGAAGAACAAATATATATTTATTATAAATTACAAGATCACAAAAGATATTTAAGAATGGAAAGGAATCCTAAAACTGAAAAGTTTGAGAAGCACTGCAAAAGAGGGAACGTAACGCAGGTAGCCCATCACAAGATCACTGGAACTGTAGAAAGGCCAAATAGAGAGTGGTGAGGAAGCCCGAGCGTGGCTTCACTGGAAGTTGAGACTGGAAGAAAAAGGATGGGGTGGTGTTTTGGCAGCCATGAATCAGAGCCTCCTTTTGGGACCTCACATCATGAAGGAAGACCATCTGGCAGTCAGAGTGCAGACTCAGGGACATCTAGTGGGATCTGGGATCCCGTCAGGGGCTGTAACCAGTTATGGCAGGGGGATCCTGGAGAAAGAGAACCCAGGCACAGTTTTCTTGATATAAGAAAAGCCATTGTGGGCTGAGACCATTTTTTTGTGGTCTAAGCCCTGGCCACAATCCTTGCTCTTGAATAGTCTCAGTAATTAGTGATCTTAAGGGAACAAAAGAATGCAGGGACAAACAACTGTTATCAGGCGAGAGAAGTAACAATAGCAAAGATAATGTATCAGTTGTAAAGACTCAGGATTCTGTTTCAATGGTAAAGATTAGCCTGAAGAGTTTAAGCACCAGATCCACTGAAACCTAAGGGATGATGCTGTTAATCTTTTCTCACTCTGGCAACTTCTACTGACTCTTTCGACCTTTGTTCCGATTCTATGCTGAATTCTCCGCTCAAGCCCCTTCATGAATATGCCTGTACTCTTAGCTTACTACTACTACTACTACTACTACTACTACAAAGTCGCTTCAGTCGTGTCCGACTCTGTGCGACCCCATAGACGGCAGCCCACCAGGCTTCCCCATCCCTGGGATTCTCCAGGCAAAAACACTGGAGTGCGTTGCCATTTCCTTCTCCAATGCATGAAAGTGAAAAGTGAAAGTGAAGTTGCTCAGTCATGTCCGACTCTAGTGACCCCATGGACTGCAGCCTTCCAGGCTTCTCTCTGGATCCTAACAAATCCACCTCTTATCACTTTGTCTCTCAATGAATTTTTGCAATGAGACATCAGAGCCTGAATTTCATTAGTTTTGGCTGGGCTTGAGTCCCGGGAGAGAGCTGAAGGATTCTTAGCTTAAAGCTTTCCCAATTTTGCTGTTAAGGGAGTCACTGCTTTGGGAAAGATCCCTAGTGTTCTTCCTTACTTGCTGCAGGTCATAAACCCACCCTTTTTCTGATCTTTGGCTTGGTTGTGTCTTTGCTAAGTCGCTTCAGTTGTGTCCGACTCTGTGCGACCCCATAGATGGCAGCCCACCAGGCTCCCCCATCCCTGGGATTCTCCAGGCAAGAACACTGGAGTGGGTTGCCATTTCCTTCTCCAATGCATGAAAGTGAAAAGTGAAATTGAAGTCGCTCAGTCGTGTCCGACTCTCAGCGACCCCATGGACTGCAGCCTACCAGGCTCCTCCATCCATGGGATTTTCCAGGCAAGAGTACTGGAGTGGGGTGCCATTGCCTTCTCCGGGTTGTGTCTTTAGTCATCCACTAAGAGGCAAATCCAGTTCATTGGGTCACAGGGCTGCCTGATGGGAGCTGAAAGTAATAATGAGGCACAGCTCCTGCTGGAGACCCCACCCAGAACAGACAGAAGGAGGAGAAACGCCCTTCTTTCTTTCTTTCTCCTACCTTGTTCTCCAATTTCACAGAACAACCAGGTATGGAAGTTCTCAACTGATCTTGGAAAACATAGTTGGCAGGACTCAATCCCAACTGCTACACAGAGCAGTGGAGAGCAGGGAACATGGATCTGAGCAAAGGGCATGTGCTGGATTCAGAAAGGGAAGGAGAGAACCTGGATGTTGGCTCAAGGGAGCCAAGGGGGATGAGAACCGTCAGCTCATGACGGGAAGCTCTTATACTGGTGTGAGGGTAGAGCAGAGGAAGAGAGAGGCAAACCCAGTCTGGATGGAGATACAGGTAGCAGAGGGAGATGGTGGACTCCAGGCAGAATGCTGGCCTTGGAGATGGGGCCACTGGATATAGACTTTCCGATGAAAAGAGTTTAGTGGGGCCAGCTGATGGCACTAGAAATGAGATAGGCTGGGGCTAGGGTCCCGGACCCTTGCTTCAGTGCTTGCACCTGGACAAACTTCTCCTCAACCAATAGAATGCAAAGAAACTGTAAGGGACTAAAAATAACTGCATGTGAGCCTGTGCAGTTGGGGCAAATTATAAACAAGATACAAAACGGCCAAAACCTGACTGCCTCTTCTGAGGTGCCCCGAGAAAAGCAGAGAACTGCCCTGTGATTTCTGCACACAGCACCACCAAGGGGGTGGGCAGATCACCTAAGCCACCCCTCCACCCTCACCGCATTTAAGGGACCAGCTTGCCCCCACTCAGTGGGTAAGCAAGGGAACCTGTGACTTGTTTTCTTTCCTCATGCTGCGAGTCCCAGGAAAACCTTGCCTGTACTTCTTGTCTGGCTTCTTACCAATTTCTATTAATTAAAGAGACCAAGAACCCCCATCAGTAACAGAAACAGGGAACTTATTTAAAAAACTGTTTGTATGCTACTCTTACTTGGGAAGATGGTTGGATTTGGGGCATGGAAAGGCTGATTGTTATCTATAATATATAAAGGCTAATAATTTTCAAGTCTTTGTGTGCAGTCTAGACCCCCCTCCCATCCGACCGTTTGCTAAAGATCTCCACCTGGGTGATGAGGTGTCCGTGCTCTTCCTCATGGCCTGGTAACTCATCTTCACCCTTCAGGGGTCTCTTGAAATGGACTTAGTCCCAGAATCCTTCCTTTGGCTCCTAGACTAGACTCCCATTCCAGAGGCTTTATTGGCATTAGCAGTTTAACTTCTGTCTGTCCCATCGATCTAAGTAAAGAGGTAAGCTGAAGCAAGCTCAAATTACTAGAAATTGAGTTTGTCTATTCAGGGAATAGCAGATAAATTGCAATTTTGCAAAACACCATTGGTAGCAAGCTACTGCAACAGCGGCAGTTTCGGGGAATTTTATTACAGGCAAGGAGTACAAAGAGGGGGCGGTCTAGCCGAGTCCCACAGAGAGTTCATTGGCTTGTTGGTCAGGAGATAAGTCTCTCTTTTCTGTAAATCAGGCATTTATGGGGAAACCAGTCTCCCAGTTCCAAAGGTTTTTTTTTTCCCTGAGGGCGCATGTGGGAAAGTCTCCATTTTTTTTTTTTTTTTAAATATCCTCTTGGTCTATTTTAGATGGAAATCTTTTCACATTTTCACCTCAAAAGGAGTGGCATCTCTGCCACCAGCTCCTGGCACAGTGCTTGACAGGGTATGTGCTTAATAAATATTTGGTGAGTGAACAAATGGTTGTAAGGATATGTGGATGTCTGCGTGTATCACCATCCTTGAGGTTCACACAGAGCAGCTATGCCCTCCCTCCTGTTCCCGAGTCCCCCGAGGAGCTGGAGAATAGAACTGTGTCAGGCAGCTTCACTTCCCTAGCACATGCAGGTCACAGACAAGAGCCAGGAGCTGGAGGGTCAATTTGGCTGTCACGTAGCGGCAATGAGATCTCAGGGAAGCCACAAAACTTTTCTCCATCTCTCATCTTCTTGTGGATGAAATGGAGACGGTTGTGCCTGCCCTCTCCACCTCTCCAGGTTGTCGGACAGGAGGGAGCATTGAGGTTCCTGATACAGAAGCACAAACCAGAATTCACAGAAGCCCTGAACAATCTTCACTCTGAGCCCTGGAGTAGCCACACTGATGTTACCAGCCCTGTTCATCTCCAGAGATGAAATATTAACTGGGTGCCCTTTAAAGGGAGGCAGCCCTTTGACTGTGAAGCTGGGCCGTCTCCTTGACTTCTGAAAGTGGTGATGGAGGGAGCCTCCAGCAGGTATGGGGTGTGCTGGGCAGCCAAGGGGCCAGCCTATCTTCTGCCAACACCCCCACTGTGGGGTTGGCACATGGGGCAGCTGATAACAGATGGTGGAACTGGATGAGACCTGGGCCCAGGAAACATTCTCCTCCTGCCAACCACAAACCAAAGAAATAGGTCCTGAACAGAGAGCAGCCTGGAAACGACACGTCCCTTCCCTCAGAGACCTTCCTTTGTCAACCCCCAGGATCTAGGGACTAAAGGTCCTTCCTAGGTGGTGCTAGTGGTAAAGGCCTGCCTGTCAATGCAGGGATATAAGAGATGTGGGTTCGATCCCTAGGTGGGGAAGATCCCCTGGAGAAGGAAATGTCAACCCACTCCAGTATTCTTTCCTATGGAGTTCCATGGACAGAGGAGCCTGGTGGGCTACAGTCCATGGGGTCTCGAAGAGTTTGACACCATTGAAGTGACTTAGCACGCATGCATGCTCACAGAGACTAAAGGCACAGCATTTAGTTGAACTCAGGGTTGAACAGGGTATAGAATGGATGTCCTTATCCTGGGCGATGATGGCCTTGCTAGGGAGCAGTGATAGCTGAGGTTTATTGGAGACATGGGGAGCGGGTGGCAGGCCTGTCCCAGGGCTGTTGCCTGGATCTTGTTCTCCTGGAGCTGCCGAGGTGGGTCTGCTAGGAGCTAAGGAGGGCACTTCCTGGCTCCAGTCACTGGGACTGAATCACTGGGTTTGGTCAGAGGCGGAAGCCATGGAAACGGGCTTGTCTCAGAGGAAGGTCTGAGGTTCCAGGGGAGAAACAGTCTCACTTCCTCTCTTCTCCAGCTGACATGCTATGTGACCTGCCTCTAGGTTGGGGCCCACAGAAACCCAAGCAGCCCCCACCCCCACTGGCAGGGGATTTGAGGGGAGGTGGTCCACAGGAATGCAGGAGCTCCCCACGCCCTAATCCCCAGGGCCTGGGTGGAGGGCGTGGCTGGTACTGGCTAGGACCAAGGTTTCACCACCGAAGCCCCTCCAGAGCCAGGAGGCCAGAGTGTATGAATTATAGGTAAGGGGGCTGAGCTGGGCCCTGGGCCTCCCGTCCCTCCAGGGTAGATAAGGATGGATCAAAGGCACTGCTTGTGGGCTCATTCCTCACTCAGCACAGTTTCCAAGATTCACCACCCAGTGAGTGAGCGGATGGAGTGACAAGACGGATAATACATGTACTTAGAGGGGAATTTTTGGTTTCCTTTTGAAGTCTTTCACATAAACATCTTTGTGTGTGAACCAGCCTGAGTACCTCTGCTGCATAGCCCCCATTGGATTTGACACCCCCCAGGACATCCTGTAAGGCTGGTTCTGCCTTCTCTGCTGGTTTATCCCTTGGAGCCCAGATGGGCTTGAAATGAACATCAAGAGCAGCCTCTATGAGCCTCTATAGGAGCCCTGGGGGAGCTGTGGCCGCCCGTGCCAGGCTTGGGGTCAGCCGGCACTTTGGCACAGCCTGAGCCTAGGGGGAAGTGTGGACTGTCTTGGAGGTTCTGTGGAGGTCACACGCCAATCAGCCAGCTACACAGCTCAGGTTTCCCTTCCCTGCCCAGTAGACATCCTGGCCCTCCCTGCCTCCCTGTTCCTGGGCACTGGGCTGCCAGCCCCTTCGTCCCTTGCATCTCCTCATTCAGACTCTAAAACTCCCCTCTGCTTGCCAAGGCGAGGGGGCCTTTCCCAGATCCTCCCCACAGCCCTTCTGGGGATTCCCCTTCAGAGTGAAGCCAGCAGCTCTTACCCAGCCAACAACGGGCACCGCGACTGCGTGAACTTTTTAGAACCTGCCTGGGTGCATCCTGCCTGCTTCATCCTGCTGCCGAAGAAGAAAAGAGCTGGAGGAAGAGAGACCAGCTATAGGTTGTCCAAGTTCTTGTGGGCCCTGGCTTGGCTTCTGGCATGTTGCCAAAGCTCAGGGCTGGGGGCTTCGTCCACTCCCAGGATCTGGGACTCCATCCCCGCCCCCCACACCCTCAACAATCTTTCTTCCCTGCAAACAAAGAGCCCTTTTGATCTTTATCACTCTCTTGGAACGTACATGCCAGTCGTCTTGGGTCATAAAAAGTAAGACTATCAGCAAACATTTAGAGAGCACTTACTGCGTTCTAGATACTGTTCTAAGTATTTCATAGTTATTAACTCATTTAACTTCCGTGGTTGGCAGAGGCGGGGAGCTGTCTGGTTGCTTTAATTATACAGTGACGTTCTCAAGGGTGGTGGTGGGGCTTGGGTGTCATGTCTTGTATCCCCCCAGATTCCTTGCCCTCCAGGAATATTTGCTGATTGACTCAGTCTGCCCTTGGGTGGTCCCATCCCACCCAGCTTACTCACTTTTCCTTTCTTTTCTGAGGGTGCTCTGATTTCCTGCCCTTTCCTGCATTCTCAGGAGGAATGAGTGATGGGAGTGACCTGGAGAGGCTTGAGGCCATCGGATGCTCTTCCTCTGACTGTAGGTAGGACTCTTGGCCTGTCAGTGGGAGGCACCAGCCGGAGCTGAGCAGAGCAAGGCACATGTGGGCTTTCTGAGAGCTAGGGGAGAGAGGCACCCTGTGTGTGCTCATGGTGATTGTCTCCAGATGGTAGACTGTGGACAATTTTTGGTTATGCTTTCCTGCGTTTCCTACCATGAGTAAGCAGTACTTTTATACTCAAAAAACAAAAATGTTTATTGAATATTTTGTTGTGTAGTGACTATTGAGGAAAGTTTGAAAGGATGAATACACAGGGCTCAGAGCTGGGCTGGCTTTCAGCAGGTGTCCATCCTGGTGCTCAGTGACCTGTTTTGATTGACCAGTTCTCATACCACCTACATTAGTAGATACTTTAATCTCTCCCGTGCCCAGAAGTCATAATCTCTTCCTTGCAAGGGAGGAAGATTCTATTCTGGGCCTAATGCCCTTCTCCAAGCCTGCGGCCCCAGTCTGATGACGTCCTATATCAATCTCTTTGCTTCTGCAAAGATGCTCCGTGAGGAGGTTAATATGTCCTGCCTGGATTATCCGGTTCAACCTCCCAGCTCTTAGAGTGAGCAGTCTCTGCCTCCAAGTTGTGTTCACACTCTAGAGCAGAGATCCTTAGCCTTGGCTGCACATTTTAAAAATGCCAGCGTCTGAGTTGTATCCTGTCCCAGTCGCATCAGAGCCTCTGGGAGGAGCCTGTAGTAATTTCCAAGGCCCCCCAGATGCCTCTGATGTGTAGCCAGGGTCAAGGACCTGTGGGGCAGCTGGGCAGAGGCAGAGAGGCCCTAGTGTTGACAAAGCGGGTGGCATGGATTTGCACTAGATGCTCTGGAAGAGGACACAGATAGGGGCCTGCCCTCTGGGGGCTGGTAGTTGATGAGAAAGCCAGAACCTGGGCAAAGAGGGCCAGGGACACTGAGAATGATGCCCACCGTGTCCAACCTGTGCCAGTTCAGATTTGGGTGTTGAAAGGCTGAGGAAGGATGTGATCCAGGCAGCATGAGGATAATCAGGCTGATTTTTCTGCTAGGAGTTCTGGAGGCAGTTTTGGAGGCAAGAGTCCCTTCTGCTAGTGAAGTGACTCCTGTGGTCATTTTCTAAGGGTTTGCTCTGAGACCCTTATCTGATGACCCAACCTCTTTGTAACTCTGGCCCCAGCGGGTGTGGCTGGCCACTCTTCAGTCAGTGCCCTGGCCCTCCAGGACACCCCGGCAGGACTAGGCTGGGACAGATAAGAACCATGCTTGTTAACACAGCTGTTCCCTGCAACACCCAGCGTTGTTTTCAAACCTACGGAAACTTGGGTGCGGAAGTGTGGCTACATCCACCCAACTTCAGAGTTGGGCTTGGTTCCAAATAAAAGGAAATTTAGTCAGTTTTCCCAGACGCAGGGACAAAAATAGAGTTGACAGGAACCTCCAAGGGTCTGCCGGGGTACCAGGGTCCCAAATAAAAAAATTAACTGGATCTTTGGTCTGAGTGCAGCAACAATTTAATTTTCAGCCTCAACAATGAGCCCTAGAATCTGTCCACATGGTTCTTGACAGAGTTCTCAAAATGATGTTGTCTTACAAGAAGGTGATTTTATTCCTTCTGCTGGAAGCAGTCTTAAAGGTTTCTGTGTGTTTTCTGAGCCTCGTTGGCTGATCAGCTAGATTCTGGGGTTTGTGAGGTTCAAACAGTCTGCATGGTCATGGAGATTGTACAGGAGGAGAAAAGGGATTGGATGGCATGACTCATGTTTGGGTAGACTGGATCCCACGATGATTTATTCTGCCCGGATTCAACCTGGGACCTTTGGGGGCACTTGTTCTACCTTGGCGTCCCCAGCAGGACAAGGCTCAGCCAGTGTTGACATCACACATGTCCTTCCTCACCCTCTGGATAGTGCCATCTCTACTGTTCTTTCACCAGCTCAGCACCTGGCACCTTCCCCACAGTGGCCTTGGGGTCTCTAGCTCACTGTGGGTCCTCTGAGGACCTCTAAGTGAGCAGGTTTCCCAACATCCAGCACAGAGAGATCACACTCTGGGGAGCAGCAGACTGAGCCTGAAATTCCAACCTCTGGATCCCCAGCCCGTCCTCCCCGACGGAGCCAACTGTGGGTGGTGAGATGGCCATGCCCAGAGACTCCAGAACCCCCAGAACTGGGAAACTGTGTGAAGCATGAATTATAACCAGGACTGGACAGGACAGCATCTCCATACGTTTGTGAGGGTGCTGAGCTGCAGGTGGCCTGGCCGGGGCAGGGGTGGGCTGTGTAGACAACACAAATATTCTCATTGCCCCGGGGAAGGTGCCAGAGAGCCCGGAACCCCTCGTTGTGTGGATGGGGAAGGGAAAGGATGTCAGATAGCAGAGCTGAACTCATTCTCCTTGACGTTAGAAACACAGCACAGAAGTGACTTGTGGGGAGTTGTCTGACCCCCTGATCTTTAGTTTCCTCTTCTGTAAACTGGGAACAAGAAAAGTACCTCCTGGGGACTTCCCTGGCGGTCCAATGGTTAAGATTCTGTGCTTCCAGTGCCGGAAGTGTGAGTTCGATCCCCGGTCGGAGAACTAAGATCCCACAGGCTGCTTGGTGTGGCCAAATAAATAAATAAATAAAAATTTAAAGTAATAAATCATTAAAAGTTGAGATCAGCTACACTTAAAAGAACAAAAGCACCTAGTTCACAGAGTATGGTGAAGGTTTCCCTGAGAGGATGTTTGCAAAGTGCCGAGAGAGAGAGAGAGAGAGAGAGAGAGAGAGAGAGAGAGGGAGAGAGAGAGCGCTGGGCAGAGGAAACTCACCAAGGCTGAGAAACCACCTTTCCCTAAGGGCTCCCAGCTGCATCCCTTTGAGATAAAGGTACCCCCTCCCCACCCCCCTAGGGAAGTGGCTTGTCCCTGAGACTTGCAGGGAGTCTAATAGATGGCCAGGCCGTCTCCCTGCCAGTGCCGTGAATTCTGCCTTCCCCTGGCTGGCCTGGGGCCCTGCCTCCCCCCATCTTGCTGCTGTCCTGGCCGGAAACCCGCCCCATTGTCCTAGGCGGCGGGGCCTGGGGAGTCCAGCTGCGATGGGCTGACAAAGTTGGGCTGACAGTTTCCTCCTCTGACTGAGATAAGTTCTAGAGATGGCTATCGGCTTCAGGGAAAGGGTGGAGGGTCTGAGAGAGGGCCCCTGCCCCATGCTATCTGGCAGACAATTCTGAGACAAGAAACTGATTAACCTCCACTTGGGAGCTTGGGTGTGAAGGGAGACAAGCCCCGTTAACCCCTTCAGCACTCTAGGTGCTGTGGGTAGGGAAGGTGGAAAAGTGCCCTTCCCTGGACCTGGGTTGTGGGCTTATACTCACTGATGCAGGGCTGGGTGGGGGGCGGGGAGGGGGTTTTAGTGGGGATGGTTCAGTCACTCTAATGTTGTCCCAGGAAAAAGCTTCTCTGTGGCTGAGCTTTGGAGTCCAACAGCTCTGATTTTAAGCCCGGGCTCTTTCCTGGAGTACTCCAATGAGCTTGGGCAACTTGAAGTTCCTTCTCCGAGCCCTGGTTTTCTCATCTGTTGAGTGGAGCCAGAATTGCTGAAAGCATGAGGTTCTTACATGGAAGGAGAGATCTAATACACACAGAGAAGCTAGCGGAGGGCCTGACACAAGGAGGCTAGCATAACGGCCATTCGTGTGCTGCCGTCCGAAGGGGCCTTGTGACAGCAGTGGGTAGGAGCTCTCTCGACTGGAAACAGCCCCTCAGATGCTGGCGGTAAGTCAGATGAGGCAGCTTGGCATGGGAGGAATCGCACTTCATTCAGTAGACACCTCTGTGTTGAAAGCTTGCTGTGTATCTGACACAGTTCGAGCAGCTTGGGGGACAACAGCGAGCATGGCAGTCCCTGTCCGTGGGGTGTCCCAGTGTGTGGGGCTGAGGCGGGTGAAGGTGGTGGGGGCGGGGAGGAGTCGGGGCTGGGTGAGTGGGAACCGATAACAAGCCAGCAAAACGTGACTCTTAGCTTCACGGAGAGATGGGTGTTTTGAAGAAAACGAAACTAGAATAAAGGGTTAGAGGGCAGCCGGCCACACAAGTGTTATTTTAGATAAGGCCTGTAGAGAAGGCCTAGAGAAAGGGGTGATCTTTGAGCAGCATTTGAACGGAGCAAAGGTGAGAGCTTATGATGGGAGGGTTTTCCAGCCATTGAGGACAGTAGGTGTGGAGATGCAGAGGTAGGGACCCAGGCTGGGCAGGTTCTGGAAAAAGCGTGAATACCAATGCTGATGGGGTGAAGGGGGAGAGGGCACCTAGGAGCAGCGGCCATACTTGGGGCTGAGAAATTTCCCCTGGCCCCAGGCTATGACCTTTGTGCAGGTCCCCTGATGCCTGTGAACCTGTGTGTGCGTGTGTGTGTGTGTGTGTGTGGTGTGTGAGTGTAGGGGGCATCAAGGAGCAGCAGAAAGCTGACCAGAGTGGACTGTGTATTTTTTTTTTTTTGTATTTTTTTTTAATTAGAGTGATGAGAGGGAGCTGTTGTTGGTTCCTTTATATTTATTTATTTAGTTCCTGGTTTCTGATTTTCTGATGAAACTTTCTGGTGCTATTTGCTGATGCCAGAGGCAACGTTGAGTTCTGAAAACACAACGGGGCCCAGCTGCTCCCCTTCGGAAAACAGCCGGCAGCCAGGGCAGTGCCCTCCACCTGGGAGCCAGCCCAGAGCTCTCATTAGGACCAGAATTCAGAGCGAGGAAGTCACTTGAGTCCCCAGGTCACACCCTTGACTTGACTGAACCGGGCTTTTCTTTCATTAACTTGAGGCTCACTTGCATCATTTCCTGGGACTGGGACCAGGAGCTGATTAGGTTACAAACCCAGCTGGAGGTCCTGGGTATGGTCTGATGGGTTTCTTACAAATGTCGAGTATCACACTGTTGGAAACAAGGCTTCCTAGGTGGCACTAGTGGTAAAGAATCCACCTGCCAATGCAGCAGATGCAAGAGACCTGGGTTTGATCCCTGAGTCAGGAAGATGCCCTGGAGAAGGAAATGGCAACTCATTCCAGTATTCTTCCTTGGAAAAATCCCATGGACAGAGGATCCTGGTGGGCTACAGTCCATGGGGTCGCAAAGAATTGGGCACGACTGAGCACTTGTCAGCAGAAACAAGGGTGAACAGAAGATGGTCTCTGCACATCAGGAAGCACGCCTGGGGGAGGTGGAGTTTTGACAACTGGATAAACCAAGTGCCAAGACATAAAGTGCATCAAAAAATCAACTTCTGCTAGTAGGTATCTCCCTTAGCTAAGCCCACAGAGAGCCTCAGTCCTCTGCCCCATTTCCAAAGTCTGGACTGTATTTCTTTCACTTCTTCTGGGTCTTCCCCAGGTTTTCACCTCCTAGTAACTGGCACTTGGGCTGGCTTGCCCATCTTTGCTCTCCCCTGCAAATCTCAGGGCCTTGCAGGGTTCTCATTCCTCAGACCCGCCATTCGGGTTGCCGCCCTCCACCTCTCTAGGAAGCTTTGTATTTCAGTTTCAGCTTCCAGAATGTCTCCGTGGAATCTCCTCCCTCCTATGAGTGTCCCTCCAACTTGAATTCTGGTCCAGGGTCTCTTTGCAAAGCCCGTTAATTTCTGAGGACCGTCATGGCTACCATTTTCCAGGCCCAATCCCAAACGTCCCAGGCCCTGGCCTTCTGTGGTCTCCCGGGGACCTCAGGTGTCCCCTACATTTCAGTGTCTCGGCTCCCCTTTCCCAGTTCCGATGAAGTCAGGTGACTTTGTTCTCTCTCAGCTAGCGGGGATAAGGAAAGGATGAGGGACGGGGGTAGGGTGGAGGCAGCGGAACATTCCCAGGTGTTCTGGAAGGTCTCGCTGCTCCATGGGGGGGTGGAATGCCCCGAGGACCAGGCTAGGCAGGGCAGGGCGCTGACCAGGGAGCAGACCGAGCCTTTCTGGGATGGGGCTGCGACGGGAAGGGGGGGGGCAGTGACCAAAAATAGACCTGGATCCATCCCCGGGGCACCCACGGAAAGTGCTGGTGTGGAGCAGGGTGGGGTGCCGTTTCCCTGATCTCATCCAGCGTCTGTTTTCCTTTGCCTCCCCTGGTTCATGGCCGCCCCAGCTGCCCTTTTGGCCGGCTAACGTTTATCAGGGCTCAGTTCCTGCTGTGGGCCATCCCCTTCCTTGCCTGCTTTGTCAACCTGAGACCCAGGGTGCAGTCTGGGCAGGCTGGACTGTCCCCTCAGAGTAGGGATGTCTCAGAAAGGTGGAGGGTATGTCGCAGGGGGTGGCCCCAAACTTGCCTTTCAGACTTTTCCCTTGAACGGGACAAGTGACTCACCCAGAACAATGACGTGATCACAGGGGCATGCTTGGGACTGGCGGCCAGGCCTCTGGGTCATGGGTGGGGGGGTGCTCCATGGGGGCGCAGGAAAGGCACTCTGAGGACTGACCCCGATGACTGACCGAGACTGACTGTGAGGCAGAGCTGAGGTGTGGACTGCTGAGCCCGGAGGAGGGTGATTGGTATAAAAGAAATAGAGACCCAGTGGCTGGGAGAGGACGGGAGGTCCCACACCAAAGGCCACCTTTGGAAAGTGCTGGCAAAGCACCAGGAAGGTGACGTGGTGAGGTGCAGCTAGCTCTTCCCATGTAATGGAGAAAGGCACAGGAGAGGGGAGGGAGACTCAGAGTCTCCGGGTCACGGAGGAGCCAGCATCCACTCTGTCCGCCTCTCACGGGCCAGACCAGGAGACCGAGTCCATCCTGTGAGGTGAGGGGCTTGGCTCCGGATGTCCCGGCCACAGAGGGGCTGACGGCCCTGCAGCTTAGCTCCTGGTCATGGCTCTTTCCACCCACGCAGAGACACAGCCTGGGGAGCACTTGAACTGGGAGTCTGGAGGTGATTCCTGGTGCTGGGCACTGAGGTCACAGCAAGGGACAGCAATCAGGGACTCCCGGCAGATGCAACGGCCAACGCTCGGAAGGTTCTCATTTCTCTCTCCTCATCTTGTGTTCAGCCATCCTGTCTTGCGTTGTCTTTTCCTTTCTGGTTGGGTCTCTCTCTTCCCTCTTCATCTGGTCGAATGCGGATGCTGGCAAGAAGCCTGCATCTTTCCTCCTGATCCATTCTGGTTCCCAACAAGTTTTGTCTCGTGGTTGCCAGGCGTGGTTTGAGGGAGCAGAGTGAAGGGCCAGTGGACCAGAGGATGAGGCTTCAAGGCTTTTCCCCTCGGAAGATGTGGTACCACAGATACTCATGGAAGAGCCGGCATGTGCTGGGGGCTGGGCTAAGCCCTGAGTTACAAACGGGAGGAGACGTGGTCCCTGAGCTCAGCTTGCTGTTTAGTTGGGGGAGACTACCATACAATACAAATAACTACCACTACAATACAAATAACTCAAGTATTAAAGAGAATGGGACGAGGGTTCCAATGGTAACAGTGACTGACGCCATGCATGGTGGGCGAGACTCGGTTCAGCTCCCCTTTGTTCCTTCATTTCTTGCTTTGTCATTCATTTGTCCCTCCCTCTGTCCCTCCTTCCTGCCCTCTCTCCTTGGCCCCCTCTCTTCCTTTGCTCTTTCCACAGTCTTGGATGTGCCGGTTGGGCGCCGAGCCTTAATTCCCAGCTTCTCGCCAGATGCTTCTATCTGGCTGTCCCACAGATGTCCCCACTCAACGTGTCCCCCACACATCAGTCTTTCCTTCCTTCCCCACACCTTCTTCTCTGATTTCTCATTTCAGGTGAGGTCATCACTCTGTGATCCCAGCCAGAAACCTCTGGGGATGTTTTAACCTCCTCCCTCTTTGTCATACACACGCATCCTGAAAAGGATGTGCGAGGACCAGCTCCAGAATTCTTCCCAGTCCTCCCATCAGTCCTCTCCATCCCCATGGTCCTGATTAACGTGGGCTCCCACTAGCTCTCTCCTAGACCACTGCAGGCACCTGCCCTGTGCCCCTCATGTCCTCCTTTATAAAGTACAGCCCCGCCAGGAACATTTCTCAAACACAGATCAGGTTATTTACTTGACAGCATGTATATGGAAATTATTATGGAGAAGGCAATGGCACCCCACTCCAGTACTCTTGCCTGGAAAATCCATGGACAGAGGAGCCTGGTAGGATGCAGTCCATGGGGTCGCTAAGAGTTGGACATGACTGAGCAACTTCACTTTCACTTTTCCCTTTCATGCATTGGAGAAGGAAATAGCAACCCACTCCAGTCTTCTTGCCTGTAGAATCCCAGGGACGGGGAAGCCTGGTGGGCTGCCGTCTATGGGGTCACACAGAGTCGGACACGACTGAGCGACTGACCTGAACTGAACTTACATAGATTTTCAAAATCATATGTCTGTCTTGTGCATATTTAAGAAAATTTATAGGTGCAATAAATATCTAGATTTTCTTTTTTTTTTCCAGCCATGTCACATGGCTTGCAGGATTCCAGTTCCCCAAGCAGGGGAACATCTTCAGAGTTCCACCTTTCTGAATTGCTTTTAGGCTCAGAATCATCAGCATCTGTTTTTCTCTCACATAATTTCTCTGTGCCATTAAGAGTGATGCAGGATTTCTTAAAAGTGTGGATTTTCTACCAAATGATTCTGCAATATTTGATATGCACACATAGCTGCAGACAACTGTCATTATGGCCACCCAGCCAGTGATTCTAAGATGATTTTAGATGTTTGAAAATGTGGGGAAGTGTGTATCTTATAATTGATGAAGCACAGTATCCCATTTGACAGATGAGAAAACTGAGGCAGAGAGACACTAAACATCTTTCCCAAGGCCACATACCTACTAAGTGGCAGAGCTCAGATTTGAACCCTGGCAATCATGCATTGGAGAAGGAAATGGCAACCCACTCCAGTGTTCTTGCCTGGAGAATCCCAGGGACGGGGGAGCCTGGTGGGCTGCCGTCTATGGGGTCGCACAGAGTCGGACACGACTGAAGCGACTTAGCAGCAGCAGCAATCAGTCTCTGGAGGCTTCCCTGGTGGCTCAGATGGAAAAGAGTCTGCCTGCAATGCAGGAGACCAGGGTTTGATCCCTGGGGTGGGAAGATCCCCTGGAGAAGGGCATGGCAACCCACTCTAGTATTCTTGCCTGGAGAATTCCATGGACAGAGGAGCCTGGCAGGCTACAGTCCATGGGGTTGCAAAGAGTCAGACACAACTGAATGACTAACACACACACACACACACACACACACACACACACACACAGTCAGCCTCTGGGGTCTTTGCTTTATTAGAAAGTCTTTGCTGGAAACCCATTTCCTAGAATAAATGAAATCCAGACTCTCATCCCAATATTCAAGTCTTCTGTGATCCGGTCCTGCTTTTGTACCTAGCCTCACCAGCCCTCAGCTGGCTTGTGGTCCAGCTGCTCCCAGCCAGGCCTGTCCCCCTCAGGGCTCCGCTCCTGTGTCTGCTGCCCTAGGAGAGAACATAGATGCCCCTCAGAGGTTAAGGCTCCGCTCCAGTGCCTCATCCCTCCGGTTACGTCCCCGGCTCCCTCGCTGATGCTCCTGCAGGATTTGGTTTATTAGGCCCCTGCTTGCAGCCTGCTGTGTACACTGCGGCCCCTCTGAAAGCCTGGGGTCCCTTGGGGTGGGGCCCTGGCTTCCTCCTCGGTGCCTCCCTGACAGCGCAGCGTCCCATCTGAGGGCTTGACCATACCAGCCTCCCTTCCCCCACCTGGACTGACAGGAAACCTGATAGTTTTGTAACCGGGAAGTGTTAATTTAGAATTTGTGCTGGATCTGCTTCTGTGACTTTAACCCTCAGCTTGCCGCTTTGGTTATTGTAGGCATACATAAGGCCCTGCCTCCGGGAGGGGAGGATGACCTGGACCGCCCACCTGCAAAGGACAGTTAGGAAGTGAAACTAACGCATTCTCCTGCCTGAGGCTTGCCAGGTCTAGGGGACATTTTCAAGGACTGAACAGTCTTTTTACTTTGTTTCCTCACCCTCTGCCCGCATCTCTGATCCAACCAGGCCCCTACAAGATGGTTGTTCTGAGGAGCTAGCCTGCCAGCTTCTCGGTCAGCCGGCTTCAGAATCAAGTCTCTTCCTAGTCCCAACACTTCGTCTCTGATTCACTGGCCTATCTTGTGGTGAGCAGAGCGAGCTTGGACTCGAAGCATTCCGGAGGATGCTTCTATAGTTGCCACTCGAATGTTGACCAGCTGGGGACTCTCTGTTGGTGTAGATAATATCTTGTTCATGGGGGTGTGTTCCCAGAGTCGTCCTGAGCTGTAGGAAAAGGCCTGATTTGGCATGTTCCACCCTAGAACGTCTTCCGCAGAACCCCTCAACAACTTACAGGACACAATGACTCAGGCCTTGTAAGCTGGAGAACTCACGGGTGTACGTGTGTGTAGGGTGTGTGTCTGTGTATGCTGACATGCACAGGGCAGGGCAGAAGTGCTGACGGACAGATCTTTTCTGCTAACATCTCATTTCCTGTGGTTGATGGACTCAGTGGCGCCTCCAGGATCCTCTCTTCCCAGTCTCCCCCAAACCGGGGCCAGCTGCCCCTGGCAGGAGGCCCTCAGGGCAGCATGAGACTCCACCATTCCTCCTCCACAGACAAAACCCATGTGGGATGGCAAAACCCATGTGGGAGAAGGGGAGGAGGAATGTTCCAGGCCAGCTCAGTTATTAAAGACCTCTCAAGATAATGAGGCTCAAGGAAGAACAAAGAGACAGAAAGGCAACAAGATTAAAAAATACCACCCTCTGCACTTTGACCCTCAGGCCCAGGCAGAGGCGTTTGGCAGACATTCAGCTGTTTGGAAGAGGGGATTTCTGGCTGCGTCAGGCTGGAGGGTCTCTGGGTGTCCTTGAGGACATAGGAAGGGCCGTCCTGGCTCAAGTCTGTGGTCCACTGAGTGAAGGGGCCGTGTCTTTGAAAAGGAGCGCCCTGGGTTTGTGGGTGGTCATTCTCCCTAATGACACTCTTAAGATCAGGGATCTCCTCCCCGTGCCAGTTTGCTCTTAATATCCCACTCTGGGTAGACTCTAAAGCGTGTAAACTTTTGGTACCTATTCATGTAACTACTTGGAACTCTCTTCAGAATATTGATGACTCAAGTGGTATTTTCTTTCCTGTTCTTTCCTCTTTCTAAGCTTCCTGCTGGTGCTCTGGAACTGGAGAACCAGCTAGCTGCATTGTTGATCGTAGCCTCCTTTGGACAGATAAAGTAAGAAGGTGGGAGAGAAGGGAGGAAGGAATGAAGGAAGGAAGGAAAGAAAGACATAAACAAATTTGATGATGAGGCATCACATCTGTGTTTTAAACATGGATATTTTACACTTGGGTCAAGCCGCTTTGCTTCATCCTGGAGTGTGGGTTCTAGCTGAGGTGGCGTTGGAAAAATAATCTTTTAAAGTGTTAAGTCCTTTCAGTTCAGTTCAGTTCAGTCATTCAGTTGTGTCCAACTCTTTGTGACCCCATGGACTGCAGCACGCCAGGCCTCCCTGTCCATCACCAACTCCTGGAGCTTATTCAAACTCATGTCCATTGAGTCTGTGATGACATCCAACCATCTCATCTTCTGTCATCCCCTTTTCCTCCTGCCTTCAATCTTTCCCAGCGTCAGGGTCTTTTCCAATGAATCAGTTTTTCGCATCAGGTGGCCAAAGTATTGGAGCTTCAGCATCAGTCCTTCCAATGAATATTCAGGAGTGATTTCCTTTAGGATGGACTGATTGGATCTCCTTGCAGTCCAAGGGACTCTCAAGCGTCTTCTCCAACACCACAGTTCAAAAGCATCAATTCTTCGGTGCTCAACTTTCTTTAAGTCCCTTTAGAGGAGCTAAGTTATGCTGAATTATGAGTCACTGGCAAACACAAAGTCACAGCTGTTTTCTGTCACTGATACACTTATACATGGTGTGTATAGGTGGTTTCTGAGGGTAGGGCACACCTGCAAACACGGCTCCCAGACATCAGCCTTGCTCAGGCCTCACTCTCATGAATGACCATCACCTCCTCCCACCACCCCGACATGTGGCAAAGGGACAGGATGCTAACCCAGGACACAGCAAGACCAAGAAAATCATTAAGAAAAAAGAACCCACTAACCTCCCCTTTGCCCAAGTGATTCTAGATGAAAGAGAGCCCCAGGGACTGGGCCAGTTGTGCCCAAGAAAGCCTGGCTTTTAGGGTTTTCTTGGGATGTCTTGGGGTTGATGGCTATTGCCTCTGGAAAGGGGGTGATTCGAAGACCTTGATGTCCTGCCCAAGAATTGTCATGGAGCCTTTTCACATGGAAAGCTTAGGGTGGCTTTTGGTCAGCATCTTTCTCTCCTGTAAGTCAGGAGCTTTAATGGGAATGAGATAGGGATCTAGTATGGTAGAGCTGTTGACCAGAATGAGGAAAAAAGTTCATACTTTGAGGTCTTGACTAATGTGACCTTGAACTACCAGAAAAGGAGGGGGGATGGTGATGGTCTAGGAACACGTGGGAAGTGGGGCTCCCCCACCCAGAGGAGGTTATGGTCTTACAATCCCAGAGCATGGGGTTCAGAGGTGCTGAAGGTAAAGCCCATGGGGCTGCAGGAGGAGGGGCAGAGAGGCTTCCAGCTCTGGAGCCACTGCTGGAGAGATGATGAGAGCACAGGGCTGAGGGGCAGAGCTGAAGGGGTGAGCCGAGGGTGGGGCCCCCGGGGTCCTGGAAGCCCAGCTGTTCCCCTAATCCTCAGGGATCTGGCTCTCCAGGGGCACTGGGGGGGACCTTCTTGGGAAGGTCATGTCCAACCTCAAGGCAAAGGACAGACCCTGGTGGCCAAAGACCTTGCTCCTGTCTGAACTCAGAAGACTAGAAGACAGTTTGGGATGAAGGCCATATCTGCATGGTCCAGAAGGAAGAATGGAACCCAAGGCTGGGGGCTGGGGGGAGGGGCCTGAGGACCAGAAGGAAGACTTAGGAAGAGGCCTGAAAGCAGCTGAGGAGTACTTTGAGCTGCGCAAGGATGCCGCCTTCAACGTGCACAGGACCTGCCAGGGCCCCGCCTCTGGCTAGTCCTGGGGCATGAGACCTACATGCTGCCATGTGTCTGTGAGCTGGGAGCAGGGACCACTTATGTTCCTCTTCATTTTAGAGTCGGGAACACTGAGACTCAGGAGAAGTGACCTTCTCAAGCTCACACAGCTGAGGATCCACAGCTGCGGATCCTTGGGTATTCCTTTTCCCACAGAATCACTTAGTCTTGATGTGCTATGTGCTTAGTCTTGATAAGACCAGCCTGTAGCAGAGTTTCCTCACTAGCAGGCCACAATCCCCTCTGTGCCTGGCCTCAGGTGTTCCAACCAAGGCCAAGACCATTGTCTCTGGAAGGCTGCCATTGGAATGAACATGTGGCCACCTGGTGGGAAGGGGTGGCAGGAACACTCCCCTCTCCCAGAACAGAGAACTCCTGAAAATTCACTCTTTAAGTTAAAGGAATGACTGTCTAACGGTGGAATTGCAGGCATCAGTCGGTATGTGAGACTGTTCTTTCTCCAGTGCCTTCAAGCGGCTTCCCAGTTGCTTGTGCTTCTGCACTGATGTTGGCACAGGTGCTGAAGCTGGTGTAGTATAGTCCATCCATTCAAACCTCATGCCTGGCAGGGCCACATCTGCACAGGACTGGGAACCAGATTGGGCTCGGTCGTATCTTAGAAGACAGAAAACAGGACACAGAGTAGACAGGCGGTGACGTGCCACAGAGGTCTGGGAATCCCGCTGGAGGTGGGGGGTTGGGGAGGGGCTTGACCTGTAAGGGGCAGCCTGGGCTTTTGGGGAATGGCAGAGGGCTCCGATGAACCTGCTGACTGTGAGTTCCTTGCCACTGCTCAGTAAAACCACTCTCAGGAGACCAGACAAATCCTCACTCCCCCAGAGCCGCCCTTATCACCCCGAGCAACACCAGAGCTGCTGAGAGCAGGTACCTGGAACTGTGGTCCCAGGTCACATTCTTTTCATAAGTGGAATAACACAATGCCCCTTTAAACTTCCTTATTAATTGACTCTGCTGCCAAAAAAGCAGTCCATCACCCCCTCCGCCTCCACCCCCGCTCCTTGTTTATGGCTCTGATGAGGCTGGGCTCTCAGTGAGCTGACATGATGATAAAGGGCAAAGCCCCAGACCCCGTGCGAGATCGCACGTGGGGGCTGCGGCCAGAGCTGCCTTGTCTCCAGAACTCTGCTGTTTAGAGAAGCTTCAAGCGGACTTACGGGCCTCCCCGTTCCTGGTACAACTTGGGGAGTGATGTCAAATGGTGTTGTAAGGAGCCTGGAATTCCCCTGGCTGCTTTCTCCTAGCCTCCCTCTCTGGACAGGTGATTTGTTCTCATGGATAGAAAACCATGGGTACCCCTAGAAAGGGGTAATGTGGTCCCCATATTCCTCACCCAGGCATTGGGGCAGTCTTAGGGGGAAAACCCAGAGTGCCTGTGTGAGTTAGGGAATGAAGACGAAAAATTCAAATACATCTGCGTGACCAGCACTGTGTCTTGGCATTGGGTGGGTGGGCCCCTCTCGATGAACATCAGGGTCTGGGTCAGCATCGGCATTTGCAGGAAGCAGCTCCAGCTCTAGGTCACCTCTCTGGCTCTGAAGGTGCAGGACACTGGATGGATAGATGCTGTGGGCATGGGAGACGAGGGGAGGACGGTGGTAATAGAGCCTGGGTGCTGGCTAGGAAAGCCAGCTCTAGCTAGCTCTGCCCGCTTGGGATCCTAGTTGAACCTCTCCTTCCGGGATCCAGTGATGGTCCTTCCCCTCGTTCCTTCAGTTAAAGGTGTGACAGACATCTGTTGGTGGCCTTGGGGTATAGCCATATCTCTTCTGGTTCCTCTCTAACCTGCCCACACCTTTGAAAATAGATGCTTTATTTAAACACTCTCCCACAGTTATCTCAGTTAGCGTGTGCCCTTTGTCTCTTTCTGGGATGCTGACTGATACAAATAGCAGGACGAATAGATAGAAAATAACTGGGGGAGCCGAACTGTACCTGAGGCAGAAGAGTGGATGCTCTAGGAGTGTGTGTGTCGGGGGTGAGAGGGGCAGGCAGGGAGGACTTCTCAAAAGTCATGGAATCTGGGACCTTGAAGGGTGGTGGGAACTGAAGACTCCGTGAGGCTCCCGGCACAGTGAGCAGCCAACTGGACAGAATAAAACTGGAAAATGACGCTGGTATTCAACACTGGTGGCCAGCCATCCATGCCGGGGGGCCACTTGGATCTTGAGGATGAAGGCTGCACCTGTGCTAGGATGTTGCCCTCCAAGGAGCCCCTGTCATCTTTGCAACCTTCCCGTGACCCTTCTCACTTGTCTGGAAGCAGAGGTAGGAGTGTCCCTTAGCTGCCAAGTAGATTCTAGATCAAGCTTCCTTGTACACCTAGTGCTTAAAACTATGCTTTGCATAGAGCTCAGTTTAAATAAATATTTATTGACTGGTTAAACAAGTGTATGAATGAAAGAATTGGGTTCTGTCAGTGTTTGAATATCTGATGTGCTCAATACTGAGAGGATCCAGGTGGGGCGGTGTAGAGGTGGGACCTGCCTCATTAAGGAGCCCCAGACTGGTGGAACAAGCCACTGGAAGGGGACCAAGACTGAGTCTGCTGAAAGGCAAGGGCAAGGTGATGAGTCCAGAGGAAAGAGGGAACCCTCAGAATGGAGCTGGGAGGGGCAGAGAGAGCACCTCAGAGGAGAAGGCATTTGAATGGAGTCTAGATTATGCCTAGTGGAGGAAGGATGGAGGAGGATTCTAGGCAGAGGAACAGCATGGAAAACATGCCTGAAAAGTGCATGACATGTTTAGGAAAGATGAGTAAGTGCTTAGGGGGGCTTCCCAGGTGATGCTAGTGGTCAAGAACCTGCCTGCAAGTGCAGGAGACTTAGAGATTCATGTTCGATCCCTGGGTCAGGAAGATCCCCCGGAGGAGGCATGGCCACCCACTCCAGTAGTCTTGCCTGGAGAATCCTATGGACAGAGGAGGCTGGTGGCCTACAGTCCACTGGGTCACAAAGAGTCGGACAAGACTGAATGACTTAGCACGCACACAGGGTGCTTAGAAGAGTGGTGAGAATGGACCCTGAAGGGTGGCTGAGGTCAGATTGTAAAGGGCTTGAAGACCATGGGGAACCAGGAACGATTTTGAAGCAATGAAATAACACGATCAGACCTGTGTTTTGGAAAAACCCCTCTGGTGGTAGGCGTTGGGGGGATTTGAGGGTTTAGGGGCCATGTGAGATAATACTTTAGTAACCCAGGTGACAGATGATGGAAACCCGAGAGAGGGTCTCAGTGGTGGGGATGGTGAGGAAAGGACAGAGGAGAGAGACACACTGGAAATAAAACTGATGGCATCCTGCCGGAGGTGACAAGGGGTGAAGTCCACGATGATGGGTGTCTGGCTGCCAAGTGATGTGGCTTTTCAGGGCTTTGGGAACCCGGGAGGAGGAGCCAGTTTGGGAAAGGAAATAATTATTTTTATTTCCTTTTTATTTTGGCTTATGAGACCCTCGTTCCCTGACCCAGGTAGAATCCATGCACCCTGCAGAGGAAGCACTGAGTCCTAACCGCTGGACCATCAGGGAATCCATGGGAAATAATTATTTTCATGTCAGCCAAGCTTGAGGCATCTGTAGGACATGCCCTGACCAGGAGGAGCTAGATGAGGACTCAGTTCAGTGCAGTCGTGTCCGACTCTTTGCGAACCCACGGACTGCAGCACGCCGGGCTTCCCTGTCCACCACCATCACTCGGAGCTTGCTCAAACCCGTGTCCATCGAGTAGGTGATGCCATCCAGCCATCTCATTCTCTGTCGTCCCCTTCTCCTCCTGCCCTCAATCTTTCCCAGCATCAGGGTCTTTTCCAATGAGCCAGGTCTTTACATAGGTGAGGGCTAGAGGTGTGTCTGGGTTCCCTCAGCAGAGGTATGAGGTTTATACTCCAGGGAATGTATGGTGAGAGGACTGAAGAGGGAGACTTCCATACCGAAACCCTTTAAAATTTTTTTAAATTTATTTATTTGGCTACAACAGGTCTTACTTGAGGCAGGAGAGTCTATTTTCAGTTGTGCCACGTGAACTCTTTGTTGTGGTATGGGGGTTCTAGATCCCTGACCAGAGATCGAGCCTGGGCCCCCTGCATTGGTAGCACAGAGTCTTAGCCACTAGATCACCACCCAAACTCTTAAGGGTGGCCATTGTAGGAACCAGAGAACGGGGATGGCAGGAGGGCTGGGGATCAGAAAGAGGAGAGCCCAGATGGAGTCCCTCAGGCTCAGAGAAGAGCGAAGGATTGGCCCAGTCTGAGCACACAAGGAGCTTGTCAGCATTGCCTGAGCAGAAGCATTGCCTCTCCCCATGGAATTCTAACCTTTTGAGCAGGTGAAGAGTTGTTATGTCAGGCCTAGGGGCTGATAAGATGGCGTTAGTGGTAAAGAACCTGCCTGCCAGTGCCGGAGACCTAAGAGATGCAGATTCGATTCCTGAGTTGAGAAGATCCCCTGGAGACTGGCATGGCAACCCACTCCAGTATTCTTGCCTGGAGAGTTCCATGGACAGAGGAGCATGGTGGGCTACAGTTCATGGGGTCACAGAGTCAGACCCAATGGAGCAACTTAGCATGCACATGCACACAGGAGCTGATAAAGTGGTTTCAGAAGGCCCATGGACTTTCCTGGGAGTCCAGTGGTTAAGACTCTGCACTTCCAGTGCTTCACTTCTGGGGATGCAGGTTAGATTCCTGGTTGGGGAACTAAGATCCCACATGCCTTGAGACATGGCCAAAAAAATTCAGAAAGTCCTAGATGGGTCTTAAAAGGCAGCCAGTGTGATAATCATGACTCTTCAAATCCTGTGAGTCCAGGCTCCTGCCAATGGCAGGGTGAGCACTGGGGACCCTGGGTTGATACCCTGGAGGGCGGGAGTGGAGCACCTGGGCACTCTGTGTGGTTCTGTCGATGATCAGGGACTTCAGTTCAGTTCAGTTCAGTCGATCCGTTGTGTCTGACTCTTTGCAACCCCATGAACAGCAGCATGCCAGGCCTCCCTGTCCATCACGAACTCCAGGAGTTTACCCAAACTCATGTCCATTGAGTTGGTGATCAGGGACTTCAGAACCTTCATCTCTGCACATCAGCTGGATCTTGTGAGGACAGCTCCCAACTCTTCTGAGCGTCTTAGTAAACTCAATCTGACGATGCTAAAACTCTTCATTTCAGTGAAAGACTACCTTGTAACTTGGGAAAACAAGTGCCCATGTCCCTCCTTAAATCATAATTGGTTAGAGACGAGCAATCTGGAAAATTCATTCAGTACTCCATATTATAGATGGAGGAAGCCGAGGCTGGGGCCAGACAGAATGAGCAACCCCAGTGCTAGCTCAGAGCAGTTCTCAGCTGCTCTGGGTGAGTGGGGCTGTGTCCAAGCCCCTCTTTTCCCCAAAGGTGGCCCAGTGAAAATGACAGTTTGCCACCACTGGGGGGATGTGCAGAAGAGCCAGGGCGTGTGAGCACATTACTCTGAGAAGTCCTGGTCTGAGCCCTGAGTTCTGCTGGTCAATGGAGTAGAGGCTAGATGCACCCCAAGGGAAAGTTAACTTCACAAAGAAAAGACCCCTGGGTTATCTCTGAAGCAAAAATCAGACCACCTCACCCCCTGCTTGCAACCCTCCAAGTGCTTCCTCTGGCCCTTGGGAAACCCAGGCTATGCAGGACAGGACACCCAACAAGGGCCCCGTGACCCAGCCCTGCCCTTTCCACCCCATCTGTGAATCCCGTGTCCTCTGCCTCTGGCCATCCATTTCTCGGTTTTGCTGCTTGTTCTGGCTCAAGGTCTTTGTATGGACTGTATCCTGTGGTTGGAATAGCCTCCCCAAGTCAATCGTTAGGACCCATTAAGATGTCTGCTCCCCTAGGAGTCCTTCTCCTCCAAGTCTAGCTCAGGCCATCTGTTCTTTTCTCTTAGCCGCAGTTATTTGCCTTCATGGTTCGTGGTTATTTCCTTAACAGTTATTACCACTGTCTGTAATTTTCTTGGACATTTCTTTGTTTACATGCTTACCATCTGGCTACCCTCCCTAGATTGTAAATGCCAGGAGGACAGGGACTGTCGTATTCACCATCATGCCCTTGTGCCCAGTACAGAGCCTGGAGCATGGGCGCTCGGTTGGTGCATGTGCCCGACACTGTGCGGTCAGCAGGGGTGTCACCTAGGACAGGAATGCTCGTGGTCACCACGGGCACAAGCAAGAGAGTGTGGCCGACTCTACAGAGGCCCTTGGCTTTGGGAGGTTGGGTGGTTAAAAGCATGAACTCTGTCCCCAGGTGGACCTGAACTCAGATCTCAGTTCTGCCCCTGGGGAGAGACTCTAGATACTTCATTTTTAAACTTTTCATCATGGTAGAATACACATGACATCAAATTTGCTGTTTTAACTACTATATGGCTTCTCTAGTGGCTCAGATGGTAAAGAATCTGCCTGTAATGCAGGAGATGCGGCTTCGATTCCTGGGTTGGGAAGATCCCCTGGAGAAAGGAGTGGTACCCCACTCCAGGGTTCTTGCCTGGAGAATCCCATGGACAGAGGAACCTGGCGGGCTACAGTTCATGGCATTGCAAAGAGTTGGACACGACTGAGCAGCTAACACCAACTACTTTAAGTGTACAGTTCAGTAGTGTAAAGCACATTCACATGTTGAGCAGCCTGTCTCCAGAACTTTTTCATCCTGTGCAACTGAAACTCTGGACCCACTGAACATTCTTTCCTCTCCCAGGCCCTGGCAGCCACCCTTTGCTTTGTTTCTGTGAATGTGACTACTTCAAATGCGTCCTATAAATGGAATCACAACATATTTATCTTTTTAAAAATTGAAGTAAAGTTGATTTACAATATTCCTTTAGTTTCAGATACATAGCAGAGTGATTCAGTATTTTTACAGATTATACTCTATTAAAGGTTATTACAAGATAGTGGCTGTTATTTTCTGCTTCACAATATATCCTTATTGCTATCTATTTTGTACATGGTAGTTTGTATCTCTTAATTCCATGCCCTTAATTTGTCCCTCCCTTTTCCTTCTCCTCTTTGGTAACCACAATTTTGTTTCTGTGAGTCTGTTTGTTTTGCACATATATTAATTTGTATTATTTTTTAGATTCCACATATAAGTGATATTTCAGAGTATATTTGGGAGAAGGCAATGGCACCCCACTCCAGTACTCTTGCCTGGAAAATCCCATGGATGGAGGAGCCTGGTAGGCTGCAGTCCATGGGGTTGCTAAGAATCGGACACGACTGAGCGACTTCACTTTCACTTTTCACTTTCATGCATTGGAGAAGGAAATGGCAACCCACTCCAGTGTTCTTGCCTGGAGAATCCCAGGGACGGGGGAGCCTGGTGGGCTGCCGTCTCTGGGGTCGAGTAGAGTTGGACACAACTGAAGCGACTTAGCAGCAGCAGCAGAGCGACTGACTTCACTTTCACTTTTCACTTTCATGCATTGGAGAAGGAAATGGCAACCCACTCCCATGTTCTTGCCTGGAGAATCCCAAGGACGGGGGAGCCTGGTGGGCTGCCGTCTATGGGGTCTCACAGAGTCGGACACGACTGAAGTGACTTAGCAGCAGCAGCAGCAGAGTATATTTGTCTTTGTCTGGCTTATTTCACTAAGCATAATGTCGTCTAAGGGCTTTCAAGGTGGCGCTAGTGGTAAAGGATCTCCTGCCAATGCAGGAGATGCAAGAGAAGTGGGTTCGATCCTGGGCTGAGAAGATCTGCTGGAAGAAGAAATGGCAACCCACTCCAGTATTCTTGCCAGGATAATCCCATGGACAGAGGATGGGCCACAGCCCACAGGGTGGCAAAGAGTCAGACACGACTGAGCACGAACATGTAGTATTCTCTAGGTCCATCCATGTTGCTGCAAATGGCAATATTTTGTTCTTTTTCATGAGTAATATTCCTGTGTGTGTGTGTGTGTGTGTGTGTGTATTGTTTTTTAACTGTGCCGTGTGGCTTCTGAGATCTTAGTTCCCTGACCAGGGATTGAATCCAGGCCTTTGACAGTGGAAGTGTGGCATCCTAACCATTAGACCATCAAGGAATTCCTGTATATATAAATATATATCTCACACCTTCTTTATCCATTCATCTGTTGATGGACATTTAGGTTGCTTCCATGTCTTGGCTATTGTAAATGGTGCTATGAACATTGGGTTGCAAGTTTCTTTTCAAATTAGTGTTTTTTCCTGGATTTATACCTCGGAGTGGAATTGCTGAATCATATGGTAGTTCAGATTTTAATTTGAGGAACTTCCCTACCGTTTTCATTACTGGCTGTGTCAAACTTACATTCTCATCAACAGTACACAAGGGTTCCTTTTCTCCGCATCCCCTCCAACATTTGTTGCTTGTAGGTTTTTTGATGACAGCCATTCGGACAGATGGGAGGTAAAACATTGTTTTGATTTGCCTTTCTGTAATTAGTAGGCATATTGAGCATCTTTCCGTGTGCCTGTTGACCATCCGTACGTCTTTGGAAACATTTCTGTTCAGGTCTTCTGCCCATGTTTTGATTGGGTTATCTGTTTTTGTTTTTTTTTGATATTGAGTTGTATGAGCTGTTTATAGAGTTTTGGATGTTAACCCTATGGTGGTCATATCACCTGCAAATATTTTCTCCCATTCTGTAGGTTGTTTTTTTGTTTTGTCAGTGGTTTCCTTTGCCATGCATAAAGGTTTAAGTTTAATTAGGTCCTATTTGTTTATTTTTGCTTTTATTTCTTTTGCCTTAAGGGACAGAACAAAAAAATATTGCTGCAATTTATGTCAAAGAATGTTTCGCCTATGTAGAGAACATAGGAGTTTTATGGCTTCAGGTCTTACATTTAGGTCTTTAATCCATTTTGAGTTTATTTTTGTACATAGTGTGAAGAAATGTTCTATTCTCAATGTATTACATGTAGCTGTCTAGTTTCCTCAGCACCACTTGTTGAAGAGATTGTCTTTTCCACTTGTATATTCTTTCCTCCTTTGTCATAGATTAATTGCCCAACAGTGTTTATCTTTTTGTGACGATTGTAGCAGTTGTCAGAATTCTCTTCTTTTTAATGGCTGAATAATATTCAATTGTGTGTGTAAACCATTGCTTATCCATTCATCTGTTGATGGACGTTTGGGTTGCTTCAACCTCTTGGCTCTTGTGAATGCCACTATGAACATGGCTATCCAAATATCTCTTCAAGACTCTGCTTTCCGTTCTTTTGGGTATATGCCCAGTAGTGGGATTGCTGGATCCATGACAATTCCTTTTCAGCTGTTTGAGGAACCACAGTACTCTTTTCTTTAGTGGGTGTACCATTTCACATTCCCACCAATGGGGCCTAAGTGTTCCAATTTCTCTGTATTCTTGCCAACACTTATTTTCTGTTGTGTTTTGATGATAGCCATCCTAAGGGTGTGAAGCTGTATGTTGTGGTTTTGATGAGTATTTCCCTAATGGTTAGTGATGTTGAGACATTTTCCTCATTTTTAGATGTGTAACACCTGCCTTACTGGGTGGTTAGGAGGTTTAAAGGTGAAAATGTATGTAAAATCCTTGGTATAAGTAAGTGCTCAGTGTAAAGACTATCAATTATTATTCTAATTTTTTAAAAAGAATTTTTTGATGGGGACAATTTTAAAAGTCTTTCTTGAATTTGTTACAATATTGCTTCAGTTTTATGTTTTGTTTTCTTGGCACAAGGCATGTGGGATCTCCACCCCCTGACCAGGGGTCAAACCCACACCCCCTGCACAGGAAGGTGAAGTCTTAAGCCCTGGACAGCCAGGGAAGTCCCTGTTCTTTCTAATTTATCCTAGACAATGGACCCAAAGCACAGGTCCTGAGGAAGCATGTGTGAAGTACTACATATGCTGGATTCTGGGTCCCCCTGGTCCCCTTTTTGTTGAGCACTGTTGCTGCAGGTGGTGAGGCAAGAGCCTGCAAAGGAGGCAAGCACCTTGGAGGTGGGGGGAGCAGAGAGACAGGTCCAGGGGTCCCGGGGGGTCTCCTCATTGCTCCTGTACTACCTGCTTAGCATAGGTACCAGCACTAGGTCCCACCTGTCCTCTGCCTCAGTTTCTCCCTTTGTCACAAAAGAGGCCACCCTGAGGAGAGGCCAGATTCCCAGCTATGACTGGAAATAGCTCTGAATTCTGTCCCCAAAGCCTAAGTCCTGTGCCTGGGACCTGCAGGGGCTGGTGTGGCAGGGCCTCTGGCTCTGTTCCTTCTCACAGGTTTTCTGCGTGCTCAGGGGACAGGCTCTGATTGCCAGAACCCACAACTAGCAGTAAAAGCCCCTTTGAAGTGAGGCAGCCAGTTTTAAGTGCAATCAGCTTGGAGATAACCCTTGACTCCCAGCCCCCAATCCAGGAATGTCTCCTCCCCCGAGCTGAGCCCACCCTTGGGAGGATTCCAGCCCAAGCATCCTCATTTCTGTTTGTAGTGCTGTTTCGTTGTGTGTTTCCCTTCTGTGAAAATGAGAGATGGAGGAAGATAGATATGTTCCTGGTAGGAAAATGGAGCAGGATCCCAGGGTGGTAAGGAGAGGCTGGAGAAGGGACGAAAAGAGGCAGGACTGAGAAAACTCAGAGCTAGAGCAGAAAAGACTGGCCCCAAGAGGCCAGGATGCAATGTATGGGGTTATTTTTCTCCTAAGACCACGGGTTGGGGGGGGGGGAGTCTGAGGCTAGAAAGGCAGGAAGAAAAGGTTTGGAAACTGGTAGGCCTTTGGGAAAGGTAGAGAGTTAGGAAGCAGGTTTTTGAGAGCCTGGCAGCCACCCTCTCACCTTGACACTTTCTACTGCTCAGTGGTTGGAAGATGCTCTTCCTGAGCTGAACCTTACCTGCTCAGAGAAGCCAAGTTGGTGAAGTCACTGTGTTGAAGCCCTGGATGGCCATGATGGCTGGTTGCCCAGATTCAAGGTGGGGAATGGGAGGCCGTGGTGCTGGGACCTCAGAGGCAGACTTGATTTCCAATTCCTCCTCTGTACCCCCTTGACTGTATGACTGTCAACCTCTCAGAGCCTTCGGCTCCATTTCTGGGACATGGAGCATCGGCACCCACCTGTTAGGGTGTCAGGAGGTCTAACTAAGACCAGCTGAGCCAAGTGTCTGTCATCTATCATGAGCTCACGAAGCATTTCTTCTTAAGTGGTAGAGCCAAGGCTCTTGGTGATGGGGCTTGGCTTCCATCTCCAGCCCCTGGCTACCCTGACGAGCTCACCTCTGCAAGCTTCTGCCCAGGTTCTTTGCCCAGGGGCTCAGAAACATCTTCACCACTTGTCTTCTGGATGGGTCCACTCTGCTCCCTCCTGGCCAGGGCACTGGATCTGCCAAAGCCACATCATAATGCCCACTTTTGAGTAGCTTCTTGTAGACAGAAACAGTGCAGTCACTAGGGGGTTCCATCTAGCTGCCAACTGTCTGGGCTCTCCAGGTAGCTGCTGCAGGGAACTCTGGCCCTGGAAGTGTGTTGAGGAGCCCTGGTCGTGCACCCCAGGCTTGCACAGAACAAGGAACCAGGAATCCAGACAGTCATTAGATGAGGGTCTACCAGCACTGAGCTGATGTCTGCAGTTTGGTGCCTGGGAAGGAGATACTTCAGCTGGCCTTCAACCCACATAACAGACTGTTAACTCATACATTCTCTCAAGCATCCCATGAGCAAACTCCCGTCCACCTCCTCCACAGTATGCCTTGTGACTTCCCTTCCCATTTGAGGCTGGCGTGGTGGTTGCTAGAAATTTGTTTTCTAAAAAAAAAAAAGAAGAAATTTGTTTTCTTTCTGCTGGGTGAGACTGTTGGGGGGGGTGGGAGGGGTGCTCCTGGCCGCACCGTCTCAAATTTCCCACCTAGCGTTTGATCGGCCCCTGTTTGACTTGGGTTCTTTTATTGTTATTTACTTATTTTTAATTGTGGTTTAAACACCATGTAAAACTGACCATGTTAACCATTTAAATGTACCCGTGAGTAGTACTCTACATAGCTGTGCCACAGGTCTCCAGAACTTCTTCCTCTTGTAGAACTGAAACTCCATACCCCTTAAACATCAACTCCCCGTAACCCCCTTCTCCCAGCCCCTGACAACCACCATTCTGCTTTCCAGTCTCTGTGAAGTTGACTACTCTAAGTACCTCTTACGAGTGGACTCACACAGTATCTGTCTTTGTGACTGGCTTGTATCACTTAGCATGATGTCCTCAAACTTCACCCACGTTGCTATGTATCCATGTCCACGTCCATTTTAAGAGGCTGGATAATATTCAGTCATACAAATATACTACATTTGACTTATCCATCCATCAGTCAATGGAGTATTCAGCACACATTCGGATTCTGACCTAACTGGCCATTGTTGAGTGTCCACCCCCTGCCGAGCGCTATCTTAGCATCTGGGATACCCACCACTGAGAGAGACATTTTCACTCGTAGCCGGGAATGTCCACTACAAGTGGACACAAATAGGGTCATTGTTCTTTGTCACTTTCCTGATTCCTAAGAACCCTGTTGTGTCACAGAGCAGCCTCTCAAAGGATTCAGCCATGAACCTGTACTACTTTGATAAATGTTCCAGAAGATAAAAATAATTAAAAAAACAAAGCAAACAATGGATTCTGGAGCTAAAAAAGGCTTGGAAACTACAGCTTTATCTCATTTGGTCATCGTACCAGCTGTGTGAGATCTACGCCTCCCATTTTTCAGACACAGAGGTAGAAATACTGCAGATCCAGGGAGCAGGATGGTTGGGAAGGAGGCAGAGTGGTTGTGGGGCTGGAAGGCGAGAGCTCGGCTGGTACTAGGGAGACATAAGAGAGGTGCCCAGGGGAGTGCCCTACATTTATGCCCTGGTTACCTTGCTCGCCCCACTCTAGTCCTGGCCCTAGGATGATGGCCGAGACTTTGGGGCCTCTCTCAAGTCCAGAAGCAGCTGCCCACACCCGAAGGTCTGAAAGCCGCCCTGAAGGGGCTCAGCCTGCAAGGGACTCGGGTTGGAGTGCGGAGGCGGGCTTCCCTAGAGAGGCAGAGCGGTGGGAGCTGCACCGTCACTGTCGCCCCATCCCGTCCTCTGCTTGTCCCTGTCTCAGGTGTTCAGTGTTATTCCTGCTTCCCAGCGTCCTTGCGAGGACCCACCTGGAGGTCCGCACACGCAGATGAAGAAACCCGTGTCCAGGCAGTGCTTATGAAGGTGCCTCGTGCCTCCCTAAGGAGGCATGAGCCCTTCTGTTGAACTTAAAACAGCTTGAAGGGAGGAAGTGTGGGTGGAGATCTTGACCTCTGTTGTGCGGCCAGGGCGTGCCAGGACCCCAGGTCCCTGGGACCTCTGTGTTGAGGCATAAATCCCTGGGTACATTTCAACAGAAGCACCCATTTTTAAAGCTTCAGGTGACTTTCTCAGTTTTCTCTACTTCCATCCATGTCTACTTCCATCCATGTTGGGCCCTGGAGAAATTGAGCTCTGGCCTTGGGAGGGTGGAGACTCGGGAGAAGCAGACCCACTGGAGAAGCCCTCTGCGAATGAGTGGGGGCCCCGGGGGCAGAGACCCTCCGTCTCCTCACACCCCACTTCTGCCATGTCGGTACACAGAGGGCGGGCCTCTGGATGTCCAGAGCGGGGAGTGTTGAGTAAGAATGTGGGGCATCACCTGTGGGGGTTGCAGAGGCCAAGGGACACTCCGGGAGTCTGAAGGGCTGGCCTCTGGTCCCGTCCACTCTGGATGGGCCAGGAGGGCACCCCTTGAGGCTGTTCCCTGTTTCTAAAAATGGCGATGATAATACTTGCCTCTGAGGATTGTGGAGACAGTCAAAGGAGAAAGAGGGCGAGAAAGCACTTGACAAAGCAGAAAACGTTCTGCTGGCGGGAGGTTTTCTTTCACCTCTGACGATGTGGAGGGGAGGGAAACGCTGATATTTGGGGAGTGGATGGGGGAGAGAGGCACGAGACAGGAGTATTTGGGAAGAGATAATGATGAAAGGTTTGGAATTTGTAGATACTGAGGAGAAAAAGGGAGAGGGAGAGGATAGAAGAGCTGGAAAAAGGAGACTTAGCATCTACCAAAACGGTGATGGTCTGTATGTGTTGTATAGGTGTTGTGTGGTGTGTGTGTGTGGTAAGTGGTGTGTTCAGTTCAGTCGCTCAGTCATGTCCGACTCTTTGCTACCCCAATGGACTGTACCACGCCAGGCTTCCCTGTCTATCACAGACTCCTGGAGCTTACTCAAACTCATGCCCATGGAGTCGGTGATGCCATCCAACCATCTCATCCTCTGTTGTCCCTTTCTCCTGCCTTCTGTCTTTCCCAGCATCAGGTCAGGGTCTTTTCCAATGAGTCAATTCTTCTAATCAGGTGGCCAAAGTGTTGGAGTTTCAGCTTCAGCATCAGCTCTTCCAATGAATATTCAGGACTGATTTCCTTTAGGATGGACTGTTTGGATCTCCTTGCAGTCCAAGGGACTCTCAAGAGTCTTCTCCAACACCACAGTTCAAAAGCATCAATTCTTCAGCGCTCAGCTTTCTTTATAGTCCAACTCTCACGTCCGTACATGACTACTGGAAAAACCATAGCTTTGACTAGATGGACCTTTGTTGGCAAAGTGATGTCTCTGCTTTTTAATATGCTGTCTAGGTTGGTCACAGCTTTTCTTCCAAGGAGCAAGCGTCTTTTAATTTCATGGCTGCAGTCACCATCTGCAGTGATTTTGGAGCCCCCAAAATAAAGTCTCTCACTGTTTCCATTGTTTCCCCATCTATTTGCCATGAAGTGATGGGACTGGATGCCATGATCTTAGTTTTCTGAATGTTGAGTTTTAAGCCAACTCTAAGTGGTGTGTGGAGTATGTATGTATGGTATATAGGTGTTGTGGAGTGTGTGTGTGTGGAGTGTGTGTGTGGTGTGTGTGTGGTGTCCTTTGGCCTATTCCCCACACTCTCTCCTTGGCCTGTGCCTCAGGCTGCGCTCTGGGTGGCCGCCCAGACACCATAGTCAGCTCAGCGGGCCCGGGCCTGCCACCTGGTGGCTGAGCATGGTAGCGCGTCCTCTGTTCCTGCCTCCGACCCTCTCCTCTACCCTTCTTCCTCCACCTCTGCACCGGAGGCAGCCGAGTTTCTCCCCAGGCTCCCCAAACTTCTCAAGCAAAAATGGGGGTCCATCCTAAAGGAAATCAACCCTGAATATTCATTGGAAGGACTGATGCTGAAGCTGAAGCTCTAATAGTTTGGCCACCTGATGTGAAGGGCTGACTCATTGGAAAAGACCCTGATGCTGGGAGGGATTGGGGGGAGGAGGAGAAGGGGATGACAGAGGATGAGATGGTTGGATGGCATCACCGACTTGATGGACATGAGTTTGAGCAAGATCCAGGAGCTGGTGATGGACAGGGAAGCCTGGCGTGCTGCAGTCCATGGGGTCACAGAGTTGGACATGACTGAGCGACTGAACAACAACAACCACTCCAAAGCTGCCTGCTTCCTGGGGCCGTGTGAGGATGAGACAGATGCTGGGGGTGGGTGCCGTGACAGGACTTTGTGTATCAGTGTTACCCCAGCTTGCACCCTGGCCCTCCTGGTGGCCGTCTGTCTGTCCTCCAGGGGCCTCAGCGGAATTCCCATCACTTTGCACAGCGCCTGGGTGACGGGGGTGTAGACATTTCCATACCATACTCAGCTGCTTTATTTTTCCTAACAAGGATTTTAAAAACAAGGGACTTATTGGTGACTAATAAGATTACACAGTGCAGGTTTCCTACACAGTTAAACACCAGGACTAGGGGCTGGTGTGCTGTCCAGGTGTTCTGGTTGCTACTCCTGTTCCCTACAGAGCTGTTTGGCTCCTTGGGACACCACTGGGCTTGCTATCCCCCCTGCTCAGGGAGTGAGTCTTTCACTCACGCGTGGATTTGGTTACTGATGCAACAAGTATTTATTCGGTGCTCGGAACACGCATGGCACCGTGCTAGACACAGGGGACAGCAAGATGCATAAACACACACCTGCCCCCGAGGGTCTCGACGGGCAAGCCGAGAGGCCACTTCAGGATAAGTGCTCTGACTCGGCTGTGTTGTCGCTGCGGTCCCCAGAGGGTTCTGGTACAGAGCAGGGGGCAGGTGATGTTAAAGGTTTGATAGACCAGTGATGCAGAGCAGGACCTGCCTCGGGGAGGCTCAGCGTGCCAGCTGCTGTGAGCCAGGATGCAGACACCACCACATAGACGGTGGGGCCCCGACCCCAGCAGCTCCACCCTGTGGCACAAAGAAGACGGGCAACAGGCTTGTGTCAAATAAATGAGGATCTGATGTTAGTCGAGCAGTCGTGTTCGACTCTTTTGCGACCCCATGGACTGTAGCCTACCAGCTTCCTCTGTACATGGGGTTTCCCAGACAAGAATACTGGAGTGGGGTGCCAATTCCTTCTCCAGAGGATCTTCCCGACCCAGGGAATCTAGGGTCTTCTGAATTGCAGGCAGATTCTTTACTGTCTGAGCCACCAGGGAGTCAAATAAATGAGGATTTCATGACTGTATCGTGAAACATCTTTCTGCTGCCTGCTCCTGCCTGGAATCTGGCGTGGAGGTCTGGGTCTGTGTTGCGTGTTCTCTGGACTGATGGTCAGAGCTCTGTGGACCGGTTGGTCTGCCTTGACTGACTCACAGAAAAAGCTGTTTGTTCACCTTCTGGGCCAAACATCACCAGAAAGACCCACTCTAGAAAAGAAGACAACTCTCTATCTGCAGCAGCATTTACAATATGAATTCAAAATAATTTATGAGGAAATTCCTTCATAGTCCACTGGTTAGGACTCTGTGCTTTCACTGCTGAGTACGTGGGTTCAATCTCTGGTTGTGGAATTAAGATCCCACAAGCTGTGTGATAGGGCCAAAGAAAAACAAAAATTAAAAGAAAGGAAAGAGACTTCCCTGGTGGTCGGGTGCCTAAGGCTCTGCGCTTGCAATGCAGGGGGCCCAGATTCGATCGCTGGTCAAGGAACTAGACCCCAAATGCCACAATGGAGATCAAAGATCCCGAGTGCTGCAGCTAAGACCCAGTGTAGCCAATTAAATATATATTTTTTTAAAAGAAAAAAGTTATAAATATTAATGTGTAAACGTGAGTTTCAAGTGCAGAGGGATAAAGAGGAGACATTTGTGGTCTTTAGTTAATATGTATTGGTGTAAAAATAAAAGGGTGCGTTTCTAAGTAGCTCCTCAGGGATTTTGGTAAGACGACTCTCCAGGAGGTGGGATGGTCCTACCTTCAGCTTTCCACAGACATGTTTGACATCGAGCTCTTTTTATGAACCAGCTCTTCTTTTCACACTGGAGTTTTGGGGAAGATTCGTTTGGGAGAACCTTCTTTATGGATTTACCCTTCTTCTCCACCTGGGCTTCTCTGGTGGCTCAGAAGATAAAGAATCTGCCTGAAATACAGGAGACCTGGGTTTGATCCCTGGGTCAGGAAGATCCCCTGGAGAAGGAAATGGTAACCCACTCCAGTATTCGTGCCTGGGAAATCCCATGGACAGAGGAGCCTGGTGGGTTACATCTGTGGGATCGAGAAGAGTGGGACATGACTGAGTGACTAACACTTCACTTCACTTCTCTACCTATATCCAACACTAAAGGAAGGAATCAGTCAGACTTCAGGCCCTGCTGGCCTTCTTAACAGGAGTGAGACCACTCCCGAGGAGATGCAGTGGTTCTTGAAGAGGAAAACAGTCTTCTCTGTTTGTGTATTATGTAGCCATATAGTACCTACATAGATGCGCAGGGTATCTATACTATTAAAATTTCATGCGGGAGGGAGCGCCTGATTAGAGGGGAAAAAAATGACTACAAAGTCTCCTGAGAAGGGCAATAATGAACAAGTTTGGGAAATGCGGACATGCAGACTATCAGCCAGTCCATCTGGGATCAGGTGACAGCTGTGCTGCTGTGTGACCTGGGGTAAGTTGTTTACCTCTCTGAGCCTCAGGTTCCTGACCCAGAAATAGAGACTCTTGTCATCTCATGATACTGCTGTGAACTCGAACAAAATAAATATAGTGCCTAACACACAGGAAGTGTTTGACAGACTAAAGGCAGCCCTTCAGGCCTGAAACTTTGCTATCCAGTGTGGGTAATTGTAGTGGGGCTACTTGATAGACTCTTCTGTTGGGTTTCTCAGCCTCTAGGGGATGCGGAGGATGAGATGGTTGAATGGCATAACCGACTTAATGGACATGAGTTTGAGTAAACTCCGGAAGTTGGTGATGGACAGGGAGGCCTGGCGTGCTGCAGTCGATGGAGTCGCAAAGAGTCAGACACGACTGAGTGACTGAACGGAACTGAACTGAGGCTGTAGACTGATGCATATACAGGAAGCTTAGAACAGCCAGGCCTAAGGAAAAGGAAATGGGGAAATACTATTTTAAAGCTTGTAAGATAAACAAAAAAGCAGTGTAGCCTGGGGGCACCCCACCAAGTCAGAGTGGGCCATGGGGGTGGCGACAGCACCACCTGGGCACTCCGCTGCCCCCCTGGATGGCAGGGGCCTAGCCCCTGGGATCAGACCCTTCATCTTGTAGGCCTATCCTGCTAGGTTCCAGGGGCTGGGAGAGACACCCGGGTGGGTAGGGCAGGCCCAGGCAGGAACTGTCTGCTGTGCCTAAATATAGTGTGGGAGGGAATGGGAAACAGAAACTTCAGGCCAACCAGGAAATGCTTTTTGAATTATCAGGAAATCAGGACTGGAGCCCTGGGGCAGCCACACCCTGCAGCAGCACTGCGGGTTCCCAAAGGAGACGATGGAGGAAGCTGGCACTGGGGTGGGGAGGGGGCGCCTAACTGGGAAAGCATTAGGCTCAGTGCTTTGCTTCCTGCTCTGTGCCCTGTTGGTTTTTAGTTGAATGTGGATGCAAATCTTTTTTAGATGGCCAATAGTCCCAGCACTCCCAGGACTGAAGGGGACATGGAACTTTGAGTTTTCAGACTGGGGAGTCCTGTGCAAACTCACGAGTTAGTCACCTTCTTAACACAGGATGTTTCAGTCTCTCAAAGCTATAGTGCCAGGGTTGCCATCATGCCTGCACAGAGCATCCCTGGGGGAGTTCTTAAAAATCCCTAGGTCAAGGCCTCACTCAGACCAGTTTACTCAGACTCTGGGGTGGGGAGCACGCATTTTGGATTTTAAAGCTCTTCGGGCAGGTGATTCCTCTGTGCAGCCCAAGCTGAGAACAGAGGCTTTCCTGTGAGTTAAACATCACCTGGGGTCTGTTTTCTGGTCTCACCTCCAGAAATTCTCAGTGTATCGTCTGCAGCGGAGGCTTTGAATGCTTCATTTACAACTAAGTCAGCAGTCTGGATCAGGAGCATAAATTTATTCTCCCAAGGTCAACTTTCTATAGGTCTGCAGCTCAAAGATGGTACTCACTGTTTGCACAGAGAGTCCAGCTGCATGAAAACTCAGTCCAGGACTTTCCTGGTGGCACAGTAGATAGAAATCCACCTGCCAATGCAGGGGGCACAGGTTTGATCCCTGGTCTGGGAAGATTCCATATGCTGAGGAGCAACTAAGTTCGTGGGGGCACAACTCCTGAGCCTGAGCTCTAGAGCCCAGGAACCACAACTGCTGAGCCTGCATGCTGCAACTTCTGAAGCCCGTGCGCCTAGAGCCTGTGCTCCACAAGAGAAGCCACTGCAATGAGAAGCCCACGCACCGCAATGAAGAGCAGCCCCCACTTGCCGCAACTAGAGAAAACCCCCGTGCGCAGCAACAAAGACCCAGCACAGCCCCCTGCCCCCTCAAAAACTCATTCTAATACATCTGGGGAAAACTGGAAGATTTATTTGTGAGAGGTTCCTTTGCTGTGCAATGCCATACAACTTCATGGAACACAAAAAGATTTTTTTTGTTGGAATGCCAGCCAAGGGACCTAGAACTTAGAATCAACTCTTATTGAAGTCTGACAGGTTTGGTAGATTTTACTGCACTGAAAGTGAGATTCCAAGCCAGGTGAACTGAGGAAAGAGGGTATGAGAAACTGTACCGGTTAGGTTGTTACTAAATTTTATTTGGCTTGTTGCAAAACTGAAATATATTTGAAAAAAGGAAGTCATGTTTTACTCATGCAAGTTTCCTCTGGGCACACTTTGAGAAAAAACTGGCCTGGCGTCTTATTCCTTTGTGAATCTGCTAGCTTTGAACAGGAAAGCATGCTCTGATCAATCCAATCAAAATGTTTATTCAACACCTCCGCCTAGGATGACAGAAGAGGTTACAAAGATGACTTCATCAAGGTCCCTCTTCTAAATGCAATTAACTTCTAATGAGCAAGACAGCCACACTTCAGGGCAGCTGGTGACAAAAGTCATTGCTGGGGAAGAAACCTGGGATTCAGCTGATGAAAAGTGCACTGGAGTGAGCGTCAGAATTCCTCAGCTGTTTTCACATTCCTTCTATGAGTGAGCAGCGGTGAGACCCCAAACAATTCTTCTCTCTGAGTCCTTATCTATAAATTGTAAGGCTGATGACCTGACTCCTCAGGCCCTCACCTCATCTGTATCGATGATTCTGAACCTGATCAGCGTGTCATGTTGGATAGCAGAGTATGCAGTATTCCCCCATGCTATAGACAAGCTCCTTCTCTCCTGTGGCTAAAAAGAGAACACATTTGCTTTGGTATTGAAGCAGGAGGAAGATGAGCCACCTCTGGATGAGCAACTGGGGGTCATTCCCTGTGGACAGAAACTCCAAAATATCATGTCCAAATTCCAAATTTCATGTCCTAATAGCAGGACAGTCAAGAGAGGAGGCTGGGCCCTGCCCAGATGAGAGATAATAGACCACAAACTGGGCTTCCCTGGTGGTTTAGTGGTAAAGAATCTGCCTGCTGATGCAGGAGACACAGGTTCCATCCCTGAGTTGGGAAGATTCCCTGGAGAAGAAAATGGCAGCCCACTCCAGGATTCTTGCCTGGGAAATCCCATGGACAGAGGAGCCTGGTGGGCTACAGCCCACGGGGTTGCAGAGAGTCAGACATGACTTAGCAACTAAACAACAATAGGACCACATACTTCTCATTCTCAAAGTCAAGGAGACCTTCCTGACTAGAAAACTTCTCGGAGGTCCAGAGGGGAGTGATGCTAAGCTACTCATAGGCCACTTTCTTGGAATACATCTTGGCTGAGAGATGTGTGAGTGTGTAGGGGAGGATCCTGAGATATATCAAATATGGACTCAGAACTAGGCAGTCAAAATGATTGGTCAAAGGAAACTCAGAAGAAATGCCCTGTATAAATAATTCAGACTACCACAAGGGCGCAGCTCTCTGAGTCCACCTGGGTGTCGATCCACACGTGCCGTACTCTTTTTTCCTTCTAATAAACACTTTACTTGTCTCACTACTTTCCTTCTTTGTGGGAGTTCTTTTCCGCAAAGCTGAAGGGCCAGGGCCTTGTCAGTGACCACTGGTCTAGCGCCTAGGATTCAGCTGCCGCTGCTGTGATCTAACCTCAGTCTCGGACCAGGAATTTAAATCCTGCTTCAAGCCACTGAAGGCCAAGGCCACCCAAGATCAGGATAAGAGAGTGAAAGTCAACAGGTCCCATACAGAAGGGGAAGATCTAGAGGCGCCTGAGTTGACTACAGCGTTTCTTGCAGGCAGGACAGGGAGGTAATAAAGCCTTTCAGAGGTGTACTGGGTTGCTCAAACTGTTGTCACAAAGCATCACGAACTGGGTGGATTAAACAACAGAAGTTTATCCACTGGAGGCTCGATGCCTGAGGTCAAGGTGTGTGTGGCCATGTTCCCTCTGAAGGCACTAGAGAAGGATCTGTTCCAGGCCTTTCTCCAAGCTTCTGGTGATTGCTTGGTTGTGGCAGTTGGTTGTAGCTCAGTCTTCACATGGCGTTATCCCTACATTCAAATGTCCTTTTTTATAAAGGTGACAGTCATGCTGGATTAGGGGCCCTGCCTACTCTAGTAGGGGTTTCCTACCTGGTTCAATGGTAAAAGAACCCACCTGCCAGTGCGGGAGCTTCAGGAGACCTGGGTTTGATCCCTGGGTTGGGAAGATCCCCTGGAGGAGGGCATGGCAACCCGCTCCAGCATTCTTGCCTGATAAGTCCCACAGAGAGAGGAGGCTGGCGGGCTACAGTCCGTGAGGTCACAAAGAGTTGGACACGACTGAGGGACTGAGTGCGAGCGTGAGTGCTGCGCTAGTGATGACTCAACTAATTGCATCTGCAAGGACCTCATTTCCAAATAAGGTCACATGTTGACGTGCTGGGAGTTAGGGCTTCACCGTGTGGATTTTGAGGGGTGCCCGGTTCAATCCATCACAGTGGGGATGCACTAACAGGAGCAGCTAAACAGCTCCAATGACTCAAAAAGACTCAAAGACCGCAAATGATGGTGCTTGCAAACCTACAATTTATTAACCGCAATAACATCAAAGTGGAGATAGCATCACAGCCAGAGGCTGCTCAAGGCAGGGGGTCTGGAGAAATCAGGCCCCAGCTCCCATCGCCTCCCTCTGTCAGGGGCCACGGCAAGATGTGATCTCCCTCAAACCAGGAGCCCCCGATATGTGCATCTGAGCCCCGGATGGAGCCTCTTCCTGGGTTTTTCATACCCACCGTGGGGCGCGTGTGTGCTCAGTCGTGTCCGACTCTTTGCGACCCCATGGACTATAGCCCGTCAGGCTCCTCTGTCCATGGAATTTTCCAGGCAAGAATACTGGACTGGGTTGCCATTTCCCACTCTAGTATCTGCTGACACTCAGGCAGAGCCTCTCTCCACAGCCTCACCTAGTGGCAGCGCCTCCAGGGTCTCCCCGGGACCAGCTGCAAACCAGTACAAAGCCGACAAGCTGGTAGAAACCACCCTAGTCCTTGGGGGCGCTGTTACAGAGCAACACTCTTAATCAGTGTGTTTTCTGCCTCCACCAAGATCAGTCTGAGGACATTGCGGATTTCACAGGCAGAGATCAGGCGAATCCCAGACCTGCTGGAATTAGTCCTCACAGTCCAGGAGGTAGAGAAGATTACACACGTGACCCTCTTCATTAGGTGCTGAGTTCTCCCTTCCATAGGTCAGTATGTGTGAAACTCGTGGGATCACAGGGACAAAGATCTGAGGCCGTTTGAGGGACCAGGGGCAGTTCTATTCCCCTTGCTGTTGGCTTGGGTTAGGGGCTGGTGGTTTAAATCCTACTATGTTTTTAAAGATTTTTTTCTCAATGTGGACCATTTAAAAAGTTTTTAATTTGTTATATTTGCTTATTTTCTTATTTAACTTATATGCAGAATACAGTATGAGAAACACTGGGCTGGATGAAGCACAAGCTGGAATCAAGATTGCTGGGAGAAATACCAATAACCTCAGATATGCAGATGACACCACCCTTATGGCAGAAAGTGAAGAACTAAAGAGCCTTTTGATGAAAGTGAAAGGGGAGAGTGAAAAAGTTGGCTTAAAACTCAACATTCAGAAAACGAAGATCATAGCATCTGGTCACATCACTTCATGGCAAATAAATGGAGAAACAATGGAAAAAAATGACAGACTTTATTTTTTTGGTCTCCAAAATCACTGAAGATGGTGACTGCAGCCATGAAATTAAAAGATGCTTGCTCCTTGGAAGAAAAGCTATGACCAACCTAGACAGCATATTAAAAAGCAGAGACATTGCTTTGCTAACAAAGGTCCGTCTAGTCAAGGCTATAGTTTTTCCAGTGGTCCTGTGAGAGTTGGACTATAAAGAAAGTTTGGTGCCAAAGAATTGATGCTTTTGAACTGTGGTGTTTGAGAAGACTCTTGAGAGTCCCTAGGACTACAAGGAGATCCAACCAGTCCATCCTAAAGGAGATCAGTCCTGAATATTCATTGGAAGGACTGATGCTGAAGCTGAAACTGCAATACTTTGGCCACCTGAAGTGAAGAACTGACTCACTGGAAAAGACCCTGATGCTGGGAATGATTGAAGGTGGGAAGAGAAGGGGACAACAGAGGATGAGATGATTGGATGGCTTCACCGACTCAATGGACATGAATGTGAGTCAACTTTGGGAGTTGGTGATGGACAGGGAGGCCTGGTGTGCTGTGGTCCATGGGATTGCAAAGAGTCGGACAGGACTGATTGACTGAACTGAACTGAATTTGTTATAATATTGCTTCTGTTTTATGTTTGTTTCCTTTTTGGCCATGAGGCGTGTGGGATCAAACCTGAACCTCCTGCACTGGAAGGCGAAGTCTTAACCCCTGGACCTCTAGGGAAGCCTCTAAATCTTATTTTTATGTGCATCCTTTTCAGGTCTTTTGTAGCTCCAGCCACTGGAGTTTCTCCTGCATGCCTTCCTGTTGCTTTCCTGAGTTACTTCCCTGGCATTTTGGGTCCAAGATGCCCCTGGAGCCTGATGTGTGGGGCAGAAGGCTTCATGCCTGACCCCGTGGCCTGTGGGGGCCGTCCCAGTGTCCCGGGGGCAGGGGTGCAGATGGTGAAGCCCATAGATGGGTGAGCCCGGTGGCCTGAGGGAGTGCCCATGGCTTATTGCCCATGGGCAGTTGGCTTCAGGGTGGCTGTTCAGAGCTAGGGGTGCAGAGAGCCTGGGAAGCCCCCAGACTAGGCACAAAGGATGAACTGGAGTCCTGGACCCGTGGGCTAATGGTCTGTGCGGGAGGCGTCAGGCTAAGGGGCCCTGCAGGCTCCACTGGGCAGTGAGAGCCCCCGATCCCAGTCTGGGGGAACCACAGGGGTCCGGCTCGTTTCCACAGCTGTTTCTTCCCCACGAGACAGAGCAGAAACCAGAACTGGGAGCGGAACATGAAGAGGGAAGGGGCAGGGGACAAGGCAGAGCAAGACTGATTGATGCTGAGCGCCCATAGGTCCTGCTTATTTCTGGTCCATCAGGGACAGGGTGCGCCAGAGCTGGGGGCCTGGCTGCATGTGCAGACATGTGGGGCCAAGAGAGAGGTGACAGAGGAGGAAACCAGGCAGGTCCTAGAGTCAGCAAAGGAAGCCCTGCTGAGACAGGGCGGAGCAGACTGAGGCCTCAGGGATGTTTCCTGATGGGGCTGAAAGCAGCACTAGAGGCAATGGGGAGGAGACACCAGCCCTTGGACAGGGGCTGTGGCCTTCCTGGCTTCCCAGCTCTCACACTCACATCCTTTCAGCCTCTACTTCATGGTGCTTCTAGCCCCACCCTTGTCTGCGAAGGCTTCCCTGGTGGCTCGGACAGTAAGGGATCTGTCTGCAGTGCAGGAGACCCAGGTTCGATTACTGGGTTGGGAAGATATCCTGGAGAAGAAAAAGGCAACCCACTCCAGTATTCTTGCCTGGGAAACCCCGTGGACAGAGGAGCCTGGCGGGCTGCAATCCATGGGGTCCCAAAGAGTGACACGACTGAGTGACTAACACTTTCACACTTTAACCAAGTTGTCTCCCCCCAGTTCCACCCCAACCTGGACAGACACACACCTCACTGTTTATGGATTTTAATTCTATAGGAAGATCAAAGTAACACAGAGGACACTAAGAAAGGACTGGAGAAAAATAGATTCCGGGGGCCCCTGTGCAATTCTGTGTTTTGTTCCACTTGTTAAGTGGTGTGAATGATCGCTCAGAGAGTGTTTCCGTGGATGGTGACACACGGGAGTCTCAGGTTAGCAGCTTGCTGGTGGGTAGTGATGATTATTTATGTGTTATATGTCTGCTTTATAGTTTGGGGGGTCTCTTGAGTAACCCATATGCTCATTTGCCTGTTTTATGTGACTTCAGAGCAACATTTTATAATTTTGAATGACTGTGGAGGCTAGGGTTTTGGAATCTTTACATTTGGAGGACTTTTTTGTTGTGTGTGTGATGCTGTTGAGGCTGAGACCTTACTTGGTTAAGGAGATGCTGGAAAGGCTCTGAGTCAGGGTTGAGTCCTAGCTCCATCCCCAACAGTCATGTGACCCTGAGCAAAGCATTTCTCTGAGCCTCATTTCTTCATCCATGCACTGAAGAGAGCACAGAGCCTGCCTTCCAGGACTAAATGCAGTAGAGTATGTGATATGGGAAAGTCTTTTGCAAAGTTCTACACAAGTGCTGAGTATTACCCTACAGTTACTATTCCACATAACATTGTTTTCATGGGAAAGTACAGTTTGCCTTTTAACAATTGGATTTACAGCGTAGTTTCCAGGAATGCATTTGTCTCTAAAGCAGTCTTGGGCCAAAAGCAACACAACTTGACCCCGAGATAAAATGCACTGAGGCAAAAGGCAGGAACTGGCCCAGCAGGTTTTCAAAGAAGAGAAAGAAAACTGCCCCCAGCTATGATGCTCATCTCGCCCATCTGCCAAGAAGTCCTGGTATTGGATTTCTCCAGTGAAACAGAAAAAAACAGGATGTACATGTGTCTGTTTATTTCTTTATTTATATTAAAGAATTGGCTTACGCAATCGTGGAGGTTTGGCAAGTCCAAAATGTGCAGGGTGGGTCAGCAGGCTGGAGACCTGCAGCAGAGCTGACAATGTAGTTTGAGTCCGTAGGTAGTCGGCTGGCAGAATCCCTTCTTCAAAGGTGAGGGTGGTTTTTTTCTATGAATGTCTTCAACTGATGGGATGAAACCCACCCACACTATGGAGGGCAATCTGCTTTCCTCAGAGTCTGTTGATTTACATGTGAATGTCATCTAACTATCCCCTTACCCCCAAGGGGAGGGGTGGGGGGTACTCGCTTCTCACCTCAAGCTTTGATTAGTGTCCTCTGCACTTTGGGGTGCTTGGTGGACAGGCCACAGCCTCTCACTTGAGAAATCTAAAGTGTATGAGGGAGGCAGTAAAGACCAGATGCTTTGAAGTTGGAGCAGAGGAGAGGTGGCTTCACCGGGGTCTACCCACTCTCCCGTAGTTTGTTGATGAGAAGAATGTGAGATCCATTGGAGCCTCAAGGGCAGGAGAGCTGCATGGGCTCCTCCAAACCTGCCAAGAGGAGAGCCTATGGGAGAAGGGGGTGAAGAGTCTTCTCCAGAAGCCCAGGGGCCGAGGAAGGAGCAAGTGACGGCCAGATGAGGCATGCGTTGGCTGTCACCAGGAGCCTTAGAACTCTAGATCCTCAAACTCTGGAGGACCCTTGAGAGTGTTCACGAAGTTCTCCTGGGAATATTTCTTTCAGCCTTTAACCAAGTTGGCTCCCCCTGGTTCCACCCCAACCTGGACAGACACACACCACAGTGTTTATGAATTTTAATTCTGTAGGAAGATCAGAGTAACACAAAGCACACTAAGAAGGGCCTGGAAAAAAATAGATTTAGGTGCTCCTGTGCAATTCTGCTTTTTGTCCCATTTGTTAAGCAGGGTGAATGATCCCTCAGAGATGGCTCAGAGATGGTGGCCCCCATATCAAGTGAGAATTCTCCTGCCCCTTTCTCCTCCCGCTTCCCTATTTGTGGACCTGGAGAGGTCAGGAACCAGGATTGGCAACGTGGGGGGGGGAGGGGCCAAAGCACCAAGGAGGGAAGGAGAGAAGAAGCCAGGCTTGCTCTACACTGGATAGCTCGATGGTGGCACTGGGGAGCATGGCTTTGATCCCCCTGCCACCTGCCACCTGATCACAGTGGTGAAGTGTATTTCCCCAGTGGGCTGGTATTGGGTTTGGTCATGTGACTTGCCCATGGAATGTTCGTAGATGTCATGTGAGTAAAGGCTTGCCATGCACTTGCAATGAGGACTTTCCTCTTGCATTTCTGCCCTCATCAGGAGAACATGACCCAGGTAGAATGTGCTCTCCTAAAGAGTGAAAGATGTGGAAGAGTCCCAAACAGCACTTGCAGTCTGGAGCAAGCCCTACCAAGGTCAGCAAACTGCCTCCTACTTATGAGCTAGAAACAGATGCCTATTTCTGAGTGTCCCTGAGCTTTGGGGTGGTTTATTATGTGGCATTATTATGACAATACTTGATAAATGGGGTCACCAAATAAAGTTGAGAACCATGATGATTACACTAAGATAGACATGACTTATTGACTGCAGGACATTTTTTATTGACTAGAACTGTCTAGATTTCATTCTAGGGCAGGGGAAGGACATGCCTGACAGAATAAACTTAAAGAAACATTAATAGATAATGATGAAGTCACTTTCTGATTATACCCATGAGCCCTGCTTGTTTAACTTAGCAGTTACATATACTTCCATAAACAGTATATAATAATGCTACATAGGTTTAAAAATGTGTACAAATAGCATCGTGTATTCTGCAAGTTGCCCTTTCCACTTGTGGTTATGCTTTTGAGATTTATCCAGCCTTTAATGAAGGGGGCTGAGATTGGTTCAGTCTGGCTGGTGTCCCGTCTTTGACCTGTCTGGTCCAATCCTCGTTCGTGTCTGTAGCCTTTCTCCTCTGAACATAACTTTTCTCTGCGGTCACCGTTTGTGTATTCTTTAAATCTTCACTGGTGCCTGGCCCCTGGAGGAGAAGGAAAGAAAAGGGAAGTAACATTTATTAGGTATCTCCTGCATGCAGGGCACTGAACTGGGTGCTTTTATGTGCCCTGTCTCATTTAATGCTCACAGTACCCCTTTGGGGTAGCTGTTGTCATTCCTCTTTTATGGATGAGAAGCCTGCGGCTTGGAGACATGAATCATTTACCTGAAACCACATGAGCAGAAGGTCTGTCTGTCTGCAAAGCCCGTGCTGCTGACTAGGGCCGTGCATCTGTGCTCATTAGTGGAACACCTGCCTTTCAGTCCCACGTCATTGTCCTTCGAGTCCCCTCTGCAGTCCCTGGATCATGTGCAGGGGGTGGGACCTACCTGCTTCCTCAGGTAGGAAGGCCCACCCGTGTTGAGACCACAGTCCCCGGGGAACAAGCCTTACCCTCTTTTTTGCCAGTACTGCATGGCATGCTTGTACCTGGGATTAGCAACCCACACAGAAGTGTCACCAAGGGAAGAGAAGCTGCTCTCTCCCGAGGGAGCCGGCAGGTCCCATGGTGCAGGCAGAAGCTTTTGAGGGCCCTGGGGGAGTGAATGATGGGCGAGGCAGGGGAGGAGGTGGGGGACAGAGCAGGAACACAGCTGCTCCTGGTGGCTCAGAGTCATGTTTGGAGCCTAAATTAGCCTTGTTCTTTTCCAGATCCTCTGTTGGCTCACTGCAGCCTGCCTCATCTCCGAGGTGTTGTTTTGTCCCTTTCCTCCTTTTCCAGTCCTCCCTCTTAGGCTCTTTCATCGCGGTTAGCTTGCTGAGAAGCTAGATGGGGTGGCCTAAATGTGGCCTGAAAGATGGTGGTGGGGGGTGCTCAGGTTTCTCTCTTGTCTCTTCCTGTCCCTAGGAAGTTTCACCATTAGAGATTCTTTTACTAGAATGCAACTTGGGGTTCCCAGGTGGCAGAGGTGGTAAAGAATCTGCCTGCCAGTGCAGGAGGTGTAAGAGATGTGAGTTCGATCCCTGGGTCGGGAAGATCCCCTGGAGGAGGAAATGGCAACCCACTCCAGTATTCTTGCCTGGGAAATCCCCTGGACAGAGGAGTCTGGTGGGGTCACAAAGAGGCATACATGACTGAACACGTGAACACATGGAATACGACTGGAAGTAAAGTCTTATCAGTACAATCGATCAGATTTCCCCTTCAAGACAGCATCTCTGAAAAACACACAGACAATTCTCATATGATTTACTGCTATGTGGAGTGATGCTACCCACTCCAGTGTTCTTGCCTGGAGAATCCCAGGGACGGGGGAGCCTAGTGGGCTGCTGTCTATGGGGTCGCACAGAGTCAGACACGACTGAAGCGACTTAGCAGCAGCAGCAGCAGAGTGATGCTTGCCTCCTGTCCATCTTATCCTCTCTCCCTGCTTAAATGGCTGCACTGATGGAAGAGGGGTGCATCAGGGCTCTGAGTTGAGAAGGGTCAAGGAGGGGCCTCACCAGATGGAGGCAGCAGAAAGGGCAAGTTGGCCATGGGCACAGGTCTGCTCTCAGCCCGTTGTACTGTGGCCTCAGAGCTGGAAAGCCCAAGTCTGAGCTTCAGCCCTTTCACAGACTGGATGCAGAAATTGGATGCAGCAACTCTCTCGAGTTGCTTTTTCCTGGGCCTCAGTTTCCTCTCAAGGAAAACAAAGGTTGAAGAGGATGAGCCCTGAGGTGCCGTCTCAGGCGGTGAGTCTGCGTTTTCTCTGCAGATTCTGTACTGCAGGGGAGTCGGCTCAGTCTCGGGTTTTGCTGACTCAGCACTGCGGCTCTCTCTGCTGCCAACTAACCTGCGCCCCACAACTGATCTTAAAAACAAGGGAAAACAACAAGCCACTGTTTTTCTAATTAACTCTGCAAACAGCAGAGGTAGTCTAGGAGGGGACTGCTGACGGGTTATTAGATGGAGCTGGGCTTTGCTCCGAAGTGCAGGGTGATGGGTGCACTCTGAGGGCAGCCCTGGTGCACCTTGGTATCTACATGGCACGAACGATGGGCTTGCAACCATCTGGTTTTCCCTTTGCCTGTTAGTCATTCTCTAGACCCTCTGCAGGTCTTGTCCAACTGGGGCCTTAACAGTTGTCGGGCAGTGTAGAGGCACTTCCCACCACTCTGCCCTGAGATTTCTTTGGCATCTTTTCTAAAATAGCTTGTTCTTCTTTCAATGCTGTGTGTTGCCTTTATACCTTTAATTATTTTGTGTATGTCTCATTATTTTGAATATTCTGATTTGTCTCTCTCAATTTCTCCTTTACCTGAAATTTTGGGTTTCTCATACCCTTGCTTGTTTTGTCTGCTGGTTCTTATTCAAGGCGACTGTTTCCTTATAATTTGGAATTGAAATTTTGGATTGTGACCTCTTATCTTGGGGGTAGGGGGGGCTTAATCTGAGGGTTAAGTACAGGTTCCTCCTGAGCTTCCTGGGTTATCTCTGGTCACGGATCCATTTCATGTTAATTCCTTTTTTTGGAGAGTCCTAGATCCCTAGTGTAATTTCAAATCCCTTTGTGAGTCACAGCCCCAGTGCCTAGAATTCTCAGCTGAGACTTCTCTACTTGATTCTAATAAACTAGGAACGAACAGATTAGTTTCCTTGAGGTCTCCCTGTGCTAGTGAGTGAATTTTTATAATCCATCTCTTTACTAAGGTTGCATCTCTTTGAGAGTTCTGGCTATATGCAGGGATCTTGGTTCCCTTGTACCAGGTAAGTGTCATTTCTGATGCTTGGATAGAGGATGGTCCTGGTTACTGAATTGAGCGGTGCAGACTTAACTGGGGCAGATTAACTGGGAGCAGCAGCAATGTCATCACAAACCATGAATTTCAGTTCCCACTTGATTTCTGGCACTGGAGAATCCGCCCTTACTTTTTCTTATGAGATCAGCTATACTTAAAATCCCTGGAGAAGGAAATGGCAACCCACTCCAGTATTCTTGCCTGGAGCGTCCCATAGACTGTAGCCTGTCAGGCTCCTCTGTCCACAGGGGTTGCAAGCGTTGGACACAACTTAGCGACTATACTAACACCATACTTACAATACTTTTTTGGTTATATTTTTTCCAGAATTTCAAGAAAAGTTTAGGTTAGTTTAATCCCCATCTCACTGGAATCTGAATCTAGGCCCTGCTGTTTACTTAATAGGAGTTATGCTTCTTGAGAAAGAGAAGAGAAGGGAAGAGAAGGCCAGATTGGTTGTGTTAATGTGTCAGTAGCCCTTTCAGTTCAGTTCAGTCCCTCAGTCGTGTCTGACTCTTTGTGACCCCATGAATCGCAGCACCCCAGGCCTCCCTGTCCATCACCAACTCCTGGAGTTCACCCAAACTCATGTCCATGGAGTCGGTGATGCCATCCAGCCATCTCATCCTCTGTCGTCCCCTTCTCCTCCTGCCCCCAATCCCTCCCAGCATCAGAGTCTTTTCCAATGAGTCAACTCTTCACATAGGTGGCCAAAGTATTGGAGTTTCAGCTTTAGCATCAGTCCTTCCAAAGAACACCCAGGACTGATCTCCTTTAGAATGGACTGGTTGGATCTCCTTGTAGTCCAAGGGACTCTCAAGAGTCTTCTCCAACACCACAGTTAAAAAGCATCAATTCTTTGGCGCTCAGCTTTCTTCACAGTCCAACTGTCACATTCATACATGACCACTGGAAAAACCATAGCCTTGACTAGACGGACCTTTGTTGGCAAAGTAATGTCTCTGCTTTTGAATATGCCATCTAGGTTGGTCATAACTCTCCTTCCAAGGAGTAAGCATCTTTTAATTTCATGGCTTCAGTCACCATCTGCAGTGATTTTGGAGCCCCCCCAAAAATAAAGTCTGATACTGTTTCCACTGTTTCCCCATCTGTTTCCCATGAAGTGATGGGACCGGATGCCATGATCTTCGTTTTCTGAATGTTGAGCTTTAAGCCAACTTTTTCACTCTCCTCTTTCACTTTCATCAAGGGGCTTTTTAGTTCCTCTTCAGTAGCCTTTTAGGGACAGGGGGCAGGAGGAGAAGGGGACGACAGAGGATGAGATGGCTGGATGGCATCACTGATTCGATGGACATGAGTCTCAGTGAACTCCGGGAGTTGGTGATGGACAGGGAGGCCTGGCGTGCTGCGATTCATGGGGTCGCAAAGAGTCGGACACGAATGAGCGACTGATCTGATCTGAAATGTTATCTGCTCCAAGGATCTTTTCTCTCATTTAGTTAAAAGAAATTTGAAAACTGATGTGTTTTTTTTTTTTTTTTTAGCACATTTTGGAGTTCCCTTATGAACAATTTCAAAATAAGTTGAAATAATTGCAAAAGATATAACTTCCAGTGTATCTGAAATATGTTCATTAAAAACTGTTACATCACTTTTTAAAATGGTAGAGATTTGATATCTATCTTCATTTATTCAAAATACACATACAATTTTATTTTTTGGCTGTACAACATGGTCTGTGGGATCTTAGTTCCTTGATCATGGATTGAACCTGGGCCCTCGGCAGAGAGAACACAGAGTCTTAACCACTGGACCACCAGGAAATTCCTGTACAAATTCTTTTCTAAGCGTTTGAAACTTTATATCATTTTTTCTTTAAGCTCATTTTTCTGTACCACTTTAAAATAATTTTATGATCTAATGCTTTGTCTTTATAAGTATTTTAAATGGTCTTATATTTCTCAGCAACACAAAGCAACATAAAGTTAAATTTTATTTCTTGTGATTTTAAATCCTTAAGTGTTGAACATTTTTCTGTATTGAGTTTTTTTTTTTTTTGCAATTATTATGAATAAGCTATGGATCAAAAGAACATAAATACATTACAAAATTTTATAAATAGTTAAATATTAAAAAAATGGAAATATTTCAGGAGGTAGATGGGACTGGCCAAGTCTCCCTGGGCAAATATTGCTATTTCTTGAATGAGACAGGAGTCAGTATATCTCACTTCTTTTTATTTTTATCATATGAGCACTGAACAACTTCATTCACATAAATAAGAGGATTTGGAAAAGAAGGATTTTTCATGCTACCTGTTGCTCAGTTCTTTAACTTTGTTTAAACTTTTTAAGCCCAAATTACATGGTCACATGGCGATTCAGCAGCAAAAATTATTTTTTGCAACCTATCACTTAGTTTGATTAGCTTCTCCTCTGATTTTTGAGCAAGGAAAGAATTGAAAAAAATCATGATTGACAAAAACCGAAGGCAGTCAATTTCTTTCTTTCTGGCTGTGCTGGGTCTCCGTTACTGCCCTCGGGCCCTCTCTAGTTGCTGCAAGCGGGGGCCCCCTCTGGTTGCCGTGTGCAGGCTTCTCATTGCGGGGGCCTCTCTTATTGTGGAGCATGGACTCTGGGCGCTCAGGCTTCAGTAGTTGTGGGGTTCGGGCCTAGCTGCACTGTAACATGTAGAATCTTCCCGAACCAGGGATCGAACCTATGTCCCAACCAACTTTATGTTGCTTTGTGCTGCTGAGGAGTATAAGACGATTTAAAGTACTTTTAAAGGCAAAGTATTAGATCATAAAATTATTTTAAAGTGTTACAGAGAAATGAGTTCAAAGAGAAAATGATACAGTTTCAATGTTTAAAAGGAAGTAGTAGAGGAATTTCCTGGCAGTCCAGTGGTTAGGACTCTGAGCTCTCACGGTCGAGGGCCCATGTTCAATCTCTGGTCAGGAGACTGACCAGACAACTGCACTGGCTGGTGGACTCAACCTCTAGACCGCCAGGGAAGTTCAAGTCACCTATTTTCTCATCACACAGTCCAGTGTTTCAACCTTGCTGTTTGGTCTGGTACCCTAGGGATTTTCATACCTGGAATCAAGCAGCGCACTGACGGTTTGGGTGGGTAGGAAGGGTGCCTTCCTTTCATAAAGTGGGATAAGGGAAACCGAGCAGAGGCCCCCGCTGCAGGTGTTTGCAGGTTGATCAGCTCTGGGGGGAAGCTGCTTGGAGGTTGAGGATCTGGAATGGAAAACCATTCCCTTGAGATTTCTAGGCCTGAACAACCCTTGGAGGGTTTTCCAGACCCTCAATTTGTTTTTTTTTTTTTTCCCGGAAGAAGAGGGCTTTGGAGCTTGATTATAAGCTCTATGAATGGGAACCACATCTGTGTCTGCGTGGTGCTCAGCAAGTTCAAGGTGGATGGTAATTAGCTAACATTTCTGGTGTGTTTACTGGCATATTAGCAACTGCCTTAGCTCAGTCAATCTGCACAGAACTCCACAAGGAGTTTCTTCCTGGCAATTTCATCTCACAGGTGAGGCGCTAAAGACTAGAGGGGCAAACAGCATGCTAAGGGTGCCTGATGGTGAATAGTAGGCTGGGGCCTGAACCCTGTGAGTCTGCCTAATATCGAAGAAGAAATGTGAGACCTCGGGGTGGCCTGACTCCCCTTCTCTTCTCTCCATTCAGGGAGAAAAGAGAAAAGATTGCTTCTTGGATAATTAAAAAATAATAGAATGGTAGTGTTGGAAATGACTTTTTAATGAGCAACCTGCTATGGAGTGACTTAGTTGGCTTTTCTCAGTTCTTATGCCTCATGTGTGAAACAGGGATGTGACGATGCTGGTAATGATGAGGATAAGGATGATGGTAAGGATAAGGATGGGTGGTGATGATGATGGTAGCAATAGTACCTACTGCATAAGGGAATAATTATCTCATAGCCAGTACTTGCCATTGCTGGACACTTAACTCGTTATTCAGTTTAGGCAAACATCCCTTGTCCATCTCCTCATCTACAAAATGCTCTCCTTATAATAAGCCTTCAGCTATTTGATGTTTAAATACCTCTTCCCTTTGTTGTCTCTTCTCCAAGATAAATCTCATGAATTCTTTGTCTAAATGGAATTTATAATGTTAAGACTTCTTATTTTCCTGGTCACTCTCCTCTGGATGTATTCTCATTTGTCAAAATGACTTTAAAAATATGGTACCCAGATTTTATCGCCATATTCCAGATGTGGTTTGACCAGGGCAGAGTGCTGTGAAATTGCTCTTTCCCCAGATCTTTAGGTGTCATCAAAACACTTAATGCTTTTCCCTGAGTGTCCTCACTCTTGACTCGATAAACTTCTATTAAGTTTACACCATTCACAGATTATGGTGCAAGTCGGCTGCAAACCCCACTTTCCAACCCATCCTACAGTCTGGCAGCAGACAGTATGTAACCTTCAACGTGGGACTGTACATTTACCTAGGTGAAATTTCGTCTTGTGAACCACAGTCCATATTCTAGTTTGTCAAAGTGGTTTTGAATCCTGATTCTGTTCCTTAAGGAGGAGAGCACAGCAATGATAGTGGAAGGTGAACAGGGGGGTTAGGAGACAGAGCAGTGAATGAATGGTGTTGCAGACATCCAAGGCAATTAGGTCATCGCTATTTTAAGTTCTTTTTGGTTGATAGCAATCCCTTCTATTATTTACAGACAGGTGAAGGATAGGCCTCCTCACACCCCTACTACACCAAGGTTTATAAGTTCTGTGATGTCCCAGCTCCCTGTTCCCTGGGCTTTCTTCTGTGCACTTTACATACTGGGGATGGATGGATGAAGCAACGCTTAGCAGAGCATTCAGCTATCTAACTGGGACCAGGTGACAGACCTCCGTAAGCACTGATGGAATCCCAAGGCCTGGGAGCTACTCTGAAAGGCACGGGCTACCGGGCTCCGTGGATTCTTCTCCTCCACTCACTCATGGGTGAGAATGCCCGTGAGGTCTTTTAGCCAATCCATGCATCTTGAACAGCATTCAGTTTAGCAACAAAAATATTTTCCAACATTCATTCTACTAATTAACCAAAATGATTAGTGTGGATCAGAGATTAAGTTGGCTGGAATGCTTGTCAGTAATTGTTGGGTGTGGGATGTTCATGAGAGCATTTCAAATGCTAACTGCCTGCTTCACATGCTAACTGCCTGCCTGTTTAATTCCATCATGTGCACATGTGCTCAGTGGCTTCAGTCGTGTCCAGCTCTTTGTGACGCTATGGGCCTGCCAGGCTCCTCTGTCCTTGGGATTCTCCAGGCAAAAATACTGGAGTGGGTTGCCATGTCCTCCTCCAAGGATCTTCCCAACCCAGGGATCGAACCCGTGTCTCCTGCATCTCCTGCATTACAGGCGGATTTTTTTTTTTTTAACTACTGAGCCACTGGGGAAGCCTGTGTATCTCCATTAAGGAACTTCAAATGTTAAATAACCTTTCCTGGGCTACCTATGGATGACTGTACTATATGTTACGGTAGGGGCTAATTTTATGTGTCAGCTAGACTGGGCCATAGGGTGTCCAGATATTTGGTTGAATGTTACATCTGAGTGTATCCATGCATGCTCAGTCACTTCAGTCATGTCCAACTCTTTGTGACGCTATGGACTATAGCACCCCCACCCCCACCCCCTGGGCTCCTCTCTTCATGGGATTCTTCAGGCAAGAATACTGGAGTGGGTTGCCATGCCCATCTCAGGGCATCTTCTTGACCCAGGGATCAAACCTGTGTCTCTTACATCTCCTGCATTGACAGGTGGATTCTTTACCACTAGTACCACCTGGGAAGGGTATTTCTGGATGAGATTAATATCTGGATTCAGTTCAGTTCAGTTACTCAGTCGTGTCCAACTCTTTGCGACCCCATGAATCGCAGCATGCCAGACCTCCCTGTCCATCACCAACTCCCAGAGTTTACTCAAACTCACGTCCATCAAGTTGGTGATGCCGTCCAGGCATCTCATCCTCTGTCATCCCCTTCTCCTCCGGCTCCCAATCCCTCCCAGCATCAGAGTCTTTTCCAATGAGTCAACTCTTCGCATGAGGTGGCCAAAGTATTGGAGTTTCAGCTTTAGCATCAGTCCTTCCAATGAACACGCAGGACTGATTTCCTTTAGAATGGACTGGTTGGATCTCCTTGCAGTCCAAGGGACTCTCAAGAGTCTTCTCCAACACCACAGTTCAAAAGCATCAATTCTTTGGCGCTCAGCTTTCTTCACAGTCCAACTCTCACATCCATACATGACCACTGGAAAAACCACAGCCTTGACTAGACGGACCTTTGTTGGCAAAGTAATGTCTCTGCTTTTAAATATGCTATCTAGGTTGGTCATAACTTTACTTCAAGAAGTAAGCGTCTTTTAATTTCATGGCTGCAGTCACCATCTGCAGTGATTTTGGAGCCCCCCAAAATAAAGTCTGACACTGTTTCCACTGTTTCCCCATCTATTTCCCATGAAGTGATGGGACCGGATGCCATGATCTTTGTTTTCTGAATGTTGAGCTTTAAGCCAACTTTTTCACTCTCCTCTTTCACTTTCATCAAGAGATTAGTACTGAGTAAAGCAGATTGCCCTCTTTAAGGTGGGTGGGCCTCATCCAGTCTGCTGAAGATCTCAGTGGAACAAAAAGGCTAAGAGGGAACTTCTGTCTATTTGAACTGAGACATTGATTTTTTTTTCCTGCCTTCAGATTGGAACTGAAAAGTGGGCTCCTCTTGGGTTTTGAGGTGGCTGGCTTTTGAATGGAACTTACACAGTGGGACCTGCTGGATATCCAGTTTGCTTGCAGACTTGGGGCTTCCCAGCCTCCATTGTGTGGGCCTACTCCATGTGATGAGTCTCTTTCTGCCTCTACCTCTTTCTATGTATGTATGTATCTGCCATAGGTTCTGGTTCTCTGGAGAATCCTCAGGAGTGTATGTGTTACCAGCTACACAGAAGTATTGTGGAGTAAGTGATAGCAAGATAGCAGATTGGGAGATGGGTGGTGGGTTTTCTTCCCATCTCTTGCTGCTAACTGGTTCGGCATGCCATAGTGGCCTGTGAGTATCACCATGGCCACGCAGAGGGGTCCCCTCTGGGCACCCATCCATCTGTTATGCAACAAGAGTGGTACCCATCCCACAATGTCACATGAAGCCTAGGTTAAGAGCTAGGCTTCTCTGGGAGTGAGGGTGGAAAAAGGGAGCATGCAACGCACAGTCCACACCATCTTCCCATCATCCCTGCAAAGAGCCATGGCAGGGTGGGCTCTGCTGGATGCGCAGCGGGGTTTTGCATTCCGACGGCCAGGGTCTGTCTTATTTCAGAGGCAAGTGTGAGCGTGATCCAGTAGCAGGCAAGGGAGCCCTTACTGCCTGACATAGGGGGTCCAGGTTTCCTGCTCCAGCTGTTACTGGGAGTTTTCTGGGAGCACCAGTTGTTTAGCCCCTGGAGACCTGGGGTGTCCGGGGAGTGGCAGCTCCTCTGCCACGGGTGGGGGGAGCAGGGAGGACATCCACTATTCCCATGAGAAGTGGGCTTGGGTGCAGCACTTTGCACTGGGAGAAGTAGGGGGAGGGGCACTTCCAGCTGGCTTGGTGCCCAGGAAACCCAGAGTGGGGTCTTGGGGTCACAGTATTGTGACTGGGATGGCTCTGCGCCTTCCTGGGCTCAGTCTTCTCATCCTTAGGGATGATGAGATCAGTTTTTGGTTTCTTTTAGGCTCTTCACTCTAAATGGGGATGGAGGCCTACTTCCTCTAGGGCACAGAGACTCGATATAGATATGTGTGCATGTCATGTCCGACTCTTTGTGACCCTGTGGACTGTAGCCCACCAGGCTCCTCTGTCCAGGGGATTGCCCCAGCAGAATACTGGAGTGGGTTGCCATTTCCTCCTCCAGGGGATCTTCCTGACCCAGGGATCGAACCTATGTCTCTTGCTTCTCTTGTATTGGCAGGTGGATTCTTTACTGCTGTGCCACCTAGGAAGCCCGGACACAGAAATGGTGTGTGTCAAATATATAAACTCCCTCAATTCAAAATATTGAATAATTTTCCTTTAAATTTTCTTGCACAAATGAGTAGCAGGTAAATTTTAATATTTTGCTAGTAATGATGCTCAGTGATTAGAAGGTGGAAAGAGATTTAAAGAAATACTCAGAAAATAAAATGGATAAAGGCTTCACTTGCTGAGTGACTCAGAGCATTTGTAGAACAATGATGTTCCTGTCATTTTCTTGTGCTCATTAAAATAGGCATGTGGAGATTTGGGGTCCATAGAGTTCTGTCTTTTCTCCGTAAAAGCGTCGTGTTTGTTTTACTTCTCCGTGCGACTGATTTTGGAGATAGATGGCCCTTTTCAAAAGTGTAGATCTTCTTGACTTCAGAACAGTGATACATTCAATCCTCACATTTTCATGACCAAATGGGGCACAGGATCGCGGATACATGTTGCCTGCTGGCTCGTTTTGGCGGTGCTGGGGGAGAAGCGGCAGGCTGTGGGGGGTGGGATATGGATGTAGCGTATCGATCTGGTTACCGTGCAGTTGAGTAATTATGAGGGCATCATTTTTCTGCACTCGGCCAAAATTGCACGCAGAGCAGTCTGACGGTGCCCATTGGTCTGGACCATTTTTCTTTATCAAAGCCACGGTGTTTGTCTCCTTTCCCTCGAGACTCATTTCAGAGGCAGATAACTTACTTCTAAGGTACAGATGTACCCCTTTTAACAGTCCCTCAGAAATCTCTCCTCAACTTTTCCTTCCCCGCATCTGGCAGAGTGTCCTGAGTATAACAGGCAGTCAATAAATATCTGGTGTGGTTGATGATGAGGGGGAGAGAAATTGAGGAAGTCTTTCATGGGTTTAGAATGGTGATGCTGTGCAATAGATTGGTGCGAGGGGTTGCTGGAAACATCCGATGATGACTGCTACAGCCCTATCTCCCTCGGTGAGCCTTTGATTGAACGGCGATAAAGGTATCATTTTGCTGCATTAGGAGGAAAAGGTATATGGAGATTTGACGTGCATGGTGTTTCATAACTTTCCCTTTCATCTGAGGCTGAATCATTTCTGAAATGGAGACCTAAATTTTAAGGCACAGAACATTTCAAGTTAAACATCCTTGAGAAAGCTCACTTCATGTTTTTTTTTCCCTGCCCCAAATGGGGAGTAAGAATATAGAAGAAACCTGTTACCTTTTGATAATGGCACTTCTGAGTCAGAGCATGGGGAGGGGTGGCTGCGGAGGGCCGCCTGACATCGCTGGCTTGTTTTTGTTTTTGATGCATTTAAGGGCTGGAACCCAGACAGTGGAATCTGCAGAGGGCGATGGTAGGGGGAAGCTGGAGGGTGATTTTGGGAAATGAGGATAAAGGGAAATCCTGCAGAGTGACATTTCTTGAAGCCCCATCATAAGACACACACTGTTCCAAAGAATAGGAATCCAAAGATGCTTATGGTCTCTGTTCCCAAGGAGCTCCTGGTGACGTGAGCGACATGGACCATGAAGCAAACGCTTCCAGCACAGACAAGTCCAGGGTGACACAGAAGGGAGTGCTGGACGGTGTGAAAGTGCAGAGGATGGGAACCTTATGCAGTTCAGGGGAGTCAGAGAAGCTTCCTGGGGGAGGCATATTTGCATTGCTGCTGCTGCTGCTAAGTACCTTCAGTCGTGTCCAACTCTTAGCGACCCCATGGACTGCAGCCTACCAGCCTCCTCCGTCCATGGGATTTTCCAGGCAAGAGTACTGGAGTGGATCGCCATTGCCTTCTCCGATATTTGCATTGAGTCAGTAACAGATGCTATGAGTTAGTCAGGCAAAGGCAGTGCGGGGCAAAGGTGGTGTAGGCTGGAGGGGGTGTTCTAGCAAAAAGAGAAGCACATGTGAGGGATATAGCAAGAGAGGTCGTGGCAAGGTGATTTTGGATCCAGGGAGAGGAGAGGTCCTGAAGAAGAGATGTCTGAGGGGGAAGTTAGATGCAGAAGTGAAATGACAGAAGCAGAAAAGGACAGCCTGTCTCAGCACCTCCTTTCCGCTGCCAATTTAATGCCAGGCTGGTCCTCCATCCTCACAGCCCACATTCTTTGCCTTGGCTGCACAGCATGCAGGATCTTAGTTCCCCAACCAGGGACTGAACCCTCACCCCTTTGCACAGGAAGTGTGGCATCTTAACCGCTGGACCACCAAGGAATTTCCGTCATATCCCACATCCAATCAGATACCAAGTCCTGTTGGACTTACCTGCAGGATCCTTCTAGGACCTACCATCACCGCGCCTCTTCACACTCACCTCCAACTTCATCCTCTCTGGCCAAGACCCTGACAGACCCCACCAACAGAGGGACCATAAATAACAGCAGCTGAAACACCCGAGAAGTCCATTTCTCTTTCACCGGGGACTGCCGTGTCAGCACAGCAGCTCTGTGGTGCCTGGCACACAGCGTCTTCTGGGTCCTCACTCTGCTGGTTCTGTGATGTTGCCTTTGTTGGTGAGACACCAGGTACCATAGAAGCTTAGCTGCAGGCCAGTCGGTGGAAGAAGCGCAAGCGGAAGGGAAGGCATGCTCCCTCCTTGAAAAGCATCACCGAGAAGTTTGCACAAGTTCTTCTCACATCTCCCGAGCCACATGGTCCCACCTGTCAGCAAGGAGAGTCAGGGAATGTAGTTTTACTTAGGGTGCCCAAAAATTAAGTGATAAACTCAGGGTTCAACTAGTGAAAGAAGAGAAGGGTTATCGAGGGACAGCTGGTCACCCACTCCTTGTCTTGCCCTCTTTGCCCACTGTTTGCAAAACTCTGAAGGTGAAGGTCTTGGCATCCTGTCTACTATAAAACCACTCAGCTCTGTGTCCACCTCTCTGGGAACACGCTTGTTCCTGGGTGAGCCTCCAGGCTCCACTTGTTTGCTTGGGCTCTGCTTTTTGCTGGAGAAACAACAGAATATGATGCGAGGAAGATGAGACCAGAGTCAGATAATTCTGTAGCTATGGGACCAGGGGCTAGCTCTTCTAGCTCTGAGGCACTGTCGTCTGTACACTTTGGATAATAATTTAACTGGAGGACAAATGTAGATGATAACATAGGGAAAGGTGGTGTCCAGTAGATGTCAGTCATTACAGTAGCCTCCCTGCCCCACTCCCCTCGGGTGACACTGGTCACCCATCAGCTTGTGACTCTAATCCTTTCCCCACAGAGCTCCCCTCCAGGGGCACCTGGTTCACTGTCCTCATAAAGTTAAGCACCCCGTATCCTCTACTATGATGACTTTTACCCACATCCACCTTCCCTGGCAGACTGAACTCTGTGGTCCCCACTGCCGCCAGAAAGATGCCTGCTAAAAGCAGGGGTCCATGTCAGTTAAACTGAAGTGGGTTGAATCAGGGCCAAGAAGCAGGTCATGCAGACCCAGAGGAGCAGAGGCTCAGAAACAGGAGCTGGTGCTCACGGCTGGGCGTCGTGCTCACTGCTGGATGTCTGGGGGCCAGCTCAGCTCTTACTGGAGGTCCATGCCTTTGGTGGGTGAGGTGGTCAGATTGGCAGGCAGAAGGAAGAGATGAGATCCAGGCAGGGAGACCTGGAGAGATAGGGTCACAGTGCAGGGAAAGCCCACCCATATCAGGCAGGGTGTCAGCCCTGTGGAAGGAGGCAGTCCCTGAGTGCCGGGATCAGAAAGGAGGGGTCCTCGTTTGCAGGAGGAGGAATAGGGAATAGAAATGAGAGAATAGAAGGAAAGGCTCCTTCCCCATCAGTCTGGCCCTGGCGTAGGGTTCAGGAACAGCATCCTGTGGGGAAAGAGCAAAGACTGGCAAGGTGATGGGAGGAAAGGCGATTTCTGCATTTCAGTTGCACAGGGATGTGGTTGCACTGCTACAGCTTGTCCAGCAGAGGGCAGGAGAGGCCCACGCATGAGGCTCAGACAGCGTGGGCTGTAGAGCTCCCGGAAGGTCTTTGGCCTTGGCTGCCGGGGCTGGGAGATCAGGAGAAATGATGGGGAGGAAAAGTCTTCGGCCAAGTCTTCTTTCAGAGACACTGTCTAGACAGGCATTTCTCAGCCCCTGGGCTATACAGAGCCTGGGAAATGCTGTGAAACATGGTCACCTATGCAGAGGGTTCATTTAAAAGGTGACCCCAGGCAGTGCCAGTGAGCCCCAGGTTCTGAACTGCTGGTTTGAGCCTCCTCACCTGTCCGTCGTCTTCTAGCCCATGGTTCAGAAACAGAGATGATCTGTCCGCCCTCCCTAGCCTGGGTTGTTTCCATGGAAGGACATTGGTTTATGAGTGACGTTAGTGTGGGTGGAGTCCCACATCCCAGGCTCCACACCTCAGATCTTAGGACCTCAACGTGTCTCCGTGACGGCATCAATCAAACCCTCTCCCGCCCCTGCAAATGGCGAGAGGACCCTGTCCTGGCGTCCAGTTGTGGGCAGTCAAGTGGGGGAGCTTTGAGCTGACGTCCCAGTCAGGCTCTGGTTGGGACTTAGCCTCATCAATCTGAGACTCAGTTGTCACTTCCGAGAAGCGGAGGCTTGAAAACCAGCCCTTTCGCAGCTCCCTTAGGCATCTGAAATGAAATAATTGCATAAACACTCTTCGGAACGGTGAAGTGCCACAGCTATGGGATTTTTTGTCACCAATCATCTGTTTCAGGCGTGAAGGTTCTGTGAGGACAAGGATGGAGTCTCATCCATCCCTCTGGCTGTCTGGGGCTGAGTGCTGTCTTAGCTGTTGGAAAGCAGTCCCCGAGGAAGGCGTGGGCAGTGAGCGCCGGCTCCTTAAGGGACAGGGTCGGGTGGGGAAGTGGATGAGACCAAGACTGCTGCCCAGGTGCGACCTGAGACCGTGGATGTCCAGAGGGCAGGAGCTAAAGAGCCTAGAGTCCCCACGGAGGTGGCGCCTCCCGCTGAAAGCGTTTCTGGAACCGACTTGGCACATTTGCAGGCTCATGATCCCTGGGTCGGGTAGATCCCCTGGAGGAGGGCATGGCAACCCACTCTAGTATTCTTGCCTGGAGAAGCCCATGGGCAGAGAAGCCTGGCAGGCTACAGTCCATAGGGTCACACAGAGTTGGACATGACTGAAGCGACTCAGCATGCATGCACACACGCAGGTAAGCTCATCTGGCCCAGGTTGGCAGGGAGGGGTCAGGGATGGCAGGTGTAGGCCAGGCTCCTAGTGCTGGAAACGAGCCCCAGAGCTGCCGCTGCTGGGAGCTGGGCTGTGTTTTCTGCCAGGCAGCCCCTCTTTCTAGCTGGTGGGAGCATCTGATTGTAGCCCCTGCTTGGAGAGACCACTCCATAGCTCATGAGGGTTCTGAATTCCTCAACTTGTCTTCCTTCTTCCTTGAGAGCAGACGTGTGTGGGGGCGTTCATAGGCTCCGACAAGTCCCATTTCCTCACTAATAAATATTCCTCCTCTCCTCTCTGAGCACTAAAAAAAAAAAATCCAGAGGATGAACAAGTCGCCCATTTGTCACCTGCTCCTCCGACCAGACTGTAGGATACATTTTGCTGTTGCTTGTGGCCGACTCAGAGAAGCAGGGATGAAGGATGCGTTTGTTTCTTTCCAATCAGTTTAATTCTGCTTGGAAAGGCCAGCCCTGTGCTTGACCCTGGCCTGGTGAGAGCCGGGGGAGGTGCAGGAGGAGGCGGAGGGCAGTGCTGGGCAGGGGGCTCAGGCAGGAGACCAGGAAGCAGGGAGGGTGGGGAGAGTGTGGATAGAGGTTGCCGACACTGATCAGGGGATGCTCTGCCCCCCAGGGAGAAGACAAGAAGGTTCCCAAACTGAAAGGATGTGGGCTGGTAGAGAGCCCAGAGCCTTTGGCTACCTTTACCTAAGGACCGTGGCTCCTCCCTAGGGATGGCCATGCTGGTCACTTGGTACAGGATCGTGATGTCCAGTAAGCAAACCATTCGCGCTCCAGCCTTGCAGCCACTAGCCCAGGATGTCTGCATCCTATGGGCTGTCCGGGGAGGAGGGGTGGTCTCCGTGCTCTGAGATGCTTCTGTTTTCTCTGATCTTTGCTCATCCCTACTGAAGGTGCTTTTCAGCCTTTTACAGAGAACTCAGACTGTGGCCAGATCCGGGCCTCTCCTGGACCACACCTGGCCATAGCCAGGTGACAAGCCGGGCCTTGGCAGTGTGGGGGCGTGTGTTTTTGTCAGGATGGGACCTTGTAATCACAGATGTTCTGGGACCTCTCACAGGGGTCCCAAAACAGTTGTTTAAATGATCTTTCAGAGCCCTGGGCCAGGAAGGCAGACCCCATGTTGGGGGTCTCATTTCGCACCTGGCTGTGTGATGTGGGTAAGACCCCTTGGGTCTCCTCCTTTCTCATCTGCAAAGTGGAAGGAAACCCACCCTGCCCTGTCTTGCCCTTCGGGTTGCTCAGATTCGGGGTGGTTATCCATGTACGTGAGTCCCTCTGGGTCCCTTGAAGAATGTCTACATGGAGTTGTTGTTACGGTTACTCTTCTGGGGGGCTGGGGACCTCCCTCTCTCTGCTCTCCTTCCCCCTCTCATTTTCTGGGCTGCCTGTTCCCACTCTGCAAGCTGGCCCCTCTCCTGGACATGGCCAGTCCCACAGCCCCAGTAGGAGCCATCGAGCCAGTGTCTTCCTGGGTGAGGCTGAGTGGAGGAAGGGAGGTTGTCCTGGCCTGTGCTGTCTTCTTTGACCTCAGCCTGGAATATTGTGGGACTTCCCTGATAGCTCAGTTGGTAAAGAATCTGCCTGCAATGCAGGAGACCCTGGTTCGATTCTTGGGTCAGGAAGATCCAAACCCCTGGAGAGGGGATAGGCTACCCACTCCAGAATGCTTGGGCTTCCCTGTGGCTCAGCTGGTAAAGAATCTGCCTTGCAATGTGGGAGACCTGGGTTCGATCCCTGGGTTGGGAAGATCCCCTGGAGAAGGGAAAGGGTACTCACTCTAGTATTTTGGCTGGAGAATTCCATGGACTGTATAGTCCATGGTATATTCTGAAAGCTGCCAGCAGGGGGCAGTAGCACCTCACACCTTGACCTCTCACCTGCGCTCCCTCGCTGGGACCAGAAGGCCCAGTCGGTGAGCATGTGTGCAGCAGGCAGGTCAGGAGTGAATTGCCGACCTGGGCTGAGTGTGATGGGCTAGCTGAAGGCCTGGTGTCGCAGGACCACCTGAGAGCCAGGCCTGGAAACAAGTGCTGACCTTTTTGGAGAGCAGGAGCTTGGGAGGTGATGTCCTGGATGATGCTGACCAGCAGCGAGGCCCCCCCACCTCCACCCCCGTGCCGTCCTCAGGGGCTTGCTTGTGTCCACTGAGCTCCCTGCCCCAATGGAGGGGCCACGAGGCAGCTCAGATGAGCACAGAGGATGGGATGGGAGCAGGCATGTGGGTCACCCGGCCGGGCCCTCCATGGCACCCTGCTGAGCAAGGTGCCCACAGCACCCCAGCAGGCCTGGAGGCAGGTCCCCTGGCCTGGACCCCTGCCCCCTGCTCAGACCCCTGCCCTCCTGACATGAACCCCGGTTCCCTCCTGGCCCTGCTTCCGGGGCCCCTGCTCCTGCACTCAGCCATCTCCCTTCCTCTGCACTCCTGGGTGCTGCCGAGTCAAGAGTGAAAGTGGTGCCGGGTTCCTTCCCAGCAGTTATCCGGCTCCCTCAGCATCTGGATGTTGTCACAGGATGAGGCTCACTGTCCACAGGAACTCGGTCCAGGGCTTCTAGGGATTTGCAGCACCGCCCCCTACCCCTGAGTTGGGACGGAACAACGTGGACTTGTGTTTCGGTTGTGTTTTGCCCATAGGGGTTTTTTGAGGGCTCAGGGGGGCTTCAGGGCGAGGGCAGTATCGTTGTTTGCAGTTGTCATTGTTCCCTCCTCCATCAGAAACAGCAGGCAGTCACATCCTGAGCCTTGGCAATCACTTGGCTTCCCAGGGGTGATGGCAGGATCACTCTCACAGGATCTGTCTCCCCAGAAAGCAGGAATCACATGCTGTCTTCTCACACCTGACAAATACTCAGTGCTGTGGAATATTCTGGGATGAGGGCATCGGGGTGTCTTGTTTTCTCCACTCTTATGCTTTCTGGTGTGACTGCCATTAAATTACTCATAGAGTAGCATGCATTCACTTCCTCATCGGTTCACTGGTATTTATTGAGCACCTACTATGCACCAGGGCTTCCCTTGTGGCTCACCTGGTTAAAGAATCCGCCTACAATGGGGGAGACCTGGGTTTGATCCCTGGGTTGGGAAGAGCCCCTGGAGAAGGGAATGGCTACCCACTCCAGTATTCTGACCTGGCGAATTCCATGGCCTGTATAGCCCATGGAGTTGGAAAGAGTCAGACATGACTGAGCAACTTTCACTACGCACCAGGTGCCTTTTTTTAAGTTAGTGAGGGGGATTGGTGTCCCATTTCAGGTCCCATGAATAGTCTCGAGCCGCCCTCCTCTAATGAGAGCCAGCTGTACTCCAGATGTGGGGCTAGAAGGGTGAGCAGGACAGAGCCAGGGGACAGAGCTGGGCATGTATGTAGCACGGTAGAACGGGGAGGAGAGATGTTACAGATCTGGGAGGAGGAGGACAGATCAGGTAGGAGGCAGGACAGAGTGGGGAAGGAGACAGGATGCATGGGTTGGCTGGCCTGGGGACAGGCAGAGGGAAAGAGACAGGGACAGGGAGGAGGGGCAGGGCAGGCACGGCGTGGGGAGAGGCAGTGAGGAACACTGGGCAGACGGGGGCCAGGGCTGGAGTGAGAGGTCTCCGGAGAGTCTGCAGTTCAGGTTCGGCACTGGGATCCCTGAGCAGGAAGTGATGGGGCACAGGTCAGACCCAGGGCCCAGCGCCCTAGAGGTCACAGCGATGACTGGCACCTGCCTGGGGGTGTATCCCTGAAAGCCAGACCGTCAGTGTGCGGGGGCGGGGGCGGGGCGGGTGACCAGGTTCTCCGGGAATAACGTCATCAACACTCAAAGCCCCTGCCTTCGCGGAGCTCCTTCTGAAAGCAGAATGAGTGCAGGGTCAGTGAGGAATGATGTTCGTCTTCCGGCCTGTCCCTGCTCTAGGCAATTCCCCTCCATGCTCCCTGGCAGTCTTCAGCTAGGCTGTGTCCGCCTTTCTCTCATCTAAGTTTCACCACATACTAGCTCTGGGTCTCTTTCCTGAGGATTCCCCTGGCTGATAGGAGAAATTTGAATAAGTTACAGTGTTAAAGACTCTTAATGACTCAAAGGATGATGCCTTCCAGGTAACCTGTATTCTCTGGAATCATAAAACCTTAAGACTAGAACCGCAGGCAGCCAGGCAGGGCCAGTGGGAGGATAATGTGGGAAATTTGGGCTCAAGGTGTGTCAAACTTCACCCTGCAGGTGGCCAAGCTGTCTGCTTAGAGGACCAGCTCCTCCTTGTCCATGCATCGGCACCCCATCTTCAGGATCTCCAAGGACATCTCCGGGGGAGTGGGTTCTACTCTTCTCTCATTGGTTCTAAGGTTCCTAAGAGACACACGGATACCCTGATGCCTAAGGGCCCTCTCCCTCCCTCCTTCCCCCACTGAGTGGTGTCCCCTTCCAGCCCTGGTAGAGGTAGACAACATTTGAAATTTTTTCTTTATTTTGTGAATATTCTTTCCAAGTCTCTCTTTCAGCTCTTTCCTCCTCAAGTTCAAAGAAAATCAGGTTCCTTTAACCTTTCCTCAAGCATCTTGCTCTTTAATCCCTAATCATTTTTGCAATTTCTGTCCTCTAAATCTTTTCCAGTTCTTGCTTCTCAAGTGAAACCTTAAATTGGACATCTTAGGAGTTTGGGGATTTTAATGGGGTGATTGCTTCTTGGTTCTCATCTAATGTTCCCACATAATAATGATAAAAAATGAATGTTTTCATTTTTTTCTCCCATCTGTCAGGTTGCAGAGTTTCTTGTATGTATCTTAATTTGATCTTCATAACAACTGCCTTGTGAGGAGGCCATTATCATTCCATTTTACGTGACAAAAACTGGGCTCAGAGAAGTTAGGTCATTTGTCCAAAGTCACACACACGGCTAGTAAGAGCCAGGTAGGGGTTGCGGAATAATGCTACCAAAGCTGACTTTTGTAAATGTGGAAATTTGTTATGAGTCCAATTTGAAAGTCTTAATAATTCATGCAAAGGTTTTGCACTGTGCTTTATACAAAATCCACATTTGTTTTGCTGTAAAAATAACATTTATTATTTTGATGAGCTTCAGGATAGAATTGATGCTCTGGGGAGACAGGCCATGTCTAGGCTGTGGCCTCAGGTCCCCAGGGAACACCTATGTACACCCCTGGGCTTCACACACCCCAAAGGGAAATTTCTGCTCTCTGAGTCCTGAGACTTATCTTCTAGCATCTCCACATAGCTGGACAACTTTATAGGTGTCTTTTCTTCTAGAGCACCAGTTCCTCAACTTCTAAGATGGGAAAGATTTTTTTCTTAGAGCCGTTTTGAAGAGAATGTGAAATAATAGCTATGAAAGGACCTGTGAAGTGCAAAAGCATAGCATTCTTGGTGAACATTTGCATTTTGACATCAGAGGCCGTTTGGGCTATGCTGAGCCTCTGATTTATTCTAGCCCTAGATTTATTTTACTACATTTGGATAGATTTATTTTACATAGAGTTTCCCGCCCCCCCCCCTAATGTTTATTTGGCTGCACTGAGTCTTAGTGGCAGCACGCAGGATTTTTCAGTTCAGTTCAGTTGCTCAGTTGTGTCCAATTCTCTATGACCCCATGGACTGCAGCACGCCAGGCCTCCCTGTCCATTACCAACTCCTGGAGTTTACTCAGACTCATGCCCATTGAGTCGGTGATGCCATCCAACCATCTCATCCTCTGTCATCCCCTTCTCTTCCCACCTTCAATCTTTCCCAGCATCAGGGTCTTTTCAAATGAGTCAGTTCTTCACTTCAGGTGGCCAAAGTATTGGAGTTTCAGCTTCAGCATCAGTCCTTCCAATGAATATTCAGGACTGATTTCCTTTAGGATGGACTGGTTGGATCTCCTTGCAGTCCAAGGGACTCTCAAGAGTCTTCTCCAACACCGCAGTTCAAAAGCATCAATTCTTTGGCGTTCAGCTTTCTTTATAGTCCAATTCTCACTTCCATACATGACCACTGGAAAAGCCATAGCCTTGACTAGATGGACCTTTGTTGGCAAAGTGATGTCTGTGCTTCTTAATAGGCTGTTTAAGTTGGTCATAACTTTCCTTCCAAGGAGCAAGCGTCTTTTAATGTCATGGCTGCAGGCCTGTGAACTCTTAGTTGCAGCATGTGGGATCTAGTTCCCTAACTAGGCATTGAACCTGGACCCCCCGCATTGGGAGCGCTGGGTCTTAGCTACTGGACCACCAGGGAAGTCTCTTATATAGAATTTCCATTTAGCCCCATCTCCATTTCCCAGAGTCCAAATGAAGTCTTTGTTTCCCTGACTTGATTCCTATGCCTGGTTAATAGGATTTCCCTCCGAGTGGGGAGTGGGGCATGGGTGGCTACAGGGCAGAGGGGGTGTCCCTGCCCATGAGAGCAGACATAGGGGCTCCTAAAGTTGGGACTGTCACAGAGCTCTCACCCTGCCTGAACAGAAGCATCTTTCAAGTCCACATATGGAGCGTTCCATGCAGTGAGGCTCTTTATGGAGACAGGAGATGATTCCACATGCAGCAGTCAGTGAACGTGTATACAGTGCCTGCTCTGAGCTGGATACCGTTCTACGGTTTGAGGGATATCAGTGAGCCCAGCGGACGATTCCTTCCCTCAGGAGTTTGGATTCCAGTGTGTATGTACATACAGTGTAAACATAAGTAAAGCGGTGTCTGACTCTTTGTGACCCCGTGGACTATACAATCCATGGGATTCTCCAGACTGGAATACTGGAGTGGGTAGCCTTTCCCTTCTCCAGGGGATCTTCCCAACCCAGAGATCGAACCCAGGTCTCCCGCATTGCAGACGGATTGAGCCATTAGGGAAGCTGCTGCTGCTGCTAAGTCACTTCAGTCGTGTCCGACTCTGTGTGACCCCATAGACAGCAGCCCACTAGGCTCCCCTGTCCCTGGGATTCTCCAGGCAAGAATACTGGAGTGGGTTGCCATTTCCTTCTCCAATGCATGAAAGTGAAAAGTGAAAGTGAAGTCGCACAGTCGTGTCCGACCCTCAGCGACCCCATGGACTGCAGCCTTCCAGGCTCCTCCGTCCATGGGATTTTTCAGGCAAGAGTACTGGAGAGGGGTGCCATTGCCTTCTCTGATTAGGGAAGCTATGAATAAGCAAATTACAGAGTCTGTTGGAGAGAAAGAGGACAGGAAGCAGAGTTAGGGGCTTTAAGGAATGTTGGGTGGTGGATGCTACCTGAAAATGGGAGTCAGGATGAGCCCTCGCCAGGAAAGTGAGGTTTGCACGGCCTCCTGCAGGTCTCCATCTGGAGTCAGTCAAATGGATGTCTGAGGGAAGAGAGGTCCAGCCATGGGACCAGATGGAGCAAAGGCATTGAGGCGGGAATGGACCTGGTGTGTCTGAGGAGAATCAAAGCAGTGGTGTGGCTGAGGCGGACAGGAGGTGAAGAATAGCAGAAGAGATGCGAGGGGACTAGGGGAGCGCACAAGCTATCTAGAGCCTCCTTGGCTTGTCCTTTTAAGTGAAATGGGAGCTTCCTCAGGGTTGCAGACAGAGACATGACGTCATGTGACATCTTTCCAGCTTAGCCATGCCCACATCCCACGCTAGTTCTCTGGGTGAAGTTCACAGGTTCTGGGAGTCAGGAGGGAAGTAGTTCTGCTGAAGCCACGTGGTCCGAGAGTGGGGAGAGGCGGTTGCTGAGAGGAGAGTCAGGTAAGCCCATGACTGTGCCATGAGAGGGAGACTGGATCCTCGGAAGACAGACACAGGGACTGTCCACCACCCTCCTGGGGGTTAGCTGGTGGGGAAGTAGGACCTGGGCATAACTAACACTCCAGGAAAAGGCCCTAGGAGTTCAGAGAAGGATGCCATTAATACAGATTCTGAGGAGTCAAGGTTTAATTATGGAGGATGTCATTTAATCTGGGACTTAGACAATAGGGTTTGGATAGTCGGCTATGAACAAAGGGGCAGACTGTGTGCTGGAAATAGCTGAGGTGTGCACTGGGGTAGAAGAACAAAGCAATGGCAGTGATAACTGGTTCTGCTTCATTTGAGTGTAGGATGTGTGAGGGGAAAGGTGGAAAGGTAGGCTGGTTCCTGAGATCCTCAAATACCGTTTGGAATACAAGCATAACACCATTATTTTATGTTTGAAGAATAAGGACATAAACTTGCCAGAATTCTAAAACCACTCAGTAAGGAAAGAGAGAGAGGTTAAGAACCAAATTCAGAGACATGTGTTGGGTTGAGGGTTTTGTTTGGAAGATAACTGTGCGGAGAACTAATAATCAAGTCATCTCAAGAAACAAGACCACATGACCAAAAACATGGAGAAAAACAGGCAGTAGAAATAAACCCATAGAAGAGGCACGTCTTAGAATGAGGAGAACTGGACATTAAAAATGGACATATTCAGAATGTTACATGAGAAGATGGAGAACTTCAACAGAGAACTGAAATCTATAAACAGAAACAAGGAAAATTCTAGAGCTGAAAAATATACCATAGGCTAGGCTGGGTTTAACAGTAGATTTGATAGATATGAAGAGAATAGGGATTTGAAAATACCCAGATAAAGAAAAAATGTAAAATTCAGAAACGAGCACAAGAAATAGAAGGAATATAGTGAAAAGGTCTAACATACATGCATTGAAAATCCCAGAAAGAGAGGAGAGAGATAATGGGGCAGAAACAATGTCTAAAGAAATAATAACCAGGGATTTTGTGAAAGTGATGGAAGACAAGCTATGGGCTCAAGAAGCACCATGAACCTCAGGCAGGATAAATACAAAGAAAACCCATATTATCTAGGCTCATCAGAGTAAAATGGCCAGACACAAAGGCAAAGATTTGAAAAAAATCTTAAAGACAGCCAAAGAGGGAAAAATGTATGTGACCTTCAAACAAACAGAAATAAGATCCACAGCTGTCTTCTCACCAGAAATGATGGAAACCAGAAGACAATGTAATACTGTCTTTGAAGTGCTAAAAGAAAATAATTGCTTCAAAAGTTAAAGTGAAATGAAGCATTTTGGGGTAAACAAAAACAGAGCCCCTCACCTGAAGACCTATCCTAAAGCACTAAAAATATTCTTCAGACTGCAGGAAAAGGATTCCGGAGGGAAGACCAGGAATACAAGAAGAAATGAAGAGTGAGGGGGTAGATAAATAAATCTGCACGAATATGGACTGCGTAAGACAACCACAAGAGTTACTTTTTATGGAGTGTATGTTATGTTCCAGGAAATGCATAGACATTATTTTATTTGTTCTTCACAACAATCCTATGAATTTGGTTCCCGTTTGAAACATGAAACTGAGGCTTAGAGAGTAAATGTAGCTTGTTTGAGCTTGAGTCTGTCGCCACCAAGTCTTTGCTTCTCTAAGATGTGCTTTTCTGAAGGGTCAGTGGCTGATCTCCTGAAGTTCCAGGCGGAACTGCTGAGTGGGGCTCCACCTGGGTGAGTCGCAGTGGCCATCATTTCCACGTACTTCCCTCTCACTTTGGAAGAGTGACCCAGAGTAGCTGTGGATGTGGGCACAGCAGCTGGTTGGCCAGCTCCCTCTGTGGGGCTAGTGAGTTCCTCCTGCTTCAAACAGCAGCCATTCTTCTCTCCTCCCGTGGAGGCACTAGCCATCCCATGGCCAGGGCAAGACCCAGAAAAAATCTTGCCCTGGCCATGAAGGCTTTCTTGATATCTCCATTTATTCACTCCATTTAACCTATCTGCAAACGTAGACATCAGTATTCCTGGCTGGGCCAGACGCAGGCAAAAACGAGGGCCATGTGAATCTGAAATGGCCCAGGTAAGTGTTGGATCTCTCAGCAAATTTAGACATCAGTACCTTATTGAAGAGTTCTCAGTTTCTTATGTGATGGCCCTTCTCCCTGCCATTAGATTGTAAGATCCTGGAAAGCAGAGGCCAAAGCTAGTTTTTTTTTTTACCTGCCAATGTGCTTAGTTTGGCACCTGGCACTTAGCATTCAGGCAGCTATTACTCATTGACTGCTTAATTACAGGCCACCCTGTCCACCACTGGCAGTGAAGCCAGAGCCAGTGTTTTGGCCAGGAGTACCATGTGAACAATTGCAGAGCATTTCAAGTTGCCTTGAATTTAGCAGAGTTGTTGAATTCAATGAGGTCTTATCAGGGCTAAGTTTACACAGCATCAAGGAGTCTGGATTGAAGTGTGAGCAGTGGACTCTGTGAGTTTTTGGATCATCAACCAACCAAATTCCCAAGCACTACCAAGAGAGGTTATTTAATAGAATTTGACTTTCTCATAGGATCATCTGTCAAACTGATTTGTGAGTGGCATCATAGTCAAGCCACTCCAGGTGCCCTCCTCAGCCACATTGCTCTGGGCCCCACCTGCATCTTCCCTGTTGATTAACCACTGATTTTTAATCTGCTTTCTCAGTGCTGATATTCATAGAAGTCTAGACACATCTGTGGGTAGGGAGGACACCCGCAAGTGTACCCATGGTGAATATTAATGAGTGTTCTGTAATGAGACTGGGACACCTGTGCGCCAGTGGGAGTGTAGAGGCAGAAAACAACAGTTGGAGGAAGATGGAAGAATACAAAGAATACGTGATATCCTGGTTGGGCAAGATGCAGGCAAGGAAGAGAGCCGCAGGTCTAAAATGGCCCAGGTAGATTTTGGATCTCTGTTAGCTTGGCAGAGGTTGGGTACAGAGGAGTGCAGTGAAGTGACTACAGAAAGAGTCAAATCTGAAATTTATTAAGGACCTTGTCATGCTCAGCTTGGTGTTGAAAGGCAGCTACGAGGGAGAGAAATATCTCCCGTGCAGTCCTCAGATGAGGGTGAAGGGAGAAAAGGCAAAGTACAAATGTTTCTGAGCTCAAGCTGTAACATCCAGGGGTCCATGCACCTCCTTGTTTCACCTGTGATTCTGGTTTATATTTCATATAACTTGAGCTTCATTGGAGAAGGCAATGGTACCCACTCCAGTACTCTTGCCAGGACAATCCCATGGACGGAGGAGTCTGGTAGGCTGCAGTCCATGGGGTCGCTGAGAGTCAGACACAACTGAGCGACTTCACTTTCACTTTTCACTTTCATGCATTGGAGAAGGAAATGGCGACCCCCTCCAGTGTTCATGTCTGGAGAATCCCAGGGAAGGGGGAGCCTGGTGGGCTGCCATCTATGGGGTTGCACAGAGTCGGACACGACTGAAGCGACTTAGCAGCAGCGGCAGCAGAGCTTCACTGGGGAGGAGGACATTTTCGACTCCCAGCCCCACCTGCCCTTCATAAATAGCCAACCACAACAATGAGTTGTATTTCCCTAATTAAGGCCTAATCATACACATATATGTGCACACATGCACACAGATATTCATTCTTTTAGTCAAAATCTGCAAAAACTGGTTGATCTAGGACATTTTTTAAAATTATAAACATTAACAAAAAAATCTTGCTGGGATTTTGGTAGAAATTGTATTTAATCTGAGTATCAATTTGGGGAGAATCAACACCTTTGCTATGTAGAGTCTTTTAATCCATGAACACAGTATGTCATTTAACTAGAGCTTTGATTTCTTTCATGAGTGTTTTGTAGTGTATAACATGTAAGTTTTACACACCTTTGAAAGAATTATACCTATTTAATTTCTTTATGAGTTATTGTAAATGGCATACGGAGAAGGCAATGGCACCCCACTCCAGTACTCTTGCCTGGAAAACCCCATGGACAGAGGAGCCTGGTAGGCTGCAATCCATGGGGTTGCTAAGAGTCTGACACGACTGAGTAACTTCACTTTCATTTTCACTTTCATGCATTGGAGAAGGAAATGGCAACCCACTCCAGTGTTCTTGCCTGGAGAATCCCAGGGACAAGGGAGCCTGGTGGGCTGCTGTCTCTGGGGTTGCACAGAGGCGGACACGACTGAAGTGACTTAGCAGTAGCAGCAGCAGTAAATGGCATATATAAAATTTCAATTTTGATTTCCACGTGTTCATTGCTGGTATGTAGAAATAGAGTTGATTTTCACATGTTGATCTTGTGCCCTCTGACTGTGCTGAACTCATTAGTTCTAGGAGTTCTTTTCTTCTTTCTTTTCAGTAGGTTCTGTAATTTTCTGCCCAGATGATCATGTCACGTCGCTGCACATTGGGACAGTTTAATTTCTCTCTTTGTGCTCTGCATGGGTTTTATTTCTTTTTCTTGCCTTAGTGTGCTACCTATAAGTTTTGGTATTATGTTGAATAGCGGTGGTGGCAGTGGTCAAGCCCACTTGCTTTCTGATCTTAGAAGGAATGCATTCAGTCTTTCACTATTATGTATATTGATTGTATTTTTTTTTGTAGATGTTGAGGAAATGCCCCTCTATTTCTAGTTTTCTGAAAGTTTTTAATCATAAACGTGCTGAATTTGTCAGTGTACGATTTTTCTTCTTTTGTCTGTTTGTATGTAAATTACATTGATGGATTGAGTTTTAAAATATTAAACCAATCTTATATATATTTAGACTTACTGTATAGCACAGTAGGGTTTCCCAGGTGGCTCAGTGGTAAAGAATCTGCCTGCTAATGCAGGAGGTGTGGGTTCCATCCCTGGTCTGGGAAGATCCCCTGGAGTAGGAAATGGCCACCCACTCCAGGATTCTTACCTCGGAAATCCCATGGACAGAGGAGTCTGGTGGGCTACAGTCTGTGCGTCACAAAAAGCTGGACATGACTAAGTGACCGGGCACACACACAGTAGCCAAGGCAGTGCAGTGTTGGTAGAGGGATAGACTCACAGACCAGTAGAATAGGGTAGAGAACCAGACAAGTGCGACCAACTGATTTTTGATAAAGGTACAAAAATATTTTAATGGAAAAAGTATAGTCTTTTCAACAAATTGTGCTAGGGTAATTGGATATCCATAGGCACCCCTCCCCCCCCCACCAAAAAAGGAATCGACTTAATATTACACCTTATGCAAAAATTAGCTATAATTATAATAAAAAGTGGAATATATAGATTTAAATATAAAAGATAAAACTACAAAACACTTAGAAGAAAATATAGGACCTGGCAAAGAGTTCTTAGACATGACACCAAAGCATACATAAAAGAAAAAAAATGGATAAATTGAACATCATCAAAATTAAAATCTCTTGCTTTGTGTCAGGTCTTGTTAAGAGAACGAAAAGATGAATTACAGACTGGAAGAAAATATTTGCAAACCCCATGTCTGATAAAGAACTTATGTCTAGAGTATATTAAGAAATCTTAAAACAACACAAAAAAGCCAAGCAATCGAATTAGAAAATGGACAAAAAATATGGAGAGACATTTCATCAAGGAGGAAACAGAGGTGGCAAGTAAGCACATGAAAACATGTTCAACATCAGCAATTGTCAGGGAAATGCTGTTAAGACCATGATGAGATATTTCTACATACCTGTCAGCTAAAATAGAAAGAAAATAATGACAAGTTTAGCTGCTGCTGAGACTGTGGAGGACTTGGGTCTATCATACACTTCTGATGAATAAGGAAAAGGACCACTCTGGAATGTAATCTGACAATTTCTTAAAAGTTAAACATATTGGTGCAGCCACTATGAAAAACAGTATGGACGTTCCTCAAAAAGCCGAAAATGGAGTTGCCATATAATCTAGCAGCCCCATTCCTGGGCAGATATCTGAAAAAACTATAATCAAAAAGATTCATGTACCCCACATTCATAGCAGAACTGCTTACAACAGCCAAGATATGGAAGAAAACTAAATGTCCATTAACAGATGAATGGATAAAGAAGATGCAGTGTATATATGCAATGGAATATTACTCAGTCATAAAAAGAATGAAATAATGCCATTTGCAGCAATGTGGACAGACCTAGAGATTATCATACTAAGTGAAAGAGAAAGAAGTACTGTATGACATCACTTATATGTGAATGTAAAATTCACAGTCTAAAATCTGACACAAATAAACCTATCTACAAAAAAAGAAACAGACTCACAGACTTGTGGCAGCCAAGATGGGAGGGTGTTGGGGGAAGGATGCAATGAGAGGTTGGGGTTAGCAGATGTAAGCTATTATATATAGAATGTATCCTTAAATAATGTGACATATTGTTTTACATATTTTAGAACTATATAAATGGTGTCATGCTATCAAATTGTGCTGATCCTACAACTTGATTTTTTTTTCACTTGAAATATGCTTTTTTAGATTTGTCAAATGGTATATATTACTTTAGGTTAATCATTTAAAATGGTGGCATAGTCTACTGAATTAATTTGCTATAATTAACCATTTCTTTGATGGACATTTAGGGTATTTCAATTTTTCCTTGTTATAGCCAATGCTACAATAATCATTTAATAAAAGTCTTCTTGGCCATATATAGAAGAGTTTTAGGGGACATATTTTGGAGTGGAATTGCTGGGCCATGGGTATGGGTTATATACATCTTTAGCGTATAATGACTGGTGTTGCCCAGCTGTACTTTAGAGTGGCTTTCCTAGGACCATAAGAGAATTCCTATTGTGCCACATCACTGCCAGCATCCAGTAGTGTCACAATTTTTGCCAATCTGATGGGTATGAAATGGAATTTTACTGTGGTTTGAATTTGTGTTCCTTGTTTTCTGGTAGTGTTGAGCATTAAAAAAATATGCTTTATGAGCATTTTGGCATATCCTTTAATGAATCTCTACTCATTCTTTGTCTATTTGTCCATTGGGTGGTTTATTTATTATTTTTAGGAGTTTCTTATCATGGATAGAATTTCTGTATTGTTTAGTGCATCGCAAGTAACTTCTTGATGTCTATGGCTTGTATGTTAATTATGTTTATCTGATGACCAACCTAGATAGCATATTCAAAAGCAGAGACATTACTTTGCCAACAAAGGTCCGTCTAGTCAAGGCTATGGTTTTTCCTGTGGTCATGTATGGATGTGAGAGTTGGACTGTGAAGAAGGCTGAGCGCCGAAGAATTGATGCTTTTGAACTGTAGTGTTGGAGAAGACTCTTGAGAGTCCCTTGGACTGCAAGGAGATCCAACCAGTCCATTCTGAAGGAGATCAGCCCTGGGATTTCTTTGGAGGGAATGATGCGAAAGCTGAAACTCCAGTACTTTGGCCACCTCATGTGAAGAGTTGACTCATTGGAAAAGACTCTGATGCTGGGAGGGATTGGGGGCAGGAGGAGAAGGGGATGACAGAGGATGAGATGGCTGGATGGCATCACCGACTCGATGGACATGAGTTTGAGTGAACTCCGGGAGTTGGTGATGGACAGGGAGGCCTGGCGTGCTTCGATTCATGGGTTCACAAAGAGCTGGACACAACTGAGTGACTGGACTGAATTGAACTGATGCCCTGAAAGTTTTAATTTTGTCCTGGTTGAACTTATCAGTCTTTTCTTCAACAACCTGTGCTTTTTGTGTCTTACTAAGAAATTTCTTTCCAGCCTATAGGTCACAAGATGTTTTCCCATAGTTTAAATATTTCTAAAGGTTTTAAAGTTTTGCTTTTCATTTATAGGTCTTAATCTACTTGCAACTGTATGTGTGTGTGTGTAAGATGTGAGGTAGCAACCAAATCAATTATATTTCCATATGAGTAATTGTCCCAGGACCTCTGATTTGGATATTCCATTCTTACCCCTGCTGATCTGCAATGCCACCTGTGTCATATATCAAGTTATTTTTATAGGCACAAGTCTCTTTTTTTTATAGGCACAAGTCTCTCTTTGGATCCTCGATTGTCCCTAGTTAACCTGATGATCCCCCTTATGCCAACAGTGTCTTGATTACTATAACCTTATTAGTAGCCTTGATTTTAGAGAGGGCAAGTCCACCCATGTGGTTTCCCTTTTTCAAATTTTTGGCTATTCTTGGTCATTTACTTCTCCTAGAACTTGTCAGTTTCTATGGACTTTTGATTGGAATTTCACTAAATTATACTTTTGTTTGGGGAAAATAATTATTTTTTTAATGATATTTAGTCTTCTCATCCTTTTATACTTCTCAAATTTTTAGATCATCTTTGATAGTATGAAATAGTGCTTTATAATTTGTCTAAAAGAGTCATGCAGGAACTTCCCTGGGTCTAGTGGCTAAGTCTCTGCACTCCCACTGCAGGGAGCCCAGGTTCGACCCCTGGTCTGGGAACTATAATCCCGCATTAAGAATTCTGCATATTGCTACAAAGATCAAAGATCCCATGTGCTGAATCTAAGACCCGGTACAGCCAAACAAATAAATACATATTAAAAGAGGGATCTTGCACACCTTATTAGATTTAGTCTTAGATACTTTTTAGTTTTTTTTGCTATCGTAAGTTGTATTTCTTAAACTAAATGTTCTAACTTTTTTATGTTGATGTGTGGAATTATGACTGATTTTTGTATAATAATTTTATATCCCTAAACTTTGCTGAATCCTCCCTCTTATTAAGTTTAATTATTTTAAAAAAGTCTTAGATCTTCTATATGGAAATCATATTATTTGTGTAGATTTACAGTTTTATACCTTTAGTGAAATGCTCAGTAGAGACAATGAATATGGTATTCTTACCTTATTCCTTATTTTAAAAAGAAATTCTTCTATTTCCCCATAAGTACAATGTTTGATAAAGTTTTTGGTGGCTATTAAGAAGATCCCTTCTGTGTCTACTTGATATGATTTTTGAAGTACCTAATGCTTTTTTAATCAAAAGATTATCTGTCTCTATTCCATTGATTACGTACTTTTTCTGCCTTTTCTTAATGTGATTTATTATGTCGGTAGATCTTCTAGTATTGAATTTTTCTTGCCTTTGTGAGGAAATTTACATGGTTGTGATGTATTATGATTTTAAACATTATTTGATTCAGTTTGTTAAAATTTTATTCAACATTTTTACATCCATTATTGTGAATGAGTTTGGCTTGAAATGTTTCTTTCTTGTATTATCCTTGTTTGATTTTGGAATCAAAGTTTTGGAAGCCTCATAAATTAATGAGTTTTATTCCTTTTTATCCTGTTAAAAACCTTTTGAATAAGGTTGAAATTTATTCTTGAGGATTTGATAGAATATGCTCATGAAACAATCTGGCCCAGGGATTCATCCACCCCCAAAATGGATTTTAACTGCTGATTTAATTACTTTAACAATTAGTGTATATTCTATTTTCCTTGGGCCAGCTATTAAAAATTTTGGTAAAAGATTATTCATTTTATTTAAGCTTTCAATTTTGTGGTTATGAAAATGTCATCCTTTCTTTTTATCTAATATATGCAATTAAGATTAGAAATGTCCCCCTAGTGGTGTCCAGAAATTTTGATTTGTAATGTTGTCATTGTCAAAAATTTTTTTCATTTCAAATTATTTTATTTAAAAATATTTTGATTTTTCAACTTTACTGAGATATAATTGGGAAATAAAATTGTAATGTTTAATATATGCATACAATGAAAGGATTCCCACATTTAAGTTAATTACTAAACTTATTACCTCACATGTTTATCTTTTTATTTTTTGGTGAGAATACTTAAGTTCTACTCTCTCAGCAAATTTCAATTACATGATACGGCATTATCAATTATAGTCATGTTATGCATTAGATTTTCAGATGTAATTCATGTTATAGCTGAAAGTTTTTACCCTTTTACCAGGCTCTTCCTGTTTCCTAAAATCTCCTTTTCCTTAGAACCTCAGCTCTCTGATAGGCTCAACAAAAATAGTCAATTTTCAGATTGTCAGGTGATTTTTGATTATAAGTGTGGGATGTTTTTTCCAACTTTCTGGATTTTTTTCTCTGTAGACTGTTTATATATTGATTCCATTGTTCCATGGAGTTGCTTTCTTCAACTTTATCTTCTCTTTTACTAGTTACCTTTTTAGATGGTCTACACTGCTGTTAAAGTCATCCACTGAGTTTTTAATTCTAATTTGTCTTTAAATCTTGGAGAAAGAAATGGCAAGCCACTCCAGTATTCTTGCCTGGAAAATCCCATGGACAGAGAAGCCTGGTGGGTCCATGGGGTCCATGGGGTCACAAAGGGCTGGACACGACTGAAGCGACTTAATGACTTAACCACTTTAATTCTACAATTCCAATTTGGTTCTTTCTCAAATCTGCCAGAAACGACTGAACGACTTCACTTTCACTTTTCACTTTCATGCATTGGAGAAGGAAACGGCAACCCACTCCAGTGTTCTTACCTGGAGTATCCCAGGGACAGGGGAGCCTGGTGGGCTGCCATCTCTGGGGTCGCACGGAGTCGGACACAACTGAAGCGACTTAGCAGCAGCAGCAGCAGAAGCAAATCTTCTTGGTCACTTGGAAGATAGTTTTCTGTTAGCCTGCAGATTTTTATAGCTAGCCTTTTATTTATTTGAAGAATACATATATTTTTCTATAATGTATCACTATAGTTTCAATACATGATGCCTTTGAAGGTCTGTTCCTGCTGTATATAGTTTCTGCTTATTAGTGTTTCGCTCCATCGTGTACTTGGTTACTTTTGACTAAGCTGCAGTACTTTTATGGGTAATTATTTGTGGTATTTCTTTGAGTCCCCAGAATAAAGTCCATTCTTCCAGAGATGACTTTGTTTACTTCTTTCATATGCCAGTGGGTTCTATTGGTACTAACCTATTTAAGCTGAATTAATTGTTTGAGGTTAGTAAGCAATCCAAGTGGGCTGCAAATCTGACTTGTGGTTACAGGTTTTCAATGACAGTTCATTTTTTTCCTCCTGCTTTCCTTTGTGCCAAGGCAACTCTTCTTACAGTCGCTGGGAGTAGGAGGGTAAGCTGGGCTTATCCCTACTTACCTTGTGCATAACCTTTTGGCTTCCTAACTTTATGGAAAGAGGTTCACTTTCAGACTCTCCATGTTGGGAGGTCTTGGGCTTTGTGCTTTGTCTTTCGTCTTCTAAGCTTTGTGAGTTTGAGTAAACTTTAGATTCAAGTTCTCTTACTTTGACAAATGCCATCAGGACAAATGTAACTTCAGGATTCTTGATTCCCTTTGTCATATAGATTTTGATCTCATCATTTCTTAGTTGCCAGCTCTTTGAGATTTTTAAAGAAATTAAAAAAAAATGCATCTAACATTTAGTTTTTTTCCTTTTCAGATGGAAAATCTATCCAACAATCCTGCAAATTCTTGCAGGAAATAGTAGTCTTCACTGAGTTTTAAAATTTAATGACAGCAAATTTATTTCTAGAAATTCCACACCACTTAAAAACATTATCTTATTCCTTTCTTGCTTTTGACTCTTTATTTTACACTCTTGAATTTTTAATTTGGCAGCCTGTATTGAATCATTCTATGAACTAACACACCTGTGGGTCAGGTTCTGCTGGTTGCTGTTTCCAGTGATTTGTTTGCTCTCTCGTTTCCTTGTGTGTTTTGTGATTTGGACTGATCAGCTTTTACGTAACGAAGCTTTATGAGTGGTATCCTGTGCGGTGTATATCAGAGTGTCTCCTTCTAGAGATGGCTTACACTTGTTTGTATCATGTGCTCAGGACATTGTCAGCAGGGCCACTTCTATGTGACTTCCTCAGTTGGGCGGTTCTGAGACTATGTAGTTAGTGTAAGATAAGCCTGTGCTTATGAAATGTTAAAGATGGCTCAGTGGTAAAGAATCTGCCTGCCAATGCAGGCGACACGGGTTCAATCCCTGGTCCAGGAAGATCCCACACGCTGTGGAGCAGCTAAGCCCGTGCACCACAACTACTGAGCTTGTGCTCTAGAGCCTGGGAGCCACAGCTACTAACACCCTCGTGCCTGGAGCCTGCGCTCTGCAACTAGAGAAGCCGCGGCAATGAGAAGCCTGCTGCTGCTGCTGCTGCTAAGTTGCTCCAGTCGTGTCGGACTCTGTGCGACCGCATGGACGGCAGCCCACCAGGCTCCTCTGTCCCTGGGATTCTCCAGGCAAGAACACTAGAGTGGGTGGCCATTTCCTTCTCCAGTGCATGCATGCATGCTAAGTTGCTTCAGTCGTGTCTGACTCTGTGCGACCCTATGGACAGCAGCCCACCAGGCTCCTCTGTCGACAGGATTCTCTAGGCAAGAATACTAGAGTGGGTTGCTGTTTCCTTCTCTGAATGAGAAGCCGGCACACCACAACTAAAGAGTAATTTCCCCTTACTGCTACTAAAGAAAAAGTCCACGCAGCAACGAAGACCCAGCATAGCCCAATAAATAAATAAAATTGTACAAAGAAAATGAAGATATTTTTTGGCTACCCAGTCCCCAGGACCCAAGAGATGGACTCTGTGCCATTTTCCTTTGACAGTGCATAGATTTTTTTCTAGTTCATCCTTGCACAGAGACATAGCTCTCCAAGTGTTATGATTTTTCAGATGTGATTCCACATCTCATCCTGGCCTGTGACTTTGTCCCTTGTACCTTGATGGCTATGCAAGCCCAAGGTTCTTTATTTTTTTTTCCCCTTAATCGAGACCAGAAAATGCTCTGAGTGCAGCCACAGCCTCAGCACCACTTTCCACTCTGGTTTTCAGCTTCCTTTTCCTTTTTCATTTTTCCTCCTCTGGTTATTTTCTTTGCTTTCTTATGAGAGCAGCCAAGCATTTAAACAATATTTTATTTTATCCAGCATTTCTAAGTAGTTGGTCAACAGGAGACTTTTCAGCTATCTCATCTGCCACATTGTTGGAAATTGATATTAATTCATTCTTTTTTTTTTTAAGGGAGCATCAACATGGTGTTCAATATCTGATTTGAAAACTTTTTTTTAAAAAAAGTTTTGACTGATATTTTTGAAAGTTGAAAATAGTGAAAGCAAGGACCTCATCATGTTTGTATTTCTCTTGTCTAGGTATAAAGTCAGAGAAGGCAATGGCAACCCACTCCAGTACTCTTGCCTGGAAAATCCCATGGACGGAGGAGCCTGGTAGGCTGCAGTCCACGGGGTCACTAAGAGTTGGCACGACTGAGTGACTTCACTTTCCCTTTTCACTTTCATGCATTGGAGAAGGAAATGGCAACCCACTCCAGTGTTCTTGCCTGGAGAATCCCAGGGACGGGGGAGCCTGGTAGGCTGCAGTCCACGGGGTCACTAAGAGTTGGCACGACTGAGTGACTTCACTTTCCCTTTTCATTTTCATGCATTGGAGAAGGAAATGGCAACCCACTCCAGTGTTCTTGCCTGGAGAATCCCAGGGACGGGGGAGCCTGGTGGGCTCTCATCTCTGGGGTTGCACAGAGTCGGACATGACTGAAGCAACTTAGCAGCAGCAGCAGCAGGTATAAAGTACCAATAATTGTTTCAAAAATGAAATAGGAAGTTTATCTATAGCATATTATCTGCTATTCTTTCAAGACTGTGCTTACTTCTAAACATCCTTAAATAAAACATCTCAGCCAACATAAACACTGTTATTAAGCAGACATCTGATTACAGTGCTTTTGCTTTATTTGTTTAGTTGTTAAGTCGTGTCTGACTCTTTGCGACCCCATGGACCATAGTAGCCCGCCAGCTTCCTCTGTCCATGGGATTTTCCAGGCAGGAATACTGGAGTGGGTTGCCATTTCCTTCTCTGAGGGGTCTTCCCAACCCAGGGATCAAACCCATGTATCCTGCATTGTCAGGTGGGTTCTTTACCACTGAGCCACCTGGGAAGCCCTAGAGAGCTTTTATTTGTTCACAAAAAAGTTTCCTCTGACTTTCTGAGTGTGAGGGCTTTCCCTGCATCTAAACAAATGTTGGCATATAGGTGAAAAATCAGGTGACCAGCAAGGCTGGTTCCGTCCATTTTGGTAACCTTTCTCCAGGGCCACATCTCCCTGCAGTTATTTTAATTCCATCATTATTTGTAGACTAGATAACGGTGCAATGTGATTACAGGAAACAGTATTAACAACAATGCTCCATGCCCCTCCTCTGTCCGTGAGCTCACATGTTTGAATACACACATACAAACACATAGTATATCAGACATGTGCTACGTCTCAGGAAAAATAATCGCAGCTGTCTTTAGGCATTTGATGCCCAGAAGGAAGGCATTGCTGGGTACACAGGCCTTGGGAAGTGGGCACTGGAGTAGCTTCTTGCTTTCCTGAAACCCCCTCCTAGGGGTTCCCTCCCCCGCCAAGCAGAGCAAGGTGACATCCCAGAGACTCCAGTACTGAGGCTCTGCCAGGCCTCACTGGTTAATTGCCAACCAATGTGGGAGTTAATCAGAGATTTCCCAGGCAGCTGGAGTGGAGATTTGAGAGAAAACAGGGCAAGCAGCTGCCAGACATAATCCCCTACCCGCCTGCCCTCTCTAGGATGCTGGAGAGTTTTTTTTTTTTTTTTTAATATCTTGCTTTTCCGACATCCAGAGCAGATCATTTTATTGTTGTTGCTTTTACTGGTTTTTTTTTTTTTTTTTTTTTGACCTCACTGTGCAGCCTGTGGGATCTTAGTTCCCTGACCAGTGATCAGATCCATGCTCCCTGCACCAGAAGTGCGGGGTTTTAATCACTGGACCGTCAGGAAAGTCCCGAGATGGAGATTTTGAGGCAGCCTCTGGATGTGATGGTGTTGCCCTGGGCAACCCAAAAAGCAGCAAGTGGAGGATGGAGAGATGGGAGTTGGCTAGGGGAGGTGAACCTTAGGGCTGAGAGTAGGAGCAAAGGGACATGGCGTCTCCTCTGCGGATGCTGCTGGGAGTGGACCTGGGGAGGCTACTGCCAACTCACAGGCAGACGGGCTCCCAGGAGCTGTGGTTTCCAGTGTCTGTATATCTGCATTTGGTGCTTCAGAGGAGAGTTTAAACCAGTACAAATGGATGTGGCCATGACTGTCAGATAGTTAGACCGCAGACCCATTCTCCATTGTCTAATTTTCTAACGAGATCGTCGGCAGGCCAAACACAGGCCATGCTTTATCCTGAAAGCATGAGGTAACTCTAGAGAGCTGGCCAGATGCCAGTTCAGTAGGGAGCTCTGTGTTGACAATAAAACCCACAAATCTGCACTGTTGGTCACTAGAAGGGATTATGCCCTAACCCCCTCTGACAACTCGGGTCCTAGGAGAACAAGCCTGACCACAGTGGGTGTCGGTTCCCTCACATCCAAGCCTGTGCTCTCCTGCTTGCGTCTCCTTTCTCTTGGCCTTATCTTGGTTCCTGTTTAGGGTTCTAGGGGGTGAGCATGACAATAGGAGTTAGGGGAAGTCCTGGGCTCATTTCAGCATCCCTCTTGGCAGGCCAAGGGTCGAGAAGGTGCAGATAATCATCATAAAGGAGAGGCCAGGAGGCTCAGACCCTCGTGTACTCAAGAATGAGTGTCAAAATTTCAAGGGCCAGTATTTTACCTTTTCCCACATCACATTGCCACCCCCCACCCCTGACAGCCCCTAGGCCTGATGGTGTCATCTGTCTCAGTCTGGATTAGGGCTCTTTGAGACACAGACAGAAGGACATCTTGTCTTCTTGGCTCCTCTTAGGGTTGAGTAAGTCAGTATTGAAGAGACCCCGAGGATTTCCTTAGGAGTTCCAATCTCAGGTCACTAATGGTTTTCGGTTGGACCCTTTTCCACTCCATACTGCTTTCCTGACAGCAGACAATCACCCCAGCAAGTGTTCCAGGTTTTGCCCCGCTTTCCCGAAAACATTGCTACTTCTGCCTCCAACTTTCCTTTGCTCACTATTTTTTGGACTTCTGTCTGAGGTTGTTTGGTCTCTGAGATACGGCACTTGTCGGCGGACGTGAGAAATCTTTCTGCTGGTCCCTAAAACAGGAGCACTTTCTCCTAGGATGACTCTGCCCCAAATGATAGATTTAATGTTATATCCTGAGCCTTCCAGGGCTTCCCAGTGGCTCCGGAGTAAAGAATCTGCCCGCCAATGCAGGAGACACGGGTTTGATTCAGACCAAGCCTGCAGTGCTGAGTTGACGTAAGTGGTAAGGGAGAACTCTGGCACTCCCCAGTCCCCCTCCATCATATGTTGCAGCTGCTTCTTAGGGGCTGGAAGGTGGGGGTGTGTTGCTGAGAGGGGCCATGAGCTCCACAGGGTGACTGCAGAGGTCGCTGCTCGGGGGGTGGCCACTCACATGTCCCCAGTGGAGTGACTCTGGGAGAGGAGGGCTCAGCTGCTGCCCTGAGCCAGCTCCTTTTGGAGCTCACCTGCCTGCTGTGAGTCTCTGTGTGGCGTGTGTGTGTTGAAGTCACAGGAAGTGCTGTAATCCTGTTATCCCTGTCCTTTCCCGCCCAGGAGTCTAAAATCCAATTCCTGAGAACATCAGCAGACATAATGGATGTGGACGTCAGAGGAAATGCCAGAAGGGCTCGGGTGGCTTCGCCAGCTCCCCACGCAGCCCGATTCAAGCGAGCCTATCCCTGACCCTGACGGATGAACTGGACAATGGCCCAGCTCCACCTCAGGCCTTCCCACCCCCGTATTCTGCTTTCCTATTCCCAGGGTTAATTACTGGGTACCCCCCCACGCCTGGGTGCACCCCACTCTTCTGCACATGCCCTCTCATTCTGTACCTTTCTGCTCCCCTCCCCCGTACGTCAGATTCCCTTTCTAGACTGAGCTCAGCTCCTCAAGCAGAATTTCTCAAGATCAATGCTTTGCTTTCCTGGCCTTCTTGGCTCCTCTCTGTTCTTGGCAAAGGCTTCCTTTCTTGATGTGATTTCCACCTGCGATCTTGCAGGTAGAGAGCGCTGGGCCCAGCTCCAAGGGTATTGACCAGCTGACCCTGAGTCCAGCCACCAGCCTCTTGTCTCCTGTGGGTCTGTCTGGAGCTGCTTCCTGTGGTCGCAGTCTGTGTCTGTCTGCTCCTTTCTCTCTCATAGGAAGTTATTGACAACATGCTTTCAGACTGGTCATTTAAAATGCAACAAGAGCCCACAGGCTTAAGGATTTATAGCGGACAGACGCTTAAGAATAATAGAGTAATTAAGGGGGAGGGCTGATGGGGAAGATACATAAAAATCACCCACAATTCTATGACTTGGAGATAACCACTGTAAACACTCAGCAGTGTTTCCGTCCCATTCTTTTCATGCATATTTATCAAGCATTGCTGTGATCAGCGGAGAAGGCAATGGCACCCCACTCCAGTACTCTTGCCTGGAAAATCCCATGGATGGAGGAGCCTGGTGGGCTGCAGTCCATGGGGTTGCTAAGAGTCGGACACGACTGAGCGACTTCACTTTCACTTTTCACTTTTCACTTTCATGCATTGGAGAAGGAAATGGCAACCCACTCCAGTGTTCTTGCCTGGAGAATCCCAGGGACGGGGGAGTCTGGTGGGCTGCCGTCTATGGGGTTGCACAGAGTTGGACACGACTGAAGTGACTTAGCAGCAGCAGGTGTGATCAGACTCTCGATTCCACTTTTCACCCAAGCTGCTTCTGGGTGGGCGTTAACAGGTGCCCAGGAAAGAGGCATCCTTCTGCAAGTCTTGGGCAGAGAAGCCTCAGCTCCTAGAATATTGGTCCAGCTAGTCACAGCCAGCGCCATCCCAGGAGGGATCCTGCTTACTCTGCTGCATTGAGAACTCTGTATTTTCTTTGGGTTTCATCAGCTTTAGGCCCTTATCCAGACTGAGTTCTGCCTGCACTCACTCCCTCAGCCCCTAGGACTGGTGGCTCTTCTATTCCCCGGTTTTATTCTGAGTGCAGTGTTGTCGTCCCCACCGGGCTCTGAGCAGCAAGGATCTCCTGGATCCCGTGTCCCACGAAGCAGAGACGGAAAGTCTCAGGAACATCCCACTTTCTTCTGATCTGCTTTTCCACTTGGAATTCAGAGCACTCTGCTGCTTTTCTCCTTTACAGAAAGGGCCAGAGGCTGTTTTCTCTCCCATTACCGGTGAAAGCTAGCTTATACCAGCAGCCGCTTCCCATCGATTGCAAGGAAAGCTGCCGCCAGACCGGCAATGTCACACGAGGGCACAGAGAGGCGAGGGTTTTTCTTTACAGAGTCAGTCTCTTCTTCAGCAGGACGGAAGCACTGGAAGATGCAGAAGGAGCCTGCTCCGGTCCTTCCGCCCCGGTCCTCGACCCCATGGCTCTGTCTAGGGAGGAATATGAGCCTCCCCCGAGGGAGCTGACTGTGGTGTGTCTGCGGAAGCTGTCTCCCTCCTTACCTGCTGACCCCCTTCCAAATCTCTCCATCCTCTTTGTCTCTTTAGGTCCTACCTACCCCCCACCCCATGCACACTCCTCCATCTAGAAGCCTGCCCTAACTCCTCCTGACCCTTTGCTCTGAATTCCTGCAGCACAGACAGCCCCCAACAGCACCACCCGGGGGAGCCAGGTAACCAGGAACCTTGCTTTCAAAGGCTTCTCTCTGGTCCTCCATTGGCCGTGTAGCTTCCCACTAGGCACAGTAATTCTCTGAGCTGGTCACCCAGTTTTTTCAACTCTGGAGGCAGCCTGCAAGCTCTCAGAGGGCCGACTTTATTCCTTGTAGAATCTGAATGATGACTGTGTATGTGTGGGGCCTCCTTACACAGTGAGGAAGCGAGAGTGTGACACCCAGGGTGTGACTTTCTACAAAGAAGGGCAGGCAGCACAGACAGCCCCAGGAGGTCTGAGAGGTGGGAAGGGGCACTGTGGGAGGGACTTTTTTTTTTTTTTCAGGGGATAATGAACAGGCCAGGGAGGGACAGACCTTAGCAGCATTGAAAATGCTTCAAGTAGATTCCATCGTGAAATGAACCCAGAACTGAAGAAACTCAGAGACAGCCGGGGACACCCCCAACTTCCCATACCGTTGGGAAGGAAGCATGGAGAATGAGTGTCCTAGAGGGTTGCTCTTCCATAGGATGACTTGGCTGAGGGGCTGGGGACCCACCTATGGATGGGGAGTTACAAGGTCAGGATGGCTAGAATGCACTGGAAGTCCCGTTACTCTGAATGGACAGCAAGAATCGGAGTCTGACCTGTGTGCAGAGACCAGGGACGACAGAGAAGGAATGCTCTCTGAGCCTTGCCTGGCCACCTGGCTCGGGCCCCAGAGATGCTGCGGGACTGTGTCCCAAGGAGCAGAGGATGGAACTGCTAGAATTTACAATGGCCAAACTCAGCTCTGCCACCTTCCAAGTCCCTGGGCTTTTTGGTGGCCACAGCTCGATTTTTCACTTTCTCTCTCTTAATCTAATGCACAAGACTAAATTCAACTTAATTAGGAGGATTATATGTCTTATAAATTTAATATTTAATATTCAAGCAGGAGCTTTCACCCCTCGGCGTATTTATTAAAGATATCCTGGGAGGAATGTTAATGAATCATGACGTCATAAATATTTAGACCGAAGGAGCTGGAGGCAGGAAAGAGGGGAGTGAGAAGAACAGATCATTTTAGGAACCAAAGGGGATGAAATTTCCCTCTTGGATCGGGGCTGGTTGGGCAGAAATGCGACTTCAAGATTCACAGCTGTGAGCCATGGTCTTGTCCAAAGCTGAGCGGAGCTGGGGGTGCCATGTGCTCTGGCTGAGTCAGGTTCGTTCTGCATTTGCTTGTACGCTTTGCCGTCAGGATGCCAAAGCACACATTTCAGTGAATGATGGAGGAAGTATCCTAGCCTGACGCTGCACCCATTCTGTCTTCTCTGGCTGGCTGAGAGCAGCATTTGGTGTAGATTCCGCATTTGCATGACTGACCTCAGTGCTGAACCTTCATCCAGAAGCTGAATGTTTTATAATGGAAATAACATGGGGAAAAAAAAAAAAAAAAGGAAATAACTTGGGAAGAGGGAGCCTAGAAGCTCATTTGCAGCCTTGGGGAGGGACTTTTCCATAATTATTCTTCCCAGTGCCCTTATGTCTCCAGACCCAAAGGGTGTACAAATTACCCTCTTCTGACGGAACGGCTTATTGAACAGTCTGAACTGAGAGGGATGCAAAGAGGGATACAGGAAGAGTCTCCCTTCCCATCTCCTAGTGACATCTCAGACAGAGCCCTGGCTTTCCAGTCCCCTTGATGGAAATAAAGGGCTCTTGGTCTGGTCTGGTGTACAGTTCATTTCTTCACCAGCCATCCAGGTCAGTGGTCCCCTGCCCTCCTCCAGAGATGATGGTGCAGTGGTGGGGGCCGGGCTGCTCTCTTAGGAGCAGAAGTCCTCATCCTTAGTGGTGCTATAGGAGAGAGCTCTGGGCTGTCCCTGCCTTGGGGGCTGGGGAGGAGGGGCAAGAGGTGTCCCAACAGACCAGGGGTGACCCAGCCCTTCTCCTGCTGGGGGTGAACGAGATGTAGCATCTTCTTCTTGCAGCCACTTCCAGTCTCCACAGTCTATTCTCTTGGAGCCAGCTTGTCTTGACTCAGATTCAGAGAAGCATCTTCCACCTCTTCCCAAAGGAACAGGGAGGAAAAATCCACAGTGTTCTTTGCCCCAGGTCTTTAACTCTGTTTTTCTGAAAGTTATCTGGACTTCTCTCTTGTCTTCTGCTTGTGTTTAGGGAAGAAGGTGTGAGAGTAGTTGGAGACAGAGCCTTCTCATAAGTTTCTGGAAGCTTCTGTAAGAATGTAGGAAGTAACTTCATGTCTATTTTTTTCAGGTTTAAGGCCTGAGCTGTGATTCTGCAAGCCAAGGCAAGTGGAGAGGGTTCAGTCAGCAAATCTTATATTAGCTTTCTGTAATCATGATATATCGACAGTCACACATGCAGAAACTTCCCTCCCATCTTCATGTCATTCATCCATTCACACCTTGAATTCCTTGGCTCTTGTGCTCTGCGATGGACTTAGTGTTAGGGACACAGATATGAATAAAGACCATCACCCTCGCCCTTGGAAAGCTTCGAGTCAGGTGGGGAGGTAGACCAGCTAATACATGCGATAATCCTCAAGGAGGGGGAGGATAGGGACTTCTCTGGCCATCCAGTGGTTAGGACTCCACTGGACCTGGGTTCAATCCCCTTGTTGGGGAACTAAAATCCCACAGCTGTGAGGTGCAACTTCCCACTCTGCTTGACTCCCCGCTACCAAAAAAGAAAAAAAGAGGGGAAGGAAAAAGGGCCATGGAGAACATGCAGGGGCACCCGGCTTAGTTGGTGGGTATCAGGGAAGGCTTTCTGGAGTAAGTGGTAACCAAGGTGCATCCCAGAGGCTGAATAGAAAGTAGCTAGACAAAGGGGATCAGCATTTTAGGCAGAGGGAACAGCATAAACAAAAGACTCAGAGGACAGAGAAAGGTAGGTTTGGGGAATTACAGGAAATTCAGGGTGGTTGAATCATAGAGAGCAGGTCAGGGATTGAGGGCTCATGGATGAAGGCCAGAATGGTGGCTGGAGCTTGATCATGAAGGGCCTGGCTCCAGGAGGGGACTTTATCCTGAGGGCAAGGGCAATTCCCGGAGGCCATCCAGCAGGGGCTGACACAACACACTTCCGAGTTAGAAAACATCCCTTGGCTGCAGATGGAGAATGGATTCAGGGGCCTCTCCTGGAGCCTGCTAAGAGCCTGCTCCCATGTTTTTCTAGTCTTACTTGCTATTAGCCTACTCCATGGGGGAGAGCTGGTTGACTAGACTAGGGCCAGTCAGGGCCAGAGGGAGGTAGGTAGATTCAAGAAGCGTCTTGTTTCTTATTTGCTTGTTTTCATTTTTTACTATAGAGACAGCCCCTGCATTCATGCTCTTACTTCAGTATCCAGCACACCTTCTGTCCTCCTCCACAGCCACCTCAAACATTTAAAAGCCCAGATCCTAGTCCCTTAGCTCTGGGGTCAGGGCATATGTGATTGTAAGATGAGTTACCATGGCAACCCAGAGCAAGTTTGGGTTTGGCCTGGCAAATTGAAGGTGAGTGATGGAGGTAAAAGATGCTGTGATGAGCAGAAGAGTTTTGGCTCTGAGTCGGCCCTAACACAGGCTGGAATTGTTCTGTATGCCTAGCAACGACCTGCCAGGCTGGAAAGGGAGGCCAGGCCGCTTGAGAGAAAAGCCAGGTCTGAGTTCTGACCTGCGGAAGGTGTTGGGAGGGGTGGTGGTAACTATGGTAACCGGGAGTGCATGACACCGCGGAGAGTGAGCCCAGGCCCTCCCGGACCTGTGGATACACATGGAGGCCTGTGGTCTGAGATCTGAAGGGCAGCGTGGATGCTGAAGGTGCCCAGGGCAGCAGATGGGTGATAGATGGAAGTGTTGTCTCCAGACCCAGGGGAGAGTGTTCTGGGAGGGGCTGGGGAGTTTGTGAGGGGCACTCCAGTGCTCCCCACTGGTCATGTCATCGTAACCCCCTGGGCCCCAGCTCTGCGGGGTCTCCTGGGTCATCTGCTGCTTCCGTGGTAAACTTCTGGGGCAGAGTCCCAGCGAACCTGTCCTCTCTGCCCTCCCTCCTCGGGCTGCCCATCTCCCTTTCTTCTCGCGCTCCACTCTGCTCCAGCCGTGCTGGTGCTGGTGACGCTGGAATTCTCCCCGTGTCCTCCCTTTGTCCCCTTGTTGGTCATCAAGCCCCTTGTCTGGCTGTGCTGACATCGTGGTGGGAGGTTTTCTTCCCAACAGTGTTTCAAAACCTGGGGAAAAGAAGCAGACAGTGGCTAGAACCCCTCCGCCAGAGTCCCCAATCTCTTCCTCCTTCCAACCCACGGGGAGTTCGCCTCCTTCCTCAGTTTCCTCCTTTTGTAGGAGGTGACCCTGTAGCTTGCTGGGATGATTGGCTGCAGGGTGAAGGTGGGAAAAACTCAGTTAATGGGGACCCCTTGGTATGGAGAGCCCATTCCTATGGCTTGGGGTGATGGGCAAGCACACTCTGGGTAGAGACCTGCAGAGACTGGGGCTTTAGCCTACGATGGGAGGGGTATGTGTGTGTGTGTGTGTGTCTGTGTGTGTGTGTCTGCAGGATGGTTCTCTTTGGCTCATTTTGCATTTGGGTTACAAACGTGGTAAAGCTGGGGGCAGTTGGGAACAGCAGAGGGAACCTTGCAGGCAGTGGGGAGCCTGGGCAGAGGCAAGCATGAGGCTAATCATACAAGTGTTATACATGCTGGGCAGGAGCTCACTTGGAACTGAGAGCCTTCTTAAGAGGACAGGCTTGATTTTGAGATGGATTCAAATCTCACACACTCACCAATAGCCCTTTGTGATAATTTGAGGTTTCCCTGGGGGCAGTAAGTGACATAGTTTTCAATGAACTAGCGGGAGACGGCAGAGGTGGGCAGGGAGGTGGGCCCCCCAGAGGGTGATGCAGTCTCAGGTACCCATCATTTTCTTAGGAAGGTGTACAGGGTCACTAGCCTCCTAGTTCTGGCTCCCTGCTGTATTGGAAGGGGAGACCCTAAGGGGAGAGAAGGGCAGAAACTGCCTGGGGCCTCTGCGCCTGAGTCTTACAAAGGAGGAGTGAGGTGCTGGCCTCTGTACTGCACAGACGGGTGAAAAAGAAAAACTCACCAACCAGGGCTAATACGAGCAAGCTGACTTCTTTTGTCTAGTAAGAATGTTAAAAAAAGAAAAGGGAATGAAACACTGATTTAACAAAAAACCACTATTATTATTATCAATTCATATAAGAAAGGATATTTTAACAGGAAAAAAGGGACTCTTCCCAGGAAGGCAATAATCTCAGAATGAAGGATAACTCTGCCCAAGAAAGGGCAGTTGGAAAACTTGTGCACACACACACACACATACCCCCTGCATTTTTCTTACTTTTATTTTTTCATTTTGATAAAGTCTGATAAAAGCATTTCCCTGAGATGGTCCTGGTCTATATTGGTTTTGGAACCAAGGGAATCTTGAGCCATTGGGCAGGGAGAAAGATGGGGGAGGGCTTGTCCTGTCCCACCTCCTGGGGGTTTGTAGTGCTGGAACTCCATCCCAAACAGGCCACACTGATTCTTACAAGGCAGCTCATCTTGGACTCAGAAAAGAAGGACTGGAGAAGGGGGAGAATAGTGATGGACTCTCTGAAGTTCTAATACATTGCTCCCCGGCAGGATCTTTCTCCATCCCCCCATCCTCCACGTATCCTTCCCATGTTTGGTATTCCAATGGCCATGGTCATCTCCCTAAGGTCCAAGAGTTTTCCATTCTTGGAATGAAGCTCCGCCCAAGCCAAAGTCTTGGCCACAACTTCCTAAAGTTCCAGTGGAGCCTGATAAACCCACATCCACAGCACCCGGGAGCCGGTTGATGTGGACCATGTCTGTCGTGTCTTTAGTAAATCACTGCTCTGGGCTCCAGGTGAGGGGCTGGTGGCAGTTTCCTCAGGGAGACACACGTTTTCAGTTGCATCATTTTCAGGAACTCTTCTCATCAGTTCAGCTTTTTTATTTGTTGTTCTAAGCTGGTGACTTACATTGTCTTTACCAGCTCTTACCCTGAGTTCTGACCATCTCTCAAGTGGGAAAATGCCTGGCAAAACATCAATTTCCTCTGAAAGGAGATTCTGAATTGTCCATGAAATGAAAGCTTGTTCGCTGAAAGAGCTTTAATAGAACCACAGCCCCGAGGTTGCAGCTGAGTCGCTTGGACTTTTGGTGGCATCAGGGACAAAACACCTCAGTGTCAGCGTGTGCTGCGTTGATGTGCCAGGGCAAATGCTCGGCTGTGCCTGGGGATTTACACATGGACTCACATGCACAGACCCATGGGAGCTGGGAAGACAGGACTTAGTGGAAAGAGGAAAGTCTGTCTTAAAGGGACAGTTATTTTCCTTGTCACCTGCTGCTGAAATGAGCTCTGGGTTAGAGTAGGGAAGGTTGAATCCAGTCCCAGCTCTGCCTCGATATTGCTGTGGGTCCTTGGGGAAGTAACTTCACCTCTCTGAACTTCATCTGCAAAATGGATATGGAGACCTCTCAGTTCAGTTCAGTCAGTTCAGCTCAGTCACTCAGTCGTGTCTGACTCCTTGTGACCCCAGGGACGGCAGCATGCCGGGGTTCCCTGCCCTTCACCAACTCCCGGAGCTTGCTCAAACTCATGTCCAACTAGTCAGTGATGCCATCCAACCATCTCATCCTCTGAAGAAGAAGGCAGTTCTTCTCCTCTTGCCTTCAGTCTTTCCCAGCATCAGGGTCTTTTTCAACGAGTCAGTTCTTCACATTGGGCGGCCAAAGTACTGGAGTTTCAGCTTCAGCATCAGTCCTTCCAATGAACATTCAGGACTGATTTCCTTTAGGATTGACAGAGACCTCTAGAGACCCTGTATGTATGGAATGCTGCAGTCAGGCTTTAAGGCAGGAAATAGAAACCACTCGAGGTATTTCAAGCAGAAAGAGATTTTATACAGAGAATGAGGACGTCACAAAATCCTTGGAAGAGTAAAGGAAGCTGAAGGCTCTGGGTAGGAGAAATGCCCCATCAGGGTTGCCTCTATGTCACTGTCACAGCTCAGCCCACTCTTGGCTTGGTGATATGATTGTGGGCCCTGGAGCCCAGCCACTGCCAGCACTTGTGTCTGCCTGGCCTGCCTGCCTGACTGTGACTCTGCAGAGATGCGGCCGCCCCTGGGGGAGACTCTCTCCAGATTTGGCAAGAATGCATCTGATCAGCAGAACCTGATGGTCTGGGAAGTGTGGTTTCTTGCCTTGCCAGCTCTGGATGAAATGGCAATGGAGAATCAACTAGAACATCTAGCACAGCCCCTTTTCCCCACGGTTCATGATTCTGCTGGCGAGATTATCAGCAGAGACACCAGACCGTCAAAGTTGTTCTTGGCGTTGCCACACTTCGCCCAGCCTCCTGAGTGGCCCCCAGCTCCAAAGGGATGAGGTGCCCTGCATGTCAGGGCGCTGGGCTTGGATGCCGCTTGAGGTCTGCCTCGGACCTTGGCTTTCTGTGTGAGTGGATGGATTAAGAATTGCCAGTTGCCTTCTCTTCCCTTGGTTCCTCCTGCCCCAACTCCCTCCCTCATGTGAGGTTGAAAAATAGGATTTGGAGGACTGAGAAGTTCAGGAGGATCTTGAGGAAGAACTCGAGAGTTCTCTTCTGGAGTCACACAGCCAAGGCCTTGGCCCATATCTCAGGACGAATGGCACCCTCCTCAGCTGGGAGAGCCCCTTCTAGTGGGCAGAGGCTGAGCTCAGAGGGACTCTGCCTGGAGCAAGCAGGGAGGGGGCCAGCTCCATTCCCTGGCTCTCCCCAGCTGTCCTGACAAGGAAAGGGATATTGAGCAGAAAGGAGGATGGGAGGCCGGCTGCTGCTGCTGGTAGGTCACAAGGAGAAGGGGACAGGTGAAGGAATAGAATTTTATTAATGAGAAACTTAATGTTCATGAGAACCTCATGAGAAACTTCCCTGTGTCTGCATCACTCCTCTAAATTGGCACTAATTGCACCCTCCCTCCCCAGGCCTGTCAGTGGAACTGCAGGGAGGGAAGATGCCAGGGAGTGAGGAGACACAGCTTCTTCGAAAGCTGGGTTCCAGATCAGGAGAGTCGGCGAGTGGGGAAAGCAGGAGATGGTGGCTGGGGCGGCGCTGGTGGAGACCTGGCAACGCCGGGGGAATCCAATCTCTTTCCCCAGTGTGTCCTTAGGATTTTATCCCTGGGAACTTATGGAGAAAGGCCCGGGAACAGGCTAGTTTTTCTAAAGATGGCTTCATTCGGAGGTGAGTGGCAATTAAGCTTTAGAGCACCTGGATGGCAGTGTGTCTGGCTGCACCTTGACCCTCTGGAACAGCGATGGGACTTGGCAGGGTGCACTGTTGGCTCTCCAGATGGGATGTTCCTCTTGAGAAGGCACCCAGAGACCATCCACATTTTCTGATGAGGAGCTTTATGGGCTGAAAAGGAGAGCCCAAGGCTCTTTCTGGACACGAGGCTCCCAAGAAGCAAGAGGGTCTTTGTATTTTAGTGGAAAGTTCTTCAGTCTGCTTGGGCAGGAGAAATGGCTTTGTCTTGGCTCCATCACTTCCCCTCTTGGCTAGAAGTTTCCATACCTGTCGGGTGATGTAATGGCCATCACCGAAGGCCTTTTTGACTCTGATGGTCTGTAATCTCAGGTCTTCTGATCCTTTCCCACGGGGTGTGTGATCTTCCCCTTCTGGTCTCAGAGCAAGTTTCAGTTGCCTCCACACTCTTTTCTCAGGCAAGTGCAGGGGTGGTCCCTGCATGTCAAAAAGACCCCGTTTGGCTGTCAGGAAAGAGCCCGGATGTTCGCTGCATACAACCTCTGGTGGTGTTATTCAGCAGGAAGAAAGACCAGAAAGAAAAGCAAAGGGAAAAGATATTGTTTGGGTACAATCTGTGTTTGCAATTTTCCACATCGGTTCTTCTTATGAACGCTCCAAAAACAAGACAACAGCAGTGGCTGATTCAATATGCGCCATGCAGGAAAACAATAAGGGGAAAAAAGAAGGGTTTTTAATAAGCACTTGGAAAGCCTGTAATTAAATCTCGGGCTCTGTTTGGAAAACAAGAATCTCATTTAGTGCTTTTGCCCCGGCGCTCCCTAACATCTGCACCCGTGTTTTCTGCCGGGCAATTACTGCATCCTCAGCGGCTTGATTAACAAATACAGGTGTGGGCTCTGGAGGGGGATCCCAGGATGGAAGGAGACTCGGCGCTCACCCTAACAGGTGTCAGAGACCTGGGGGAGGAAGAGGCTTAGGGCACAGGACAGGAGACAGGAAGATGCTCAGGGGGTGGGAGAGGAGAAATTCGACTGTGTCTTCCCCCTGCTCTTCTTGGAGTCGGATTTCACCAAGGACCCCAGAGGTCAAGGGCTCACTAAAGGCCCCTCTAGCCTAGGATTCAGGGGCTTTAAAAAAGATGATCAGGAGGATGGAATGGGAAGGGAGATGGGAGGGGAGTTCTGGATGGGGAAGACATGTGCGCCTGTGGCTGATTCATGTCGATGTTTGGCAAAAACCATTACAATATTGTAAAGTAATTAGCCTCCAATTAAAATAAATAAATTAATTGAAAAAAATTAAAAAAGATAATCAGAGGAGGAAGGGACATTTCAATAAGGGAATGGGAACCCCAAGTCAGTGGGAGTTGTGTGTCCACAGGTAAATTTTTAGGAAATTTACAAAGTGGCATAGGAAGGGCATATCTCCTACACTTCAAGTAGTTCAAAATCGCCTTTTTGGGACTTCCCTGGTATGTCCTGTGGCTAAGACTCCAGGTTCCCAATGCAGGGGGCTGGGTTCGATCCCTGGTCAGGTAACAATCCCTTGTCAGGTTAGATCCCACAAGGAAGACCTGGCACAGCAAAATACATACATACATAAAAAATACGGGCTTCCCTGGTAGCTCAGTGGTAAAGAATCCGCCTGCCAATGCAAAAGGTGTGGGTCTGATCCCTGGGTCAGGAAGACCCCTGGAGAAGGAAATGGCAACCCACTCCAGTGTTCTTGCCTGGGGAATCCCATGGACGGAAGAGTCTGGTGGGCTACAGTCCATGGGGTTGCAAAAGAGGCAGACTTAATGACTAAATTAATGACTAAACACAGTAAGAACAAATAAAAAAAATTGCCTCCTTGACTGTAAGACTCCACCTGTCCTGTGGAAATGCCACCCTCCCTCCCCAGCCACCTTATTATGGTACCATTTGTTACTACACATTCGCTAGGGGCCAGGCACCTGCGAGGCTCTGCCCTTCACTCATTTCCTTGTGTCCCTCAACAGTGGCCGGAAGGCTGATGTATCCATCTTTGTATTCTGGGTGAGAAATTTGAGGCACAGAGGTTAAAAACACCTGCAGGAACATGCAGCTGGTAGGAATGGACCAGCTCTGAACCCAGGCCATCCGCTGGCCTTGGTCCCCTTGCTTGTTTATCAGAGACATATTCTCTCTTCCCCTTCCTCCACTTGCTCTGGGTGCTTGCTTCCCAGGTGTTTTAGCCAAGTGCCTGCTGGGAGAGCAGAGGAGGCATCTTGGTCTGGATTGGGTTGGAGTGGGGCTGGGATCCCACTCCTGGAGCCCAGAGTCCCAGGAGTGTGATGTCAGGGAAAGGAATGGAGAAGCAGTTTGATCCAGAGCGATGTTAGGGCTTGCAGTGACAGGAGCTGCTTCTGTGGGGAGCAGGGCCTGCCACCTTGAGCAAAGGTCCTGACACGTAAAGCTTTTCCTAGAAAGCTTTTGCAAATCTAATGTCTTATCCAAATGTTATGTACAATATGTGAAGTGTTATCATGTCTGACTCTTTGTGACCCTATGGACTGTAGCCCGCCAGACTCCTTTGTCCATGGGATTCTGCAGGCAAGAATACTGGAGTAGGTTGTCATGACCCCCTCCAGGGGATCGTCCCAACCTAGGGATTGAACCCGTGTTTCCTATGGCAGGTGGATTCTTTACCATCTGAGCCACCAGGGAAGCCTCATTAGGTACTATGAGGACATGTATTATTGGCTGGGTGCTTTGTCAGGAAGCATGGCTCAGGTTGGCGGTGCCAGAGGGCTGAGAGAACCTGGTTACTTTGGTGTCTTGTGTTTGTTTACTGATTGCCTCAGTTTCCAATGCTCTGAAGCAGAGCCTGGGTCTTTTGAAAAGTTTGGCCTTTCCTTTCCATCATCATGTGATCTTCAGCAAAGGATTTTCCCTCCCTAAGTCTCAAAGACAGATGGATTTCCTTGTTAGAAGTTGTGTCCAACTCCACGGTGCTACCTTATGGCTTTGAGCTCTGCCGTGCCTCTTGTCATGGCTGCATCTCAGCTCTAGCCAGAAGCTGGCTCTGGCCCCTTCCTTCCCAGCTCCTCCCAAAAGTGCTGAGGGTGCTACCCCCCAACGCCAGCTGGAAGCTGCCCTGCTGATATGTGTGTTCATGGCGATTCCTGTGCCCGGTGCCAGGCTCCTGGAAGAGGACTGAGATTCTAAAGCAGCCCAGCCCCTCACCATCACTTGGCGTAAGCTTTTCTCACTTCCTGAAATGAAGAGAAGGAAAGCTTCTCATGTGCTGCTCACTGGCTGCCTCTTCTGCTGTTGACTGTGCAACTGCGGCTGTTGGGACAACAGCTACTGACATGTTGCCTGTATGGACTGGACAAAGTGAAGGGGAAGAGGAGGAGGAGCAGGGGGAGGGAGAGGAGAAGAGAGAGAGAAAGTGAGCATCACCAAACTGGGAAGTCAATTTATATCCTTGGGACCAACTGACTTTGCAATATCTCCTGCCATCAGGAAGCCAATGCGAATGGTAAAAATCTGCAGAAGATGAGAGCAGGTCATTTCTTTAATGCCAGGACATTTTGCTTGATGTGGTCTGGAGGAGATGAAACAGCTAGCCATTACCCTTTAATACTAGGTCCAAACTTTAGGAAGCACCTGAATATGTCATTAATATCACAACCTTGCATGCGGGGCATAATTTCTCCAGGAAGCTCTGATAAGCAGTAAAAGCATGAGTTCATTTATCCTCTCACTACCAAGCCCTTATTTTTAAGATTCAAACACAGAGTCCAGGAAGATCACAGCATGTTAATGGTGAAATCGAATTTCTGGTTCCAAGCCGTTACTCCTTCATTGAAATTCCTTAACTCAATAGGATCTTGAATTTAAGCCTTTTTTGAGATACTCTGTGTTGCATAGGCAGAAGATGATTCTTATTCATTTGTTCTTGTTGTTGTTCAGTTCAGGAGTTGCTCTCAACTCCTCTTGCCCTCAGTCTTTCCCAGCATCAGGGTCTTTTCCAATGAGTTGGCCATCAGGTAGCCAAAGTGTTGGAGCTTTAGCATCAGTTCTTCAATGAATATTCAGGATTGATTTCCTTTAGGATTGACTGGTTGAATCTCCTTGCTGTCCAAGGGACTCTCAAGAATCTTATCCAACACCACAGTTTGAAAGCATCAATTCTTTGGTGCACATACCTTCTTTACATGACTACTGGAAAAACTGTAGTTTTGACTACATGGATCTTTGTTGGCAAAGTGGAGTCTCTGCTTTTTAATACACTGTCTAGGTTGGTCGTTGCTTTCCTTCCAAGGTTGCTAAACTACTGATAGGGCTGGTTGATGTTTTCTGTGAGAGTCGTGAAGCAAATCTGGTGGCCCAAGGTCTTTCATGCATGGTTTTGGTGGGAAGCTGTTCTAAGCTCTGGCATCTGCACTGTTTGCTGAGGCTGACTGCCAAGTTCTTCTTCTTAGGCTCTTGCATATTGTCTTCACTGAGTATTTGTAAAGGATCCAACCACGACCTAAACAGACAAAGCCCTGCCCTTGATGAGTGGGTGCTCTGGACAGAACAGCACATGACTTGGACGTTAGACATACCTGCAGTGATGAAGGCCAAGATTTACGAGATGGCCAGGGGCTTTGATCTCTGACCACCCTCTCTCCATACCTACCCCCAACAGGACCATGAGAAATTACTTTTCTGTGATTCCTGAGGGTGGTTAGACGTGATGAGCTGAAATTAGACGTAATTCTACTTCCAGTATTAGTGCCTTTGGGGAAGCAAGTTTGAAAGCAAGATTGAAAGCCATCAAACTAGTGTAAGGGAACACAACATGCTGCCAATATTCTCCGGGGCAGGCTGAACTTTCATAGAATCTTTTTTTGTCCTTCCTGGGGAAGTAGAGGCCACTCTGCCAACCATTTAGGTGCCAGGTTTTGGATATACGAGATCCTCACTGTGGCTTTTACTGGTTTTGGATTGTAGATTAACAAGATTTTAGCTGCCAAGTAGTGCAGACAAATGTGTGTCTTTTTTGGGGGTGACCCTGAGCAGACCTCACAATGTAGCAGAGAGAAGGAGACAGCAGAGAAATGAACAACAGGACTGTATCAGGTGGCGCCTGAGCTGGATGACCGCTAATGTCCCTTCTCCACACGCGTGTCTGGGCTTCTGTGAATCTGTAAGTAGTTGAGTAGGAAGGGGGAGAGAGAGGTAAATAGGAGATTGATGTATGGGGTGAGATATGGGAGCAGGAGAGTGTCAGTTTCCCAGGGTCACTGGGCCCTCCCTCTCTGCCCACTGCTGCTCCCATCAGGCACTGAGAATGAACTCCAGTCGGATGCTGAGGCCAAGGCTGGTTTCTAACTCTGGAGGCAGCTCTGCTGGACCCAGCAGCAGCTTCTCAGCTGATGCTTCATGGATCAGGGTCTACTGCCTACCACTGTATGGATAGGAGGCCACATGTGGTGACCCCACAGCTTCTCAAACTGCATATACCAGGAAGGTCAGCTGCTTGCACAGAGTCCAGAGCATGGAAGGCCTCACAAAAAGTTGAGTGGAGTAATTTGAACTACTCTGCTTCAACAGGGCAAACTATTTATGGCAAATCTTCCAAAATGCAGGGTGCAGGAGAATTGTCCAAGCGGTGTCCAGATGCTCAACCCCAGAGATTCTGACTCAGCAGGTCTGCATTAAAACTTTTTTAAAATTAATTAAATTATTACTCTTTTTTTTGGCTGTTCTGGGTCTTCATTGCTGCATACGGGCTTCCTTTAGTTGCAGCGAGTGGGAGATACACTCTAGTTGTGGTGTGTAGGCTTCTCACTATGGTGGTTTCTCTTGTTGCCAAGCACAGGCTCTAGGTGCGTGGGCTCAGTCATTGTGGTGCATGGGCTTAGTTGCCCCGAGACATGTGGGATCTTCCCAGACCACGGATTGAACCTGTGTCCCCTGCACTAGCAAGTGAATTCTTAACCACCAGACCACAAGGGAAGCCCTGGTGTGCATTTTGAACAAGCTCTCTAGTTGGTGCTGAACAAACCACAGCATGTCATTCCTTCCTGTGAGGTGGAGCCCCTGGCTTTGGGGCCATCAGGGTTCTCCTTTGACTTCCTCGTTAGTGGAAGATGTCCTTTGTGCCTGGCAGGGGGAGAGGGATGTGTGTTGTGACTTTTCCTGCTCCTAGGACTCAGTTGTTCTGGACTGTGCCTGGTTTTAAAGGCTTTCCCATAACAAAACCAGAACCAGGGCTTCCATCACTCATCTGTTCCTTGAGCTGTCCTTCCTGAGTGGTCTTATCTCACCTTCCAGGCTTAGAGTTTGGAAAAAGTAACTGCCCAGGTTGGCTATAGCAGCCCAAATTTGGACTTCTCCATCCTTATCATTGAGTCCCTTCTTAACTAGAACAGTTCCTCCTTGTCAAGCCTGTCTCCAATTTCATCTTGGCTCTGATGCAAGGACTTACATAAACAGGTTATAGTGAAGACTCTGGCCATTTGGGAAGCAGACTCCTTTGTGGGAGATTCAGAATGATGCCTTCCCTATGCCTTTCATGTTGACAATGTGCTGGCCAAGGGTGGAGCATGGGTCTCATATCCACAGTCCCTCCTTGGAGGGCAGAGGGTCGATAAGGAGGTTCATGGACACGGTGGTTCATGGAGACACTGTCTGCTGTGGGAGAAGAGGAGACAAGGAACCCTGATGTATCAGAACCCTGCTGGCACAGCCTTCTCAGTGCTGGGCCCTGTCTGGCCTTAGACAAGTCCCCATGTCAAAGGTCTGAAGTCAGGCAGAACCTGCTAGGCGGGATTCTACAGTGTGCCTCTTGGGATGTCCTTAGAGCTTTGCTAGCCTTTTGCAGTCTCCCCAGAGTCCCAGACTGGTCTCTGGGTGTGCATGGAGGAGATGAAGAACTGTTAAACAAAGACTCTCCCTGAGGAAAGGAACCCACCTTCTTGAGCTGTCTGAACACCACATTGACTTATGGATTGTTCTGGTGCAATAGATTGAAGAGTTGGCTCTTGATTCATTTAAGAATTGACTTGTTCTTGTTCAGTCGCTAAATTGTGTCTGACTCTTTGAGACCTCATGGACTGCAGCATGCCAGACTTCCCTGTCCTTCACTATCTCTTGGAGTTCACTCAAATTCATGTCCACTGAGTTGATGATGACATCCAACCGTCTCATTTTTTTACCCTCTTCTCCTGCCCTCAATCTTTCCCAGCATCAGAGTCTTTTCCAATGAGTTGGCTCTTCACATCAGGTGGCCTAGTAATGGAGCTTCAGCTTCAGCATTGGTCCTTCCAAAGAATATTCAGGGTTGATTTCCTTTAGGATTGACTGGTTGGATCTCCTTGCTTTCCAAGGGACTCTCAAGAGTCTTTTCCAGCATCACAGTTCAAAAGCATCAATTCTTTGGCAGTCAACTTTCTTTTTCTTCCAACTCTCTCATCTGTACATGACTACTGGAAAAACCATAGCTTTTACTATATGGATCTTTGTCAGCAAAGTGATGTCTCTGCTTTTTAATATGCTGTCTAGGTTTGTCATAGTATTTCCTCCAAGGAACAAGCAACTTTTAATTTCATGACTACAGTCACCATCCACAGTGATTTTGGAGCCCAAGAAGATAAAGTCTGTTACTGTTTCCATTGTTTGCCCATCTATTTGCCATAAAGTAGTGGGACCAGATGCCATGATCTTAGTTTTTTTGGATGTTGAGTTTTAAGTGAGCTTTTTCACTCTCCTCTTTCACCTTCATCAAGAGCATTGAAACTTGCATTTAAATAGGTGGGCCACATTCTTTTAATGTCACAGTTTGCTCCCATATAAAATAGAAAAAAATTCCTGAATAATCATCTTAATATTATTAATACTGTTGCATTCAACAAATAGTTTAGAGCATGGACTTGCCAGTCATGTTTAATGTCTCTAGGGATATAGAATCCATGCCTTTGTGGAGCTCATGTCCTAAAAAGGGAAAGAAAAAAAAAACATAGCAGTAATATTTAAAATGTCAGAATGTGCTATATTTCAGGTAGAGAAATAAAGAAGGAATGGAAGGTAGGAGTCTAGCAGAAAGGGTGGGACTGTTTTTTTAGGGTGTGGTCAGGGAAGGCCTCACTGATTACTCAAAGATGTAAGGGAGCAAGCCACATGAAGATTTTGGAGAAAGTTTCTAAACCTAGGAAATAGTAAATGAATGGGCTCTGAGGCAGGAATATGCTTAACCAAGAATAGTAACAAGAGGAACAGCAACAACAAAGCCATTTATGGGTGCTCTGTCTGTTCCTGGGGCTTCCCTGGTGGCTCAGATGGTAAAGAATCACTTTATTTTTCAGTCTTCACTAATTCAATATTATAGGTACTATTATCACCTCCAAAAATGGAAGTGAGGGAAGGGAGGGAGCAAGAGAGGGAAGTTATGTAACTTGCCCAAGGTTATACAGCTTCAAGGTGGAGGAACTTAGTCCAGACAGCCTGACTCCAGGACCTGCTCTCTTAGTCATCAAATGGAAGAGGGTGGGGAGGAATTTGAAGCTGTTGTCAAATGCAATCAGCTTCTTAGAGAGGGGAGGAATCTGTGTACATATGTAGCTTTCCTTTCTCTTCCTCTACTGGTTAATCAGTGAACATGTTAGTATAACACAGTCAGTCTTCATGGACACCAAGACACTGTGGTCCTGAGTGGACACTAGGGAAGAAGCATCAGAGACAAAGGGAAGAACCAGAGCAGTGTGGCTGACTGTGAGAGAACAATTATATTTTCTTGACTGCCCTTTCTGGGTTTCTCGCCCTTCTCCTGCCTCAGGAGCTGGCCATGGTGCTGAATGCTGATGTTCTGTGCTAGGGGATGTCTTATGTGACTGGTAATTTTAGCTGGGGCAGCGGTCAGCGTAGGGGCTGTTTGTGTGCCTGATGCAGGAAATATTTAGATGTGGACAGTTGGTGAGAGCTGAACGAAAGAAGGTGTAGCAGGAGTGAGGGGTGACTAGCCCATTTCTGGTTCTAAGATTGGCCCATGGTGAACTAAACATAATGGTCTTTGTGGTCCAGTCCTGGGGTGATGTTTGCTAGGCGGCTGTACCAGGATCACAACTGGGAGCACCCACCAGCCTCCCTACCATCCAATAGTGATTACTGTTTGCATCAGCGAGGCCACTTTTTCTGTGACCCCAGACCATGTGCATTTCCACCTTTGTGCTTTGGTTGTTTTGTCTCTCCATCCAGGAATGTTTAAAACCTGACTTAAAATCACCATTGACTTCCTGAAACCACATTAACTATTTCTTTTTGGAAGTACAATTTTATGTGTAGCTTATTTCACACATTATAACAGTTGCCTGTTCTTAGTCTGTTGGCTAATTGACATTTTCTTGAGGCCACAGAAGATATATTTCATATCTTTTGTACCTTCACTGCACAGTTCTGGGTATATGATTCACAAAAATCATATAGGGTATATTAGGTTCACAAAAATATCAGATCCTTTTTGGTCTTGGTGTCTTTCAAAAGCTCCTTTTATCTTTCCTGGACTTATTTTACACAAGAGTCATGCCAGGCTTTGTAGGGCTAAAATCTCAAATTTTAAGCAGGCTGATTTTTTACAAAGCCAAATAGCCATGTATATATTGGGCATTATAGAGGAGGGAAAATGAAATGGGGCTGAATGATGAGGATCCAAGAGTGGGCAAAATAAAAAGAATAGTATTTATGCTTCTAGCAGGGAGAGTAACTGTGTTGCATTTTCTGGGTTAATTATGAAAACCATAAATTGCTTTGGCTTGTCTCAAACTGCTGTCCCAGATGACAGCCTGCAGGTTACTAGTATTCTATGGATGCATAGATCAAGCCCTTGAGTAACTGGCATTTAACCATGTGTTTTTAAAAAAGTAGATTGAGATGGACATATATACACTACTATATATAAAATAGATAACTAATAAGGGCCTACACTGTAGCACAGGGACCTCTTCTCAATACTCTGTAATGAGATATATGTGAAAAGATGCAGAAAAAAGAGTGGATATACATATATGTATAACCGATTTATTTTGTTGTACAGCGGAAACTAACACAACGTTTTAAATCAACTATACTCCAGTAAATTTTTTTTTAGAAAGTATATATGACCTTATTGTTTTAGTTCTTTGACCTGGATATTTGAGTAGAGCCAGTGAGCAGTATCCTGCTTTGAGGAATCCAGATATATATCCTCTTGGAGCCAGAGAGAAAGGAGTGGAATGGAAGAAGGGCTACCAAAAGGCATGTCCCCTCCCCTACCAGATCTGCCCCATGTGGCGACCCAGGTAAATCCTGCTCTTATCTTTTGCCACCATCTTTCTTGGGAACTTGGCAGCTGCTTTTGTAACTTGGACATCAATGACGTCTTAAGTAACAGAACTTTTTCTCAGCTCTGGGAGAAACTTGCAGGTGTTTGATGACTGTGGGGATATCACAGAAAAAAGCATTAAACTTTCCAGCATGGCTGGGCCAAATATTAATCATCTGTCAGCTAGAAATCTCAGTGAGCAGGAGGGAGAGGATGAATTGGAGAGTGTGATGAGAGGCTGAGAGATAGCATTTCAGGAGCTAGGTAGAACGAAGAGTGGAGGGAGTGAGGAGGAGGGAATGATGAGAAGATAGCAGATCAACTGGGGAGGAAAGTGAAAGAAACAAAGGAAGGTGTATGGAAAAAATGAAGGGGGAGGGGGAGAGAATGCAAGAGAGATGTGAAAATTCTTTAAATAGGATACGATTCTGGACAAGTGGAATATCATTACCGATACTTCTACACACAGAAGTATAGGAGAGGAGATAGCAGAAAGAGGAAGGAGAAAAAAAAAAAAAAAACAAGGATGGACATAAAGGCAGACTGAGAACAGACAGGCAGAGGCAGACACATGCGGATAAAAAGGAAATGAATATTCCAGGGCCTTAAGAAACCAGGGACTGCAGATATTGTGACATCAACAGAAGGCAGAGACTGCAAGACAAAAGGCAACTTAAACCATTTTCTGGTCTGTTAAGTCACCCACGGCAGCACAATGTGCTGGGAAATGATGTCTGCCTGTGATCATTGTTTACTCAGAAAGCCGGCTGACACAAGATGAAATTAACACAATAGGATGGAAAATTGCTAATAAAACAAAAATCCCTGCCGTTCGATTTTCATAGCCTAATTATTCAGCACGTTACTCACTAATGGCACGAGACATTACCATGCTAATGTGCAGACTGCATATGTCAGAGGAGGAAGGCTTGGAGGGACTTCCACCCTCTGCCAGTGGAGAAGTTCCCTAACCCCAGATGGAACACGGTTAAGTTGAGTAGGGCACTGGTGGCCAAGGAAGGGAGGCAGACTAGATGCTTCCAGACTTGGGCAGGAATTAGAGCCGTGGGGCTTGTTCCTCTGTACTAATCAAAGCGCCACGGGCCCTTCCCATCCAAGCTGCTCTCTGCATCCACCATGTGTCCCTCTCATTTGAGGATCACATTACCGAGGGTGATTAAGTTTTGCATACAAACAATAAGAAGCAAAAGCTGTCTCTCAGTGAACTCCATAACTGTGGAAACCCAACTTTGCTTTCTCTGTTACTTGGCATTCTCTGATCACTCTCGGACTCAAATCAAATGGGGTTAATTTACGCTTGTTGCTGTTTTTACTTGTAAATCTGCTCTGTTAAAAGGTATTCTTTTTTTCTGGACACACCTGTGGTGTGTGGGATCTTAGTACCCTGACCTGAGATCAAACCCACAGCCCTTGTAGTGGAAGTGTGGAATCTTAACCATTGGACTGCCAGGGAAGTCCCTTAAAAGATATTCTGACTGTCCTTGACAAAGTAAAAAGATCTGGTGTCAGGGATCATGTCTTCTACTTTCTTAGAAACTCCTTATTCTCTCTATCCATGGATTTGTGGATCTAGGCATCCATTCAACATTGAATGAATGACTATTCCTGAGCCACCTGATGGAATGCAAAGAAAAATAGAGACCAGCGTTTTCCTCAAGATTCTCATGGGCTCTTGGTGGGGCATGGGGTGGGTATGCATATTGCAAAGCTGTTCAACCAAGAAAAGGCTGAAAGAGTGTCCACAGCTTGTCCCACAGTTATGGAAGATGTGAGCAGGGCTCTACCTCTGGAGGAGTCATTCTGTCTTTTTTCAGCCTTAGGTGATCCTGGAACCAAGACCCATTTTCAGGGTGGACAGTTTGAGGACAGAAAGGCTCTCTGAGTGGGTGTGTGTTTCTTGAGTCTGTCCTCCCCTCTATGATAGGCTCAGGTAGTGTAGCATTAGTCTGTCTTCTCCCATGGAAGGTGAGAACTTTTTCTAACAAGAAGCTTATTTGATGTCAATCTGTGAGCTCAAAATGTCTATTTCATATCAGTCTGTGTGACTGAAATACAGTGGCCATGGTGCCTGGTTCACATGTGATCTAGGTTGGATCAATCAACATCTTTCTGGTACTTGTGCTGGAACCATGGAAGAAGTATTCTCTGTCTCTCTCTTGTCCTGACAGAAATGTCTGAGGCAGATTGAACTCCCTAAATTTAGAGGTGCAAGTTTAGAGGCCCTATTTTGTAGCATATGGGAGACAATGACCTGAGAATGAAACCAACACAGAACTGCAAAGTCAGAGGACAGAGAAAGAGAGAGAAATCTAATGATTTCAAATCAATCCTTGAATATAGACATTTCTGAAATGAGGCCTGCCTTTCAGATTTCTGGTTGCACAGACCAGTTCATTCGTTTTTCTTTTAAAGTGGTTGGAATTAAATTTTTGTCACACACACATCAGGTAGTCCTTAGTAACACCCTTTCTTCCACTGATCTCGGGTTTAGAATGTTTAACGCATTCTTGGCCACCATGAACAGAACAAAGCTTCACGGTTCCTTACAACTAATGTGTTCTTTGGTCACCTGTCATCTCCTTTGGTGGCGGCAGGTGAAGAGACAGGTCAAGCAGCTTGCTGAGCAGTACTCAGTGGAGTGAAATCCAGGGCCAAGGTCCTTGATCTTCTCACTGACAAAGGCTTTTTGAAACACACATTTTTCTCGGCCTCCCTTCTGTCTCTCTCTGGACTTTCCCCCTCTTGTAAGTTGACACAGAGGCTATGAAGCTGAGGGAGAGCCTTATAATAAAGACCTAGTTTTTCCAGGAGAGGTTTCAGAGTGTGGGAGCTATTAAGTGGGTGGAACTTGCTTGAAGTAGAGCGAGGCCACCAGCAGGGATTAGAGGGCTGGCGGAAGCTCTGTCTTTGAGCATCAGTGTTTTCTTACACACTGGCTTGAAGTTCCCCATGCACAAGGGTCTTGCCCTGTGTCTTTTTGATGACATTGAATGGGGATGGGAATAGGAGTCAGGGCATGCTAGTCAATAGGGCTCATGACGGGTATTCTGATTTTTCTTTTTCTAGGAACATGCATACTATGCTAAGTTGCTTCAGTTATGTCCAACTCTTTTTGACCCTGTGAACTGTAGCCTACCAGGCTCCTCTGTCCATGGAATTCTCCAAGCAAGAATACTGGAGTGGATTGCCATGCCCTCCTCCAGGAGATCTTCCAGACCCAGGGATCAAACCTGAGTTTCTTACAACTGCTGTATTGTCAGGCGGTTCTTTACCACTAGCGCCACCTGGGAAGCCTCTTCAGGGTAAGAGTTTATCACCCACCCCTTGAAGGTGGGTGTGGTTAAGTGACTTGATCACAGTCAAATGTGAGCAGAATTGATGGACCCATTCTGGGACAAAGCTGTGAAAGTCATTGCATGCTTTTCTGCGTTATTCTTGCCATAGTGCTTAGTGAATATTCAGGATGGGTCCCTTGGACTAGCCCGCCAGGCTTCTCTGTCCATGGAATTCTCTAAGCAAGAATACTGGAGTGGATTGCCATTTCCTTCTCCATGTGATCTTCCCAACCCAGGGATCAAAGCTGGGTCTCCAACACTGCAGGAAAAAAATTCTTTGGTGTCTGAGCCACTAGGGAAGCCCTCAAGATGAGAAGGCTCCACCAAACAGGCCGTCCCCAGTGAGGAAAAGGCAGTCAAACTGATGTGGACATGAAGTGTGAGCAAGAAGAGAACCATTGTTGGGTTAAGGGATTGGATTGGCCAAAAAGTTTGTTCACGTTTTCCATAATATTGTATGGGAAAACCCAAATTAACTTTTTGGCCAAACATATATATATATATATATACACACACACACACACACATATATATATTTTTTTAAAGCCATTGCTTTTTTTTTCTTTTTTTAGCATGATTTTAGTTTTAAAGAATTGAGAGGCTAGTTCAAAGAGTTCCATGTACCACCTCCACCTTAACAATTTCCTCTGTTATTAATACCACACATTAGTGTGGTATATTTGTTACAATTAATGAACGACACCAATATATCATTAGTTTACATTGGGACCCACTCTTAGTCTTTTACAGTTTTATGGGTTTTGACAAATGCGTGTCATGTATCTGTCATTGCCCTATCATACAGAAGGGTTTTGAAGCCCTAAACCCCTATGCTTCAGTTATTTATCCTACCTTCTTCCCCCTCAACTTCTGGCAGTCTTTGACATTAAAGAAAACTACTTACTGATTTATTTGGTTTCTCTGGGCCTTTTTGGTGGCACACAGGCATCTTTGTCGCAGGATCTTCATCATGTCCTGTGTACTCAGTAGTCTTGGAGTGGGGTCTTAATTCCCCTGAAGCATGTGGGATTTTAGTTCCGTAACAAGGACTTGAACCCCTCCACCCCCTGCATTGGAAGGTCGATTCTTAACCACTGGACCATCAGGGAAGTCCCAAATCCTTGATGTTTTTAATGTCTCTGTAGTTTTTCCTTTTCCAGAACGTCAGAGAGTTGGAATTATACAGTATGTGGCCCTTTCAGACTAGCTTCTCTCACTATGCCTTTAACTTTCCTTCATATTTTTTCACAACTTCGTAGCTTACTTATTTCTTTTATCACTGAGTAATATTTTATCATATGGAATGCAGTTTGCTTATCCATTCAAATATGGAAGGACATTGCTTTCAGTTTGGGGCTATTGTAAATAAAGCTGTTATAATCATTCTTGCACAGGTCTTGTGTGGACATAAGTTTTCAGTTCAATTGGGTAAATACCTGAGAGTGCAGTTGCTGGATCACATGGTAAAACTATATTTGGCTTTGTCAAAAATAAGAAACTGCTAACCTGTCAATCGGAGAAGGCAATGGCACCCCACTCCAGTACTCTTGCCTGGAAAATCCCATGGGCCTCCGCCTGGTAGGCTGCAGTCCATGGGGTCGCTAAGAGTCGGACAGGACTGAGCCACTTCACTTTGACTTTTCCCTTTCATGCATTGGAGAAGGAAATGGCAACCCTCTCCAGTGTTCTTGCCTGGAGAATCCCAGGGATGGGGGAGCCTGGTGGGCTGCCGTCTATGGGGTCGCACAGAGTCAGACACAACTGAAGCGACTTAGCAGCAGCAGCAGCAACCTGTCAATCAGATTGGTTGTACTATTTTTTTTTGGTGGGGGAGCAGGGTGAATAAGCAAATGAACATTTGTGTATTTATTTATTTTCTTTTGTAACTTACATTGTGGTTGAAAAAATTTACTGAAGTATAGTTGATTTACAATGTTAGTTTCTGGTGTACAGAACAGTGGTTCAATTATATATATATTCAACTATATATATGTAATTTCAGATTTCTTTTTCATTATACTTTATCACAAGATGTTGAATATAGTTCCCTGTTCAGGTTTCTTTTCCTTTTTTATTTGATTGTTCCAGGTCTTAGTTGCAGCATGTGGGATCTTTGTTGTCAAGTGTGTGATCTTTAACTGTGGCTTGTGGGCTCTCAATTGTGGCTTGCGGACTCTAGTACCCTGACCAGGGATCGAAACTGGGCCCTCTGCATTGGGATCGCAGAATCTTAACCACAGGACCGCCAGGTAAGTCCCCAGGGTTCTTTGAGACTTTAGCGATTTCTAATAGGTGTATACTGGGATTTCATTATCGTTTTAACTTGCAGTTCCCTAATGACATATGATGTTGAACATCTATTCATACATTTGTTTGTCATCTGTGTATTCTTTGGTGAGATGTCTGTTTAGATCTTTCGCCCATTTTTAAACTGGGTTGTTTGTTTTCTTACTGTTGAGCTTTAAGAGCTTGTTTTCCATTTGGGATTCAAGGCCTTTATCAGATGGTGTTTTGCAAATATATTCTCCCCATCTGTTGCTTGTCTTTCCATTTCTTAACAGTGTCTTTTGCAGATCAGTAGCTCTTAACATTAATAAAGTCCAACTTATCAATTTTTTTCTTTAATGCATTGTACATGTGGTATTGTATCTGAAAGCTCTTTTCCAAACCCAAGATCACCTAAATTTTCTTCCATGTTACCCTCCAGTAGTTTTATAGTTTTTCCTTTTGTATTTAGGTTCATGATCCATTTTGAATTAATTTTTTGTGAAAGGTAGAAAGTGTATCAGATTAAATTTTTGCATTGTTATTGTTGTTCAGTAGCTAACTTGGATTTGACTTTGGCGACCCCATGGACTGTAGCATTCCAGGTTTCCCTGTCCTTCACTATCTCCTGGAGTTTGCTCAAATTCATGTCCATTGAGCCAGTGAGGCTATCTAACCTTTTCATCCTCTGTTGCCTTTTTCTACTTTTTCCTTCAATCTTTCCCAGCATCAGGGTCTTTTCCAATCAGTAGGGTTTTTTCCAATCAGTTGGCTCTTCCCATTAGGTGGTCAAAATATTGGACCTTCAGCTTCAGCATCAACCCTTCCAATAAATATTCAGGGTTGATTTCCTTTAGGATTGACTGTTTGGATCTCCTTGCTGTCTAAGGGACTCTCAAGAGTCTTCTCCAGGACCACAGTTTGAGAGCATCAGTTCTTCAATGCTCAGCCTTCTTTATGGTTCAACTCTCAAGTTCCATACATGGCTACTGGAAAAACCATAGCTTTGACAATACAGACCTTTGTTGGCAAAGTGACGCCTCTGCTTTTTGAATTTTTGCATAAGGATGTCTAATTGTTCCAGGACCATTTGTTGAAAACACTATCATTCATCTCATCTCCTTTGCTCCTTTGTCAAAGACCATTGGCCTATATTTGTGTGGGCCTGTTTCTGAACTCTGTTACATTTCATTGATTTAATTGTCTATTTTCCTTCCAGAACTATACTTTCTTGATTACTGTAACTTTAGATAGTCTTGAAGTCAGAAAACATTTGTCTTTTGACTTTGTTCTTCAATATTGTGTTGACTATTCTGTGTCTTTTGTTTTCTTTTTTTAAAAAATATTTACTTATTTATTTGGTTGCATTAGGTATTAGCTGCAGCATGCAGGATCTTCACTGCAGCATGAGAGACCTTTTGTTGCAGTGCTTGAGTGTCTCTCTATTTGTGGCGAGTGGGCTCAGTAGTTTCGGCATGTGTGGTGGCATGTGGGATCTTAGTTCCCTTACCAGGGATCAAACCTGCATCTCCTGAATTGGAAGGTGGATTCTTAACCATTGGACCACCAGGGATGTCCCTCCTTTCCTTTCTGTATAAACTTTAGAATCATTTTGTTGATAATTATTTTATTGATATCCACAAAATAGCTGGCTAGAATTTTCAGTAGACTGTATTAAAACTGTGGTCAAGTTGGGAAGAACTGACATCTTAACAATATTGCGTCTTCCAGTTTGTGAACGTGGAATATTTCTCTCTTTATTTAGACCTTTGATTTATTTCATCAGGATTTTATAGTTTCCGCCCCTGGTGGCTCAAATGGTAAAGAATCTACCTGCAATGTGGGAGACCCTGGATTGGGAAGACCACCCAGAGGAGGGCCTGGCAACCCACTCCAGTATTCTTACCTGGAGAGTCCCCATGGACGGAGGAGCCTGGCAGGCTACAGTCCATGGGTTGCAAAGAGTCGGACACGACTGAGTGACTAAGCACAGCACATATAGGTTCTGTGCTTATTTTGTTAGATTTATACCTAAGTATTTAAACTTTCTGATGCTTATTTAGATGATATTCTGCTTTGAATTTCAAATTTCAGTTCTTCCTTCTTGGTATATAGGAAAACAACTTTTGTATGTTAGCCTGGTATCCTGAACCCTTGCTATGATTGCTTACTAGTTTGAGAGATAGTTTTTTTGTTGTTGTTGTTTGGATTTTTTCAGGTTCTTTGGAATTGTCTACATGGACAATTATGTCATCTGCAAACAATGACAGTTTTATTTCTTCCTTTTCTCTCTCTATAAATCTGGTGTCCTTTTATTGACTTATTTTATTAACTGAGACTTCTAATATGATGCTGAATAGAGTGGTGAGAGGAGTCATCCTTTTCTTGCCCCTAATCTTAGGGGAAAGGCTCCTAGTCTCTTACTGTTAAGTATAATATTAATTGTAGGCATTTGTAGATATTCTTTATCAAGTTAAGGAAGTTATCCTCTCTTCTTACTTTGCTGAGGCTTTCTATTCTGAATGGGTGTTGGATTTTTGTCAAATGCATATTTTGCTTTTACTGATATGATCGTATAATTTTTCTTCTTTAGCCTGTTTATGTTTACATTAGTTGATTGCATTGATTGATTTTCAAATGTTGAACCAGGCTCGCATATCTGGAATAAATTCCATTTGATTATGTGTATAATTCTTACCATTTTGGATTTGGTTTTTGAATATTTTTGCATCTATGTTCACGAGTCATATTTGTCTTTAGTTTTCCTTTCTTATGCATATATGTTCAGTCATTTAATCGTGTCCAACTCTTTGTGACCCAAGGACTGCAGCACGCCAGGCTTCCCTCTTCTTCACCATCTCCCAGAGCTTGCTCAAACTCATCTGCATTGAATCAGAGATGTCATCCAACCATTGCACCTTCCTTTCTTATGACGTTTATATTTGGGTTTGGTATTAGAGCAATGCTGATCTCATAGCATGAGTTAGAAAATATTCCTTCTGTTTTTATTTTCTGGAAGAGATTATAGAGAACTGATACGTTTTCTTCCTTAAATGTTTGGTAGAATTCACCAGTGAGACCATCTGGCCCTGGTGCTTTCCTTTTTGGAAGGTTATTAAATATTCATTCAATATATTTCATTTATATGTAAGTCTATTTGTAGTATCTATTTCTCCTTGTGTGAGTTTTGGAAGTTTATATCTCTGAAGAAATTGGTCCATTTTGTATAAGTTGTAAAATTTGTGGGCATAGAGTTGTTCATAATATCTGTTTACTGTTGCTGCTAAGTCACTTCAGTCGTGTCCGACTCTGTGCGACCCCATAGAAGGCAGCCCACCAGGCTCTGCTGTCCCTGGGATTCTCCAGGCAAGAACACTGGAGTGGGTTGCCATTTCCTTCTCCAGTGCATAAAAGTGAAAAGTGAAAGTGAAGTCGCTTAGTCATGTCTGACTCTTAGTGACCGCATGGACTGCAGCCTACCAGTCTCCTCTATCCATGGAATTTTCTAGGCAAGAGTACTGGAGTGGGTTGCCATTTCCTTCTCCAGGTATCATTGTAGACCTCTGTATAAAAATCACCTCCTCACATGGATCTTCCTTGAACATTTAAAGTGGTCACTAGCACCTTTCCATCATAAAAGTACATTTAAAAAGTATTTATTTTATTTGTCACTTATTTGGCTGGCTGCACCAGGTCTTAGGTGCAGCATAGCAGATCTTCAATCTTCATTGCAGCAGGAGGAATCTTTAAGTTGTGGCATGTAGGATCTAGTTCCCTGACTAGGGATTGAACCCGGGCCCCCTGCATTGGGAGCACAGAGTCTTAGCCTTTGGACCAGCAAGGAAGCCCCATAAAACTACATCTTAATAATCTTCTTACTATTACCACTATTTCACATACTTCAGTTCAGTCAGTTGGGTTGCTCAGTCGTGTCCGACTCTTTGTGACCCCACGAACTGCAGCATGCCAGGCTTCCCTGTTCATCACCAACTCCTAGAGAGTGCTCACACTCATGTTCATTGAGTCGGTGATGCCATCCAACCTTCTCATCCTCTGCCGTCCCCCTCTCCTCCCACCTTTAATCTTTCCCAGCATCAGGGTCTTTTCAAATGAGTCAGCTCTTCACATCAGGTGGCCAAAGTATTGGAGTTTCAGCTTCAGCATCAGTCCTTCCAATGAATATTCAGGACTGATCTCCTTTAGGATGGACTGGTTGGATCTCCTTGCTGTCAAGGGACTCTCAAGAGTCTTCTCTAACACCACACTCAAAAGCATCAATTCTTTGGTGCTCAGCTTTCTTTATAGTCCAACTCTCACAACCATACATAACCACTGGAAAAACCATAGCCTTGACTAGACGGACCTTTGTTGACAAAGTAATGTCTCTTCTTTTTAATATGGTATCTAGCTTGGTCATAAGTTTCCTTCCAAGGAGTAAGTGTCTTTTAATTTCATGGCTGCAGTCACCATCAGCAGTGATTTTGGAGCCCCCCAAAATAAAGTCTCTCACTGTTTCCATTGTTTTCCCACCTACCTGCCATTAAGTGATGGGACCGGATGCCATGAACTTAGTTTTTTGAATGTTGAGTTTTAAGCCAACTATTTCACTCTCCTCTTTCACTTTCATCAAGAGGCTCTTTAGTTCCTCTTTGCTTTCTTCCATAAGGGTGGTGTTATCTGCATATCTGAGGTTAATGATATTTCTCCTGGCAATCTTGATTCCAGCTTGTGCTTCATCCAGCCCAACATTTCCCATGATGTACTTTGCATAGAAGTTAAATAATTAGGGCAACAATATATAGCTTGACCTACTCCTTTTCCTATTTGGAACCAGTCTGTTGTTCCATGTCTAGTTCTAACTGTTGCTTCTTGACCTGCATACAGATTTCTCAAGAGGCAGGTAAAGTGGTCTGGCATTCCCATCTCTTTAAGAATCTTCCACAATTTGTTGTGATCCATACAGTCAAAGGCTTTGGCATAGTCAATAAAGCAGAAGTAGATGTTTTTCTGTAATTCTCTTGCTTTTTCTATGATCCAGCAGATGTTGGCAATTTGATCTCTGGTTCCTCTGCCTTTTCTAAATCCAGCTTAAATATCTGGAAGTTCTTGGTTCACTTACCGTTGAAGCCTGGCTTGGAGAATTTTGAGCATTACTTTGCTAGCATGTGAGATGAGTGCAATTGTGTGGTAGTTTGAGCGTTCTTTGGCATTGCCTTTCTTTGGGATTGGAATGAAAACTGACTTTTTCCAGTCCTGTGGCCACTGCTGAGTTTTCCAAATTTGCTGGCATATTGACTGCAGCACATTCACAGTGTCATCTTTTAGGATTTGAAGTAGCTCAACTGGAATTCCATCATCTCCACTATCTTTGTTCATAGTGATGCTTCCTAAGGCCCACTTGATTTTGCACTCCTGGATGTCTGGCTGTAGGTGAGTGGTCACACCATCGTGGTTATCTGGGTCATGAAGATTTTTTTTGTACAGTTCTTCTGTGTATTCTTGCCACCTCTTCTTAATATCTTCTGCTTCTGTTAGGTCCATACTGTTTCTGTCCTTTATTGTGCTCATCTTTGCATGAAATGTTCCCTTGGTATCTCTAAATTTCTTGAAGAGATCTCTAGTCTTTCCTATTCTATTGTATTCCTCTATTTCTTTGCATTGATCACTTAGAAAGGCGTTCTTATCTCTCCTTGCTATTTTTTGGAACTCTGCATTCAAACGGGTGTATCTTTTCTTTTCTCCTTTGCCTTTCACTTCTCTTCTTTTCTCAGCTATTTGTAAGGCCTCCTCAGACAACCATTTTGACTTTTTGTATTTCTTTTTCTTGAGGATGGTCTTGATCCCTCCCTCCTGTATAGTGTTACAAACCTCCATCCATAGTTCTTCAGTTACTCTATCAGATCTAATCTCTTGAACCTGTTTGTGACTTCCACTGTATAAACCTAAGGGATTTGATTTAGGTCATACCTGAATGCTGCTGCTGCTGCTAAGTCGCATCAGTTGTGTCTGACTCTGTGCAACACCACAGATGGCAGCCCACCAGGCTCCTCTGTCCCTGGGATTCTCCAGGCAAGAATACTGGAGTGGGTTCCCATTTCATTCTCCAATGCATGCATGCATGCACGCATGATAAAATGGTCTAGTGGTTTTCCCTACTTTTTTCAATTTAAGTCCAAATTTGGTGATAAGGAGTTCATGATCTAAGCCACAGTCAACTCCTGGTCTTGTTTTTGCTGACTGTATAGAGTTTCTCTATCTTTGGCTGCAAAGAATATAAGCAATCTGATTTCAGTATTGACCATCTGATGATGTCCATGTGTAGACTCTTCTCTTGTGTTGTTGGAAGAGGGTGTTTGCTATGACCAATGTGTTCTCTTGGCAAAAGAGAGCATCATATACCTGTTTATTCATTTATTGATCATCTAGCTGATGAACAGTACCTGCCACATATCAGGAGCTCAATACCAATGTTGAATGAATGAATCCACTCAAGTTTCTCTGGAAACTGAGCCTAGAGGAGTAAAGTGACCCTAAAAAGGTCATGGAGTTCATCAGTGGAAAAATAAGGGACTGGAAACCATGGCTCCTGACTCATCCAGTGCTTTCCCACCATACCTTCGCAGTGATAAAGATAATAAGAGCAAATGCACTTTGAGTCCTCACTGTGTGTCAGCCACCATGCTAATTGCTCTCTACCTGCCCGTCCATCCTTGCTATAGCCCTACAAGGTTGACTGAATTCACATTTTTAGAAATAAGAACAGAGGGTCTTTGGATTCTAAGCAATTTGCCAGGTATCACAGTGCTATAGAGAGAGCTGGGTTTAGATCACACTGGATCTAAACCCAGCTTGGTCTCATTCTCAACTTTTCATACCATCTCAGCTGCATGACTCCCTTCAGATAAAATTTGCACTCTATTAGTATTTCTGTACAGTAAACTTTAGCAGTGAATAAGGAAATTTCAGGCACTGTGGCAGGCTGTCAGAAGGCTTGGGGCAGGGAGTCCCCGCAGCCTTCCCCTTGTCCTTCAAATCACACAGCAGAGGTGATATCTGTCTCTTTTTCTCACAAGTGAGGTTCATGGGCTCTAGGGTCCTGGAAAGCCACTGTCACACCACGTAAGCAGCCTCCAAAGTTGCGTAGTGTGAATGGAAGCTCTGCTCAACTCTATTCTATGTCCTCCTTGGGAGGACAAAAAGTTGAGTGTATGTAACTGATGCCAAGATGGCTAGAAAATAAATGATCCCATCCAAGATTTGTATGTGTGTATTTGTGTGAGTGTGTATTAGTCGCTCAGTTGTGTCTGACTCTTTGCAGCCCACCAGTTCTTACCTGGAGAATCCCAGGGACAGGGGAGTCTGGTGGGCTGCTGTCTGTGGGGTCGCACAGAGTCGGACATGACTGAAGTGACTTAGCAGCAGCAGCAGGCTCCTCTTTCCATAGAATTCTCCAGGCAAGAATACTGACATGGGATGCCATTCCTTTCTCCAGGGGATCTTCTTGACCCAGGGATTGAATCTGGGTCTCCTGCATTGCAGGCAAATTCTTTACTGTCTGAGCTATCAGGGAAGCCCAAGATTTGTACCACCCCAAAACGTGTGGACCAAAAGATATCAGATGTCATGAACCCTTGGCTTCTGCCCCCTCTGTGCGGCCTGGACCTATGATCAATCAGACCTCACCCACTCCTTGTCCTCTTGACCCTATGTTGCAGTTATTTGGCTAACTCTTGACTTCGGACAAACTCAACCATCCCCTTTCTCTTGCTCTTTCTCCAGGCAGCAGGATATTTCTGGAGAAATCCCACAATCCACATCCTCTTGCTTCATCTGGGCCTTTGATGTAGCTCCATGATCCTTTTGCTCCTTCCTGTCTTCACTGTTGTGGTAAAGACATCCATGATGTGTTCAGAAATGCCGGTCCAAATATAATACAGAAGCCTGCTTTGAGAGCTTAGAGGGAGCTGCAGATTGGGGGGAAGGTGTAGGTTCTGAGCATCTGTAGGTTCTTAGGTGGTGACAGCTAAGGAGGTGCTGGCATCTTGCTCCCTGGGTCTCCATCATAAAAATCTGAAACTTGCCTTATGGGCCCAAACTCTTGTCCCCACCCCTCTGACAAAGGGCTTGGGGGTCTTTGTATTATAGCATGTGGTCTTCTTGCTCTCTTTGCTCCCTTGCTATCTTAACTTCTTTCTTTCAACAAAAGTCAGATACCTACTGTGTGCTGAGCACTGTTCTATGCTCTGAAGAGGGAAGGCTAAAACCTCTGATATCCTGAAACTTCCATGTAAGTCAGGGTTGACATCCCTGGCACACCTTCTAAGGATGGAGTGGCTCCCGGGTCCCATCCACTCCTGGTACACGTGAACGTATCTACATGCTCATTAAGCTTAGTTATATTCTTGGGCTGAACCAACCTCGTGAGGCTCCCATCTAATTCACTAGATTTCTCTTTCTGAGACTGAGAAGAACAAAGGCAAAGGCAATAAGGATGTAAGGAATGGATACACCTGTTCAAGACAGAGACCCTCAAAGCAGCTCTTGGAGCAAACCAAACATTAAAACTAATTTTGGTTGGGCTGAGATCTCCCTGAACTCGAAAGCACAGGTGTAATGAGATGAGAGGGAAGAATTATCTTGGAGACATGGTAATAAGCTAATACAGTGTGCATGGCAACTCAGGGACTGAGAATTCATAAATGCATTCATGTTTTCTTCCCAGTAAGGTTGATTAAATGCCCAAAGTTAGACTAGAAGAGAGATGGAAAGAGCAAGAGAGAGAAAGGGGGAGTGAGCTACAGAAGATCTGGTAAAACATATCAACTCTGGACAAAGTATACTTTGTCAAACACATAAACAGCCACTGCCTGATACATTAGAATCTGGAAGGATCATAAATTAACCTGCCAAGAAACTTTGCAAAAGGTCATATTTAACATTAATCAGGCTCTGGGAAGCAGTGTGTACTTTTAAGGTGAGAAGGAAGAAAAAAGACTGCCCTCCTTGTATTGCATTTTCAAAATCACTTCCAAGTTATTCAGTGGGAGAGGAAAAGACCATTTCCAGCTGTTTTAAGGACAGAGAATTGTTTCTATTGTCACCTGGACATCCCTTCATTGTGGGTGTTGGGGCATATATGTGCAAGGGAACATTGCCTGGACCCGACCATTCACTTTCATATTATGTCCCTTCTCCTGCTTTCAACAGCATGTGCTTAGATGCTCAGTCATGTCTGACTCTTTGCAACCCCATGGACTATAGCTTGCCAGGCTCCTCTGTCCCTGGAATTCTCCAGGCCCGAATACTGGAGTGGGTAGCCTTGCCCTCCTCTAGGGGATCTTCCCAACCCAGGGATTGAACCTGGGTCTCCCACATTGCAGGTGGATTCTTTACCAGCTAAGCTACCAGGGAAGCCTTCAACAGCATGGTGGTCTTCTTTTGAAAAGGGCCTACCCATAGGTTAAAGATTACTTTGAAAACTGCACAGCATAAAAGGAGCTAAAGAACCCAGTCAATAGCAAGTTGCAGGTGGAAGAATATAGGCTATCACCACAGTGGTGGCTGGTTTGGAAAACAAGCCTTCTTTATTTTTGGCTGCTGGACTTTGAGCCACAGCCAAGTTCTATGTCATTTAGGAAGGACCACATGAGATACCGGAATCACCATTCCTGGGAGTCAGTTTCCCCACCCACTGAATGGGATGGTAACACTTACCTCCAAGCAGGTAGAGAGTGCATCTACTCACCTGGCTGGGAAATATGTAGCATGAATTTATACCATTCATTTTCTCTCCTCTCTCAAAATTTCCATTTTCTTGATCCGACTTGACACCAATGCTTCTGTCTTTACTGCTGGTTGCTTTGGACTCTTATCCTATTCCTTTCCTGTCAACCACTTTTTCTAATTGGCAAGTCTAATTTGCCCCAAGATAGGACTCCATCAACATGTACATTTAGTCAACAAACATTTATGAGGTATTTGGTATGTGGGTCAGGCGCTCTTCTAGGTGCTGAGGGTGTAACTCTGAAAAAAACAGACCCAAAGTCCCAGCCCTCCCCATGTACATAAACAGATAAACACAAGAAATCAGTGAATAGTGCGGTGATGTGACAAATAATAAATAAATGAAGTGCACGGTGAGAAGGTGGGGTAACGGTTGGTGTGCCAAGGTGTGTACAGTTGTAAATGGAGTGGTCAGTACAGGCTTTGTTGAGAGAATAAAATTTTTTTTTTTGAGAGAATAATATTTTAAACAAAGCCTTGCAGGAAGTGAGGAAGGAGCCAGTTGGCTACTCAAGGAAAGAGGGGTCCAGGTAAGAGGACAGCAAGTGCAAAGACCCTGAGGAAGAAGTGAGCCTGGCGTGTGTGAGCAGCACCAAGGAGGCTGTTGTGGTAGGGACAGAGTTGAGTGAGGGGGATGGGGAGAAGGAGAGGGAAGCTAAAGTCTCTAGGGCCTCACAGTTCAGTGGGAAGGACTTTAGCTTTTCTTGTGCAAGAAATGGGCCATCTTTGGAGGGTTTGGAGCAAAAGAGACACAATTTCATTTGCACATTGGTTCACAGGTTGACACCCGTGTTGATCAGGTCTGCTCTAATCAGAGAGAGGAGAAGGAATTTAATCCCTAAACCCATGTGTGTGCTAAGTCGCTTCAGTCATGTCTGACTCTTTGTGACCCCATGGACTGTAGCCCGTCAGGCATCTCTGTTCATGGAATTTTCCAGGCACGTATACTGCAGTGGGTTGCCATTTCCTCCTCCAGGTGATCTTCCTGACCCAAGGATCGAACCCATGTCTCTTAAGTCCCCTGCATTGGCAGGCGGGTTCTTTACCGCTAGCACCACTTGGGAAGCCCCAGGCCCCAAGGTCAGTGATGGGTGGTGCAGAGCCCACCCAGAGTAGCTCTCCCTTCATTCACTCTTTCCCTCTACAAAGTCCTTGTTGTAACCTGAGCTTTCATCTTCTCTCTCCACCTTGAGGACAGCATCTCAGACAGCTGAGGAAGCAGCCTGAGACAGGGAGCATGGAGTACTGAGACATGTTCTGCAGGAGCCCGCCTGGCCCAGCCCACCCCCGCCGGCTGGAGAACCTTCTGTCAGCAGCAGAGACGGCCTGCTGGGGGAGACGGCATCTCCACACAGCCAGACTGTCTGTCTGTTCTGATGGTCCAGGAGGGATGTGCGCAGAGCAGCAGCCAAGAGCCTTCTCAGGTGTAAAACCTCCCGGAGGCACTCAGGAGAGGAGGGCTCCTGGCGAAACGTGAAGAACAAGCACTGTGCTGTGTAAATACATTTGTGGGGATGGAGCTGTTCCTGGGCCCACGGGGGCCCATTTCTTGACTGTGTGGCAGGAATTGTCTTCGTTGGAACGATTGACAGGGCCAGTGGGGAAAGCTAAGCAGCCCTTGATTTCTTTTCTTGCGTTGGCACATTTAACTAATGAGCGGGAGAACAGGCCTGGAGAGGCACCGAAGCTGCGGCCACAGGTGGCCTTGGAGCGGAAAACTTGCTCTTCTCGTCGAGTGGAAAACTCCTGTGTGGTCCATCTCCACGTTCCAGTTCTCTGGTCCAAGTCCTGTAGGATCTTCATTTCCTTTCACGGGGCAGACAGGAAACTCCCTTTGGGACCAACTTGGGTTGGGGTCATGTTGTTTGACCGCCGCAGTTAAGAAGCTGTCCAGTGGCTAAGACCGCATGCTTCCGATACAGGGTTCGATCCCTGGTCAAGGAACTAGCTCCCACATCCTGCAACTAAGAGTTCGCACGCTGCAACTAAAGATCCTGCATGCTGTCACTAAGATCCGGCACAGCCAAATAAAGGAATGAATATTTTAAAAAATAAAAATAAAAAAGAAGCGTTGTCTGTCTGGCTCTTCTGGGAGAAGCTACAGTTGGGTCCAGGTTGATGGGTGTGAGATGGTGGTACTGATGATACAGGCCTGGTGGCAGCTCCATTCCTGTGGCCCAGAACCAGCCTCTCTGATTTAGATGGTGGGATTCTGGGGGCTCTTAACAGGTGCAGCTTAGCGGCTGCTAAGCCTCTCTCAGCAGGTCTCAAAGGAAGAATGTGGCCCCTTAACAATGGGTGTCGAGGGCACTCAACCAGCCCAGCATACTGAAATATGTCAGATTCAGTCTGTGTGTTGGGAGGTGTGCAAACATCCCTTCAGTCCAGCTCAGAGAAGAAAGAGGACTCAGGACCCGGTGCTCCCAGGAGCCAAAGTTGTTACAGTGTGAGGGTCTCTGAGTCCTATTCTTGCCTCCTCTGGGGCTGGGAATAGTGTTTTTGTGCTTCCCAGGCGGCCCTAGTGGTAAAGAACCCACCTGCCTATGCAGGAGACAAAAGAGATGCTGGCTTGATCCCTAGGTTGGAGAGATCCCCTGGGGAAGGGAATGGCAACCCACTCCAGTATTCTTGCCTGGAGAATCCCATAGACAGAGGAGCCTGGTGGGCTGCAGTCCATAGAGTTGCAAAGAGTCAGTTATGACTGAAGCAGCTTTGCACACACGCACACGCTGCCCTGGGATTGTGCTTGACTCCCCAATCGTGGGTGGGCCTGTGACCCCCGCGTCTTTGGTGTCTCTCTTGCCGACATGGGAGAATGCAGCTCTCTGCAAATCTACAGGAACAGCTGTCTGGAAACCGCTGCTCAGCAGGAGGGCTGTGCTTTGGTTGATGTGCTTCTATCTCTGAGGTGAGCAGCCCTTCTCTTTGGTATCCTGGGAAGGATGGATTTCTGATACCGAGATGTTTAGGCTGCAGATTTCTGCCCCCAGGAGAAGTAGGAGAGGTGCCAGCCTCCGAGTCCCTCCAAGAGGGGCTGGCACGATCCCTGGAGAGGAGAGTGGGGATGCGCCCTCCCCTGCCAGTTTCCCTGGGGAGGAGGTGCCTGACCTACAGGGCTGTTTCTACCTTGAATTTCTAAAACTCATCAGTTTGGTCTCTAGGGGAAAGAAGCCAGACGGCTAGGATTCTCTGAGCAGCGGCCCTTGGGACAGCTACTGCTATGATTTTGGCATCTTCATTCACAGCTTTTCAAGTGTTTGGCCTTTTGACCACCCAGCTTCCCATTCATCTCTCAGCCCCAAGGACAGCTGGTGTGCAAAACTTTGGGGGTCACCATCCCCTAGGGGATTCTCTTCTCTTAGCTGGTGCTGGAGGCACTTGAGAAAGGATGGGTTTTACTCCAAACCGCAAGCCCAACTTGAATTTCTTCTAGTTCAGAGGTTCACATTGCTGAGGGATTGTAACTGGGGACGTGGTAAGTCCATGGAGGACACCCTGTGAGCGTGTGGAGTGTGTCCAGGGAGTGAGTCAGCATGAGCCCAGGATGGAGGGAGCACATTCTACCACTGATGACAAAAGAGCTGGCGAGTCCTTCCACCTGCCTCCACCTTCCCCTCCCACAAGCCATAGGCATATTTTACAAGCCTCCTCTATAGGGCCAGGCTGGACTTGATTCCCTCCCCAGTGCCTGCTTCTGAACTGATGCTCAGAGACCAGACACAGCATTGGATTCCCAGCCCAGTTTGCGTTAAACAACATAGCAAGAAAGGATTGCAACATCCTGTGTCTCCAACATCCTTATTTTACAGATTAGGAAACTGAGTCCCAGTGAAAATAATAATAATAAAAACAAAAATAATAGCCGGTGCCTTTGCATTGTTTACTCTCTGCCTATCCCTGTCACTTACAAAGATTCCACATTTCACCCTCACAGACTCTACGAGGTAGGTATTGTTGCTATCTCCGTGTTACAGATGAGAAAACTGAGGCAACGGAGGCTAAGTTTCTTGCCCAAGGACATGCAGCTGGCTTGTGGTGCAGCTGGCATTCAAAGCCAGGCGAGTCTGTTTCCAGGGTCTAGGTTCTCAACCATTAAAGTGGCCTTGGTAGTTTTTCAGTATTAGGACCTCAATCCAAGCATTCCAAGCCTCCATCCATGCAATTTTCTTCTAGACCCATGCTGTCCGATATGGTAGCCACTAACCACACATGTGTCTTGAGCACTTGAAATGTGGCTTCTCCAAACTGGGGATGTGTTCCAAGTATAAAACACACTATAGATTTCAGGGACCTAACAACAGAAAACTGGACATGGAACAACAGACTGGTTCCAAATAGGAAAAGGAGTACATCAAGGCTTATATTGTCACCCTGCTTATTTAACTTCTATGCAGAGTACATTATGAGAAATGCTGGACTGGAAGAAACACAAGCTGGAATCAAGATTGCCAGGAGAAATATCAATAACCTCAGATATGCAGATGACACCACCCTTATGGCAGAAAGTGAAGAGAAACTAAAAAGCCTCTTGATGAAAGTGAAAGTGGAGAGTGAAAAAGTTGGCTTAAAGCTCAACATTCAGAAAACAAAGATCATGGCATCCGGTCCCATCACTTCATGGGAAATAGATGGGGAAACAGTGGAAACAGTGTCAGACTTTATTTTTCTGGGCTCCAAAATCACTACAGATGGTGACTGCAGCCATGAAATTAAAAGACGCTTGCTCCTTGGAAGGAAGTTATGACCAACCTAGATAGCATATTCAAAAGCAGAGACATTACTCTGCCAACAAAGTTTCGTCTAGTCAAGGCTATGGTTTTTCCTCATCTAGTCAAGGCTATGGTTTTTCCTGTGGTCATGTATGGATGTGAGAGTTGGACTGTGAAGAAAGCTGAGCGCCGAAGAATTGATGCTTTTGAACTGTGGTGTTGGAGAAGACTCTTGAGAGTCCCTTGGACTGCAAGGAGGTCCAACCAGTCCATCCTAAAGGAGATCAGTCCTGAGTGTTCACTGGAAGAACTGATGCTAAAGCTGAAACTCCAATATGTTGGTCACCTCATGCGAAGAGTTGACTCATTGGAAAAGACCTTGATGCTGGGAAGGATTGGGGGCAGGAGGAGAAGGGGACGACAGAGGATGAGATGGCTGGATGGCATCACTGACTCGAGGACGTGAGTCTGAGTGAACTCCGGGAGTTGGTGATGGACAGGGAGGCCTGGCGTGCTGCGATTCATGGGGTTGCAAAAAGTCAGACACGACTGAGCGACTGAACTGAACTGAACTGAACAATAGAAAAAGAATATGTGCTGTATCATTATTATTTTTATATTGGTTACATGTTGAAATGATAATTTATCAGATGTATTGCTTTAGATGAAACATATATTTAACTAACAACAATCTTTTTTTTTAAACTCAGTTTTTGTAACTGCCAGAATTTTAGGATTACCTCTGTGACTTGCATCCATGACTGCAGTGCCTCTCGAAGAAGGCGTCTCACCTGCACTTGGCCTTGTCTGCATCTGTGACTCGCGTCTTTGCTCCAGTGATAGGCTGGAACCTTCCCAGCTACCGTTGCGATTATGTCATCAGGGGAAGGGCACAACATCAAACTCCTGAGACTGTTGTTGTTTAGTTGCTAAGCTGTGTCTGACTCTCTTGCGACCCCATGGACAGGCTCCTCTGTCCATGGGATTTCCCAGGCAAAGCTAGTGAGGCTTAATGGAAAGGGCACGAGCCTCACAGATACACGTTTGAAATCCAGGTTTTGTTACATATTTGCTCTGCTATTTAAACTCTGAGCTTCTCTTTCCTTATCTGTAGAATGGGGATAAGAATGCCTATGCCTTTGAGTTGTGGGGATAAATGAGATGATGCATATGAGGTATGTAAAGCAGAGTAAGGTACCCACTAAAGCCACTGGTCCTCTTTTTTCCAACCCTTATTACCAGAGGCTGGCTTTTTTCTACCACTTGTAATATCTTGTTCTAGGGACCAAATCCTACATTAGAACATCAGAGAAAATGATCCTTAGTACTTTCTTACTTTCTGATTTCCTCGGTAACTTGGGACAAGTCTGAACCTTGGTTTCTCTCTATGTGAAGAATGTTAGGCCCCTGAAAGACAGGCCTACTCACGCTGCCCAGTGGTGGTCAGAACTCTCAAGTGCCAAAGAGCAGTGCTCAGAGTGGGTGGGAAGAGGGTGCACTGGGGCAGCCTCCAGGGTATCACCTTCCCGTCCTTCCCCTGCTCATAGAAGTCAGCCTGCTCCGCTACTAGCTCAGGTCTGGGGCAGACACAGGTGTGAATCTGGTACCAAGGAGGCCTCAACTATCCTGGACACATAGTGACTTGACAGCTAAGCCATTTCCAGTGGATCTGTCCAGAGAGAATGGAGTGACATCAGCACTCACCCTGCTCTGCTATTTGGAATATCTGTGGGAGGGGGTGGAGCCCCAGGTTGGCTCTAGCTTTCTTAAATGCCTCTAGGCTGTGACTCTAAGACTTCTGTTGTGTGCCTGCCTAGTGAAGTCTTTTCAGTGTAACAAAGTGGAGGTGCACAGCTGTTGAAAGGAATACAACCACACTCACATCCAGAGCCCGGACTTGTTAGAGGACCATGGGCAGGTCATCCCATCTCTCTGAGCCTCCTTCTCATCTTTATAAGGAAACGATACCTCACATAGTAGTTGGAAGATAAATGACAAAATGCACTGGAGTGGACACTAAAACTGTGCATTGTGGGCGGTCATTCCGTGTTAGCTGTTGTGGAGCCACGACAGCAGGAAGGTTTCCCCCTCTTTGTTGTCGAGAGCCCTGGATCTGTCCTTAAGAACACTGCCAGCAGCAGGCCACTGAAGGGAAAAAGAGAAATGCCGCACGCTTATTGACCTCTTCCCTTCCCCAGTTCATCCCCCTCTGTCCATTTGATGGCCTGAATCGCAAACATAAGGCTGAGAAACAGAATCACTTCCTTTTCAGAAGTTTATAGGAAAAATCAGCAAGCACAAGGACAATTTGGGACTAATTTCAGTCCCTACATGGTTCTGAGCAAACAAATGAGTCATAGTATGCCCTTGGCCAGCTCATGTATCCTCTTGGGACATCTGCTTCCTCTTTAATAAAATGGGATGAGTGATCCTTGCCTTGCCTTCATTTTACAAGCGTGTAACAAGGATGAATCCAGTAACTGCTGCAGAATCCTTTGAGGTCCTTGGAGAAATAGTTGCCATATAAATGCAAAGTATGATGTCCATTTCTATTACATTGTGTTTTGCAAATAAATATGTAAGCCTGCATCATATGCATGTCAATGCCAGTTTGGCCAGCTATGTGCCATGTGCATTTTTTCCGTGAGATAATCACCTCTACGTGTTATTCCTTGAAAACATAACTCCAAATTTATAAAGTGTGAGATTGTTATTACTGTTTTTCTTTTTGGAAGCCCATCTATCCTGCCCATGTCAGCTTCTGGTGTTTCTGACAGATCGGTCATGGTGATGTGTGCGTGAGGGTTTCTCAGTATCTTCAAGGACCTGGATCAGGACCAAGGAGGGTTTCACCTTCATCGCTTTTCCCGTTCGTTCCCCTGACCCTCTTAATTGAGTTGTTCGGAAGAGAAGCCCTGTCATTCATTTGAAAAATGGCCTGCTTGTCCCTTTCTAAAAACTTTAACCAGGTTGCTCTCTGATTCAGGAAATAAAATAACAGATTGCAGGACACACTTTGAATCATATAACACTTTACAGGCCATCAGGTGTCATCACTTTGCTCGATAACACTGACTCTGCGTGGCCTTGGTGATTGAGCCGAAAGATGTGTGAGGTGGCAATTTCCTAGTCATGATTCCAAAGCTTCAGAGCTCACACTTAGGTGAATCACAATTCTCAGGGCTGAGTTTTCTTCCTTTTTAATACAAATACACAGAAATCTGGCCCATGAGGAAAAGTGAGTATTGATCCTGAATCGAAGGGGAAACACTTCTGTGTTTAAGAGTCTCCTGGGTCTTGTACTCAAATGTAGACAGTTGGGAGTCCTCTGGGCTTCTGTCTCCTAGGATCACTCATATCCATCGCATGTCGGCCCTTCTCCAAAAAGATTCGTGAAACTTGATTCATGTTCACAAAATCCCTATAGCAGCTGAAGAATTGGAACTTCTGAATCTTCTACCTTTACAGAAAGTATAAAGGAAATTCTAGTTCACTGTTTCTCAGAAAGGCTTGGCCTCAAGGGTCCTGCTGCTCAATCCACGGTCTAATCGTTTTGACTAAACGTTGGCACATTTTGAGTGAACACTTGACCATTCAAATTCAAAGTCTCCCTAATTGGGGGCCTCACCTTCCTCCCTCATCCCTGTTTTAAATGTAGGTTCTTTTCTCAGCTTTCCTTTCTTTTCATTCAAACCAGCCTCTTCCAGTAGCTTGCTGCTGCTGCTGCTAAGTTGCTTCAGTTGTGTCCGACTCTGTGCAACCCCATGGACTGCAGCCTACCAGGTTCCTCCGTCCATGGGATTTTCCAGGCAAGAGTACTGGAGTGGGTTGCCATTGCCTTCTCCAATAGCTTACCCTCTCTCATATCTTTCACTACCAATGTTATTTTTCTGATTTATTTTTCTTTCCTTAGCTCCAGATCCCTGTTTCTAACCGCCCATTGTGCATCTCTCCCTGTATGTCCTGTGTGACCAAAGGACCAAAATCAGTCTCTCCATCTTTTCTTCGCATCAGTTCCACTGCCTACGTTCTTTGTCTTGGCTTGTGGCAGCCAGTAAACAAACTAAGCCCAAAATGCAGGCATTGTTTTATATTCTCCCCTTTATTCCATTCTGTTATGAAATCCTGTCCATTTCTCTTGAATCCTTTTTTCCACCCTCTCTACTGCTCTTGGAAGAGTTACAGGTCTTGGATCATCTTCCTTGAACTCTTGCAGTGGTTTTAAATTCACCACCTTTTCCAAGTCTCACTGCCACCTCCTCTCCTCCTCAGTGCACCCTGTTTAATATCTTTATAAGTCCAATCTGATCATTGGATTGTGTGCTTTAACAGATCCACTGTATTTTTAGTATGTAGTTCCCTCAAGGTTGTGGCATTGCTTGTTTTTTCCCCGCTTTGGATATCTTTTTTTTTATTTGTTTTTTTGGCACCTCACTTATTTTGTGTGTGTGTGTGTGTGGCATTTGTTTTTTATCTCTACAACTTGATCGTGAGATCCCTGAGGACAGGTACCCTGGGTTTTGCTAGCCCAGATTTCAGTACAGAGTTAGTACTCAAGAATCAGAGGGTTTCGCTCAAAATACTGTGACAAAGGCCTCGGGGCTGCTGTTAATGGTGTTCATTCCTTGGTGCTTTCACCCTTACCTTGGCCTCCATGTTAGAAGCAGAATTCTATTTGATATATGTTTGTACTATTTAACTCTGCAGAGTAAAGTGAAAAAAAGTGGAAGTGTTAGTTGCTCAGTCATCTCTGACTCTTTTGTGACCCTATGGACTATAGCCTGCCAGGTTCCTCTGTCCATGACATTCTCCAGGTAAGAATACTGGCACGGGTAGCCATTCCCTTTTCCAGGGGATCTTCCCAACCCAGGGATTGAACCTGGGTCTCCTGCATTGCAGGCCAATTCTTTACCATCTGAGCCACCAGGGAAACCCAGCTCTGCAGAGTAAAAATCGCATGTTGTCTATATTCTGCCTTCCACCCCCACCTCTCCAAATCTCATGAAGTCTTCTTGCAAAATGAACCTGTGTTCTCTGCACCAAAGGACACAATCAACAGAGTGAAAAGGTAACCTATGAAATGGGAGAAAGTATTTGTGAATTATATATTTGATGGGTTAGTATTCAGAATATATAAAGAACTCCGACAACTCAACAATAAACAACAACAGCAACAACAAAATGCAACTCCAAACCACCTCACACACATTAGAATGGCTACCGTACAACCAAAATAACAAGTGTTGGTGAGAATGTAGAGAAACTAGACCCACATGCCCTGTTTGTGGGAATGTAAAATGCCACTGCAGAAAACAGTATAGAAGTTGCTCCAAAGTGCCCAGAAGTGGAATTTATGGATGACCTGGTAATCTATTTTTAAATTTTTTGTACCCATATTCACAGCAACTTTATATACAATAGCCAAAACATGGCAGCAGCCCAAGTGTCCATCAATAAGTGGATGTATAAACAGAATGTGTTCTCTACTTATGAAACAGAATATCATTCATCCCTGAAAAGGCAGGCAATCCTGGCATGTGCTACAATATAGATGAACCCTACAGACATTATGCTAAGTGAACCAAGTGAGTCCAGAAAAAGAGAAATGTTGTATGATTCCTTTTATATGAGGACTTAGAGCACTCGGATCCATAGAGACAGAGAGCTGAACTATACTTGCTAGGGACACAGGGGGAAGGAGTCCATGGTTTCAGTTTTACAAGATGAAGGAGATTCTGGAAACGGATGGTGGTGATAATGTGTGATAATGTTGTGATAATTCACAACAATGTGAATGCACTTAATACCACTGAACTGTACATTTACAAATGGTTAAGAGGGTAAATTTTATGTTATGTGTATTTTACTGCAATTAAAGAATGTTAAAAAAGAATTCAGATCTTCTGGTGAAACAGTAATGGGCCAGAATTTAGGAGCCTTGTTTTCAAATACCGGTTTTACTTTCAATGAACTCCAGGTCTCAGGATTCTAATTTAGAAGACAATTGGGTGAGATGATGGCCCATATTCCCTCTGAAATTCTGTGATTTGGAGTGTGGATCACTGGCCTCGGGAAGAGCCAGATGGAGAGCTATGGAAATTTACTCAGAAAATGGCCATGAGCACACACACACCAAATATTTCCTTCTGTAGCTTGCCTTGTCATTTTCTTAGCTGTGTCAAAGAGCAGAAGTTAAAAATCTTGATAATGTTTAATTTGCCAATTTTTTGAGATTCACGCTTTCTGTGTCGTATGGAATCTTTACCCCCCAAACAAAGGTTTTTGTCCTAAATTTTCTTCCAGATGTTTTGTAGTTTAACTTTTATGCTTAGGTCTGTGATTAATTCCAAGTCAAAGTTGTATACGGTGTGAGGAACAGGCCATGGTTTATTTTTTTCTATGAACATTCAATTATCCCAAACCATTTATGAAAAGACTATCCTTTCTCTATTAAATTATGTTTTTACCTTTGTTTGAAAAATCAACTGACCACATATTTCTGCGTCTCTTTCTGGATTTGCCCTTTTGGTGCATTGACCTGTATACCTATGAAGTGAAGTGAAGTCACTCAGTCTTGTCTGACTCTTTGCAACCCCATGGACTGTAGCCTACAAGGCTCCTCTACCCCTGGAATTTTCCAGGCGAGAGTACTGGAGTGGGTTGCCATTTCCTTTTCCAGGGGATCTTCCCAACCCAGGGATCGAACCCTGGTCTCCCGGATTGCAGGCAGATGCTTTACTGTCTGAGCCACCAGGGAAGCCCCTATATTCCTATACATAGGCTACGGAAAATCTTGAAATCAGTCAGCATAAAACCTCTAAGTTTATTCTTTTTCAAAATTGTTTCAGCTTTTTTAGATCCTTTGCATTTCCATATGAATTTTAGAATCAGCTTGTCAATTTCCACAGAGTAAGCCTGCTGAGATTTTTATTGAGAATGCATTGACACTACAGATTAATTTGGGGAGAATTGATATCTTAACAACATTGAGTATTCCAAACTGACTATGGGTCATTTCCATTTATTTAGGTCTTATTTACTGTATTTCACAGTGTTTTGTAATTTTCAAGGGGGTGGCTTAGATGACTTTTACTAGATTTATTCCCAGTATTTTATGTTTTTGGTGCTATTTACATAGGATTATTTTAAAATTTCATTTTCCAATTGACTGCTGCTAATACAGAAGAATACAGTTGATTTTTTTTTGTTTTGTTTTTTGTTTTTTATTTTATTTATTTATTTTTTATTTTTTAATTTTATTTTATTTTTAAACTTTACATAATTGTATTAGTTTTGCCAAATATCAATTTTTAATACCAACCTTGAATTTAATGGCTTTCTTAAACTCACATAATACTTCCATTACCTGACATGAGATATTTCTGCGTTTCTCACAATAGTGAGAAATTTATAGCTTTCAAGATACAGATCTTTGCACATATTTTAGATTTATCCCTGAGTATATGTTTTGATAAACTACTATAAATAATCTTTAAAAATCATTTTCTTTTCCAATTATTTTTCGCCCAGGCACCAGTGGTTTTCTTTTTTTCTTTTTTTTTTTTTTAGCTTCTCAGCTACTCCTCCTTTTTTTTTTAAGCTTCTTCTTGATCTACATGTAGCTGAGGCTCAGAACCACTGGTCCTGAGACTCTGATCATGATCCCTGCTGGAGGTGGGACCACAAATGATATTTGGCTTCCTTCCTTTGTTGTGATGCACATGGATGCCTCAGATCACTTAAGTAACTGAGAGTCCCTTCAACAAGCAGAATCATTTGCACCTGTGGCAGAGTGGCATCCATGTGATGCCTCTTAATGGAAAGCGCTATTGGGCTCTAAAGATAACAGGCTCTTAAAAGGGACTTAATGGATCTCCAAGTATGTTATTGACCTAGTGTGGACCTGACTATGCTGATGGGCTAGATTTGAACTTCACCACCTCAGCACCGTCTATATGTGCTGGGCATGAGTGTTGGGAAGTGAACTTTGCAGCTCTGTGGGCTACATGTTTTCCCTGAAGTTATTTATATATGTTGTAGGAAGTGGGGATAGATTGGGGAGGACATGCGGGATTTGTTTTGTTTTGGTAGTTTTTTTCCCTTCATTAGAAGAGAGATAGATGCTTGGATGTGAGACTGCAACCCATTCTTCATTTTTCCCAGTGCTCCAGGTATTGGTATTTAACAGGAAGAAAATCCATTCATCTTGCCAGCATCCTGGCACACGGAGGCCATGAGGGCTGCTGTCAGAAGAGATATTAGGGGCTATAAAAAGCCATTCGATCTCCTCCCCTCCTTATTTCCCCTTTGTAACCCCTTTCCCAGGTAGACTGGTATTGTGCTTGCTGACTCTCCATCACCTGGAAGTCTTAGGCCTCATGGGCATGTTATCGAGATTCAGATTGGCTTAACCAACCCATTCTTTCTTTTATCTTCATCATTTCTCTGCCAGGGGTAGTGGCAACACCATGAAGGATTTGTCTTTTCTGCTTTATTTTGCTGATTTTTAAAACAGCTGGTTGGTATGCCACTGGGCGTAGGAGAGCAAACCCGCCCGTCAGGACAGGTGGGGGCTGAAGTGATGCGTCTAGCCTCAGGGCCCAGGTGTTTCAGAGCCAGGCTTAGGGAAACAGGAATCCCTGGCCTCTCTCCTGTGCTTTTGTTGTCAGCTTTGGCATCTGTACCTCGTCTCATCGCCCATTAGTTCTCGTGCCAGGGTGGAGCCAGATTAGTTGGGCAGCATTTGTCCCCTTTGATCATAAAATTGTCCTGGAGGAGAGATACATTTCCAAAGGATTTTCTCCCTCTGCGCCTGTTCTTTCATTCTCTCAGGTTGCTGTGTCCCCCTAGAGCCTCTGCTTACACCGCTCCTCTCCCATTTTCATTTGTTTTTCACCGCAGGTCTAGAAAATTCAATTCCACACCCGTTTACTGAGCACTGATTCCATGCCAGGGACTGTGGTAGGCAGGAATTTACAGTAGGAAACAGGTCTGGTCTCTGCTCACAAGGAGCAAGTCTACTGGAAGAGACAGACATACACAGATGCAAATAGCTGTCCCTCCGGGTCAGGAATTACACACTCACAACAGAAGAATGAATAAAGCACTTTGGATGATGACCTCCAGGAAGGGCAAGCTTCATATACATGCTACCTTTTATCTGGGTTTTGAAGACCAGGTGAGGTTTCAACTATCATGGAAGATGTGAGGACAGGCAGGCTGTGGTAGGACATTTAAACAAAGAGAACTGAGTTAGCAAAGGCCCAGCGGGGTGAATTTGCATGTTGGGAGACTGTGAGTGTCATGTTCAATTGGAAGGCAACACATATGACTTGGGAGGAATAACAGAGCCTGAGCTGAGACTAGCAAGGCAAGTTGAAGCTGTTGAGAATGGCCTTGTGGCACACTACGGAGCCTACGTGCATGTTCTAGAATATGATAGGGAGCTGGCAAGGTTGATTAACAGGAAATGGCTTGGTCAGAGCTGGGCTTTAGGAAGCTCTGTGTAACAGAATTGTGAATGATGAATTGGAGAGGTCAAGGATGGGATGGGGAGCAGAGAGGAACCTTCATCAGATTAGCTCAGATTAGCAACAACAGGGGCCCAGATGTAGGCATCAGTCTCAAGACTTGGAAAGGAGAGAACCAGCTGAGAAAAGTTTCAGGTATGGGTCAGACAAGATTCAGTGGAAACAGAGAGGAAACCAAGTTGACGACTAGGTAAACAAGAAGAGGACAAAGTCATGAATAAATTATGAGAACAGAGCACTAGAGAGGACAGGGTGGGCTTTGGGAAGGGTATATAGTTAAATTCTTTGGATTGCAAGCAACAGGAAATGGCATTAGCTAGTTGAAATACAACCTAGACAGCATATTAAAAAGCAGAGACATTACTTTGCCAACAAAGGACCGTCTAGTCAAGGCTATGGTTTTTCCAGTGGTCATGTATGGATGTGAGAGTTGGACCATAGAGAAAGCTGAGCGCCGAAGAATTGATGCTTTTGAACTGTGGTGTTGGAGAAGACTCTTGAGAGTCCCTTGGACTGCAAGGAGATCCAACCAGTCCATCCTAAAGGAGATCAGTCCTGAGTGTTCATTGGAAGGACTGATGTTGAAGTTGAAACTCCAATACTTTGGCTACCTGATGTGAAGAACTGACTTGTTGGAAAAGACCCTGATGCTGGGAAAGATTGAAGGCAGGAGGAGAAGGGAACGACAGAGGATGAGATGGTTAGATGGCATCACTGACTCAATGGACATGCGTTTGGGTAAACTCCAGGAGTTGGTGATGGACAGGGAGGCCTGGCGTGCTGAGGTCCATGGTGTTGCAGAGTCGCACATGACTAAGCGACTGAACTGAACTGAGTTAAAATATGAAAGGACATTTAATGCAAGAATATAGAGTAGGGGGTCTTCCCTGGTGGTTCAGGAGTTAAGACTTTGTCTCCCAATGCAGGGGGGATATGAATCCAATTCTTGGTCAGGGATATAAGATCCCACATGCCTCAAGGCCAAAATACCAAAACATGGTTGATTCAAATTCAATAAAGACTTTAAAAACAGTGCAAGTCCAAAAAAAAAAAAAAAATCTTAAAAAAGGAATATAGAGTAGGAATCCTTCTAACCAAAAGGAAGAACTGAATACCCAAGGGGACCACTGAAGGAAGTTTCTGATGCTTGAGTGAAGAGGATTTGTGGATCTTTCTTCTGTGACATTATCTTCAGTGCCTTAGGAACCCCTAGGCTCTCAGTGCAAATTTTAAATTCACAGGAGAGAGAATCTGGCCCAGCTTAGCAGAGGTGCCTCCTCTGAGTGTCAGGAGCTGTGGGATGGGTTAGATTCATGGCTACAGACTTATTCTCTGGAGACTCAGTCCTGAGCATTAGGGGTGTTCCCAGAGAAGGGGAAATGGTGTTGTTGCAGAAACAAGTACTCGAGAAAGCAAGCACCACACTTGGAGAGTTGGAGAACTCAGGTTGATTACACCAGCGGGCCCAGAGGAGTTAACGCTCCAAGCTCTGAGCCCTGAACAAAGGGATTACAGAGTTTTTATAGACAGACTGTAGTGGGCAACACTAGCTGTTAATAGGCTGGTTTAAACTAAGGGGTTTTTCGAGCACGGGAATAGCAGTCAAGATGGGGAGGGGGATGCCTGGCCTGGACAGGCATGATTAAGCAGGTTTGCAGGGGCTGGACGATTGCAAAGAGCAGGACAAGGGTCAGTGAGACAAACTCCAGCTCCTAGTATTGCAAGTCCCCACTTTTCTGAGACTACGTGACCTATGTGATCTAGACTTTATAAGGGGCAAACTGAGCTATAGAGGCAGAATGAGAAGGAGGTTATGTAAAATTTAAAATTTTCCTCTTCAGTGTGAGCCAGGGAGCCACACTGCTTGATGTGTGCTCTGGAGAGTGCTGAGGGGGAGGATGAGGCTGTGTTTTGTTTTGGATAAGTTGTGCTGTGGGTGAGATGCAGGACGTGTACATCCTGATGGAATGAACTTGACTGAGCTCTGCTGGAAAGTTGCAAATGCTTGGACTCCCCAGGTGGAGTGATAGTTGCAGCTTTTAGAGTAGGGGAGCTTGAGAAAGTGAAGCAAAGATGCAAAGAGAACAAGATGTGAAGAGATCCTACAAGGTTGGGAAAACCTTAACTATCATCTAGTCCAATGCTTTCATTGTATTTAATTTGCATTCATTTATTTTTTATGGAGCTTGTTGGTTGTTGTCGTCCTTGACTCTTTGTGGGCCCATGGACATAGCTCACCAGGCTCCTCTGTCCCTGGGATTTCCCAGGTATAAATACTGGAGTGGGTTGCCATGCCCTCCTCCAGGGGATCTTCCCAACCCAGGGATCAAGCTTGCATTTCCTTTTTTTTTGGTTATTATATATCACTACAGTTTATTAAATACTGAAACAAGGTTTATGCCACATTTTCCAGCAATGTTTAAATAAAGAGCTCAAAATATAAAGGCTTATGAAAACTTTTATAGTCTTTATGTAATCATATACACTATTTCTGGTGCATGAATAAATACAGAAAACAGAAGCCATTCTTTATATCACAATCAGCCAACACTTAGCCATCAATGATTACACAAATCCACAAGCAAACAAAAAAATCCACTTTCTTCATTTGGGTTATAAAAGCTAAAAATCCCTCTGCTACATTTAACAATACCCAAGGGGAAGGGGGGAGAGAATTTATAATCACAGCCCTGAAGACAAAGGGACCAAGTCTCCCAGTCCTTCAAATTCTTTCTTGGTTAGAAGCTTCAACAACTGCATTACTCTTTCAGGAAACAGAAAAAAAAAAAAAAAAATCAAAACAGGTTAAGACTCGTTCTATAAGGTATTTAATAAGTCTGCACTGAAGAAAAACATTTTTGTCTTAAAAATATGCTAACCTTTTACAAGGAGGTTTGGTTTTCTTTTCTTCCTGCTGTGAACATGTACATATTTGAAAAAACTTATATAATGAATATTGCATGACATTCAATCTTTTCATGGTCTTCAAAATGAACTCGCTTCTACTGTTTTGGGAATTATATGTACACTTACAATGTTTTCTATATTAAGGGAAAAAAAGCAAAGAGTGGCTCATAAAAAGTCATCCTTTAAACTCAAGGAACTCAAAAGTGAAAGCCTTTCTGTAGAAAGCCCTTACATCAGTGGAATGTTCTGGTAAGAAGAGAAGTCTCCTCTCTAAAGATATGGTTCAGTAGGAGGGACGAGGCCTGAAGGGGCTCGGCTCTCTAGTGTCACATCTGGAACTGGTCAGTGAGAACTAGATTTCCATCTGAGTCTTGAAGCAATTAACACCTCTGACCTCCTCTGTTCCTGTCTTAGCTCTTCTTTTTGGAATGGAAATCCTGCTTCACAAAATCTTATTTTCAAAGTCAGCATTAATAAAGAAGGCAAGGTGAGGGAGATCGGGAGGAAAATTGCCCAATCCCCAAGAAAAATCTGTGTGCCTTCTATTTTGCTTCAAAGGAGGAAGCAGTCCAGGGGCTGGACAGACTGGGAGCATGCATATACTGCAGAGGTGACTGTCCTGGAGCCCCAATGAATAGGTATTTAATGTTACTCTCATAGGGCTTCCCATGTGGCTCAGTGGTCAAGAATCTGCCTGCCAATGCAGGAGACACAAGAGACATGGGTTCAATCCCTGGGTCAGGGAGATCCCCTGGAGAAGGAAATGGCAACCTACTCCAGTATTCTTGCCTGGAGAATCCCATGGACAGAGGAGCCTGGTGGGCTACAGTCCATGGGGTGGCTAAGAGTTGGACACAACTGAGTGAGCACACTCTAAGGGTAGAACCAAAGTTACCCAAGTGAATGTTAAACATATTTCCTTTCCTAGGGATGTCGTCTAGAAATATAAAGGAGGTGGGACTCTCTCAGAGTCACTTTCTATTTTGCAAGAGTAAGACGAAGACAAGAAAGAAGAATGATATCCTGTCTTTGAAAGAAAAGAAAGAAGCTATTTTATACCTCTTATCAGACTCTAGGTATACAAAAATATTGCTTTTCAAATTTCAAGCAAGTATTTTCCATCCAAACTGATAAGGAAGTCCAAGACAGGAAATATTTTAACAAACATGACCAGAACTAAAGTAAAACCCAGGAAATCTGGAAAAATCAACTCTTCGATTCACTTGCCATGTTTCACGAAGGGAAACATAATAGAAGGTTAGCCTCTTTCTTTCACAAGAGTTTTATCACAGAACCTCGTTTGGGAGAAGTCCATGATAAAATGACTCTTCATACACAGGATCTATTTATTCTGGAATTATGGCTGTATGACACCATGATGTAAAAATACTTATCCTATAAGTCTAGCAGTAGGAGCTACTGTTTTCCTCACCTGACACTCAGTATCAATAGATGTCATTATCCCCATTTTACAGATTGGGAGATAGAAACTTTGTTAACATCACAGAGCAAATTATTGACTTGGCCAAAGAGTTTGTTCAGATTTTTCCTAAGCTCTTACAACCTGAACAAACTTTGGCTAACCCAGTACTACCATTACCTAGGACAGAACCCAAGTTGCTTAAACACACCCCCCCACAACACAGATGTTGCTACCTTCCAAGCCAACCTCTTACACCATCATGAGTTTAGATGGTAATACTTTGTAACAAGTCCTCACAAAGGTCGAGTGGTCAAAGGCTTAAAAGTCACTTATTATAAAGTGGAAGAATCCTGCCAAAATAGGAAATTACAAAGCAGTGCAATGTTCCAGGGATCTCTATCCTGCTCTGTTTATACTTGGGATACACCAGGTCACCATGTGTGAGTTTCTTCAGCGGACATGAAGCCAAAGCTCCCCCAAAAGCTCAGGAACAGTAACACCGTCTCAGAGGTTCTATCCCATGGTTCCAAAGAGCTTCTTTAGAACAGTCTGGGAGTCTTGGCTATGAACTGAGATGCACCAGGAGTTACTCTTCTCCTGAAGGAAATGGTCCACAGTTCCTGATCATGCAATTTTTCTTTAGCAAGAAACATGCATTTCCTGTTATCTTTGATGTCGAAGGGCACTTGAATGGTAAGGGCTAGTGTCTGGATGTTACAGTTAAACGTTTGGTGCAGAGCGTCCGATGCCAGGACACAGGGATCTGAGCTAATCCTGTCCTCACCTGTTGCTCACACCTCAATCTGTGGTGGGCCAAGCAGTGAGAAGCAGTGGGAAAGACAGGAAGCTTCACTATTTCAGAAGTGAGCCTTTTCAGTGGATGTCTCATGCAGTCTTGACTTGTCACAAATCCAGTTTCTTCAACTGCTCATATGTCACTAAGAAAATAAGATTCCAAGGACCAACTCCCAACCAATTTAGCCAAAACCCTTTATATAGAGCAAAAACCCTTCATTCTTCCATGTCTGTAACAAGCAATCCAGGGTATCTTTGTAGCCAGGGCGTTTGTCATCGCAGAGGACTCTCTGATTCATCGTACATGTTCTCAACATATTGACAGGGTTTGAGGCCAGGGCTCCTGCCAGCCCACAGGTGAAGCTTGAGAGGAAATGGGTATACACAGTGTCTCCCATCAGGCCTGAGAGAATCAGATGCTTCTTGGTGAGGCTGTAGACCGGCAGCTCCACGAAGCCCATAGTAGCAGCCCTCTGAGCGGTAAGGATATGCCCTTCCACAGTCCTGTCTTTCCCTCTTTCTGGTAAATGTTAATGAAATTGCCTATCATTCCTCCTTGCAGGGTGTTGCTTTAGCTTGCATTCATATCTTCAAAACATCTGTTGGATTAACAATGCTTGAGGATATGACTCCAGAGAATCCCACAGACCACATTTATCAGAAGGGTTTCATCTTCTGGACGCTCGACAAATAACCACTTCAAGCTCTGATAGGTGTCTATCTTGATGGTGCCATAGGAAACCTGGTGTAACATCGCTGGGGCAATCCCCGAATATAGTGCTTTCGGGCCTTCCTCTCTGCCTATCCTCACTAATACATGCAACATTCCTCCATACCTGATTTCTTTAAAGTTTGCATCGTTCTTCGGGCCTTGAATCTGAAGCCGTGTCTTGGTTAAATCAATTGGAAAGGTACTGCGCTCCACCTTGATGGAGGCCAGGCCTCCATACACCAAGGGCTTCAGGGCCGACATGCTCACCTCTGCCCCTTTTTTTTGTTCACAGAAGCATAGCCTCTAACAGGGTTTTCTGGGGCAGTGGCGGCCCTGTGTCTTCTCTAGCTCTGGGTCAGCAGCAGATGGAATCGGCAGCTTCGAGGGAGCTGAAAAAGAGGCTGAACCCACGTTTCTTGCATTTCCTGCATTGGCAGGTGAATTCTTTACCGCTGAAGCACCTGGGAAGCACATGGAGCTTATAACAATTCATAGGAAAGTGTCACACCTTAGGTAGACAGCTCAGTGAAGTTTTTCGTGTTTCCACCTTTGTAACAACCGCCAGGAGCAGGACCCAGAGCACGACCTGACCCCAGAAGCTTCTTCCCTCACGCCCCTTCTTAGTCCATGCCATCACCATCCATACCAGAAGTAACCTCTGTTCTGAGTTTACCACCAGAGGTTAGTTTTGCCTGTTGAACTTTATACAAATCTTATCTGTCAGTATGTGTCCCTTGAAGTCTCGCTTCTTTTCACTGACTTTGTGTCTGAGAGCTTTCCCCATGCATTAAGCACAACTGACTTGTTATCCTGTTGCTGGACATATGAGTTTCTCAAATTTTTGGCTATTAGGAATAAAACTGCTATGAAATTTCTTGTACGCGCCTTTTAATGACATAATATTTACTGATTTTTTTCTAGAGTACAGGTGTCCTTAGGGTTAGGATTGCCGAGTCCAAGTCCATTGCATTTTAACAGGTACTTCTGATTTCCCAAAGCGACTGTTCCATTTTACACTTCCTCCAGCAATGGAAAAGAGTGCTTGTTGCTCCACCTTCTTACAAACATTGTCGGTCTTATTTATTTTACCCATTTTGTTAGATATATAGTGGTATCTTGTGTTAGTTTGCTTTCCTATATGACTAACAGTATTGAGCACATTTTTGTCTGCATGATGGCGATTTGAATATTTATCTCTGTGTGTGTCTGTGTGTGTATGAAGTGAATGTTCATATCTTTTGTCTACTTTATTATTTGTTTTCTTCTTGTTTTTAGGAATTCTGGATACAAGTCCTTAGTTGAATACATGTTTTGTGATTACCTTCTTTCAGTCTCTGGTTAGTCTTCTCTCTTAATAATGTCTTTTAATGAACACAGGTTTTTATTTTCAATTATCTATTGTTTATTTTATAGTTAGTGCCTATTTTTCTCTGTGCATAAAATATTTACCTACCATAAGTCACTACTCTCATTTTGGAGATTAAACAGTATTTAAAGAGGGAAACGCCAGTACTCTTGCCTGGAAAATCCCATGGACAGAGGAGCCTGATGGGCTGCAGTCCATGGGGTCGCAAAGAGTCGGACACGACTGGGTGACTTCACTTTCCCTTTTCACTTTCATGCATTGGAGAAGGAAATGGCAACCCACTCCAGTGTTCTTGCCTGGAGAATCCCAGGGACGGGGGAGTCTGGTGGGCTGCCGTCTATGGGGTCGCACAGAGTCGGACACGACTGAAGCGACTTAGCAGCAGCAGCAGCAGCAGCAGCAGCAAAGAGGGAAAATGACTCAAGGTTACACGTCAAGTGACTGGACCAGGACAAGGACCCATGACTTCTTTAGTCCTCTGCTCCTTTCAGTGGGAATTCATATAAACTTCTCTCCCCTAACAGAGGAGCTGTGGAAAAAGTGACTACTCTCCTTCAATCACTGTGACTTCCTACCCCTACAGTTAAGGGAATCAGATTTAAGAAGACGTTCTTCCAAATGTATTGAAAATATCCCTACTCTTTGACCCAACAGTTGCTTCTCTAAGAATCTAAAACACAAAGATTCATGCACACAGATGTTTGTTGCAATGTTGTTTTCAGCAGCAAAAACCAAAACAAAGCAAAACTTAAATATCCAGCTACTATGGACTGGCTAATTGAGCTGTGGCACATCGATAACACTGAATAGTACAGCTACGTAATACTCAAACTAAGGTACTTTTGAAAAGTATTTAATGGCCCACGAAAATGAGCACAGTGCAATATATATAATTTTCCATTTTAAAAGCTCAACTTGAGTCACAATTTACATAGAAAAAAGTGCACCTACTTTAAGTGTATAGTTTGATGAGTTTTCTCTTTTTGCAAAAAAAATAAGACTCATTGAAAAGGTAAAATTTAACAATTTTAAGTATACAATATAGTGAGTTTAGAAAAACGTGTACCATTGTGTAACCATAGCCACAATCAATATTTCCATTACTCCCCCCAATGTCCTCATGCTTCTTTTCCTTCCATTGCTTCCCCCCTACTCTCAGGTCCAGGTGATCATTGATCTTTTTCCTCTTGTGATAGATTCGATTTCCTTTTTCTAGGATTTCATATAAATGGAACAATACAGTCTTATCTGTAGAGCTTCTTTCAGGCAGCATAATGGTTTTGAGATTCAAGTCTGCTGTTGCTGCTGTTGGTAATTCTTTGACGTTGCTACCACGCATTCTACTGAATAAGCATTCCAGTTTGTTTTTCTGTTGTCCTGCTGGTGAACTTTGCTGTCCTTGCGGTTTGAGGTTAGTATGAATGAAGCTGTTATGAACATTTGTGTGCAGGTTTTTGTGTGGCCGTTTTGTGTCATTTCTTCTGGGTAAATACCTAGGAGCAGGATTGTCAGGTACTACAGGAAGCACACGTTTAACTTTGTAAGAAACTGTCAAACCCTTTTCCAAAGTGGCTGCATCATTTTGTACTCCCACCAAGATTCTCATTCTTCCACATCCTTACTAGTATTTGGAATTTTCAGGGTTTAAAAAAATATTTATTTTTTGTTTTTAATACTAGCCATTCTAAAAGATATATAGTGGTAACTCATTATGATTTTTTAAAAAGCAGCTTTATTGACCTGTAGTTTACATACCGTGAAGTTCACCTGTTTAGAATATATACATGCATGCATGCAAAGTCACTTCAGCCATGTTCCACTCTTTGTGACCCTATGAACTACAGCCTGCCAGGCTCCTTTGTCCATGGGGTTCTCCAGGCAAGAATACTGGAGTGGATTTCTTTCTCCAGCTGATCTTCTTGACCTAGGGATGGAACTGGCATCTCTTATGTCTCTTGCATTGGCAGGCGTGTTCTTTACCACTAGCACCATCTGGAAAGCTAAGGTTTCTCCCCATACTTCTCATGCTATATAATACTAGGTAGATATATTATTCAAATATATATATACATATATATATACTTCCATATATGTATGAAAAAAGACTAGAAGGAAATACATAAAAACAAGCCTTAGTTGTCTCTTGGTGGTTGCATTTATAAGCACCCTTATTTTCTCTTCTGTACTTTTTAGAATTTCGAGATTCCTCATGGTGAGCACATATTAGTTTTGTAATTAAAAAAAATCATGATTTGTATGAAAAATATAAAAGAAATTTTTTCAGGCTACATCAATGAAGGGGGTGCAGTACCATACCAGCTTCTAACACTCAGTCTGATTTCCTTTGGGAAGAGAATGTGTAAAATCTTATTCTTCTGGGTTTCCACAGTGAGTTGGCGGTATAAACTCGCTGTTTGCAATATTTACGTGCATTGCCTGGGGGAGTCCTGTAAACTACTCGATGAGTTGGTTTCTCTATTGACAGACTGTTGAATGCTTCGAAAATGTGCTCTGGAAAGTGAATCCATATGGGAGCTGACTCAAGGGGTACACATGTCTTGTGATATATTGCAAAAAGTGAAGAGAAGTTGCTATATACTTGGGAATCATTTCCTAGTTTGTCAAGTGTGGTGTGGCCACTTATGTATGAGAGCTCACGAATGCATATTTGTGTGAGTGTGTGGCACATATTTATACGACATGGTACTCCGTGTGGAGGGCTAAGTGCATCGGCTCTCTAGTTCTAGTTTTTTCAATTTAATTAATTAATTAAATTAAGCTGTGCCAGTGTATGTATGTATATATATACACACACACACACACTTCATTTTTGTATGAAAAAAGACTAGAAGGAAATATATAAAATGTTTGTTATTTTGCATGTGAGATCCTTACTTGTCAGCATATGGTAGTTTTTGTTATAGCATGTGGGATCTAGTTCCCCGACCAGAGATTGAACCTGGACCCTGCACTGGGAGCTCAGAGTCTTAGCCACTGGACCACCAGGGAAGTCCCTCTAGTTCTAGTTTAGCGGCCTCTGAGCAGTTTGCTGGAGAAGTCAAATTCCCATTTCCATAATTTCATTTCCCTTTTAGTTCACTTAGACAACTCTGAAAGTGAAAGTGTTAGTCGCTCAGTCACGTCTGACCCTTTGTGACCCCGTGGACTGTAGCCCACCAGGCTCCTCTGTCCATGAAATTCTCCAGGCAAGACTACTGGAGTGGGTAGCCATTCTCTTCTCTAGGGGATCTTCCTGATCCAGGGATTGAACCCAGGTCGCTTGCATTGCAGGTAAATAGATTCTTTTATCGTCTGAGCCACCAGGGAAGCCAACTCTAACCCCATCTCAATACAGGCCTACAGAAATGCATTGAATAGCACCTGTGCTTTGAAAAAAAAAAAAATGTGCTTTGCTCTGCACACAGTTTGCTATCTCAAAGGTCAATTTCTGGGGTGAGATTGAACTGATTATATTAATTATTTTCCAGAAGATGAAACAGACTGGGAAGGACTTGGCTGAGGCAGACTTTGATGGCTCAGAAACAAAGTCCACTCAGGCTGACCCAGTGGAGGGTGGGAGGGCGCCCTGCAGAGACGGAATAAACAGGTAAGGGCGAAAGAAGGCCAGGCTCCCTGCTTCTGTCTCTGCTGGGCCTCACGACCTCTCGTCCTTGCCCATCTGCACCCAAGACTCTCTGGCCTCTCTCCTGCAGGCCGGTTCCTTCTGCTCATGCCTGGCTCCCATCCTCTGATAATTGCAGTCTGAGGGCGGCTTTGTTCAGTTCGTCCTCAGGCTCTGGCCTAGCTTCTGCTTGATCATTCAGTTTAACTTCGTTTGTATCCTAAATTAGGGGTCCCCAACCCCTGGGACCTAATGCCTAGTGATCTGAGGTGGAGCTGATGTAATAGTATTAGAAATAAAGTGCACAATAAATGTGATGCAGCTGAATCATCCTGAAACCATCCCCCTTCACTGTCCATGAAAGTATTATTTCCCATGGAACAGGTTCCTGGTACCAAAAAGGTTGGGGACCGCTTTCCTAGTTGATTCCCTGGAGAGGAATCTGATTGGCCCATCTTTGGTCAGATTTCCCAGCAGATGTGGTGTGAAGGGAGGTCAAATATACAGACATGGCCACCGGGGCCTACCTACCCCTTGAGCACAAGCTTGGTGGGGGCGGTTGACTACTGCAAAGATACAATCTGATCAAAGAGTTTTTGTTTTTTTCTTACTTTGGACAATCACTGTAGCAGAGACATGTAAATGAAGATGGTATTAGGTAAGGTGGTCCGTGGTAAGCCCCCTCCACTGTGGCCCCCAAATGACCTCCATCTGCTGGATTCATGTCCTTCTGAATCCTCTCCCCTAGAGCATGGGAGCACTTAGCAGTTTACTTCTTCTATTTGCTTTTTAAAAAAGTTTTATGTATTTATTTGGCCGCATCAAGTTTTAGTTGCGGCATGCAAGATCTTTTTTTTTTAAAGTTGTGGCATACGAACACTTAGTTGCGGCATGTGGGATCTAGTTTCTTGATCAGGGATGGAACCTGGGCCCCCTGCATTGGGAGTGTGGAGTCTTAGCCACTGGACCACCAATTTGCTTCTAGTGAACAGATCTCAACACAGCTAATGGGATGTCACTTCTGAGTTAAGTCACCAAAGGCTGTGGTTTCTATCTCCTGAATTCTCTTTAAGGCTGTCATTTGCTCACTCTGATGGAAACAATGCTGTGTTGTAAGCGGCTCTCTTGTGGGGCCCCTGGGGCAAGAAACTAGGGAAGGCTTCTGGCCAACAGCCAGCCAGGAACTCGGTCCAACAGTCTCAAGGAAACAGTCTAGCCAACAACCCCATGGGTCAACTTGGGAAGCAGGGCACCCTCCCTGGCTGAGCCCTGAGATGCTGCAACCCTGGTGATACCCTGACTGTAGCCCGTGGACACCTTGAGGCAGAAACACCCAGCGAAGCCATGCCTGGATTATTGACCCACACCAACTGTGAGATACTGTTTAAAGCTGCTAAGTTGAGGGGTAATTAGGCAACAGTAGGTAACAGATAGGTAGACGGTCTTCTAAATAATGCTGTTTTTGAAGCACAGAACCCAGACTCACCTCAAAACAAATTGTAAGAGGTGATGTGACCCAAGGAGCCCTTCTGGAGAACTTGTTCAGGCCAAACTTCCTCCAGTATGGTGGGCAAGTTCAAGTTAAGCAGTGCCATGTCTCCCATGGGGCCAGCTAGACAGAAATTAGGTTCTAACAGTGACAGCCTAACTGTATAAAATGCAAACATTGTGGAGAACAATAGGTGACAGCCAAATGTTTCAACTGTGCTATTAAATATAGGATATGTAGAGGGTTGCATTTGAAGAATCTGGTGGCTTTTCAACTCCAAATGGCAACAAATCTGAGCATGTGCCTGTGGACACCAAGCCCCTATGGTTGGTGCCCCATGTGACTGGTGTGGACCAGAGGAATGTCCTCAAGATTGTCTCAGTCTTCTGGAATGTCCCTGGGATGAAAGATCAGACATGGGAGACTTACATCTGAGTCTCACTGCTGGCGTGATGAGACTCAGAGGCTGGAGACCATTCAGGTGGTCCAGCTACTTCCTGAAGCCATTTCACAGGGAGGGCCTCTCAGCAGGTCTCCACGAACCAGGACTCCTCAAAACCCTGTATTTCCCAATAAATCTGTTGTTCAGTCGCTCAGTCATGTCTGACTCTTTGTGACCCCATGGACTACAGCACACCAGGCCTCCCTGTCCTTTACCATCTCCCAGAGCTTGCTCAAACTCATGTCCATTGAGCCAGTGATGGCATCCGACCATCTCATCCTCTGTCATCCCTTTCTCCTCCTGCCTTCAATCTTCCCCAGCATCAGGGGGATGCTATTTCTAATGAGTTAACTCTTCCTATCAGGTGGCCAAAGTATTGGAGCTTCAGCTTCAGCATCAGTCCTTCCAATGAATATTCAGGACTGATTTCTTGTAGGATGGACTGGTTGGATCTCCTTGCAGTCCAAGGGACTCTCAAGAGTCTCCTCTAGCACCACAGTTTAAAAGCATCAATTCTTGTTCTTTATGGTTCAACTCTAACATCTGTATATGACGACTGGAAAAATCATAGCTTTGACTCGACAGACCTTTGTCGGCAAAGTGGTATCTCTGCTTTTTAATATGCTGTCTAGGTTTGCCATAGCTTTTCTTCCAAGGAGCAAGTATCTTTTAATTTCATGGCTGCCCAACAGATGCCACAGAATTATTTGGAAGTTCAACTGGAGAGGAGGTCCACAGTCAGAGAACATGTCCTGAGGGGATAGCTTCTTGCTGTAGCAGCCCCCAGGGTGGAGTTTTCCCTCAGCATCCTTGAGTTCCAAGAACATGCTTGCTGGGCTCTTCAATTCAGATCTCCATCCTTCCCTTCCTCAAACTTTGGCCTCAGCTTCTATGAAGCCCACTTATCCAGTGACTTCCTCTTAGACACCCTCATCTGCCTCATACCAGATGTTTCCTTCTTCTTCACCTGTGTCCATCTATAGGTCTACAGGTTGACAATGTAGATTTGAAATATTTAAGTACAGTTTTATTGACACCAACATCCTGTCCCCACAGAAAGAAATGTGAAGAAATGATATAACACAGGAAGGGCTTTTCCTTTCTGCTTTTAAAAGCAGAATTCCTTAAGCTGCTATAGATAAACTTTAGCTCAGGAGGCTGGTCTTTGTGAAAAGACAGATGAGAACTCTCTTTCTCTGGCTCGCGTGCTCTCCCCAGAAGCCAGCAGCAGCGTGGCTCAGGCAGTGATGGGTGCTGAGCTGACAGCTGGGCAGGGTCCAGCCTCACTGGCAGCCATGATGGCTCTGTCTGCAGAGAAGGAGGTGTTATCAGTCTCATTATAGGAAAAAGGTATTAATGGAGAAGTGCGCTTTTGGAGGGATGGGGGGTTAGGGAAGAAAAACTCAGCAAAGGGACAGTTATTGTGTCTGATTTTCAAGGTTACCTGTTGAGATACGGCTGCAGCTCTCTTGTGGCCTGGAAAAGCAATTCCTTTCCGATGGCTTTATAATAAAGAAGAAAGACCCTTTTGTGCATGATAACTTGTATTTATCTCACGTCTTTCTCTAGAGAAACTGCAAGTGCTTCAGAGATTTTTATCTTTGTAAAAAGCTGATGAGGAAGTGTGAAGACCTTCTGGTGAACTCAGCCCCTCGGTCCCTAATCCAATCCTGTTGCCTATCGTCCTCTGACTTCCGTCTGGTGATGATGAATGCCGAGTCCGTCTGTGATCACCCCTGTCGTGGGCACTGTAGACCAGGGGGCAGGGTAGCCCACTTCTTCCCAGGACTGGTCAGTGTCTCTTGTTCACTGGCGCCCTGTCCACAATCCCCCTCCCACAGCCTTAAATTAAAGGGACTTTATTCGAAGGAATCGAGAATATTTCACCGAATTCAAGACCCATAAGAATGGTTGAATTTCACAAAGTTCTAGAGCTGGGTCCTAGAAAGACAGCATTCTCTCTCTCTCTCTCTTTGGGATCACACAGTACCCTGGGGGTCCCTGCCTCTGCACTCATTCTCACCTGTTTCTCTTTAGGGACCCCTTTCTCTGCTCGCGTCTCTGGATCCATGCCCCCAGATGGCGACCTTGACACCTGAGTTACTAGGTCCAGGGCACACAGTTCCTTTAGTCTGGCTATCTTAGACGAGGAAACCCATGGGCTCCCTGTACTGCCTAGACTGGTATTCACCCGGTCCAGTTATTTCTGCTGGTAGAAAGAGCTCCCTCCTCAAGGGTATAGAAGGATTTGGCCCTGGCATTTCCACTTATGTTGTTCCCTTTGCTTACAATGACCTTAACCTTGACTCCCCAGGGGAACCTCAACCTACACGTATTTCTCTGAGAAGCTGCCCCTAAGCCACCTTCATCACCTCTTCAATCCCTACCTGCTCTGCACAACCTGTGGATCCCTCTTCTCCTCCATTCTCTGTTTGCCTGTTTGCACCCTTGACTCTGTGACCTTCTAGCATGTGAGTGCCTTGAGGGCAAGCCTTTGGTCTCTCTCCTTTGTGTATCTTGAAAGCTAGAAAAGTGCCCTTCAAATGCCTGGGAGTGAATGAATGTATAAAAAGCCATAGATCTTAAACAAAAGCTTTGCAATTTTAATCTTTATGCTTATGGTTTGTTAGTAGCAAAACAAATGATCCTCTTTTTAAATAAGCATCTATTATGGTTGAATAAAGAGACTTGGGGATAAACTGCATTTACCACTAGGTCCTATCACTTTGGGGGTTTCAAGGAAGAACCCTGAGGCAGCAGCCGCAGGGTGCAGCATCCTGTGTGTGGTTTAGGAACCATTATCCTTTTCTCGCCATCTGTGCTGTAGCTACTGCAGGGTGGAGAATTAGTGTTTGTGTCAGGTACAATCCTAGGAAATCAACTCTGAACGTTCATTGGACGGACTGTTGCTGAAGCTGATGCTCCAATACTTTGGCCACCTGATGCTAAGAGCCGACTCATTTGGAAAAGACTCTGATGTTGGGAAAGGTTGAAGGCAAAAGGAGAAGGGGCGGCAGAGGATGAGATGGTTAGAGTGCATCACTGACTCAGTGGACGTGAATTTAAGCAAACCCTGGGAGATGGTGGAGGACAGAGAAGCCTGGTGTGCTGCAGTCCACAAGGTCGCAAAGAGCTGGACGGGACTTAGCAACTGAACACCACCAGCACTACATTCTTTCATTTTGCTTTATAATGTATCTATAGATTCATGATTATATTGCGTATGGCACTGTTGATCTGTGATCATGTGCCTCACACATTTTGTTAGCATCGTTTGCCTTATAGTTTCCAGCAATAACTGAACAGGGCAATGCCACGGTATGACAATAGGTGGGTGGCTGGGGAGGGCGCGCAGGTAGTGTGGCGAAACGGAATCAGCTGAAGAGTTTTCCAAATAGCCTCGCTCCCCCTCCACCTGACACCCATGCTGATCTCGTTCCCCAGCTGACACTCGCCCTAGGTGACACCTGCCTCTCTTTGCTCATTGTTTCTGCTCAATCTCCCAGATGCTGGTGGAAATGACGTGAAAGATGGAAAGATGAGGCCTAGGGTGGGTGAGCTCTCTCCCTCTCCTGTTTGTCCCCCCAGCACTTTGCTGCATGGTCCCACGCTGCGAGAGCCTCTTCTTAGGTCTCCAAGTCACCCATCCTCTTCCTTAGCGACCAGCCAGCATCTTTGTGTGTGGCAGCTGTGGAGCCCGCATCGAGGTGTTTGGACATAAACACCTTCTAATCCACTATTAAGTCCTTCAGTCTGTGCTCTCATAACATTAACCATAATGAACTCTTCACACACTGATGTCAGTTTAATACTGCCTGCTTCCCCCAGCAGGGCCTAGTCATTTAGCGTTAATTAACGATGACTTATTGCAAATGGTGTTCCTGACTTAGGGACGCTCCTGGGTGACACACACATCTTTCAGATGAAGCCATAACGTTATTACTTAGCATTCTCATAGCACTTCACGTGGTAAGGATGTTTGGTAATTGAATTGGCTGCTTTGTCAGTATTCCTCATGCTGATCCTGTCATGCGGGTTCGTGGAGGTGTCTCTCATTACAGGTAAACTTGACACGCTGAGTTTTAAACTCGCCACATTGCTGACATGGAGGAATGACATTTTACTGATCACAGAGTCTGGGGCTCATCAGGAGTTCAGTGGAGACAGTAACTGTGGAGCATAAAACTGGAGAGTGGCTTCATCAGGCATTTAAAAAGGTTCTTAGCTGCACTGGGTCTCCGTTGCAGCCTGGGGAATCTTCGTTGTGTCATACAAGGTCTTTTGTCGTGGCTCAGGGGCTCTCTAGTTGTGGCGCGTGGGCTCAGTTGCTGGGCAGCATGTAGGATCTTAGTTCCCCCACCAGGGATCGAACCCACGTCCCCTGCATTGCAAGGCAGGTTGTTAACCTCTGGACCACCAGGGAAGTCCCTCCATCAGGCATTTTTTAATACCCAGAAAGAACCAACAGGGAAGTTGGTCTAGGGCACATGCAGTCAGGTGTTTAGATATGAGAGGAGGCTAGGGAAGATGGCAGACCATAGTCAAGGGGAGTCTGAGATACAGACAAGACCCCAGAGGGAAAATAAGCCACTCAGGTGGACCATACTGCTCATAGATATGATCAAGGTCATAAGTTTTTGCTGTCAGAATTTTACGGGGTGGGGTTTTCAGTGGGAAACATCTTAGTTTCTATACAGCCAAAATCACTTAAATCACTGGAAGTTTACTTTATAAAGTAAATGTTAAAAATCAATGCTGTTGGACCACACCTATGCTGTAGAGTAAGGGAAGGAAATCCTCTTGTTACTTTCTCCATTTTCAGGATTAAGGAAATTCAAGAATCAGAAGATGACCAATGAGCCAAGCCTCATGGAACGAAGTGGGAGAGATTGGAGAGAAGCCTTTGGCTATGTGATTCAGGATCTTTTTTCATCTCCTTTCTACTCCCTGTTGCCTGCCTACCAATGTTGCCCTTTTGTTCTGGACACATTATATTGTCTGAAATATTAAACACATCCATTTGAAACAATATTTTGATTTCTAATAAATGATAAGGAGAGGGGAAATGAGACTCCCCTCTGGCCTGAAAAAGGGCAATCTTTACTCTTCATGGGAGAAAGATAAGCCCAGCCGATTTCTGGAGACAGTCTCAAAATTAAATTATTTCTCCAGAAACTTTATATATATATATATATATATATATATATATATAAAATCCAACTTGTCTTTTTTAGAAGAAGCACTATTACCATCTTTCCTTTATCCCCATTCTGTGGCAAACTCCAGGACTTTACTTAATCCCTGCTCTTGATTTTATTGGTTCATTTCTGTCTTGTCCTTGTCTTGCTTGCCAACCCCATTTAAAAAAAGAAATTGAAAAAAAAAAAAAGAAATTGGCTTCCGTAACAAACAACTGAGAATTCATCTCAAGCTCAAGTATTAGTAGAACTCATATCAGAAACTTTATATATTATTCCTCGACTCTTGTATCAAAACCTTTAGATGAAGCCCAAGTAAACCAATGACACATTCAGATGAGATTAGCAATTAGCACCTTCATGGAGAGCTTAGCAGAGCAGCTTTATTCTGATGTTTAAAGAAAAAATCCACTTGTATTTGTCAGGAGAATGAAACCTTGTTTGTGTCTGGGACTGTGTCCCTGGGCTGGTAATGATGATACATTAACTCAGATCTCAGAGGCCGGTGGTGCTCAAAACATCAAGCTCACCTGGAGGTGGGAGGATGAGTCCTTGGGGGTGGCCTCCACCTCCCTGGCCCATTCTCTTGCAGAAACTGAGAAGCAGCAGAGCTCCTGGGGAGGGGAGGCAGTGAGGTAAGTGGGCAGCAGAGGCAACCCTAGAGTCTACATGAAATTCACATTCTGACGGTCCACTTTCTAGACGTACTGGCTTGGGAAAGTCAGCTGGACCTCTTTGACCCTTGATTTTCTTACCGGGAAAATGGACATCGCGGTATCAACCCTGTAAGGCTGCTGTAAAGATTCGATTAAATGAGATGATGTACTTAAGGCACTTGCCATGTGGTGAGCACTCGCTTGAGGGTCTCTTTTATCTTGACATGTAGAGTTAAAATGCGGTGAGAGAAACAGGCAGAGGTATAAGTAGAAGTCAAGGCACCAGCTATTTGTGAACTGGACGTGGAAAAATTTTCACCTGCTGACATCTTGTTTGATACCCTTTGAAGCATATACATGAAACCTCCATGCCACCCCCGTCCATTAGGTTCATGGGCAGGGTACTGGGGCTCTTCTCCAGGCAGACCACGGAGTGGGGCCGGGGGTGTGGGCAGTGGAAGAGGCTAGGTAAGTTTTCCCCACTCACCAGCTGGATAGTGGTGAAGCTGGGATTTGTATCCAGGTTGTCTGACTCCAGAACCACCATTCTCAACTTTGTCTGCAATTAAGGTCACCTTCAGAGCTTCTAAGGGCTTTACTGGTGGCTCGGATGGTAAAGAATCCACCTACCAATGTGGGACATGCAGATTTGACCCCTCAGTCAGGGAGATCCCCTGGAGGAGGAAATGGCAACCCACTCTAATATTCTTGCCTGGGAAATCCCACGGAGCCTGGCGGGCTACAGTCCACGGGCTCACAAAGAGTCAGACACTACTGAGCAACTAAACATCAACAATAAAAGAGCTTCTAAATGTTCAAATGCCCCGGCTAGGCTTGAGCCTAATGAACCCAGAGCTTCTGAGGGTGGGACCCAGGCAGCAGTAGCTTTTAAAGGTTTCTAGATGACGACTGTGTGCAGCCAGGCTGAGAAAATCTGCTCTAGATTAGGGCAGCGGTTTTCAGAGTGCGGTCCCTGAGTCATCAGCATCCCTGGGAAAACTGGAAAAAACACAGGACTGAGTTCCACCCCAGACCACCTGAATCAGAAACTGTGGGGGTGAGGTCCAGCAATCTGCATTTTAACAGGCTCTGCAGTGATTCTGACTCATACTATTGGAACCGTGGCTCCAGAGCTGTTCTTCTCCCTCAATGTGCTTGTGTAGATTCAGACTCGGTGGGAATGGAGTGGGGCCAGGGCTTTGAATTGATGATGCCTATGCTGCTTGTGCACTGATCACGTTGTCCACGCTGGGGAGCTCTGCGTTACTCAACATGCTGCCTCCAGAGCCCCAGACAGCCTGTGTCAGAGTTACCTGGGATGTTTGTTAACAGGCAAACACCTTGGCCCAGCTCCAGACCTCCTGAATTCTGATCTCGGAGGATGGGATCTGGCAGTGCATATTTACACAGACACCAGGTAATTTTTTTAAAAGTCCTGGTATGTTTGGGACCATAAAGAAGGCAGAGCCCTGAAGAATTGATTCTTTTGAATTGTGGCACTGGAGAACTCTTGAGAGGCCCCTAGACAGCAAGAAGATCAAATCAGTCCATCCTAAAGGAAATCAATCCTGAATATTCACTGAAGAACTGATGCTGAAGCTGAAGCTCCAGTACTTTTGCCATGTGATGCGAAGAACTGACTCATGGGAAAATATCATATTGCTGGGAAAGATTGAAGGCAGGAGGAGAAGAGGACAACAGAGGATGAGATGGTTGGATGGTGTCATGATTCAGTGGACGTGAACTTGAGCAAACTCTGGGAGATGAGGGACAGGGAGGCCTGGTGTGCTGCAGTTCATGGGGTCACAAAGAGTTGGATACAACCTGGTGACTGAACACACAAGTTTGGAAAGCTGTGTTCCCAACATGCTGATCACGATTGGTACCTGTTCCTCTCCCAGCAAGTCCCTTTCAATCTCCAGGATCGGCTGGCCAGCCAGCTAGCCAGGTAGGGTCTGGATAGCAGGCCATGGGTAATATAGCTTTTTTTTTTTTTTTAAAGCAAAGAAACCAGCAACAGAAGCCCTCAGGCTGCTGTCAGTGTGTCCAGTTTAGGACCACATCTTAATGTGTCCACAGGCTGCAGAGCACAAGGCTGTATTAATCCCTTGGGTTCTGATGCTGCCCTGACTACACTCCTTGGGCCCTGAGGATGGAAATACAACTCTCCTTCCTCTTTTGGATGCAGGGTGCCTGCCTGGCCTCCCCAACCACCTCTCTGACCCAGTGACCTTTGGCCAACCCACAGGCCAGTAGACTAGGAGCTGGTGTGACCCTCCCTGGACGGCCGCTGCCCCACACATGGTACCAGCCCCTTTATCTTAATGAGCACAGAACATCGAAAACCCAAAAAGTGGGTCCCATTTCAAGTGGAGGAAGAATTATGTTCATGTGGGTAGTGTGCCGACATAGAAGCAGGCTCTTCAGAGGTAGATAGCACTTCCTCTGGGGCCTTTTAGACTGGTGCTACCACAGGATACACAAATATCCTTGAATCCATGTTCACATAAGCGTTGCAGTGCTGAGAGGCCAGGGTGGATAGGGCTACCAGTGGCCAGCAAGGAGTCACCCTTCTCAGAACCCCCAGCCATCTCTCCTGAAATATATCATCCCTGAGAAAAAGCCACCCCTGAGAAAAAGAAATGAAAAAAGGCAAAATGGTTTTCTGAGGAGGCCTTACAAATAGCTGAGAAAAGAAGAGAAGCTAAAGGCAAAGGAGAAAAGGAAAGATATATCCATCTGAATGCAGAGTTCCAAAGAATAGCAAGGAGAGAGAAGAAAGCCTTCCTCACTGATCAATGCAATGAAGCAGAGGAAAACAATAGAATGGGAAAGACTAGAGATCTCCTCAAGAAAATTAGAGATACCAAGGGAACATTTCATGCAAAGATAGGCACACAATAAAAGACAGAAATGGTATGACCTAACAGAAGCAGAAGATGTTAAGAAGAGGTGGCAAGAATACACAGAAGAACTGTACAAAAAACGTCTTCACGACCCAGATGGCCACGATGGTGTGATCACTCACCTAGAGCCAGACATCCTGGAGTGCAAAGTCAAGTGGGCCTTAGGAAGAATCACTACGAACAAAGCTAGTGGAGGTGATGGAATTCCAGTTGAATATTTCAAATCCTAAAAGATGATGCTGTGGAAGTACTACACTCAATATGCCAGCAAATTTGGAAAACTCAGCAATGGCCACAGGACTGGAAAAGGTCAGTTTTCATTCCAGTCCCAAAGAAAGGCAATGCCAAAGTGCAGTAGTTCAAACTACCACACAATTGCACTCATCTCACATGCTAGCAAAGTAATGCTCAAAATTCTCCAAGCTAGCCTTCAACAGTATGTGAGCTGAGAACTTCCAGATGTTCAAGCTAGATTTAGAAAAGGCAGAGGAACTGGAGATCAAATTGCCAACATCCGTTGGATGGTAGAAAAAGCAAGAGAATTCCAGAAAAGCATCTACTTCTGTTTCATTGACTATGCTAAAGCCTTTGACTGTGTGGATCACAACAAACTGTGGAAAATTCTTAAAGAGATGGGAATACCAGACCACCTGACCTGCCTCTTAAGAAACCTGTATGCAGGTTGAGAAGCAGCAGTTAAAACCGGATATGGAACAATGGACTGTTTCCAAATTGGGAAAGGAATAAGTCAAGGCTGTATATTGTCACCCTGCTTATTTTACTTATATGCAGAACACATCATGTGAAATGCTGGGCTGGATGAAGCACAAGCTGGAATCAAGATTGCCAGGAGAAATATCAATAACCTCAGATATGCAGATGACACCACCCTTAGGGCATAAAGTGAAGAGGAACTAAAGAGCCTCTTGATGAAAATCAAAGAAGAGAGTGAAAAAGCTGGCTTAAAATTCAAGTTTCAAAGAACGAAGATCATGGCATCTGGTCCCATCACTTCATGGCAAATAGATGGGGAACAATGGAAACAGTGAGAGACTTTATTTTCTTGTGCTCCAAAATCACTGCAGATGTTGACTGCAGCCATGAAATTAAAAGATGCTTGCTCTTTGGAACAAAAGCTATGACCAACCTAGGTAGCATATTAAAAAGAAGAGACATTACTTTGCCGACAAAGGTCCGTCTAGTCAAAGCTATTGTTTTTCCAGTAGTCATGTATGGGTGTGAGAGTTTGGACTATAAAGAAAGCTGAGCACTGAAGAATTGATACTTTTGAACTGTGGTGTTGGAGAAGACTCTTGAGAGTCCCTTGGACTCGAAAGAGATCAAACCAGTCAATCATAAAGGAAATCGGTCTTGAATATTCATTGGAAGGACTGATGCTGAAGCTGAAACTGGAATACTTTGGCCACCTGATTTGAAGAACTGACTTACTGGAAAAGGCCCTGATGCTGGGAAAGATTGAAGGCAGGAGGAGAAGGGGATGACAGAGAATGAGATTGTTGGATGGCATCACTGACTAGATGGATGTGAGTTTGAGCAAACTCACCTAGCTAGGAGCTTGGAACTCCACCCTTGGCTGCTTATTCCTTTAGATCTCTTGGGTTTTTTTGCTCATAGAATCCTCTCTGAAAATCTGAAATATACATATTCCTGAGTAGTTTCCTCCCCTCTGAAGTGGGCAACCATCATTCAGGCTGGAGTGAGGATTACATTGTTAACATGTGGAATGAAGAACAGAAGAAAGCCTGGTACAGGGTAAAGGCTATCTAAGTGTTAGCTACTTATATTGCTTTTAGTACCAGGTAAAGTTCTTGAGAGTCCCTCGATCCTAAAGGGAATCAACCCTGAATATTCACTGGAAGGACTGATGCTGAAGCTGAAGCTCCAATACTTTGGCAACCTGATGGGAAGAGCCAATTCATTGGAAAAGACCCTGATGATGGGAAACACTGAAGGCAACAGGAGAAGGGGCAGCAGAGGATGAGGTGGTTAGATAGCGTTACCTACTCAACAAACATAAATTTGAGCAAACTCCAGAAGATAATGAAAGACAGGGCAGTGTGGCGTGCTGCAGCCCATGGGGTCACAATGACTCAATGACTGAACAGCGTAAGTTAAAAACTGATATCTTTTTGGGAGAAGTGTTACCTGCTTTTCATCGAGATCATTGCTAAACATGCCACCAAGTAGAGAGTCTGAGGCCTGAAGTTCCCAAACCATTCTGATCATCAAGAGGCTGGGTGCAGAGGGAAGGGACACTTCAATAACACAGGAATATCTCTTCCTTCCCCATAAGTGAGGACTGCCAATGCGTCTGTCATCTAGAAAACAGAGCCAAATGTAGTAACATGACCTGTCTAGGAGTCTTATCTGACAGATGAACAGAAATGACCAGCTGGTTGACCTGAATTACAATAACCCCCTGTAGACTAGCCTCAGACAAGTCTGTAGGTTTGCAGGTGGCTTGGTATTGTCTGCTGCTGCTAAGTCGCTTCAGTTGTGTCTGACTCTGTGTGACCCCATAGACGGCAGCCCATCAGGCACCTCCGTCCATGGGATTCTCCAGGCAAGAACACTGGAGTGGGTTGCCATTTCCTTCTCCAATGCATAAAACTGAAAAGTGAAAGTGAAGTCGCTCAGTCCTGTCTGACTCTTAGCGACCCCATGGACTGCAACCCACCAGGCTCCTCCGTCCATGGGATTTTCCACGCAAGAGTACTGGAGTGGGGTGCCATCGCCTTCTCCGTGGTATTGTCTAGGGGGGCCCTTTATGATGGAGCACAAGGCCCCTTCCTCTTTGTTCTGCTCTGGATGGAATAATAGCCATTAGAAAGTCCTTTTCAAGGGTTTAGTCAAGGTCTCACTATTGAAGCGCAGTGAAACAGGAGGGACAGGTTACAGCTCCCAGGTGTGTCTGTAGTGATGCAGGTCTTCCTGCATAGCCCTTATTTGAACACAGAGTACCACAGATCTGCTAGCCCTGTTTCTGCTCATCCTTTGCAGGCAGGCAGGGAGGAGATGTACTCTCTTCCACCTCTCCTCCTCTTTCCAATTTCATTTACGGGGAACCAGAGGCTCAGAGAGGTTATGTGACTTAGCTAAGGTCGCTGGTCAGATCCTGACTAATACAATTCATTAATAACATGGTTATCAGGACAAGATATATTTCTTGTGTATCAACTCTGTCTTCCAGAGCTTAGTGTAAGTACCTCATGGGTGGACTTAGCAACTTAAAAGAGATTTGCTTGTTGATTGAAATACTCCAGCATTTCTATTTTCTTCCATTTTCCTGATTTTATATGTTTGGCTGTTGAGTGAGAGAGAAGAGGATGTGTGTTGGGCTATGAAGACAGTGGATTTTACTGAAAATTAAAAAGCTTGAGGTTTTGCTTTACTTTTTCTGGCATAAGGCAGGCTCTGAGAAAGCCTAGAAGATTTTAGGACAGATGGAACCTCGTTCTTCTGTCATTTCATGGGGCCCATTTCCTTGTCCCTCTCCAGTTCACTTCCATGGTGTCCTTCCAGGGTACCAGAGGTCAGGGAAGCAGACAAGAGGGAGGGTCAGAGTTGGGGAAGGAGGAGAGGAATGAGGCCAGGAGAATGGGGAGGACAGTGAGTCACACTGTGTGTATAGAGAAAACTAAGATGCTGAACTAGAGACTATTCATGAGAAATCTTAGAATTTCTTGCATCGGTCCCCAAAGCATGACTGTGTGACCTTCTTGTGTCAGCAATAGGAGCTCAGGGTTTCCGTCAGAACCATTTGCCTGAGAAAAGTTCCTTCTACCAGTTTTCAGAGCTTCATACACTCTATCCCATTTGAGCATGATCTGTTGGCCTATGGCTGCCATTTTCCTCTGGCCTTTCAGCCTCTCCCCTCTCCTTTCTCAGAGGAGTCTCTGCTCAAGGGATTTATTTTCGAGTTGTCTTCATCCTGAGCTAACAGGGTGGGATGGATGCTCCTTGAGGAAGAACTCTCTGTGGTCCTTGCTCAGCTACTTCAATCTGTGAGGCCTGAGGACAGAAAGCCACATATATGCCAAGGACACGGGGATTGAATTGTGTTATGTTGCCCATGGCAACAGATTGTAAGGCTGCTGCTTCTCTGACTTTGTCACGCCTGTGTTGGAGAACTATTGCACTTACTCTGGGGTTTGAGAGTCTGTGGGTTTTTCCTTCTGTGCACCTGAAGTGGTAATTTTCTTTTTTGACAGTACTCACAAGTGCGTGCACACACACACACACACACACACTCACACTCACAAGCAGTCACTTTCCGAGCCTTGGTTGACATGTGAATATATATCCTTAGCTGTTGATGTTGGGGAGCTTCTAGAACACTGCCTGGTAGTCTGGGTCTGAGCAATTGAGTTCTGGATCTACAGGTCAGTAAGGAAACTGAGGTATTATGGTGGAAATAATACTCAGTTGGAGTTGGAGACCTGGGGTCCCCACTAGTTTTGTTTCCAGTTAGCTGTGGGAAAGTCACAGAATGTTGATAAGCCTCTTTCCTTATCTATTTATTAGGTTAAGATACTTACCTCGCAAGATTACTGTGAGGATTAAATCACATTAAATAAGATAATGGCTGTGGAAATGTCTACAATGACTGATAAAAGTGTATTGATGAAGAATGAGTACCATTCATGTGCATGGTGTTAGGCAGTACTGGGGAAACCTACAAAAGATGCAGATAACATGGACCCTTTATTTTAAAATGTAAAATATACAAAACAAAACATTTACCATCTTAACCATTTTTAAATGTATGATTCAGTTAATGCATTCATGTTGCTGTATTACCAGTTTTGCCAAACTTTTTCATCTTGCAAAACTGAAACTTTGAATGACGACTCTCCACTTCTCCCATATGCAGCTCTTGGCAACCATCATTTTACTCCATTCTATTACTCCACCTACTCTAGATATATATATATATATATATATATATATCTAGATATATATATATCTAGATATATACTCTAGATATACAAGTGGAGTGGTACAGTATGTGTCTTTTTGAGTCTGATTATTTCACTTAGCATTATGTCTTCAAGGTTCATCTATGTTGTGCCAGGATTATGAATTCCCTTCCTTTTTAAGGCTTTATTCCAAAGATGTGGACCTTTTAAAAATGTCTGGATAACATGAAAAACAGCATATAGGCAGAGCCCTGAGGAGTGACAGAGCAGCCTGTTACACAAGGCATCCAAAGCTCAACAATGGAAGAGGAGAGAATTTTCAGGAAGCTCCTGCCCTCCTTGCTGGACCTGGCTTTGCATCTTAGGACTGATCAGTCCTAAATGACAGCACTGGGGTCTGGTTGGATATAGTCATCAGAACCCTGTGGTTCAGGACAGTGATTCTCAAACAAATGGTGCTGAAGGGTGGTGAACAGTTTAGACCTGCTCTGGGTCTCCAGGCATGAGGAGCAGTAGGAAGGAGGGACAGGAGAAGGGCCAGTGTCTGAAGTAGGGGCAGTCTTTGGAACAAAGCCCTTAAATCTGTGAAGTCTGAGGCTAAATCCAGATAGTTGGTGGCAAAAACTGAATTCGTTCGTCGGACTCCTAACTGGTGTTGAAGAAACAGAATTGGTTGCTTTGGGGAAAAAAATCTCTCAATGGCTTAATCCTTGAACTCTCTTCCAACAAGTAAAAGCACTCCCTGCTGGAAGTTACTAGAATTGCAAGCTTTGTGTCATAAAACAACCACCAGAAGACTTGCTTGGTAAAACAAGCGACGAGTTCTAAGTGACAGCAGACATAACAGGTGATTTCCGAAGAATGGCTCAGTTTGGAGTGAGACTAGAATCAGAGCTGAGCTAGAAAGAAAATAAGCCACAAGAAAATAAGCCACGAGAGAAGATATTTCCCTGCATGTAATCCATGAAGGATAAATATCCAGAGTACAGTCAGCCCTCTGTACCCACAGGCTCCACATTTGTGGATTTAACCAACTGCAAAACAAAATAGTTTTAAAAAATTGCTCAAAGTTCCAAAAGGTAAAACTTGAAATTTGCTGTGCATCAGCAAGTATTTACATAGCATTTACATTGTATTTACAACTATTTACATAGTATTTGCATTGTATTCAGTATTATAAATAATCTAGGGATGATTTAAAGTGTACAGGAGGATATGCGTGGGTTTTATGCAAATATTACACCATTTTATATAAGGAACTTGAGCATCCCCTTGGAGTTTGGTATCTGCAGGAGGTTCTGGAAGCAACCCCCGGGAATACTGAGGGACAACTGGACATGAGAATTCCACAAATCAGTAAGAAAAAGATAAATGAGCCACTGAAAATGGACAGAGGATAAATAGGAAGCAATTCACAGACGAGGAATCCTGAATAGCCAATAAATATATGAAAAGTGTTCAGTCTTACCAGTATCCGGAAAGCAAAAAAAAAAAAAAAAAAAAAAATCCCTCAAGGAGATGCCATTCCCTGCCCTTCGGTTTAGCAACCAAGTTTAAAAATTTATTAGTATCAGCAAGGATGTGGGATACTGGGAACTGTCTTACAGTGCTGGTGGGCACAGCCTACCAGGCAGTATCAGATAAAATGTAAGATATGAAAACTGTGATCCAGCAGCTTCACGTCTAGGTGTACATACTCTAGAGACAGTTGTACATAGACAAGGAGATGTGTGCAAGGATGCTTGTGTCAGCCTTGTTCATGATGGTCTCCTAAGTAAGCAATTACAGAATATTATAAATAGCATGAAGCCATTTCCATAAATATTACAAACACATACAATAATATTGCATACTTTTAAGGAAACACATATAGTAAGACTCAGATACATAGACAAGAAGGGTATACACTGATTTCAGAGACTTGTTTCTTACAGGAAATGGGATAGAGTAGGGGCGAGGACTCTAACCATAGCTGTCATGCTTTATTTCTCTTTGAAAATCTTACGCAGTATGAAAAGGTTTAGCAGTTAATGCTCAGTGGTGGCCAAGTGGGTATTTGCCTTAATCTTCTCTGTGATTTTTGGGTATGTTTGAAATATTTCGTAGATGCATTCTTTTAAGTAAAAAAGATAATGAAATCCTTCCTAATCTGGGAAAAAAAACTTGATTTTATAATTACTCTTTGTTCTTGTACTCACCTCCAGCGTAGTTTCTTCCCCAAATCTGTGATTGAAGAAGCTTGCTTGGGACTAGGCACAAAGGAGTGAGAGATCTTAAAGCCTCAGCCACTAATCACATAGGAGAGTGAAAAGTCACCCCAGGCAAGTGGTCTATCTACTCCTAGCCTGGGAAATGGCCACTGAACATCTGCTAGTATGACTTGAGCAGCAGCAAGCTCACTACACCCTGCACACCTGACCTCTCCTCTGCTGGGGACATCCTCAGGGTGATGAAGACGAGCTTTTTCCTACACAGGCTGGACAGCTGTAACTTTTGTCTGTGTTGCTCCACCACAAGAACAATCACAGCATGGATGCCTCTTTGTCCAGACGTTGAATGAGAAGCTTCCCACGTCTCACCAATTTGTTGATCCTTCTTTAGAAGCTCTGAGATATGGCGGTGTGACACCCAAAGATGAAGCAAGTGCTACGAGTGTGATCAGATTACAGCGGAGCACAGGGAACTCGTAATTCACCTTGAACTGCATATTGTACCTTAATATGTTTGCATTAACTCTTTTAAATGGTCACATCATATTATTGCTTCATATTAGGTTTGTGATCAATGACTACCTAACTGCCTCTCTAGTGCCACAAAATCCTTTTCACATAAACAGCTGGCAAGTCACTGTTTCCTCTGCAATCATTCTGCATTTGTGCAAGTGAATTTCAGAGACTGCTGCTGGGCTATGCATTCATCCTTGTTAAATTTTATCTTTTTGGCTGGGGCCATGCATTCTAGACTTGAGATCATGCTGAATTTTGATTACATCATCTATGGCATGTGCTCTTGCCATCAGCTTGGGGTTATCTGAATAATTGATTGACATATTTTCAAAGGGACAGGGCCAGGGACAGAATCCTGTAGCAAAGCAGTGAAAACTTTTCTCTGGGTTGACACAGAAACATTAATCAGCAATCTTTGATTACAGTGGTTCAGTTGGTCATAAATCTGCCTCAAATTATTATCATCTGATGCTGGGGAAGTGCAAGAGACAGAGTGGTTAGGAAGACTCGCTGTTGTAAAGATGTCAATTATCTCCAGATGAATGCATAAACTGAATACAATTTAAGGCAAAATTCCAACAACTGTTTTTTTTTCATAGAACCTGGTAAGCTGTATCTAAAATTTACCTGGGAGAACAAAGGAAGGACCAGGAATATCCAAGATAATTTTGAGGAAAAAGGACAAGAGTTAGGGACATCAGTTTACCAGAAATCAAGCTTTATCATAAAATTGCCCAAGTGATTAGGGCAGTTTGGTTTTGAAAAGGAAAAACACAAAAGAGACCAAAGAGACAGAAAAGAGAGCCGAGAAATAAAATCACAGATATATGGAATTTAATATGTGACACTGCATACACAGATACACTGCAGATCTGTTAGGAATGCACAGGGTATTTTAAAAATGGCAATGGTAATTCATAATGGGAAAAAATTTGATTTCTCTTTCCAACCTATACAAAAATAGATTTCAGGACCTTTAGAGACCTAAATGAGAGAAAGGAAATTTCAGAATATTGGAAGAATTGGAAGGAAATATTTCCATGACCTTGGATGTAGGGAGGGTTTCTTAAACAAAGTGCCAGAAGCATAGCCAAAATGAGAAGTTTGATAGATTTGTCTATATGAAAACAAAAAATACTTGTGTATCAAAATACAAGTTAAAAGTCAAGTTACAGGCTCAGAAAAGATGTTTGTAAAGCTTATAAAAGATAAATAATTAGTAACCAGAATATGAGAAAGCCTCTTACAAATCAGTGTGAAAAATACAAATAACATAACAGAAAAAAAGATGGGATATGATCAGAGAGTTTTATAAAATGAATGTCTAAATAACTGGTGAAGATATGAGAAAATGCTCAACCTCATTAGTAAACAGGCAAGTAAAAATTAAAAATTACAGTGAGATACAAATTTCTGATCTGTCAGACTGGCAAAATTTAGGAAATCTTATAATAGCAAGAATGGGTAATAATGTGGAGCCAAGGGCAGCCATCATATGCTAATGGGAGGTTTCATTGGTACAGGCATGGAGAGAAAGTTTGGTAACAGCTAGTAAAGCTGCAAATGCACATGTCTTGTGGATACAGTGATTTCATTCCCAGGTGTGAATTCTAGAGAAACTCACACATGCTTTAGGAGACATTTACATGAGTGTGCATTGTAACACTGTGAGAATGATATGATTAGAAACAATCTGAATGACCAACAGACAAATGGATGAGTAAATTGTGAAACAGTCATTCAATGTTCTAGTTTCTGGTGATGGAAATGATTGAACTAAATCTACATATATAACATGGAGAAATGTCAAAAACATAATGTGGAGCAAAGAAAGTAAGTAGCAGAAGGATACATAGGGTGTGATGCCATTTACATAAAGTCTAAAAATGTGTCAGTGCTACTGTGTATCAAGGGTAGCAAACTGTAGCCTGTGGGCCAAGTCTGATTAAAGAAGGTCTATTTTTATAAAGTTTTGTTGGAACATAGCCACACCCATTTGTAATCTCTGGCTGCTTTTGTGCTCCAAAGGCAGAGGTGAATAGTTGCAACAAAGATTGTATGGTCTGCAGAACCGAAAACATAGGCTGTCTGGACCTGATATGTATCTGTATTAGTTAGGCTCATATGTAATATTAGAGAAAAGTTTTCTTTTTCCATTGGAATGGCTAGGTGGGCTTTCCAGGTCTTCTGGGCGTAGCTTAGCAGTCATTGGAGACCCAAGATTCTTTGCTGCGGGTTCTCTGTCATTCTTATGATTCCAGATAGCATCATCTTATGATCCAAGATGCTGCCTAGCTCTCATCGTCACGTCCCCCTTCCAGCCAGTGTGAGGAGGCCAAAAAGGAAGGGTTACACCATCACCTTTATTTATTTTTATTTTTTGAAATTTCTGTTACCTTACCAGTGTTTTTTTAAAGTATTATTTATTTATTTATCCTGGGCTGTGTCCGGCCCCAGTGTTGGCACTCAGGGTCTTCCCTGTTGCATGTGGGATCTTTCCTTGTCGCGCACATGCGTCTCTCTAGTTGTGGCGCGTGGGCTTAGTTGCCCTGGGGCGTGTGGGATCTTAGTTCCCTGACCAGGGATCAAACCTGCCTCCCCTGCACTGGAAGATAGATTCTTAACCACCGGACCATCAGGGAAGTCCTGGCACTTCTATTTTAAGCATGTGGCCTAGGAGTTACACACATCCCATTGATAATAATTTTTTCCTACAAGAAAACTAGGAAGTACAGACTTCATCTGGGCTACCTACCATGGGCTAACCCCAAATCCCATTGCCATGAAAACATGAAGAATGGATGTGGTGGAACAGCTAGAAGTCTCTGCGACAAGCTCGTCTGTAATCAAGATGTAAAAAGGAATGCAGAGCACCGACTGGTTCTCCATCTTTAAACAGGATGGTGGTCACTTTTAGGGAGGATGAAATGCAATCAGAGAGAAGTGCAATAAGAAGAGGTAAGAAAAAAGGTATGTGCCCCAGGCCTAGAGATTTGAGACATAGTTTTATGCCTTAAGGTCTTGGCAGCCAAGTCAAATCTATAGATCCTGCAATTATTCATTTACACACATACATATATTAGAAGAAAGCCAACGTAAAGCTCGGTGTATTGGCACAGAATCTTACTGGACTCACAAAGCCATGGTTGACGTAGTATAGATTTTTGAATAGTAACTTTATTATGGGTTTATGGGTGTTGGCAGCTGGAGCCAATAGGTCAAGAGCCTTGGGATGGGCTTGAAACATATTGCCTAAAAATATGCCTTCATTCTTTCATGCTTTGATATCCTGACAATAAAGAGGGAATATTTAGGGAGGAGCTGGAAGAATTTTACAGCTGTGGGCAAGCATGCATTGTCTCTTAGAATACTTAGGTGGTCACCTGGGGAAGAAGTGGGTAACTCCTCTTGCTTGGGGCTCTGCCTGGCTGATAATTAGGTGCCTGGTACACACAGAGAAGAGTTGAAAGGGGCTGAGCCCCAGACCTTCAAAGGAAAACCCTCGGATAGAGGAATTGCCTGGCCCTGGTGGGTGCTTAGGGTGTGCAACCCTTAAGAAAGCCATCTCACACTGTTTAGTTAAATGAAGAATGTATTTCCCATGTGACCCAGTAATTTCATTCCTGGGCACATATCCCAAAGAAATTCTTTCACAGGTCCCTAGTGGCATGTGCAAGGAGGCTCATGGCCCCATCGTTTCACGGTGATGAGAAGTTGGAGGCAGTCTAGGCTACCATCATCAGGGGAGTCCAGATCACAATGTGGCGGGTACTCCCTGCAGACCAGAAACACAGTGGTTAGAAACAGAGATTGGATATACCCACTGCAGTGCGGGAGGGTCTTAAACAGAGTGCTCACGAGAAGAGTTAAGAAAAAGGGAATGAGATCTCCCTTTAATAAGCACAATAATTTGTATCAATGAAAAATGCAGGCACACAAAGCCACAGTATGCATTTTCCAGGAACATATGCAAATCGAAGGAGGCACATTAACACATTAAAATGGGTGCTGATGAGGGGGTAAGAGAGACCAGCCCCCTCAGAATTGACTCTGTCGAGTTTACTTGGACTGCCTTTCCATTCCATCTCAATGCCTTGCAGTCTTTCCAGCTCCTGCCTAGAGGTGCCAGTTGGATTCTCATACCCTTACTGGATTCGGCATCTCTCACTTTGCTCTCTTGGTGTTTAACCATGGCCATACTCCGAAGTCCACTCTGCTTTAACATCTTGCTATTGCTCTCTAGGTTTCTGACCATACTGCTCACCTTCTGGTCTTGCTTTCATCATGCCCAGCTCAGTGATGACAGCTTGTCATGGTCTTGCTCTATTACACGGCCATGCAGGTCAACTGGTGTGTAGAGGATGGACTTGCTTGAACTTGTGTGATGGATCAGTGGTGACCAAATATAGCCATGCTTGCTTCCATCTGTCGTCTCCCCAGACCATTTGTCTGCCCTCCACCCTCTCTTTCCCCAGGCTTATAGCTCTTGCTCTGGAGGACATGGACTCTGTCTTTAACTCAACATGGTGCCTTTGATTTTTATTTAATACCTTGACATGTGCTGATAATATTTTAATGTAAACTTCCTCTTCAAAGGCAAAGGGCTAAGTAATTTTATATATATCAAAATACGTGAGTTATTGGAGAGTGGGTGAAAAAGCCTGGCACTCTAGGCCACATATCCAATGACCCTTGTGTCATGAGACGGGGACAGCTTTCAGGAAGCTGGTGATATCAATTAAAGGCTCAATGGCCAATGGGTTACCTGGAGGGCAGATGAAAGTGTTAGCTGACTCTTTGCAACACCAGGGACTGTAGCCCAGCAGGCCCCTCTGTCCATGGGATTCTCCAGGCAAGAATACTGGAGTGGATTGCTATTTCCTTCTCCAGGGGATATTCCTGACCCAGGGAGGGCAGATAGTTAGGAGATATATACAAATGGCTGCCTTTCACCTGCCTTCAACTGAGAATCAATCATTTGGAACCACCAGTCTCCGTGGCTCTTGGCCAAGCATATTTTCCTTGTTTCTTGGACACGACACAGAGAAGGGTTGTACAAACACATGTGTATGGGATGGGTGGGTGGGTGAGGGTGTGTGCAGTCTATAAACCCCAGGACCAACAGAATGCCTGGCCACATGTGTTCCTGGCACGGGCCGGGCCCTGTGTGATCTGGCCAGGTCTGCATAGGGCTCGGTGCCATGGCGTAGCAGCATGATACAGGGAGCGGGGAGGACTTGCATCAGTGCTTTATGACAATCTGCTGGCTGTTCTCTAGGGGAGAGAATCAGGCTGCTGGAAAATAGTTGTGCTACCACCAGAGGTCTGTATGAATAAGAATTGGCTCGGGGATGATGATGGCAGTCAATAGGTATATGGAGGCTAATTAAACACCAGCGCCTGTGGCTGGGAGCCACTCTGGCTCAGCTGTGGTGGTGGTACCACGTGGCATAATGGCTTTGCTGAAGTGTAAATAGCCTCAGCCAGGAGTAAGAAGTGGGCTAAAACTCCTCTGTCAATAGGGTTCCAGGGCTGTGTTTTCAGAGCCCAAGGAATTTTGACAAAGGAAATCTGACAAAGGAATCTGGGACTCCTTTGGGTGGGAAAAACAGAGTTTGAAGCTCTTTTGAATGTGAACACATTGTAATTCCTCTAACTTTTTGTGGTTTATGTAGAAAATAGGTCACACGATTGAGTAATCAAGATTACTCTGGAAAATCCAGACCGTGTGGGCATTATAGTTTTATAGAACAGTCGACATGAGATGTTTTGGGAGAAAGCGGTAATGCAATATATAAATGCCAGCAATAGGCCAATTGTCTACTGTTTGATGAGTCCAATAGAACAACAGTTCTTTTAGCTGTTGGTGATTCTCTTAAAGCAGCCCAAGAAGAGGATATGCCAAGAAGATATGCTTTGATTCTGGTGGTGAGATGAATTGTAGTGTAGGAGGTGGTCGAAAGTACTACAAGGTCAGGCTCTCTGGGTTCATATACAGACTCTGGCACTTAATTAGGTGATCTTAGGCAAATCACTCAGCTTCTCTCTGTTTTCTTTTCTATAATAGATTTTATTAGGACCTTCCTCATAGGGTTGTTGAAAACATTAAATGAGATAATTCATGTAAGGCATTTAGACAGTGGCTGAAAGTGCTAAATAAAATTTGCTATTTTAATCATATTAGTCTCACACCATCTTGTTAAATATCTTAACAGGTATTTATTTTTTTTAATCTAGATGGACTCCAAAATGAATAAAACTCCAACCTTAACAAGGACAGAGATAGTCTATGTTAATTTTTATCCTATTTTACTTAATTTTTAAATCTGAAGTATAATTATGTTCAATGCTTCAGTTGTGCCATAAAGTGATTCAGTTATACATATATATATATATATATATATATATATACACACACACATGTGCTGGGCTTCCCAGATGGTGCTAGTGGTAGGAGTGCCAGGGCAGGAGACACAGAAGATGTGGGTTTGATCCTTGGGTTGGGAAGATCCTGTGGAGGAGGGCACGGCAACCCATCCCAGAGTTCTTGCCTGGAGAATCCCTTGGACAGAGGAGCTTGGTGGCCTGCAGTCCATGGGGTCACAAAGAGTGGGAGATGACTGAAACAATTTAGCAGGCACAGTCATGTCTAACTCTTTGCAGCCCCATGGACTGTAACCTGCCAAGCTCCTCTGTCCATGGGATTCTCCAGGCAAGAATACTGGAGTGGGTTGCCATGCCCTCCTCCAGGGGATCTCCCAGGGATCCAACCCATGTCTCCTGTGGCTCCAGCATTGCAGGCAGATTCTTTACCTCTGAGCCACTGGGGAAGCCCATGTGCATATGCATGTACATACATACATACATATATATTCTTCTCCAGATTCTTTTCCATTATGTGTTATTATAAGATATTGAATATAGTTCTCTGTGCTATACGGTAGGTCCTTGTTGCTTATCTCTTTAATATATAGTAGTGTGTATCTGCTAATCCCAAATTCCTAATTTATCCATTCCCCACCCCTTTCCCCTCATCTATAATAATTAACTGAGAATTATGTGGTAATGAAGTCATATGGCCGTATCTGTAGGCAGCACTTGAAAAAATTTACAATTTTTTCATTTATAAGAATTTAGAAGTTTCTAGCATTTTCTAGAGTAAATGCTCTAAGCGAAGGACGATGGGGCTACAGGCAAGAAGAAACCTGTCAGAATTCAGCCAAGCAAACTGAACACTGATGCCATCTGGGACACGTGCTATGGGAGGTGAGGCCTGTAGGGGGCACTATTCTAGCATCTTCCTAGGGGCAGTGGCTTTTCTCCCCAGCTTTGCTGAGAGGTGGCTCCAGGCTCCGCGCCTACAGCAGGCCAGTGCCTTCTCTCCTCACTCAGGTCCTCCACGGCGCGAAGATGGTTCTGGCATCTCTCTTGGCTTCTCCAAGAATGGCCATCTACCTACTCTCTACCCTCAGCCTATGGTTCTCTCTGACCATCTCTGAATTCTCAGTCTTCAGCTCTGACACTGCTGTCTCCTTTCTGCAGGCCTCCCAAGAGGTTTGGCATCAGTGAGCTTTTATAAGTCTTTATTGCAGGGCTAAGAGCCTGCTGCCCCTGATGGGTCCTTGGCTGCCAGGAGCTGACGTCTGGAGGAGGCAGTTTGTATGCTAATGTCGCTGATTGCCCGCATCTTCTGAAGATTCTGCTTTAGGCTTTCTATCTGCCCCTGGAGAGAGACTCAGGAGTTGTTATCCCGTCTACCCTCCCCCTGCCCGCCCCCTCCTTCCCAGCGCCCCTCCCGGCCTTCCCAGAGAGACCCATAAAATTGTATTCAACTCATTATGTCCCAGGCAATGCCTGATCCTTCATTTTGAGACTAATAACCAAATGTCCAGATTCAAATGTGGTATCTGAGGCTGCCTTGGGGACACTGATGAAGGCCTGATACGAGCTGCCTAGAGGGCAGTGCTTGCGGCTGTTTCTGGGAGACTACGTGAGGGGTGTGTAGGGAAAGCCCAGGCTCCCATGGACTATTCTCTCTGTGGGGAGGGAGGCAAAGCCTCGATTAAAAAAAAAAAAATCTTAATATTTTAATTTATTTGTAAAAAACTTTATTTTCATGTTACCCATATTTACTGTTTTTCCAGCTTTATGGATACATAATTGACATAACGTTGTCTATGTTTAAGGTGTGCATTACTATGTGGCAGAACAATTACCACGTAGCTTCTTTGGCGAACATCTGAATCGCATCACATCCATCGCATTTCTTATTTGTGGTGAGAACGTTTAAATCAATGCTCTTAGCAACTTTCAAGTATACATAGTATTAAATAGAATCACCATGCTGCACATTAGATCACCGGAACTTATTCATCATGTAGGGGGAAGTTTGAACTCTTTGATTACCATGTTTTCTTTCCCTCCACCATCCAGCAGCTGGTAACCACGGTTCTAGTTTCTGCTTCTCCAGGTTCCACTTTCTTTTAGATTCCACACACAAATGGTATCATACAGTATTTTTCTTTCTCTGTTTGACATATTTCATTCCGCATAATGTCCTCAAGTTCCATCCATGATGTCACAAATATAGCATGTCCTTCTTTCTCCTGCAAAGCCTTACTTTTGAGCTGAGTGTTTATCCCCTGTCCCCTGCTCTGAGAATTGGGAGGGAGATGCTTTTGTCAGTGGGAATATACTTTGTCCTGGTGGCCAGACTCAGAACTTCAGATGTTGTAGAATCAGATGCTTAATACTCTGAGAGTCTGTTAGATTCCGCCTTGCTGTTGAACCGTCATTGGGTGGTTCATGGCCTTGGAGGCATTGTTGTTCCTTGGGGAGCTGTAAAAAATACAGATGCTTGGGTCACAGTCCCGATATTTGCATTTAATTGGTCCAGAGTGGGGCCATAGCACTGGGATCTTTAAATTAAAAAAACTGTGAACCCCTAATACCACTGGAGTCATAAAAAGTGGTGGTGGTTTCATTGCTAAGTCATGTCAGACTCTGGCGACCCCATGGACTGTACTCCACCAGTCTCCTCTTTCCATGGGATTTCCCAGGCAAGAATACTGGAGTGGATTGGCATTTCCTTCTCCCAGGAATCTTCCTGACCCAGGGATTAAACCTGGGTCTCCTGCATTGCAGGCAGATTCTTTACCGACTGAGCCACCAAGAGACTGCCACATAAATCTAAACACTCCTGTATTAATTCAAAGTGGGATGGAGTTGCCAATGGAGAGAGCCATTCCATTGTCCATGAGTTCTCTCTCTGGTAGAAAAGTCAACATGGAGAGACAAAATAGTCCCAGTAAGGCGCGTGGCATGCCTAGGAGCGGTGGGTTTTGTGGTAGTTAAGAACCCAGGCTCTGGGGACTTCCTGGCAGTCCAGTGGTTAAACTTCTTCTAATGCAGGGGATGTGGGTTTGATTCTTGGTCAGGAAACTAAGGTTTCACATGCCTCATGGCCAAAAAACTAAAACATAAAACAGAGGCAATATTGTAAGAAATTCAAAAAAGACTCTAAAAATGGTCCACATTAAAAAAAAAAAATCTTTTAAAAAACAAAAGAACCCAGGCTCTGGAATCACATGAATTTGGTTTATGTCCTGGTTCCCCTGCTTTGGGCTGTGTGGCAGGGAGCAAGTCACTTAATCTTTCTAAGCTTCTTCATCATCTATAAGAAGGGGACAAGAATATTTAGCTACCCCCAAAGAGCTGCTGTGGGGATTCAGGAACTAGTAGAATGGATGTAAAGGGGCTGATAGAATGTGCGTGTAGTGACTGAGATTCTCTTTAAAAGGTAGTTTTATTATCACAGTTAAAACCTGGTGTCCAGGAGCCTGGGTGGGGTGGTGTTCAAGTCTCTCCTTTGGGGTGATAATTAATAATGCTGCCTAGTAGTGCACTTATTACTTGCTGAGCAGGATTCTAAGCCCTTTACCTGTATTTGCTGAGGCATGGAAAGGCTAAGAAGCATGCCCAGGGCCCACAGCTAATGAATGGGGGGTGGGGAGGGAGGGAAGAATTGAAAACAGCCAGACTGATTCCAGAAAAGGCAATGGCAACCTGGGTACTCCAGTACTCTTGCCTGGAAAATCCCATGGACCGAGGAGCCTGGTAGGCTGCAGTCCATGGGGTCACGAAGGGTTGGGCACGACTGAGCGACTTCACTTTCACTTTTCGCTTTCATGCATTGGAGAAGGAAATGGCGACCCACTCCAGTGTTCTTGCCTGGAGAATCCCAGGGATGGGGGAGCCTGGTGGGCTGCTGTCTCTGGGGTCACACAGAGTCGGACACGACTGAAGCGACTTAGCAGCAGCAGCAGCAGACTGATTCCAGGGCTTGTCCCTGACAACCACACTCTGCAGCAGGTGGACCAGAACACCTGGTCATGATCACAGCCCCTCCTCCCTGCTCAGTGCTGACAGAAGCCTTGAAGAAGGGAGGTGTTCACAGAAATATGATCCTGCATGGAGAAACTAGAAAAGGAGCATGGCTTTTGATGGCAGCATTCTGCCAAGCCATTGATTAGATCACAGCCTTTGTTAGCTGCATGGATATCCTGAGGACTGCTCTGGTCACCTTGATCAGATCTGGTTGTTTTCCAGTCTCCAAGCTGTTGCTCCAGGCATGTACATTTATATAAGCTGATGGTTAGGCTCGTCCTCTTTCTGGCAACCTTCATGTGGCAACCTGACTTAGCAGACTTTTTGACACTGGTAATTTTAATGCTAATAAACAGCTCTGCAGAAGATGGTTCCTGATAAGGGTTTCTCCGTGCTGATTGCCCACTACTGCCATCAGCCCACTTGGGAGTGTTAATTTTAGGACCTCTTGAATGCTCACCACCTCTGAAGTGTACTGAGAAATAGTTTACATACATCTAATCTTGTTTATACTGACATGTTTGAAAGTAAATTACCTTATACATGATATAACACTCTTCTGGGAGGAAGATCTTTTCCTTGAACTTGTTCCCAAATATTTTTACAGACATATAGGCAAACAGAAAAGTCTTCCCAGGAGGCTCAGCAGTAAAGAATCCACCTGCCAATGTAGGAGACTCAGGATATACGAGTTTGATCTCTGGGTCGTGAAGATCCCCTAGAGGAGGACATGGCAACCCACTTCAGTGTTCTTGCCTGGGAGATCCCAGGGACAGAAGACTGGTGTGCTGCAGTCCACAGAGTCGCAAAGAGTCGGACATGACTGAACACGCACACATGCATGCAAACGGGAGCCCCATAGGCTGTGCAGAAAAGTGTGGATAAATGAGATCCCTACAGGAGAGCTCTATGTAATCTACTTTATCAGAAAGGCCTGGAGCCTTTTTGCTGTACATAGGCCATTTCACATTAATGGTCCAAGTTTTGTTCTACCAGGGCTGCCAGAGGGGATCAGGAAGATTCTTCATGCCAACTCTCAAGCCTGCCCTCAGATCTCCCCTCCCTGGTCCTCAGGACCCTTTGCAGAAGAGGGTGAGTGAGGAGGGCAGGACAGAAGGACGCCTCTGCTGCTCCTGGGCAGAAGGAAGGGACCACGAGGAGAACTGAGCATGCGCCTGCCTCTTGTCACTTTCCCGTCCATGTCCTGCCCTTTATCACTGCATCTGCCAGCAAATATTCTAACTGAAAACTGTCTCTTTCAAAAGTGTCTTCTAGAATTTCATAGAAAGTTTCATAGACACTCAGAATGGGTTAGGTGCTGTCTTTCTACTTGACTTCTGTCCTACTCTCTCTTGCCTTTGTCTGTCTTTATGGTTGTCCCAGCTGCTCCTTCCCAGTCCTCTGAGAGCTGAAGGCCAGCCCTTCATCCAAGGCACACTTGTAGGTAGCACAGAAGAAGGACCAAATATTTCCGTAAGCCCGTCATGCACCAGGTGGTGCTAGTAGATCCCTTGTGGGTTATATTCGTCCGTAAACTGGTTATAGCTGACAAAACCAAATCTCCAAGAGGTCTAAACATTTCTCCAAGGCAAACAGCTATTTTCAGTAGAACCTGCACTCAAAGCCAGGTCTTTGGGTTTCACATTTGGTGCTCTTTTCCACTCACCACGTGGTGTCTGAGTTCTGGCTACTGATGCTAAATGTGTTGGTGTTCAGTTGTTAAGTCATGTCTGAAGCTTTGCAATCGCATGGTCTGCAGGAGGCCAGGCTTTCCTGTGTTTCACTATCTCCTGGAGTTTGCTCAAATTCATGTCCGTTGAGTCGGTGTTAAACATTAGAGGATCCTTAATGGAAGCTTTCTGGTCTGCCCCCCACCTTCTGTCTGCCTGGGGCCACGTCTGTGTCTCCTCTACTCCTGTGAACATCCTTTCCCCTTGTGACCCAAGGAGAAGGGAGCCTGCGGGGAAAGTTTGCTGTCCATCAGAGCTGGGGACCCTGGCTGGGACACTCATGGGGCCAGGGTGTAATTGGCTGGGAATCTAGCATTGCCCACTCCAGCCAGCGTGGTTTCCTGTCTGCCTCCTTTGGCTTTGCAGGGAATTCCAGGAGCTCCAAGTAACAAATGACAGCAAATTAGGAGCTGAGTAACGTAGCAACTGCAAATGTTATCAGTCAGGTGACCCTCAGCGGCTGGCTGCCATTTAGGGGAGATTATTGTTTATCCAAGTAAATACCAAGCCCTCACCTTGATGGTTTGTGTGGCAGAGAATGAAGAAGCTCTATCATTCCTGCCTAGGAGCTCTCAGAGCTGTGGAGGTTAGGGATTTTTACTCCTTTGTTAAAAATTCAGGTGCTTTTGAGTGTGTGTGTGTGTGTGTGTGTGTGTGTGTGTGTGTGTATTTATTAGGTAGTGCTGACTCTTTTCGGAGCAAGTCCTTTGTTCTTTTGTGAGGAAGCTGGTGGAGCAGAATTAGCACAGAACTGAGAGCAGGCCTTTGTTTTCTTTCTAGTTCTGAGCAAGCTGTGTGACCTGGGACAAGTAACTTCCCCTCTCTGGGCTCTAGTGTGGGGATTGTAGTAAGAATGAAGGATGATGTATTAGTCTGCTCAGGCTGCCATAACAAAAATACCACACACTGGTGGCTTTAACAACAGAGTTTTATTTTCTTGCATTTCTGGAGACTAGAAGTCCAAGGTCAAGGCTTGGCTTTTCCTGAGGCCTTTCTTCCTGGCTTGCAGATGGCCCTCTTCTCACTGTGTCCTCATGTGGCCTTTCCTCTTGTGAGCATATCTGGTGTCTCTTCCTTTTCTTACAAGGACACCAGTCATATTGGATCATTGGATCATATTGAACCTCATCCAGTCTTAGTTACTTCCTTAAGGGCTTTGTCTCCAAATAGAGTCACGTTGGGGATTCAGGTTTCAACGCATGAATTTTGGGGAGACACGGTTCAGCCCATAGTGGATGGTTAGTGACTCTTTCCCTCTTATACTTCAGACCTCTTTTCTGAGGACTAGCAAAGCTCTCTTTGACTAATTCCAGAAAACTGACACAGGAACCAGTGACTTCATTCTGTTCCTCAAGGGCTCAGCACCCGTCTCGGCTCTCTCCTGAGCTGGGGCCCCGCTCAGAGTCTAGGACAGGTGGCCCAGTGGGCTGCAGGATCCCTCCCTGCAGTGCGGCTTGCTCTGTGCTTGTTGGCCTGCCCAGACCCCTCCCCAGAGTCCTCTGCTGCCCTCCCCTGCTGTTATTGTCACGTGTGTCTGACACTCACACTCAGAGCCCATTCTCCCAGGTCAGGGGTAGGCTCCTCCCATTGCTTGTCACTTTCTAGTTGGCAATTTTCTGTCCTGGCCCCCCTCATCTGTTCTGAGCATGGGCCAGGAACACCCTCTTTTATGGGCAGTTTTCAAAGCTGGGATCTGACCAGAAAGGGCTGGGATCAGGGAATCTCCTACTGTCTTGGGGCAGGGCAATGGCAGGAAGATCTCATTAACGCCTTTCCACAAAGGGGAAAAATAATATTTCAGCGTGTTCCCTTTGTGTCTTCAAGCGGTGATAAGGTGCCACCAAAGTGCCAGTCTGAGCTGCGTTCAAATGAAGGATTATTCTGATAAGATGGAGAGGGGAGATGCTCGGGGCAGGAGGACCCTCTGGAGGGGGCCGAGGCTGGCTTAAGGTTATTAAACAGGAAATGCCTGGTCGCAGCGGATCAAGGGGAAATTACACATTCTGTCACATTTGCTTATTGAATCCCAGTTCTATTGCAGCTCGAAAGGGGGAAAAATAACGCCACCCCATCAACCTCCTTGTAGCTCTTATTAGATTTTGCAACCTTTCAATATTAAAATGCTAGTGCCGGTGGCAAAATTCCTTGTCAGTTTTTAATATCAGTAAGGGATTGTGGTATTAGGCTTAAGGGGGATGGAAATGGGAGGGGCAGGGGGGTACAGACCGTCCGCCGAGTCCCTTGTGTCCACAGCCGCAGCTGTCTTTGCTTCTCAGAGCGCCTTGCAAGCCTAGTAGATCCTGTCCTCACACTTTGAGAGGAGGCTGCAGAGATGAGGGTGACCATCTCAGGGGGGACCACACGCGCCTCTGAGCTTCACAGCCAGAGTCACTGAGCCCCACACTCAGGTTTATCCTGAGGCACCCCATTCCAGTAACTCAGTTTATCCGATGGCACCCCACTCCAGGACTCTTGCCTAGAAAATCCCATGGACGGAAGAGCCTGGTAGGCTGCAGTCCATGGGGTTGTGAAGAGTCAGGCATGACTGAGGGACTTGACTTTCACTTTTCACTTTCACGCATTGGAGAAGGAAATGGCAACCCACTCCAGTGTTCTTGCCTGGAGAATCCCAGGGACGGGGGAGCTTGGTGGGCTGCCGTCTATGGGGTCGCACAGAGTCGGACACAACTGAAGCAACACAGCATCCGCAGCAGCAGCAGACTCTATCGTTAGGTGCTGCTCTAACAAGAGGCCACAGACGGGGTGGGTGAAACAACAGGAGATTATTGTCTCATGGTTCTGGAGGCCAGACATCCAGAATCAAGGTGCTGGCAGAGCCACACTCTCTCTGAAACTTGTAGGGGAGAAACTTGACTGGACTTCGGTAGCTTCTGGTGTTTGTCGGCATCCCTTGGCCTGTCGATGTATCACCGTAATCGCTCTTCTATCATCACATACCTGTTTTCTGCCTCGGTGTCACTCCTTTCCTCCTCTTAAAGGGACATCAGTCGTATCAGACTACAGACCACCTGACTCCGGTATGACCTAATCTTAATTAATCACACCAGAAATGGAATTATTTTTAAAAATAATATTATTTATTTATTTTTGGTGGTGCTGGGTCTTTGTTGCTATGTGGGCTTTTCTCTAGTTGCGACTTGTAGGCTTAGTAGTTGCTGCTCCCGGGCTCTGGAGCCCAAGCTCAGCAGTTGCGGTACACGGGCTTAGTTGCTCTGCAGCACGGGGGTTACATCCCGGACCAGGGATCGAACCTGTGTCTCCTGTGTTGTCAAGTGGATTCTTACCATTGGAGCACCAGGGAAGCCTCAGCTTATTTTTAAATAGGGTCACATTCTGAGGTCCTGGGGCTTCCCTGGTGGCTCAGATGGTAAAGAATCTGCCTGCAATGTGGGAGACCTGAATGTGATCCCTGAGTTGAAAAGATCCCCTGGAGAAGGGAATGGCTACCCACTCCAGTATTCTTGCCTGGAGAATTCCATGGACAGAGGAGCCTGGTGGGCTACAGTCCATGGGGTCACAAAGAGTTGGACATGACTGAGCGGCTTTCACTTACTTGCTCACTTGAAGTCCTGGGGGTTGGGATTTCAACATACCTTTTCTGGGGATACAGCTGACTCCCTAACAGATGTCTTTGTTTGGATTCCCTGCCAAACTTACCCTGAGACAAGTAGTATTTTGGTACAAGTAATTTGTCTGGGGAAAGACCCAAGGAGGCAGTTGAGGGAGAAGGGGCAGTAAAGAGTGATTTAATGAGTTGGTTGTCACTGTGGGTGACTGAGTCTCAGTCCTTCTGGAATTCTCCTAGAGACCTTGGAAACATTCTGTGGAATATATTCCCAGGGGTAGGGGAGTGGGGTGTCTATTCCTCAGAAGAGGGTCACTTAGAAAGCACGAACCCCTGGCATGCACCTGTCTCTGAAGGGGCCAAGGAAGCTCCCGCCAGGTATTCTCAGCAGGAAGATGTGGGAGGCTTGAGCTGCCTAGGAACTGGCTCCAGGAGCTCCCATGTGTGCATGCTCAGTTGCTTCAGTCACGTCTGTATAGTCCGGACAAAGGTCCATATTGTCAAGGCTGTGGTCTTCCCAGTGGTCAGGCATGGCTGTGAGAGCTGGACTGTAAGGAAGGCAGAACGCCTATGAACTGATGTTTTCGAACTATGGTGCTGGAGAACACTCCTGAAAGTCCCTTGGACAGCAAGGAGATCAAACTGGTCAATCTTAAGGGAGTTCAATCCTGAAGCTCCAATATTTTGGTCACCTGATGCAAATAGACAACTCACTGGAAAAGTCCCTGATGCTGGGAAAAGATCGAGGGCAGAAAGAGAAGAGGGTATCAGAGGATGAGATGGCTGGATGGCATCACCGACACAATGAACATGAACTTGGGCAAACTCTGGGAGATGGTGAAAGACAGGGAGGCCTGTTGTGCTACAGTCCATGGGGTCACAAAGAGTCAAACACGACTGGGCGACGGAACAGCAACAACAGTATTTGTATATAACGGGCACACATCTTCCTGTATACTTTAAGTCATCTCTTGATTACTTGTAATAATACCTGATACAATGGACAAGCTATTTAAATGGTTGCCTCTTTGTGGCAGATATGTTTTGTTTTTTGGAACTTTCTAGAATATTCTTTCTGAATATTTTCCATCTGTGGTTAATTGAATTCACAGATGCAGAACTCACAGATATGGAGGGCTGACTGCATTGTATTTTTACATTTTGTCTTTTTATTTATTTGTTTATTTTACTGCACCACATGCTTGTAGGAATCTTAATTAAGTTCCCCAACCAGGGACTGAACCCAGGCCATGCTAGTGAAAGTGTCAAGTCCCAACCACTAGACTGCTAGAGAATTTGTTTCATTTTATTTTATTTTTTTTACCTCTTGTGCCTCAAGCTCCTCTTTGGCCAGAAGAGGAGAAAAACCTACCAAAAGAGCACTCTCCTTCAAGAAAGAGGTCCTTCCCTGACATGTTCATGTAAAGCCAAGTTATTGTGAAGTTGAGAGTGGGATTGAAAACTAATTGACCTAATTTGGAAGAAGGTTGAGGCAGGTGAGTGATCTAGGTGGCATGACAATTCTACCTTGAATATATGTGGTTTCGAGGCAGGTAGAGGGAGATCTGGGCTGGGTTGGGGAGGAGGCGCTGGCTTCCCGTAAGCAGGGGGCCTGTCAAATCTGCTCATCACCTGCCTTTCCTGAACACTCCATGCTCTACCTGCCACTTCTGCCTTGGGGAGGGCTCCAGGGGCCCTCCCCCCGACCCCTCCTGGGACGTATATACACACAGCACATCAGTCACCCCCTTCTTTCCATCCTCAGCAAGGCCACAGTCTCATCATCAGAACAATCTCTATGAGCTCAGTGCTAAGCTTGAGAGGGAGCCGACGGAGGGGAGGGTCCTTTGGGGAGTGGAGTTTGTGAGAGGGGAGTAGCAATAAGTGGGGATGAGTCAGGTACTGATCCTTTGTCTCCTTTCTGAGAAATGGGGAGAATCCTGTGGAAACCTGTCTGCTGGGACCTCATTATTTCATGCAGACCTACTATTTTTCAGTGCCAGTGGAGGCTCATCCATCTGAATTAGTCCAAATTGATAAACAATTTTTACCAGGATTTTTTTTGATACATAATTTTTGCTTTACTGTCAACTTGAGAAACTGTGCTTGGGGAACAGATGTGAAATGTCATCCCCCCAATTTTTATTTATTTATTTATTTGTAGTTGCACTGTGTCTTCATTGCTGTGGGAGCCTTCTTCCAGTGGCAACAAGTAGGGGTTACTCTTGGTTGCAACATGCTGGCTTCTCATTGAAGTGGCTTCTGTGGTTGCGGAGCACTGGCTCTAGGAGCGTGGGCTTCAGTAGTTGTGGTACATGGGCTTAGTTGTCCTGAGGCATATGGGATCTTCCTGGAATAGGGTTGGAACCGGTATCTGCTGCATTGGCAGGCCGGTTCTTTACCATTAAGCCACCAGAAGTGAAGTGAAGTGAAGTCAGTCAGTTGTGTCTGACTCTTTGCTCCCCCGTCCATGGGATTCTCCAGGCAAGAACACTGGAATGGGTTGCCATTTCCTTCTCCAGGGGATCTTCCCAACCCAGGGATCGAACCTAGGTCTCCCGCATTGCAGGCAGACTCTTTAACCTCTGAGCCACCAGGGAAGCCCTCAATTTCTTTCTTTTCAAATTGAAGTAGGAACTTCCCTGGCTGTCCAGTGGTTGACCGCGCTTCCACTGCAGGGGACGTGGGTTCAATCCCAGGGATTTTAGATCCCATATGCCACATGGCGTGGCCAAAAATAAAAATACATTTAAAATGGATAACCAACAAAGTCCTACTGTATAGCACAGGGAACTCTGCTCAGTAATATGTGGCAGCTTGGATGGGAGGGGAGTTTGGGGGAGAATAAGTGAAGTTGCTCAGTTGTGTCCGACTCTTTGCAACCCTATGGACTGTAGCCCACCAGCTCCTCCAACCTTGGGATTTTCCAGGCAAGAGTACTGGAGTGGGTTGCCATTTCCTTCTCCAGGGGATCTTCCTGACCCAGGGATTGATCCCAGGTCTCCTGTAATGCAGGCAGACTCTTTACCATCTGAGCCACCTGGATGCTGCTGCTGCTGCTGCTGCTGCTAAGTCGATTCAGTTGTGTCCGATCTGTGCGATCCCATAGACGGCAGACCACTAGGTTCCTCTGTCCCTGGGATTCTCCAGGCAAGAATACTGGAGTGGGTTGCCATTTCCTTCTCCAATGCATGAAAGTGAAAAGTGAAAGTGAAGTCGCTCAGTCATGCCCGACTCTTAGCGACCCCATGGACTGCAGCCTACCAGGCTCCTCTGTCCATGGGATTTTCCAGGCAAGAGTACTGGAGTGGGGTGCCGCTGCCTTCTCCGGAGCCACCTGGATACATGTATATATATCCCTTTGCTGTCCACCTGAAACTATCACAACATTGTTAACTGGCTGTACTTCAATATGAAATAAAAAGTGGTCTAAAAAATAAATTGAAGTATAGTTGGGTGACCATATTATATTAGTTTCAGGTGTATAACATAGGGATTCAATATTCTTATACATTATACTTCATTTAACGTATTACAAAATAGTGACTGTATTTCCCTTCATATACCCTTAATATACCTTTGCTTATTTGTTTTGTATGTAGTAGTTTGTGTATCACTGTCCCAGTTTCTTACTGAACAAATTGCTTACATGTGAGTGGGGCTCAGTTAAGGGCTGAGCAGAGCCCACTTACTTGGTACCGTGTGAGACGGCCCTTCATGGAGTTTGGACCTACATCCTTAGCCTCCTGGGGATGTCTGTCTGGCCTGGGGCAGGCAGGTCAACTATGGCATGTCTGAAGGTTATTTGCGCACATGTCTGACTCTCCACTAGCTGGGAGCCCCTCAGGGGCTGGACCTGTCCTTCCTGATGTCCCAGGAATCCTGCACGGCATCTGGCCATGTCAGCAGTTCCCGAATGTTCAGTGAGTCAAACCCTGCCTCTTGGCTCTGGAAATTGGAGGCCCCATTGAGAACCTGGGGGGAAGCCAGGTTGACAGCTGAGCAGCTCTGTCCCAGGAGCAGCCTTATAAATCTGCTCTCATTAGCAAGAGGCCTTGGGGGAAGGGAGCGGGAGTGAGTGGGTGTCTGTGTGTCGGAGTGCTGGGGAGAGCTCTGCCATGAACCTGCCAGTGCCCCCTCTAATCTAGGATGCTGTGTCCTCGCCTCTGCTTCTGGGCTGGTTGGGTCAGCCCAGGGGTGGGTTCTCAGGATCCTGCAGAAATCCTGACTCAGAAGCCCAGTGTCCTGTAAACCTACACAGCGCCCCCTCCAGAAGGTCAGGCCTCCTCTGCTTACTTCTGGTTTTCAGGCGCACTAACTGGCCTGTGCCTTTTTGCATCAAGGATTGAGGAAGGGCTGAAAAGTTCTGCTCATCTTTGGTGATGGCTTTTCCTTGTTTTGAGTGCTCTATGGGGGTCATGGCTGGTAGCCTCAGCTGCAGTTGACACTGGTCCTTGGCCTTTAGGTCAAAAGACTTTTCTGCCAGATAAGAGAAAAAAACAAAACAAAAACAAAAAACAGCTGCCTCTCCATCCCACCCATGAAATACAACTTATTGCCACAGACCCAGCATTCAGCACCTTGCAGGACTGAGGTCTCCAACATGGGATCTTCCCTTCCCATCCATGCAGCCAGCTCTCACATGTGTCCACTCCCAGCACGAGGCAGCCTGAGTGACAGGGTGGCTTCCACTGTGGCTCTTGGAGACTCAGAGCCCACACCAGTGCCCACCAACATCTATGGTAAAACATGCTTACTTCCTCCTCCCCATTTCCTAACTTTCTGTTAAATTTGTATACCATTAAGATAATAAAACACATTTCCTTTGTTGATAGCCATATAACACTAGTTTAGGCATGAGAGGCAGTAAGGGGACACAATAAAGAACCAAGATGAAAAGACAATACAAATGAACGGGGGGCTGATCTCAGATGGGGGATGCTAGTGAGTGCTCTGCTAGAGCCTGCGCTTTGACTAGCATTATTAGCATCATTGTTGTTATGGTCTTTGCTTCAAAGTGTAAAAAACTTCATACCTCCATACTCATTCTTTGAAGATTTTTGTTAACTGGAAAGGTAGGTCTCAGCTCTTTCCCTTGGGGCCCAGCCCTACCTGAATGCTCTGATTGGCTCATGTGACGTGAGGGGGCGGTAAATAATGTGCAAGCCCACGGGGGCCTGCCCATGGACTCCAGGGCTGTGGAAACACTAGACTTCTTGCTGAGGAACCGTGACTTTTTGTACGATCACTGCCTAGGTTCTGCTCAGGGGCCCTGAAGCTACTAGAATACACTGGAAATATTTTTGTTTTGAAGACAGCTTTGTTTGTTGTCACTTGAAAGTGAAGTCGCTCAGTCGTGTCCGACTCTTTGCGACCCCATAGACGGTAGCCTACCAGGCTCCTCCGTCCATGGGATTTTCCAGGCAAGAGTACTGGAGTGGGGTGCCATTTCCTTCTCCAGAGAATCTTTCCGACCCAGGGATCGAACCCGGGTCTCCTGCATTGTAGGCAGATGCTTTACCGTCTGAGCCACCAGGGAAGCCTTATGTCGTCACTTGGAGAATAGCATTTTTTTTTTCTTCCAGTTTTACTGAGATATCATTGATGTGTTGTTGTCATTTAGTTGCTACGTCATGTCCAACTCTTTTGCGACCCCACGGACTGTAGCCCACCAGGCTCTTTTGTCCATGGGATTTTCTAGGCAAGACTACTGGAATAGGTTGCTATTTCTTTCTCCATGGGATCCAGGGATCTTCCTGACCCAGGGATTGTATACAGCACTGTATAAGTTTAAGGTGTATAGAATAATGATTTGACTTACATACATGAGATGGTTAGATAGAATCACCGACCCAGTGGACATAATCTGAGCAAAGTTTGGTAGACAGTAGAGGACAAGGAAGCCTGGCGTGCTGCAGTCCATGGGGTTGCAGAGTCGGATACGACTGAGTGACTGAACAACAGCAATATCATGAAATGATGACCACAATATGTTTAGTGAATATCCATCATCTCATATAGATGCAAAAGTGAAAGAAATAGGAATAATTATTCCTCATGATGAGAAATCTTAGGATTTATTCTCTTAACAACTTTCATATATAATGTGCAGCAGCGTTAACTATATTTACCATGTTGTATATTACAGCCCTAATACTCATTTATCTTTTTTTGTTGAAATATAATGGCTTTACAATGTTCTTAGCTTCTGTTGTACAACAAAGTAAATCAGCTATATGTATACATTTATCCTCTCCCTCACTTACTTATCTTAAAATTGGAAGTTTGTACCTTTTTACTACCTTCACCCGATCCCCCTCCCCTGCCTCTGTAACCGCAAACCTGATCTCTTTTTTTCTGTGAGTTTGCTTGTTTTTGAAGTATAATTGACCTGCAACACTATGTTAATTCCTAGTACAGAATATAGTGATTCAATATATCTATACATTTCAAAATGATCACCATGATAAATCTAATTACGATGAGAATGGCATTTTTAATACTAAAAATATGCAAGCAGTTTGTTCCTGCTGGGACCTGAAAGGCACAAAGGAGTTAGAGAGAAGGGTCCTCACTAAAGACCTAGACTTTAATCTTTCTGAACTACTGGCATCAAGTCATCTAAGAGTCAAGTTCAAACCCAGCCCTCACCTATCTATGTGAAGTTGATACATTACAGAACTTACATAAGCCTTAGTTTCTTTTTCTGTAAGAAAGATGAGAATAATAATAGGTTGTTAAAAAGATGAAAGGGATTATATTTGAAAAAAATACCTTCCTCAGTGCTTAGCACATGGAAAGCTCTCAGTAGAATGTTAGCTTGTGAATTGATGCACGTTCTTATATCTTTACTTGCAAAATGAGGAGAGCAGTATCCGCCATAGAGAGCTGTTTGACTAAGTGAACTAATGAAGTGAAATAAGGCATGAAATGAAGTCAATGATAAAATATCTAAAGTATCAGCCTTCACTCAGTGAATGGTGCAGCTTGCCCCCAAGATCCAGAGCATGAGTTATCGGAATGGAATAGAAACGTACTGTTTGATCAAGACTCTCATGCATTTTCCTAGAAAAACAGAACTCTTTGTCAATATAGCTACTGGTTCTTAATTATGAGATAAAACAAGGGAAACAATATAGAATAATATTAAGAGAAATAGAAACATCTGTTGTCAAATTAAGTACCTTTTCGTTGCATCCTCTTAGGCCATTAATTACCACTTTAACCTCCTCTTGGTCTCCCTACTCAGCTTACAAGGAGAATACTTAACTTTCTTTTGGTGGTTCAAGTGTCAAAAATGTCCTCAGCCTGGTGCAGAGTTTTTCAGAAAATCACTTCTAACTCTTCTCCTGCTGATCCGTCTAATAACCCTACTTAAGTTTTATCAGAGGAGGCAAAGTGTTAAGTGTTTCATTGCTTCTCTAATTAGTTCTAGAGGATAATAACAGCTCCTTCACAAAAATAAACCATTTTTCAAAAATAATTTAAGTTTTGCTTCTAGAATGTCTTCCTATTTCTCTTTCCTCCAGCTAACTGTCTAATTTAGAGTGGTGCTAGAATATAATATAATAATAGCAACCAACCATTTGGTGAGCACTTACTTGTTGGCAGTTAGTTTTCTAAGCATTTTACATTTTAAATCTTATTTAATTATTATAAAAATTTTGTGAGGTAGTAGGTTGCTACTACTCCCCCTTTAAAGGTAAGGGCTTGTTGTTGTTTAGTTACTAAGTCCTGTCTGACTCTTTTGTGATTCCGTGGACTGTGGCCTGCCAGACTCGTTTGTCCAAGAGATTTCTCAGGCAAGAACGCTGGAGTGGGATGTCATTTCATTTTCCAGAAAGATAAGGATACTGAGGCTCAAAGAGTTGAAGTAGCTTGTTCAAGGATCTTACAGAGCCAGGATTTATTTATTAATATTATTTTTTTTTAAACTTTAATTTTATATTGGAGTGTAGCCAAGTAACAGTGTTGTGATGTTTAAGGTGGACAGCCAAGGGACTCAGCTATACATATACTCATATCCATTCTCCCCCAATCTCCCCTCCCATCCAGGCTGCCACATAACGTTGGGCACAATTCCCTGTGCTATATAGTAGGAACTTTTTCGTTATCCATCTAAAATACAGCAGTGTGTACATGTTGATCCCGAGCTCCCTAACTCTCCCTTGCCCCATTTCTCTGCCCTGGCAAACATGTGTTTGTTCCCTAAGTCTGTGACTCTCTTTCTGTTTCGTAAACAAGTTCATTTGTATCATTTCTTATTAGATTCTGCATATAAAGGATATCATATTTCTCCTTCTCTGTCTGACTTACTTCACTCAGTGTGACAATCTCTAGGTTGAACCATGTTGCTGCAAATGGCATTATTTCATTCTTTTTAATGGCTGAGCAATATTCCATTGTGTATATGTACTACATCTTCTTTATCCATTCCTCTGCTGATACAACATTTAGGTTGCTTCCATGTCTTGGCTATTGTAAACAGTGCTGCAATGAACACTGGTATACATGTATTGATTTAAACCTTGTTTTTCTCTGGGTATATGCCCAGGAGTGGAATTGCAAGGTCACATGTAGATCTATTTTTAGTTTTTAAAGGAAACTTCATAGTGTTCTCCAAGGTGAGAGCCAGGATTTAAATGTGGGTAGCGTCAATCAGAACTTATCTTTAATCCCTGGGCAATGATGTCAGGCACTGGGCATGACTCCAGACATAAACAGAAAATGTTATAGCCTGCCAGTGAGGATGCCTAGAACCTTATAGCTGAGAAATGGCAACCAAGCTCATGCCCACCGCTGCCTCCCCAAATCAAGGCCGGTGAGGGATGCTTGCGTTTGAAAGTGGCTCTCCCAGTCTGTACCCACTCTTCCCGTGCCCCACCCCCCAACCACCGTTCCCGTGGTTCCTCCCACACTCCAAACAGAGAAAAAAAAATTCCTCAAAGGAAGCGCTTTTGAGCTTATGACAAACCTTTCCCAGGCAACTCTTGTTCTTTTTCTTTACCAGCATGTCTTCTACATTAATGGAAATTTTGGAAAACCACATCTTTGCTAATTTTAAAAAGGTTTTTGATTTTTAAAAAAATGTTTGTCCCAGAGGCTTATGAAAGAAACCCATTTTTTCTCTTTCAGAATAGTTTACATATGAGAACGATACAGAAGAACTTGAAAACAGTCATTCCACGCACACTAATTAAGAGACTTGTTTGTTTTCAAATAGCAGAAATAAATTCCGGCTAGTTTAAGCAAAAGGGGAATTTGGGGAGGGGATAATGGGAAATCTCATGGCTCAAAGAAATGTGTTAAACAACCAAGATCAGAAAGGGGGAAAAAACTAGGGGGTGTCTGGAGATCCCATGAGGGTCCTGGGAGCTCCTCCCTCCCCCTGGTCACTACCATTGTGCAAGTTTGTGCTTGATTTCCCCAGCTGGGGCTCTGATTACTGCATAAGATGAATCCCCAGTTGGAAGAGAATGTGATGGCCCAGGTTTACTTCGGGGTCTACAAATGGATGTGTCAGCCATGACCAGGTGCAGGGTCAAAATTCCATGTTCCAGGGTGATCCCAGACTGGGGAGAATAGCTGTGAGTGGGTGTTTGCACCTCTGTGGTTACTTTATTCATCTTTATGATGAATCACGTAGCCCAGGACATACAACCTCTTGGAGTTGTATGATCCTGGGAAGAAGAGACAGAGAAACTCACTGGCACTATAGAAAGCCCTTTCTCTCTTCTTTCTCTTCTATGCTGCCCCTACCTAGTGAGGGGCTTCCCAGGTGGCGCTAGTGGTAAAGAACCCACCTGCCAGTGCAGGAGACATAAGAGACTGGGGTTTAATCCCTGGGTTGGGAAGATCCCCTGAAAGAGGGCATGGAACCCACTCCAGTATTCTTGCCTGGAGAATCCCATGGACAGAGGAGGCTGCCTGGCTACGGTCCATGGGGTTGCAAAGATCTGGACATGACTGAAGTGACTTACCACGCACACACCCTAGGGAGAGCTCTACAGTCCAAAATCCGAAGTATTCAGAGCAAGCAGTACTGGCTGCTGAATGTCTCCAGGGTGTCTTCAGGTGAAACAGTTTGGTAACAAGCTAACTGGGACCACATCTGCCTTCCCTCATCAGCAGAAGGAGCTGTGAGCACTCAACTTCCCCAGCCTCCATATTCTCCAGGTGCCCTGCAGCCAGCATTCCCAGTCACCCCTGTTGAATAGCTGGTACCTGAATTGAGAGCATTTGGCACCCACATTCAGGCAGGTTCTAACTTACTTTCAAGGCCACTGTCATGCTTGCCCCATAAAAGGGGAACCTCAGGGTGTGGGTTCCTCTGCTGACACACAGTCCCGCCCTGTACCAGTCTGCAGCCCAGCCCCACACCGCCTCTGCACGACGCCCAGAGAAGCCAGGACCCGTGCAAGGCCAGCCCCTTCCACCATCGCTCCAGGTGGCACCAGGCAAGGCTGGCTGGTGCTTACCTCAGGCCTGTGGCTTAATCCTAATTCCAAGGTAGTGTGTTCAATTTAGCCCAAGCCTGAAATGTGGGGGATTATTAAGGGACAGGGGCATCAATAATTCTAAGAGACAGCAACTCTCAACGCTGCGTAGAGTCTGAGCCCTGAATCCATTAAGACTTTAGGAGATGATCCAAATGGATGGATACAGGGTCCAGGAGCCAGTCTGAAGGCTTCCATCGGAAGCTTCTTGCCTTAGCTGTAACAGAAGTTTACTGTTTAACACATGCACTTAAGTTGTGCATGTGTTCTTCGTCTCTCAGTCATATCGGACTTTTTGGGACCCTTTGGACTGTAGCCCGCCAGGCTCCTCTGTTTGTGATTTTTTAGGCAAGAATACTGGAGTGAGTTACCATTTCCTCCTCCAGGGGATCTTCCCAACCCAGGTATTGAACTCGAGTCTCCTTCACTGTAGGTGGATTCTTTACCACTGAGCCATCAGGGAAGTGAGCGCTTAAGTCACTTGACCATAATTTCCTCATTATGTAAATTCTTCATATACAGAAATGTAATGATATTCATCCCATTTTGGAGACATTTTAGGAGATGAACAACAGAAGTCAGAAGTGCTGTAAATTTGGGGGTTTTGTTGGTCTGGGGAAACTGAGTCACAGCGCTTTTCCCCAGCTGACTCAGAATGTGGACGGATGGATTCAGGCCTTGGAACATAGCAGGGGGCAGTGAGCCGGCCCCACAGTCCCATTGCTGTGCTTTGTAGTTAAAGGTGACTGTGACTTCTGCTAACTTTTCTCAGGATCACAGATTTCTCCGAGCAGAACTGTAGTCATAATAACTTAGCAGGCTCCCCTGGATCAATACCTCTGAAATCTAAGGGCCATTCAGTTGCTAAAGGCTTTTTATTTAGTCTTTGTGTTTGGTATTAATGTTATCCCCATGGCATCTAAATGGCAGAGCTATTTATGGATTGGAAGTCAATCTGACAGTGTGACTCCTGGCCATCCATCATGGGCAGGAGAGAAAGATCCAGGTGAGCAAAACTCCTAGGCTAAGCAGGACAGATGGGGGTATTTAATGCTTGCTGATGCCATGAATTCTACCTAATTTCTTTGTAAGCAATAGTAGTAAAGGGCAATAGAGAAAGAGCGTCATTCTTTGAAAATGATAGCAATCCAGTACTCAGCTTTGGATTTGAGTTATAACATCCGCAGAATCTAAGTCACTCTAAAGACCATACTGTGATGTATATTGGTGCTTTTCCACCTATTTTTTTGAGTATGGGGATTCTTTTAATTGAAAAAAACTCAGCATAGGAGTAGCTATACTGTGACTGCTCGCTGACAGAGAACACATATAATTATTGTAGGGGACATTATTCAGTGCCAGTTTTCAATGAGTTTATAGTTAATTCATTAAAACAGCACACTGGAAAAACAGTTCATGTCTGGCTGAGACATACTTTTTCTTCAGTCTGTGGACTCAACATATACACAGCTGCTAATGACAAGACGGAGAAGGCAGTGGCACCCCACTCCAGTACTCTTGCCTGGAAAATCCCATGGACGGAGGAGCCTGGCAGGCTGCAGTCCATGGGGTCTCAAAGAGTTGGACACGACTGAGCGACTTTACTTTCACTTTTCACTTTCATGCATTGGAGAAGGAAATGGCAACCCACTCCAGTATTCTTGCCTGGAGAATCCCAGGGACAGAGGAACCTAATGGGCTGCCGTCTATGGGGTCGCACAGAGTCGGACACGACTGAAGTGACTTAGCAGCAGTTGCAGCAATGACAAGACACCTAACACTTTTTGAATGCTTAAGCATTTTAAAGACATTTTCTCGTTTACTTCTCAAGACAACTCTGGGTATAGGGGTAACAACCACTCTTCTCATTTTATAGATGAGGGAACTGAGAATCACAAATGCTAAGTAATATGCTCAAGGTCCCTTAGTTGGTAAGTGATGGATAAACACTAATCTCTAGGTCACCTAATGCTATTGTTCAGTGTTATCAGCATCATCGGCTGAGATCTTTGAGATTCTTCTATTTATTTATTTTTAATTTAAGTATAGTTGATTTACAATGTCATGTTAATTTCTGTTTCTGTTATATAGAAAAGTGATTCAGTTATACATATGTACGCATATATGTATTCTTAAAAAAAACCCTTTTCTATCATAATTTAACACAGTGTGTTGAATAAGGTTCCCCATGCTATACAGTGGTACTTGGTTATTTATTCATTCTATATATAATACCTTACATCTAACCCCAACCTCCTCCTCCATCCCTCCTCCAACCCCTGCCCCCTTGGCAACCACAAGTCTGTCTTCTATGTCTGCGAGTCTGCTTCTGTTTTGTAGACAGGTTCGTTTGTGTTGTATTTCAGATTCCACACATAAGTGATGTCATGTAGTATTTGTCTTTCTCTTTGTGACTTACTTCACCTAGTATGATAATCTCTAGTTGCATCCGTGTCACTATAAATGACATGATTTCATTCCTTTTTAAAGGCTGAGTAGCATTCCATTGTATATGTGCACCACATCTTCTTTACCTGTTCCTCTGTTGATGGACACTGAGGTTGCTTCCCTCTCTTGGCTATTGTAAACAGTGCTGCTATGAACATGCGGTGCATGGATCTTTTTGAATTTTAGTTTTGTCTTGATACATGCCCAGGAATGGGATTGCTGGATCATATGGTAAGGCTATGTTTAGTTTTCTGAGGCAACTCCACAGTCTTTTCCTTAGTGGAAAGACTTTCCACTTACATTCCCTCCAACAGTATCAGAGGGTTTCTTTTTATCCACATGCTCTCTAGCATTTGCTATTTATAGATTTTTAGTGATGGCCATTCTGACTGATGTGTGCATTCATGCTAAATCACTTTAGTCATACTTGACTCTTTGCGACCTTATGGACTGTAGCCTGCCAGGCTCCTCTGCCCATGGGATTCTCCAGGCAAGAATACTGGAGTGGGTTGATCAATGTGTAGTGATTCCTTATTGTAATTTTGATGATATTGAGCATCTTCTCATGTGCCTATTGGCCATCTGTATGCCTTCTCTGGAGAAATGTGAGACTCTTCTAATACAGAGCCTCCCAAGGAGCTAATGTGGAGGTTGGGTGATGGGGAAGGGCTCTGAAGCTTGGCTTAGAATCTTTTGAAGTCTGCTGCCCAAGTAGGAGCAGGTGCCAACCTCCCTTGACTGCACATCCCACTTTATTCTTTTCTCCCCTGTCTTCTTCTTAATCACTTCCTTTGGTTTTTACAAGTGCAGGTTCAGGAAAAGACCAGTCAGGTGGGGTGGGGGGCACAGAGGGCTGAAGAAGTATGAGGGATTTGCTATCTACAAATCTTATTTTTCACCATTCTGCTCCTACAACTCTTACACAACTTCCACTGGTGATACCTGATGGAGGAAGGATTTTCAAAATAAAGTGCATTAGTTGCTCTGTCCTGTCCTACTCTTTGTGACCCCCTGAGCTGTATCCCACCAGCCTCCTCTGTCCATGAAATTCTCCAGGCAAGAATACTGGAGTGGGTTTCCATTCCCTTCTCCAGGGAATCTTCCTGACCCAGGGATCGAACCGGGTCTACCGCATTGTAGGCAGATTTCCTACTGACTGAGCCAAGAGGGAAGCACGTTCATAATAAAACAGTAGTCAAATGGAGAAACTACTTTATTAGCAGCTCAGCACAGCTCCTGATGACTCCAAAGGCAGGCCTTCTCTGAAAAAAATTCAGCTTGGAAAATATGAGTTAGGATCAGAGACCCGAGTTTGGCTTTCTCTTCCCTGTTCCTTGAATCTAAAACACAAAATATTCTGTAGAAAATTTTGAGATTGCATTAAAAAAAAAAAACAATCTCATGAAGCATGAATGTCTGAGTTGCTTTTTTATGTGGGCATCTACTGTATTTGTCTCGATTTCTTTTTCCTGCCATTTCTTTGGGGAAACTGCCTCTCTTCCATTTCTGGTCCTTCTGGTGGAGGCTGCTGATTCCACTCTCTGTGTCTCCACCATCATGGATACATTAACTGAGCTGAGGATTGGGGATGTGACTCTAGCAAAGCTAATTTATGGACCAGAAGAGGGAAGTCTTTTCTTGAATGTCACCAGCGGAACTTGTGTAAGATGGAGCCATCTGAGGCCCCTACCCATTCCAAGAAGAACACATACAGTAGTAAAGGACTCGGAGTCAACACACAGAGAGTTGAGAGATGGAAGGATTAGAGATAGAACTAGTAAGATGGACTGGGAGTTGGGAATTCTGAACTCTTGCTATGATAAGCATAGAATTCTCTGTAAGGCACTCAGAATTCTCTTGAAGCCTCAGTCTTCTCATCTGGGAGACAGTTGGATCCAGTAACTGACCTCTTCCATCTGACTATTCACTGCAGAGCCTGTGAACACTCTGAGCAGAAGTTGCTTCTCTTCCTGCAGGCTTTGATCCCATGCAGTTCTCAGCTCAGCCTTCTTCTTAGACAGTTCCAACTGAACAGGGGAATGAAAGGAAGGATTTCTTTGCAAACTTTTTTTTCCGTCAGAGCAAACACGGGGCTTGTTGCACTGTGTGCTTGGGAGCATTCAAACAGCCTCCGTGCTGTGCTGCCCTCTGTGGTCCATTGTAGGACCCCCTCACCCTCACCTTGCCCAAAACCCTTCTTGATTGTCCTTGAAGAGTTTTTAATGACCTCCCACCTTCCAAAGTCCACTTTACGTTCAGTCAGTGCAGTGTCCCAGAGCTTTGATGGCCATGGCTCTGAAAAGTACCGTCTAGATTAAACGTTCAAGCTGGGAGCTGAGTGGTTCAGTCTGTTTGGCCTTTGACTTCTCCCCGTGAACAGGAACAAGCCAGATTTCCCAGGAAAGATCTTGTGCTTCTGCAGAAGTTGCAGAGGAACAAAGGGACTTTTTGGCCGAGGTGATCAAGCATGAGTTTTGAGGGTCCACGTAGATGGTGACTTTCTCTGGATATCTGGGGGAAAGAACACATTTGTGGGAGTTGGGATACCTAAGTTGTAGTCACAGACCCCTCTCTCCCTCCTGAGCGACCTTGGCCAACCGTTATTCAGTTAACCTCTGTGAGCCTCAGCTGCCTCACTAGTAAATCAGGACAAGGAATCTCAGCTTATGAGTGATTGTGTCGTGACAATTAAAGGAGATCATGTGTGTCGTGCCATATTGCTGGCACTTTTAGTTTTCTTAGGGATACTATGAAGATGACATGAACTAACTGGCAGGAAAGCCATTTGATGTTTGGGAGGGCTGGGGCAGGACAGACTGACTGAGAGAGACCAGGGGGTCTGGTTGAGTAGAACCCAGGAATTTGGCCATCTGAGGATAGGAAGTCCCCCTGTAGGCCTTCCCAAATCTGGAGGTTGGGTGTGCTGAACTCGATCAAGGTGGGTTGATTGGATTTGAGGTGGTGTACTCCTTTGAACGCCACCTCCCTCTCTCCCCAGGTTTCAGGCAGGGAATAGCTACAGCCTCAGTGCCTCCTTGCTCATTGCTCAAAGTCAAGAGGTGTTTTTATGACAAAGGCAGATGAGCACGTCTAAATATTTAACTGGCAGATCAATCTGTGGCGACAAGGAACGACACTTACAAAAAAAAAAAAAAAAAAAAAAAAACCGAGGAGGCAATCCAATGACGTCTTCACGACTGGCGGTATGCCGTGCGGAGGGGGCGGGGCTCTGTCTGGGTTGTTTTGTTCTGATACAACTCAGAGGGGAGAGAGGAATACTTCAAAGGAACATAGCCTGGAAGGTCTGCCTCTGGCTGGTAATTAGAGCTGGTGCTCTTGGAGCAGTGGAGAGTGCGTGGGCAAACAGGAGGCTAATGCAGGGAGCTCAAAAGCCTAAGCCAGCTCCATGGCGCGCAGAGCTCAAGTAGTTGCGCCCTGACAGTGTGCGTGGAGCAGCGGCCTCAGGTGGGAGGAAGGAGGACCCATAAAGTGTAAATCTGAATGAGTAGCTGTCTTTCCCAGGTTCAATGTGGGCAGCACTGGGCTTACTGGCAAGGTGGTGGCTGTCTCTGCCCCTCTGACCTGACCATGTCACCCTCAAGATGGGAGACAGTGGACTGGTCAGGTAGTGGTGTTATGTATGAAGAAGTGGCGTGGTGGTCAGGCTTTATTTTAGTAGAGCTGCACGTACAGACTTCTGTGTTCTTTGGAAGTGCAGTGCTGGTGGTACCGCATAGAAGGGCTGGCTTGTCATCAGTTTCGAGTGTCCTAAAGCGAGGACAGCGAGAGGACTGAGAGATAATGCTTAGCGATGCCCACTGTGTGCTAGACCCTTTGCTAGAAAATTAACCTGCTTAGTTATACCTTAAGGTAACTCTGAAATAAACAGAATATGGAAGTGGGTGTATGACTACACACACACGTGCATAAACACAGACACACACAGCACAGACACATACACACACACGTACACACACATACATACACAAGCACGCACATTTACATAAGCATGCACATATATCCATATGTGTATATATAGTATATGTATTTTACATATATATATAGGGCTTCCCTGGTGGCCCAGACAGTAAAGAATCTGCCTGCAATGAAGGAGACCTGGGTTCAATCCCTGGGCTGGGAAGATCCTCTGGAGAAGGGAATGGCAGCCCACTCCAGTGTTCTTGCCTGGAGAATTCCATGGACAGAGAAGCCTGGTGGGCTACAGTCCATGGGGTCGCAGAGTCCAACACGACTGAGCAACTAACACTTAGGTGGCTCAGTGGTTAAGAATCTGCCTGCCAGTGCAGGAGCCACAAGGGACATAAGTTTGATCCCTGGGTCGGGAAGATTCCCTGGAGGAAGAAATGGCAACTCACTCCAGTATTCTTGCCAGAATAATCCCATAGACAGAGGGCTACAGTCAATAGGGTGGTGAAGAGTCAGATGTGACTGAGCACAGAACAGCATGCTGCTGCTGCTGCTGCTGCGTCGCTTCAGTCGTGTCCGACTCTGTGTGACCCCATAGACGGCAGCCCACCAAGCTTCCCATCCCTGGGATTCTCCAGGCAAGAACACTGGAGTGAGTTGCCATTTCCTTCTCCAAACAGAACAGCATATATATATATATACATACATACATATACATATATATATACAATGTACCGATCATTTATTGTCTCTTTATTTCCCTCACTTTTAATATGGAAATGCCTATAGCTATTCACTTGTATACTTAACTTTTTTTTCACACTCTCTAAAAGTTCATTCCTTTTTAGTGACACAAACTGTACCTAATACCGATTGGGAGGTTCCAGCAGGGAGGGCTGCTCAGAAGAGACCCTTGACCTGGAAGAGCTGCCTGTGTAACCAGGGGAAACCCCAAGGCCAGTGTTGTTAGGCAGCGGCCACCCACCGACTGCTGGGTGACCCGTGTTTTCTGCCATGATGCTCGGGATCCTTGCATTGAAGTTGTAAGAGCATCAGGCCACGTGCAGATGTTTACAGATGCGTTTATGCTTCCTCATTCACCACCATCTTCAGGGCCTCGGGCAGTGCCCAGAGTGGTGGAGACACTCAGTACATCTTTGCTGAATGAATGAATTCGGAGAAGTATATGTTCCCATCTTACAGGTGAGGGAGGGGACGTCAGGTCCAACAAGGTCCACAGAGTCACAGAATAGGCAAGCATCAGGGTGAACCTGAGGCATCTCGCTCTTAAATGCAGACCCTTGGCAATGGGTCTAAATGGAAAGAGCAGATGGTATTGTCTCAGACTGGTTTAATGCTCCTAGCACTACAGCCTTTGTTTCCTGCAATTCTGTTCATCTGCGAAATTCTTAGAAATGCTCCCTCAGCTTTATGGGTTTCCTTCATGACATTTTCCTCTCTTCCAAGCAAAATGCAAAGTCAACTTTTAACAACCTCGGAGGAGAAGTGGGTCCCCTGGCCCTGTGGCCCCATGACCCCATGGCCCTGTGGCCCCATGACCCCATGGCCCCAAGCATGAGCCTGCGTGTGTGTGTGCACTGGGATGCATGTGCTCCTGTGCACACACTCGAGAATGCCGGGAGGAAGGGTCTTGTTTGCTCCCAAACAAGTCAGTTCCACAATTTCATAATTAGGGAGGATGCTAATGTTCTATGATTGGAAAATGTCACCCTGCGTGACTAATTTGCCAGCAGGGCCTAATTGAAGTTCGGCAGCATCTGCGGCTCTGGTAAGTCTTTCTTCTGAGGTGTGGAGGCAGAGGTGATGGCGGTGGCAGTGAGCCAGGGCTGGGTCAGTGGATGGCGATTTATTGCCCCTCATTTCTCAATGGTTCTGAGGGTCAGATGGAACATCAGCTGTGGTTGAAATGGGCTTGGCCATAAAGGAAAAGTCTAGGCCTGGATTAACCCATGTGGCAGGTGGCACTCAGTAAATAGCTGGTCTTTCTCCAGGGAGGATTTTTATTTTTTGAACCAAGGGGATTTTTTGTATGGGGCAAACATCAGAGAGTCACAGGGCCCAAAGCAGCCTTAAGCAGAGTGCAAGTCCTGGTAGGTTTGTTCTTATGAGCCTCCTGTCTTAAGGAGTCCTGTTTTGCATCTGGGGATGCAAGGCTTACCTGAACATCCCCATTCTCAAGGGGTCACTCTCTAGCTGCTGCTGCTGCTGCTACTGCTGCTGCTGCTGCTGCTGCTCAGTCGCTTCAGTCATGTCCGACTCTGTGCGACCCCATAGACGGCAGCCTACCAGGCTCCTCCGTCCCTGGGATTCTCCAGGCAAGAACACTGGAGTGGGTTGCCATTTCCTTCTCCAATGAGTGAAAGTGAAAAGTGAAAGTCCAGTCGCTCAGTCGTGTCCAACTCTTCGAGACCCCATGGACTGCAGCCTACCAGGCTCCTCCGCACATGGGATTTTCCAGGCAAGAGTACTGGAGTGGGGTGCCATTGCCTTCTCCGCTCTAGCAGGCATCACCAAAGGCAAATGAATACTGACAATTCTGGGTGATGACCGCTAGGGGGAGTAGGGCAGAAAAGTGCCTGCTATCTTGTCCTGTGCTGGCACCCACTTTTAACTTTTATCTAACTTACATCTCCTATGCCTCTCATCTCCTTTCTATCAAGTGAGGATGATAGAAGAAGTCAGCCTGTGGCTTGGAAGAAGGCTTCACCAGAACTCAACCGTGCTGGCACCCTGATCTGGGACTTCTAGCCTCTAGAGCTATAAGAAATAATTTCTGTGGTTCATAAGTCAACTAGTCTATGGCACTTTGTGATAGCCACCCCGGCCAAGACAGTGAGGAGAAGACAAGGGACCCAGTTTCATTTAACATGGAGAAACATAGAGGCCAAGGCAGGAGCCTTCCAGCACAGGAGCAGCTCTGGTCTAGAAAATGACAGCGAACGGGCAGAAGAGAGGGGCACTGGCCGAAGCTCATGTAGAAGGAATCGCTTTCTTACCCTTTGAATCATTTGACAGCAGGACAGGTTTTCCTTATATAAATACGATTCCTTCTGGTTTTTGTTTTTCCCGCATCATGTGCCAACAGCTCAATGAGTTTTCAGTGAATTTGGAGGGCGTGTTTGGGATGGTCTGCCTTGAAATAGATGCCATGTGATGTACTCACATTTCACTTTGGGGGTCCCTAGAGCTTGTTAAAGAGCTTGTACTGTGTCCCCCCAAAACAGGAACAAAGACACCCAAGGGATGGATTGGGAGGGACATGCCAGGACATGTAAACTCAAACTTTGGGAATAGAACATTTTTTGTACTCTCCATTTTCTGGATGAAAAAAAAAAAAAAAGAGACCCTACTTTTTTTGTTTAATCTTTTAATTCAAGACATGGGGCAAAAGCAACCGAATCCGATTCTGAACTTTCTCTTGAGCCAGACACAGAAGGTGCTATTTGTTCCTTCTTTCCCCCTGCTTCTCTCCTTCAGCTCTTAATGTTTTACTGACCTCCCTCCCCGCCCAGAAGAGCCCAAACTCACAAAGTGGGGAAACGAAAATAAAAGATAAAGGCTCATGGAAAATCCACTGTTATCATCCAGCACCCCCCACACTTTGCCCCCAGCGCTCTCCCCGGAGTTAATTCAGGAGGGGAATCTGTAATCTGATTTCAGATGTAGAGCATTATTATTCTGTTTCTTCCAATTCTTTTCTCCCTAAGCCAGCACAGCTGTCATTCCCCCCGCCACCCACCCCCATCTCTGTCTCTCTCTCTCCCCATCAACTCCCGTATCACTTTCAGGCCAGTCTCTCTGCATTTGATTTCCCTACCTCCTAATATTGAATTTTAATTCAAAGCCCCTCTTCCCTTGCAAATCCTCTGATGACGCAGACCAACCTGGCTTTCCCCTCTGATTTCCTTCTCCTTTCTTCATTATCAGTGAGTCAGATTAGCATCTGACAAGGGAGCAGAATTGACTCTATTCTGCCTTGACTTCAAAACCTAAGGCGGATTATTGTCCCTGTTATAAATATAAAGGACATTTTAATTTGCTGGGCGCCAAGAACAGGCAAGTCCCCCAGAGTCACGGTTGAACAGGGCCCAGAGTGCTGGGCCTTGCCACCTGTTTTCTGCTGACACTGGGGATACGAGGGTCAGCTTTGGAAGAGCCCCTCCCCGCTTGCCCCTATTTTTCTCCACACCCCCTACAGGAAGAAGAGCTCCCCTCTGGGCCTGGCTGAGTCGCTTGGTAGTTCTGGGAGTCGAGGTGTGCATGTACTTAGTACTCAGTCGTGTCTGACTCTTTGTATCCTTCCAGGCTCCTCTGTCCTTGGGATTCTCCTGGCAAGAATTCTGGAAGTGAAAAGTGAAGTCACTCAGTCGTGTCCGACTCCTTGCGACCCCATGGACTGTAGCCTACCAGGCTCATCCGTCCATGGGATTTTCCAGGCAAGAATTCTGGAATGGGTAGCCATTCCCTTCTCTAGGGGACCTTTCCAACCCAGGTATCAAACCCTGGTCTCCTGCATGGCAGGCAGATTCTTTACTGTCTGAGCTACCAGGGAAGCCCCAAAGGACTCAAAGGCTATGCCCAATGCAGACCTGGGGTGTGTGGATGTTTGAGGAGGGGTACCAGCCAGCATGGGACTCCCCACTTCACAACTCCCAAATCCCCTCCCCACCCAGCCTCACTTGCCCCAGTCAAGCTAAGGCCAGCTCTAGGGAGTGTTCGAGTTCTGGTGGGACACGTTGAATATCCAAGCCCCAGAGAGCTGCTGGCTCACAGGAGTGTCCTCGTGGTTGGCCTGCCCTCTGCCATCCCCTGAGGATCTGAGGGGTGTCCTGCTCTGGAAATAAAGGGCTGTTCTTCTTTTCCCTCTGGATGGAGCTTCGGGTTCAGAATCCCTTGATTTGGGGCTGTGGCAGCCTGGTCCCCTTTTCTTTTGGGGGAGGTTAAATCAAATGGATGTTGCTTTTATTTTTCTTAATTTTTATTTTTAAACTTTTTACTTTGTGTTGGGGTATAGCTGATTAACAATGTTGTGATGGTTTCAGGCGAACAGCAAGGGGACTCAGTCATACATATACATGTATCCATTCTGACCCAAATTCCCCAGCCTGGCCTCCTTTTTGAAAGCCCTGCAGCCATTACTTAGCATGGCCTTCTTTATACAGAAGCGTCTGGAAAGCAAGGACCATGTGTTGTCCTGCTTATAGCTCAGAAATCCCAGGTCCGACCTCTGGCCGTGGGAGATGTTCCTCTGGTCCTTTTTCTCAGGATGATGTGGCAGCTCTTAGAAGAGGGAGGAGAGCCTGGGGCTGCAGATCCACACTGTAGACTCCAGTCTGCCTGCTCTGTGTTTGTTGTGTGAACATGGGAAGGTGCATTAGTTCCTGCAGCTGCCGTAACACATGATCACATGGTGGCCGACTTACACATTCTCTCGCAATTCTGGAGGCGAGAAGTCCAAACTTGGATTTGATTCTTGCTGGAGGCTCTGAGGGAGAGGTCTCCTGTCTCTCTCCCAAGTTGCCAGCCCATCGGTCATCCTTAGATTTTACAGCTGCCTTGCTCCAGCCCCTCCCCTGTGTCACATGGCCTTCTTGTATATCTCAGTGTTCTTGTGTCTTTACAGAGCCTTCTTATAAGGACACGGGCCGTCAGACTTAGGACCCGGCCTCTTCCAGCATGACTGCATCTTAACGTGATTACATTGGCTAAAAGCCTGTTTCCCAATAAGGTCGCATTCACAGGTACAATGAGGACGGGTGATTAGGACATAGAATTATCATTTAGGGGAACACAGTTCAGCCCAAAACAGAAAGCCCCTCAGCTTACCAAATGATGCCAGACCTTAGGAGAAAGAATTTACTTCAGTGGAAAGGGAACTGAGTTAAGAGAGGGCTGATTGGACCCCAATCCTAAGCACTCAGAAACCATGCCATCTTGACAAAGTCCCTTTAGCGTTCATGAACCTCGGTTTCTTGGCATCAGAATGATTTCAAAGACACCTTTTTTCCCCCTAACATTCTATGATTTTAAATTTATTTTTGACTGGGCCATTCTCCTGCTTCAAAGAGAAAGACAAAGAATGAATAAGGGGCTTCCCTGGTGGTCCAGTGGTTAAGATTTCACCTTTCACTGCCAGGGGTGTGGGTTTGATCCCCGGTCGGAGAACTGAGATCCCTCATGCCTCCTAGCCAAAGAGCCAAAACATAAAAATAGAAGCAATATTGTAACAGATTCAATAAAGATTTTTAAAGTGGTCCACATCAAAAAAATTCTTTAAAAAAAGAATGAAGAATAAGAAAACCAAGAAAGCACAGAAATAGAAAAAGGAAAAAGGGGAAAAGAAAATAAACAAGGACCAAGCATAATGGTGAAGGACAGGGAAGCCTGGCATGCTGCAGTCCGTGGGGTCACAAAGAGTTGGACACAACTTAGCAACCGACCAGCAACAGCAAAGTATAATGAGCCGGAGAAGATAAGGAGGGCGGTTAGGACAGGAGAAACATGGAAGCAAGAAAAATCATCAAAGCAAAGTCAAAGAAGGGAGTTTGAGGCGGCAGGTCACAGAGCAGAAAATTGAAGCCTATTTGCCTCTGTGTGTGTCTGTGTGTGCATTTAACCTTGTTTGCCCATAATCTGACTGCAAAAGAAAAATATAGCTGTATAATGAGGAGCAGAGCATTTTCCCTGGTTGCATACAAACTTCTGCTTTATAAACCATTATCTCCCCGAAGCTATTAATTTAGAGCATATTGTGCGAGGGACTGCCAAGGCACGACCACAGGAAAGGGTGTGTGTGTGTGTAAAGGGAGAGTTTTCTTTTCCTTCTCCTCTCTTAAATAAAGCAGTGTGCTGGCAGAAGTGAGGTCTGGGAGAAAACTATTTTTCTGCTTGTTTGTAGCTGTCTCCCTTATGTTCCTCCTGGAAAAATTGCAACGGGCATAGCCTTAGTCTGGTGTGGTCCTTTCATTTCTTTGCCCAGCAATCCTTGTCCCCGTGTCCCGAAGAGGCTGCAATCAGACCCCCACAGTATCTCTGGATCTCTCTGTGACTCTTTTTTAAAATTGTGTTTATTTATTTTATTTTGGTTGCCCTGGGTCTTTGTTGCTGTTGTTGTGGGCTTTCTCTAGCTGTGCCGAGTGGGGGCTACATTGCACTGCCCGGGCTTCTCATTGAGATGGCTTCTCTCGTTTCTGAGCACAGGTTCTAGGCACATGAGGTTTCTGTAGTTGTGATGTGTGGGCTTAGTTGCTCCATGGCAGGTAGGATCTTCTTGCGCCAGGGATCAAACCTGTGTCCCCTGCATTGGCAGGCAGATTCTTAACCACTGGCCCACGAGGGTAGTCCCTCTCTGTGGCTTTCTCAAGGGCAGGGACCCTTGAGCTGAGATCCTGTAAATAAATCCCCTCATTGGTAACAAGCTGCAGCCCCACCTCCTTTAAACTAGTGCTCTCAATTTCCTGGACACCACGCTATATCCCCTTAATTCACATTCACCTCCTAATGGTGTGGTTGCTGCTCTTAAGAGCTCCTGTGCAGTAATGGTGCAGTAGGTAGATTTGCCCAACCCAACAAATAAAAATCCACCATGTTTGTTAAATCAGAATTTCAGAAGAGTATTTTTTTTTTTAGTATATTATGTCCCCAACATTTCGTGAGACACACTTACTAAAATAATTATTTGGTGTTTGTTGGAAATTTGTTGACTGGGCATCTTGTGTTTTATCTGGCAATCCTTGCAGCAGAGGGCAGACAGCGAAAAGCCCTCCGACTCTGCCTGTTGTCATTCTCCTTGGGTCTTGGGCTGCTGAGTCCCTGCACCATTGGCAGTCTTCTCTTTCCCACTCCCCCTGACATTTTCATATGATATATGAGTTCTTCTTCTTCGAGGTCTGTCCCTTTTGGACAGAAGGGGTCAGTGAAATGCTACGAATAAATAACTAGCCTTGCTTGTCACCCAGATTAGCCCTTGGGAAGGATCTCCTTTTTGCTGAGATACATCAGCGGTGCTCACTTAGAGCTCCTTTTTTTTTTTAGCCCCTACATGCATCCCTTCATGGGTATTTATCTTTTGCCACTAAAAAACACCAGGCAGGGGGGAACAGTGCGGCGTGAGATCCATCACAATGGCAAACATTCCAGCAATCACACTCCTAGGAATCTGCCCCAAGGAAATAATCAGAGATGTGCATGGAGATTTATGTGCTAGAATGTGCCTCACAGAGCTATTTATAATGGTGAAATATTGGAAACCCTCTACGCGCCCAACAATGGGAGCATGGTAAATTACGGGGCATTCTTGAGTGGAATATTATGTGACAACTAAAAATCATGTTTTTAGAAAAATGTTTTATGACACAGCAGTATGAATAATGTAGAGAGTGGGAAGAAAAAGTGAACGTGGCGCTGTGATCCTGATACACCCAGGGAAAAGTCTAGAAGGAAATTCACCAAAATGTTAGGTGCTTGGAAGAGTGTGGGGCCCAGCCTGCAAGACTGCATACGATTCATTTAAGACTTTTTCCCCTTTCTGGTGGTCAGGGCTCAGTGGTTGAAAATCAACACGAGAGGGCAGTTTGGTTCGCTGTTACCTACGGGCCATTGCTTGGTGGTTGTTTTTCCGAGCTGGGGTAGGGTATGGAGCAAGAAGTGGGGTGAGATCCTTGCCTCTGTTCATCTGTCTTTCACAAATGAGGACACCTTGGTTCCAGTACCCCGGAGCACCCTTCTCTAGTCTGCAAGTTAACTGCTGGCTAACAGCCAGATCATGGCAACTCACTCCAGTATTCTTGCCTGGAGAATTGCCATGGACAGAGGAGCCTGGCGGGCTACAGTCCATGGGGTTGCAGAGTCGGACATGCCTGAAGTGACTTAGCACGTACGCACACACCATCATTTATGACTTCCTATGGCTTTTAGCAGTGGCTCCCCACCTTAGAGGACGCCCGTAGAACTAGGGCTCAGTAACCCGCAGTGTGCTTCACGCAACTATCAGTGCGTCCAGGAGACACGTGTGTCACTTTTTCTATACAGGTTAATGCTGTGGCCATCCGTGCAATACAAAACAGATTTGTTTAATAAGTCTTGTGTATGTCATACAGTTATACGTTTCTTTGTTTTCTAATCAAACAACTTAAAAGATATACTTATCAAATGACAGTGAAGCACAGAAGTTATTTGTTTCTTAAATCGTAATTGCTGATCATCGTTTTATGTTTCTGGAGTAAAAGTATGGACTTCATACGTTTTTGGACTTTGAAGTTTTATTTGTTCTATATGAATGAATACTTTACCTTCATACAGCTGGTTTACATAGAGTTCTTAAAAAGGGGGAGAAATTGCTCTCAATTTGAGTAGTTTGGGAATTTTTGGCCTATAGACCAAAGTTAAACTTCTCAGCATAACCTGGTCTGGACCAGAAATTCTAGCTTCAACATTTTCACAATCCCTCCTAACTAGACTCTTGAATATGCCTTTGCCTTCAAATCATCCCTTCTTTGAATGTCTTTTTCCATATTTTCATCTCTCTGTTTTACTTCAACAACAAATTCAAGTATCACATGCTCTCTGAAGACTTCCTGGTGTTTGAATTAGAGATGGCTTCTTGCTTTGTAATCCCTGGTGGCTCAGACGATAAAGCGTCTGCCTGCAGTGCGGGAGACCCGGGTTCGATCCCTGGGTTGGGAAGATTCCCTGGAGAAGGAAATGGCAACCCACTCCAGTACTCTTGTCTGGAAAATTCCATGGATTGAGGAGCCTGGTAGGCTACAGTCCATGGGGTCGCAAAGAGTCAGACACGACTGAGTGACTTCACTTTCACTTTCTTGCTTTGTACCTCATTTGCAATCATTTGTTCAGGTCTCCATCTCCCCCATGAATCTCTGGGAAATTTGGGAGGAAGGTACATGCTTTATACCTTTAAAAAGTATCCCAGCTCCTTGCACATGAGTGGAGGCAGGTAGATTTCTTGATTGAGATAATCACCTCGACCCCAGCCCAAACAGAAGTCCTAGCTCAAGGGTTCTGAAGCAGTCATTCAACATCTTTTTATTGAGCACCTATTATGGGGTCAGACACTATTATTGGCAATGGCAATATGGTGGGAATAAGACAGGTGTCTCCTCTCAGGGGAAGGCCCATTCTAGTGAGATGGATGATGGATGGATAGTAACATAAATAAAAAACAGAATCTTAGAACAAAACAGGGTTATGTTATTCATTCAGTCATTCAGCAGATATTTATTGAATACCTATGACACATTAGATGTCCTCGTTGCTGGGAACACAGAAGGAAACAAAGCAAAGATTTTGTTTACAAGGCTTTCTGAGGATGGGAAGGGACCTGTGGGTGAGATGCAGTGTTAGGTGAGATGGTGGAGGAGGCATTCATCCATCAAGAAGCTGCCAGGGACCTAGATGATGAAGAGGATGGTACTCGAATAAACAGCCATTTTTATAAATAATTAAGAAACTCCTTTTATGCTTTGAGGATGTTTCGTAGTCTGCGGGTCTTTAGCTTCCTGTGTAAGCCTCCAAGCTGGTTTAGGGAGCAGAGTCCTGAAGTTCATTTCTATGAATCCATCTGTTTTAAATGGTTATGAATAAAGAAATCAGTTGAGATTCACCCTAAGGGTCTCCTCTTCAGAAACAAAGCAAGGTAAAATTTTGGATTATATTTTTTCATCAAATCTTTCATGCTAGTCTTATGGAGCAGGGTGGCCAGGCTCATTATCCACAATGGGCATTATGGTAGATTTGTCTAGAACCCTGAGTCCCCTGATTTACATCTCTGAGTTCACCCAAGACATCTGGAATCAGCCCCTTATGGCATGTTCAGTGGTCACTGGAACTCCTGGTTCCTAAAATCTTGTGGCAGAAGTACTTTAAAATGTTGCTTGTTCTTTCCCTCTGGGGATGGACAGGACTACGCCCCAGGCAGATGAAGAGTTGCATTTCTTGTGTAGGGAAAAGGAGATAGCCTTGAGCTCTGGGCTGAGTGTCTCAGTGGGGTGATTTTACGTTAAGTCCTGTCCTTCTCTGGGCCTGGTTTTGCACTTCTGCAAAGGGAACTGGGCTTCCCTGGTGGCTTAGACAGTAAAGAATCCACCTGCAATGCAAGAGACCTGGGTTCGATCCCTGGGTTGGGAAGATCCCCTGGAGAAGGGAATGGCAACTTATTCCAGTGTTCTTGCCTGGAGAATTCCACGGACAGAGGAACCTGGTTGGTTACAGTCCATGGGGTCGCAAACAGTCAGACACGACTGGGTGACTAATGCACACACAAAGAGGACTGGTGAGATGAAATGTCATGTCTGACTTACCACGATTATTTAATCATTTGCTTTAAAGAGCTGGGGAAATTGAGTCTCAGTGTCAGGCAGAGGCTCTTCACCATCTCGGAGAAAATTGCCTTTTCAATAGAGAACGATTCCTCTCTGGTTCCCTGTTCAGCACGCTGGCCACCGCCAGACCGCACTTCGTCCCCAGCAAGCTTTTGTTCAGGGCAGCCTGCAGAGAGGCTGCAACAAGCACACTGGCCTCCGGGCCCCGTTTCTCATTTTCCACCCGGGTGTCATTTAGATGGAAGTTTTTATTACCTCTTTTTCTCCTGGGTTCCTTTCTTTTCTATTCTGATGCGTCCACAAATACAATTAGAGAGGACAAATGCTAATTTCATGGAGAGCTGGAAACTAAATTTTTTTAAAAAAGAGACAGGACCTTAGAGGGAGGACATTCTCTATTTTCACAGAGGCAGTGAAGCAGAGTTGGGGAGGGCTGGGTGGAAAGAGAGGAGGCTCTGATTCGGGAAGCTGTGCTCCCTGCTTTTGGCATGAAAGAGAAGTCGACTCAAGTGTCCCTGCCTGAAGTGACATACATTTGTACGGGAGGCAGGATCCATTGACTGGAAAATGCAGGGACGTGCCAGGGACTAGCTCACGATCTCAAAGGGGTTTTAACACAGGCGCTGATTGTGGCCATGGACACCCAGAGAGCGTTGCCATAGTTCCATGTCTCCATTAGGAATCCTGCAATTTGGACGTGTCTGGAGGTGTAGGACTGAGTCTGTCCAGTGGAGGGCACCAGTAGGCTCCATCCGCAGAGCAGCCTTCCTCTGAACACTCCCTGCTTCCCTAGGAGGGTTGACAGACAAGGCTGGGCTGCCTTCATCTCTTCAGCCTCCTGAGCCTGGCTTCCATCTGTCCAGGGAGAGCAGGAGCCCTGGATCCAGAGTCACCAGCCTTGGGCTTTAGTCTCAGCTCTGAAACTGCCAGCAAGCCAGACATCTTGGCCTTTGTTTTCCTATCTTCCAAATTTGTGATAATTATCTCAGAGGTGCCTTTCAGCTCGAACACCCTGCAGTTCTATGACTCACAGGTATGACTGACGCTCTGAGCAGAAAGGGAGATTAACTTGAAATGTTCTTGAAGCTCCTTCGAGTAGGGGTGATTTGTGGACAACTTCAGTTAGAGGAACAAGGAAACGGAATCATGTCCTCCCTACAACCTCTTGAATCCGAACTGTATTAAGTTTTTAAACTTAGATCCCTGGAATCTTTTCAGGCAAGCCTGTTAAAAGGAAGCAACATGGTTAGGCTTGCAGTAGGGTGAGTCAAGCACCATAAAAAATGACCCCCAATAACAAATAACCCCCAAATTTCAGGAGCCTAAACACAATCAAATTTTATTTCTTTATTCATGTCACAGTCCAGTGAAATTTGAAGGAGATGAAATGGGCTCAGCTCCACTGAGTCATTCAAGGACTCTAGACTCTTCTCAATTTGGGACTCCATCCTTCCCTCGTCCTCAAGGTGTTCTGTTCAGCCAGGGGGAGGGGAAGAGAGGGTAGGGGGCTGTTTACAGGTCAAGCCAGGAAGTGATGTATATGGGGCGTATGTGCTAAGTCACTTCAGTTGTGTCTGACTCTATGTGACCCTATCGACTGAAGCCTGCCAGGATCCTCTGTCCATGGGATTCTCCAGGCAAGAATACTGGAGTAGGCTGCCATACCCTTCTCCCGGGGATCTTCCTGAGCCAGGGATTGAACCCACATTTCTCACATCTCCCGCACTGGCAGGCAGGTTCTTTACTACTAGCTCAACCTGCGACGCCCCGGATGTACATGGTGGCGGCCACGTGGCTCAGGCTCTGAGTAATATGGCCCCAAAAGAAGGAGAACAAAAATTTTGGTGAGGACTGATGATCTCCGCCTAGCTTGGGGCTGTTCCTGAGAATGAAGAAGTGGGGTTCTAACTTGCCCCTGACTGTAGAACACACACTGTTTGCATGATCAACTGTCTCTGGCACTGTAGGACTGGGTCTTGCCAGAGCTATGTCCTTCTCTGTTTCCCATAAAAGCACTATGTAGGCTGGGCTGGGGTGTGCTCTGAGGTCAGATGTATCATGCAGCTAATCCCAGCCCCATTAATTAACCATGAGAACTTGAATAAGAAACCTGTTCCCAGATTACAGATGAGGCAACTGAGGGTTATAGAAACTGACTGACCCAATTTCAGAGGGTCGTGGTGAGGATTAGATGAAATCAGATATTTAGAGGTGACTGGGACAGAGAGGACACTCGATAAATAGAATCAGAGGTCTCTTTTCATTTCCCTTCTGGGATCATTCTAACACCCTAAGAACCCTATTAGGAACACTGGTCTATGGCTCAGCTCATTAATGAATTTGGGCCACTTCCAGCTCCCTGAAACATTGTAAGATCCTTTCCACCCCTGCTGAAAGGGAGGGTTAATGTTAGCTCTGAGGCTGGCATGTGTTCAATAAGACATAAAATAGAAGCTGAAAACCATAGAGAAGAAGGGGCAGAGATAATTACACTAAAAATCCAGGCTACTTAAGTGACAGCAATTGAATATTAAATTTAGTTTTGAGATGTCTGGTAGCCATGGCAAAAAAGGGGAATTGAATGGATGACACAGATCTCGCTGTCTGATTTTAGAAGGCATGATTCTTTGCAAGGGAATATTAACTGTGTAAGGGGTGATAGATGTAAGGGGTTGCAAAGAGTCGGACACGACTGAGTGAGTAACACCACCAGACGTCAAAGACATTGATCAGGTGCTTATAGATAACCATCACTGACCCTTCTTTCTAGGCAATTGGCTCTGAAAAACTGCCTTTGGAGTTTTTAAAGTTTATCTGGGGCAGAATGGAGGTGGTGATCCCCAGGATTTAGTGGCAGGCTGGTGCTTCTCAAAGGTAGAATAAGTAGACGCTCCCCTGATGGCCGAGATTTGAAGAGTCAGGACACAGGAGGGGCTTCCCAAGTAGTGTTAGTGGTAAAGAATGCAGGTTAGAGGTTAGAGACACAGGTTCGATCCCTGGGTTGGGAAGATCCCCTGGAGGAGGGCATGGCAACCCACTCCAGTATTCTTGCCTGGAGAATCCCATGGACAGGGGAGCCTGGCGGGCTGCAGTCCATAGGATCGCACAGAGCTGGACACGGTTGAAATGACTTAGCACACACTCAGGGAGGACACAGGTGAGAGGATTCTGTCTTTTACAGGCTGGATTCTAAGAGCCAGGAATCACCCTCCACAGAGTCACAGGGACTGTGAACGTGATGGGGACAGAGCAGAAATGCTGCTGCCAAGTTCTCCCTCGGGCTCCCTTAGCAGCTTCACGGGATGATGAGCAGGGATGCGGCTGACCTGTCCAGGGCCGGCCCTGCGCCGGCGTCTTGTGCCGACTATAAATCCTTCTGAAATCATTTCGAATTTGATTTAGAAGCCCATTTGCCTAATTGTAATGATAAAACAACACTACATGCAGATGCCTCACTATTTTTAAAAACCCAATTTGCCTTTAATGAGTGCTCGATGTGGCCACCGGTGGCAGCAAGCGTAGAGGTGCCAAGGCTGGGAGATGGAGCTGCTGAAATGGGATGGCCACTGAGCAAAACCGTCAATTTATTTTCTCTTATGATAAAAATTTTAGGGGAGAGGATCGAGTTAAAATCTACAGGAAACACTTCCATCCAGGAATCTTTTAAAGCTCGTGCCAACATCAACAACAAGGAGCATGTTTGGAAAGTGCTTTGCAAACCTCCACAGAGAGTGCCACATCACTGAGACAGTGAAGTCAGGGATGTTTACAAAACACCTGTGCAAAGGAGCTGCTAGTACTGGGTATTTGTTTTTAAGTCCTGCTTATGTACACAGTTGTGCTGAGGCCTTAAGGGGACAGGAATCATTCTCCTCTTTAATAAACAAGGAAACTGAGTCACAGCCACTGGTTGGACTGTCTTCATTGCAACTTGGATCCTGTCACGTGGCACGGACCTGGGTTTTGGAGGTTGACCTCACAGCAAGTTTATGGGGTGACCATTTGACTTGGGACCTTAGGCACAGTCACCATGTGGACTGCATCCGGCAAGTGGTGGAACTGGGTATGGAAATAAAGCAAGTCCGGATGACTGCTGTAAGTCTCTCCTTCCTGCAGAATTTGACCCAAGTGGCCACTAGGCCTCTTCCAAGTGTCACACATCTGGTCCTGTTTCCTTCCCTTGTCCTGTCCTCAGACCTTCCTCAAAAGGCTGTAAACACTAGATGCATTCAGGGCCAGCCCTGCACACTTTACCCTCCCTGGGTTCAGCCCCAAGAGACAACGAGGCAACCAGGAATGTGTGAAAGATTTGGCATCGGTAGAGGACTTAGACTGGAACCTCCGTGCAGCTATTTGTAAAATTTTATGGCTGTGGGTAGATAGCCCAGGGTGGTGTTGTTCAGTTACTCAGTCATGTCCGACTCTTTTTGGCCCTGTGGACTGTAGGCTTCCCTGTCCTTCACCATCTCCTGGAATTTGCTCAAACTCATGTCCATTGAGTTGGTGATATCATCCAACCATCTCATCCTCTGTCGTCCCCTTCTCCTCCTGCCTTCAATCTTTCTCAGCATCAGGGTCTTTTCCAATGAGTTGGCCTTTTGTTTCAGGTGGCCAAGGTATTGGAGCTTTAGCATTAGTCCTTCCGGTGAATATTCAGGATTTATTTCCTTTAGGATTAACTGGTTTGATCTCCTTGCTGTCCAAGGGACTCTCAAGAGTCTTCTCCAGCACTATGATTCAAAAGCATAAATTCTTCGGCGCTCAGCTTTCTTTATGGTCCAACTCTCACATCCGTACGTGACTACTGGAAAAACCATAGCTTTGACTATATGGACCTTTGTTGGCAAAGTGATGTCTCTGCTTCTTCATATGCTGTCTAGGTTTGTCATAGCTTTTCTTCCAAGGAGCTAGTGTCTTTCAAGGTTGCAGTCACTGTCCACAGTGATTTTGGAACTTCATTTGAATGGAGTCTCTTCTGAACCCTAACTTATGAGTATCATCCCCAGCAGCACAATCTGCACCATCTACTTATTTGCTAGAAATACCAGTTCTTGGGCCCTACCCCAGACTGACTGAAGGGTAACTACTCAGTGGGGGTGGGCCCAGCAATCTGGGTTCTTAAACCCTTCACATGCTTCTGGAGCATGCTTACATTTGAGAACTGTTGCTCTGACTGATGCTTCTAGTAACCTTACAAAGAGGTTGTGAAGCTATCATTAAACCAGGTCAAGTGAGTGGTTCAATGAGTGATGGTCATGAGAGTGGCTCATCATCATGATCAACATCATGTCTTCTCTGGAGAGTCCTTTTAGCTTGAGAGATAGAAGGTCCATGGCTCAGAACAGCTGCCTGGACCTTTTTCTCTTAGTGGATGCTTAAGGCCTGGGGGCATAGACGTGACTTTATACAATCTTATTTTCTTGGCCTTTTTATTCAAGCTCTGGAGCAGTGGGAAGAGTTCCACGAGAGAGAAGACTGTGAGTCCTACAGGGACTGTTTGAGCAGCATGTTGACCCCTATGTACCATTACCTCCCCCGTGATGAAGGTCACGTTCCTGAGAGGAAGGACTTTGTCTGGTGGTGGCATGAAGACTTTTGGTCCCTGGATTCCAGAAGGGACTTTTGTTTGTTATGTTTTATTTTTCCCACCCCCAGTCTTATTATTACTTTTCTGTGGTTCATTAACTTCCAATAGGATAGCAGAACTCCTGAAGAGATTTTCTTACTCCAGAATAATCCCATGCAAAAGTAATATGAAAGAGTTATAAAACCTTCATAAATAGTTTACATTTAAATCATACTTCCTACCCCAAGTACCTTCATTTTGCTTCTTGAAACATCCCTTGGAATTAGGCAGGATGGAGATGATTGTCAATATTTTAGAGATGTGGGGCCTGAAGCAGAGAAGGACTGAGGACTTAACTGATCACGTGGTGGCCCCTGAGTCAGGAACCCGGCCTCTGGCTCTCACTGCTGGATCAGGGAACTTTTTTTACAAAAGTATTTTTAAGATTGATTTATTTACTATTTATGTGGTTGCACAAGGTCTTAGTTGTGGCGCTCGAGATCTTCAGACTTAGTTGCTGCATGGATGTGGGATCTTCAGTTGTGGCAAATGGGATCTAGATCCCTGACCAGGGATCGAACCCTGCTTTGGGAGGTCACTGGACCCCCGGGGAAGTCCCTGGGTGGGGAATTCTGAGGGCCCTACTCCCGGAGGCTGTGGTGGACATGGGGAAACAAACAATGCTTGTTTATCAAGCAAGGGAGCAGAACCCGAGATTTAGCACCTTGTGTAGGAGAGCCCCCTGACCTCCTCAGTCTCCTGGGAGTGGACAGGAGATGGGGAGTGGGGAGCAGAGAATTTGCAAGTCTGAAGGGAAGGAGATGCTAAGGAGTTGCTCGGCAATCTTTGCACAGAAGGTCTGAAGCTCTATACCCGGGAGCCCCAGAGGAGCCATTGGGCAGGCATGGTTCTCCCTGGGAGGTGTCTGTCTTCGAATTCTGTAACCGAATGTGGCAGGTTCACCCTGGGTGCTGCTGCTTTGAGATGGCACGTTCCGATCTCCCATCTTGAGGTTTGGGACTGGTTCTCTGAACTGTTTTTACATTTTGTGCTTGTTATCTCAAGCTTGATCTCCCTGTGATCAGGCAGGGTCCGAGCAGCCACTGTGACCACCAGCTAGGAACACTGAGGCTCAGGGCAGCTGGTTGAAAGGACGGTGAGCCAGAGTTTAGGACTCAGCCACAAAACATGGTCCCTCATGTCTCCCTTCCTGAGGAAGCAGCAAGTCTCAGGGAGACCAGGTGGGACAGGGCCTTCCAGTGGCCGCACACCCCCTGCCTCCATTCCTGCTGGGCCCTGGCATCAGCCTGTATTGGGTCTGAGTGACGAGCAAGACAACTGGTCCAGTGGAGTGGAGGTGGGATGAGGGTGGGGGGGTCTGCTTTCTCTTCTTTTTCCTGCCAGTAATCCAGCTGTTCTCATTCCAGACCCTTTGAGGGAGGGTTAACAGCCTCTTATGTTGGAGGCACCAGCTGGTGCAGACACTATCCCCAGAGGAGGCTTAAATCATCCTGCCTTTTGCTACCAAGGCATCAGACACAAGAGGCAGTGTGTGTGCATGTGTGTGTGTGTGAGTGTGCACATGTGTGTGTGTGAGGGAACAATATGATCCTCATCCTATCATCCCAGCTACTCATGCCCCACCAAGGGAAGTTGGTGCAGCCTCATGCAGGAGGGGAGAATGTGAAACAGATGAGAACTGGCCGGCCAGAGGTAAAGGGATCCATTCCAGGCAAGAGCTTCCCCCTCTCACCAGTGCAGATGCAGTAGATCCTCCCTGCATCGCCCCCTCACCCCAACAAAGGACACAGCATTGTAGCTGGAAAGGCCCTCAGAGGGTGGTGTGCGCCACTACACAGAGAAGGGACAGGGCAGGGCCCAGAGTGAGTGACTGACTGAGGCAGTTTTTGTCAACTGATGTCACAGGAGGCTTAGAGGCAGAAGCCAATGTTATTACATTCATGCCAATGCCTCACCACTGACCTTGGCCATGGATTTCATGATAACAATAAACATTCACAGTCCTGACTCATCAGTCCAATTATTTTCAATATATTTTTTAATCATAGGAAAAATCCAGTAATGATAGCTTACTTTTATCAAGTGGTGTCTGTGCCAAGTGCTTCCCAAGGATTGGTTCCTGTAATATCCCTACAGTGGTTGAGACAGATACCATTACCGCCTCAGGGAACTGAGGCTTGGCTTAAGATGCTTGCCCCACCCAGGTTCACAGCTTTCACTAACATCAGGCTGGTCTCTGATTCGTAAAATATCTGAAGAGCTGGGATGAAGTCAGGAGGCTTAAGCTGCTCTAAATACTGTTCAAACACAAACAGTAAGTGGTAGAACCAGGTACTGAGCCCAAGAAGTCCAACTCCAGATCATGAGTTTTAGGTACACAACTGGACTTCTCCCCCAGGCCCGCATATTGATACATCTGCTTGGACTTCCTTATGATAACCTTCGTTCAAAGTCTTGTTTGACTTCCTTTTTTTTCCTGCCTCTCTGTGTGGCTTGCAGAATCTTAATTCCCCAAGCAGGGATTGAACCCAGACCACTGCAGTGAAAGTGCTAAGTCCTAACCACTGGACTGCCAAGGGCATTCCCTTGACCTTTTGACTAGAGTCATGACTAGACTAGGCTAGAGTCCCATGACTCCCATGACTAGAGTCATGACATTCATGACTCTAGAGTCTAGTGGCCCAAGTAATTTTTGAAGCACATGTTGTTTTCCAGAGATGTACATAAAGGTGAGCAATGCATCCTAATAGTTGATAAGTGTTGAATCAGAAAAAAAAAGGATATCAAAGATAGATTTTTTTTTTTTTTTGCTGATGGTAAATGATCTTTGAAGTCAGTACTCCTGAGAGTAAGGTGAAAAATACCAAAATGATGTAGCCCTGTGGAGTACTTGCTCTCAGTAACTTTCATTTATGCCAAGAGCAATGAAACAATAAAGGAGCTGATGTCTTGTGTTATAAGAAGTGCTTTTGGTGCTGTTTTCCCCAAATTTATGTAACTGGCTTTCATTAAGGTTTAGCTGTTAGGTCATGCATAAAATATCTGAAGAGCTAAGATGCGGTCAAGTGGCTTAAGATGCTTTTTCACTGTTGATACTCAGCTCCAGCTGAGAGTCTGGAGTTCTTCGCTTCATGTCGTTGCCTATTTAAACCTCTGTAGTTTCCTCCCTGGGAGGCTTTGTCAGCTCCAAGCCTGGCTCTCAGAGGTTCTCTGTGTGGCTGAGGACTTTGGATGAGTGAGCCCTGCATCGGTGGGGAACATCCAGGGATGGTCCTGTGTTGTTCTGGGCCTGCCCACCAAAGGGGTTGGAGCCATGGCTGGGCTACATCTGTTTGCCCGGCTCATCTTGCTTCTTTGCCTTCCTCTGCCCTTGGCTGTCCCTCCCTCTTTCATCCTGCTCTTACCCCACCAGCTCCAAGTCGATGAGTGGAAAGGCATCTCCAGAGTTAGAGGTCAACGTGAGTGTGGAGAGTGTCTGCAGACATGGGCCCCGAGGAGTTCTCCACCTACCATAATTTAGCTCCATGGAAACCCTGGACCAGCACAAAGGGGCTGGCCAGGCAGAAGGAGTAGCTGATCCTGCTGCCTTGAGCCTTGTCCCAGAGAGGGTCAGTGCCTTGGCTGGTAGCCTCTAGGAGAAAATGCTGCTAAGACTCTTGTTGACAACATGCAAGTTTGAGTCCCAGAGACTTGGGGGCAAATCTGCTTCTCAGGTGAGATCTCAGACAAACTACTCAACTTCTGTGAGCGTACATTTAAAATGAGCAGGATAATTGGGAAGGTGGAGTGAGATACTGGTTGCTTTTAGCAGTAGGCCTGGAAAATAGTAGTGCTGTGCTAGGTTGCTTCAGTCAGGCTATCTCTTTGTGACCCTAGGGATTGTAGCCCACTGGAGAAGGCGATGGCACCCCACTCCAGTACTCTTGCCTGGAAAATCCCATGGATGGAGGAGCCTGGTGGGCTGCAGTCCATGGGGTTGCTAAGAGTTGGGCATGACTGAGCGACTTCCCTTTCACTTTTCACTTTCATGCACTGGAGAAGGAAATGGCAACCCACTCCAGTGTTCTTGCCTGGAGAATCCCAGGGACGGGGGAGCCTGGTGGGCTGCCGTCTATGAGGTCACACAGAGTTGGACACGACTAAAGCAACTTAGCAGCAGCAGCAGCAGGGAGTACTGGCATCGGTCTCCATTCCCTTCTCCAGGGTATCTTCCCAATCCAGGGATTAAACCCAGGTCTCCTGCATGGGTGGATTCTTTTCTGTCTGAGCCACCAGGCAGATGTCTGAGCCACCCTTGTAGATGCTCAGTAAGTAAGTATTATCATTACTGCTTTCACAACTGGGGAATATGTCTCATTGTCCCCACTCTGCAGTTCTAGTAAAGTACACGAATCAATCTCTTCCTCCCTTTCCACCTTCCTTCCCTCCCTCCCATCTTTCCTTCCTAATTGAACAGGTTCTCATGGAGAGGTTAGTTTCTGCAGGGAACAGTTCTGGGCCCTCTGACCTCCAGGCTCCCTGTCGTCCAAGAGCCCCAACTCCCACCCACCTTCCCTCTCCCCTCATGCTCCTGGGGCTGCTGGCTGCCCCTTGGCCTGGCTCATTGCTGCCCAGTGACAGCATTCCTCTGTTTTGTGTCCCCCCAACCTGAGACTGGGCTGGCTTCCCGGGAGAGGAATCAGACAGTGCGGCTGTAATGAGTCTGCAGTGTTATTTCTCTCTCAGCCCCTCTTGCCGGGATCAGAATGAAGCTGTCATTGCTCGGTGGCTAGAAAGGTCCCCGGAAAAAACCACAAACAACCTTCCCCCAAGCGTCAGCATTTGGGGCTTAATTGTGTTTTGTTAATCAGGAAAACAATTAATTTGGCCGCTGCCTCTTTGGTGGGGTGTTTTTTTTTTCCTTTTTTTTTTCTTTTAATATAAGAGATGCTACTACGATGATCCACGTGATGTCTCTAGATTCAATTTCTCTCTCTCCCCAAGGCAAGAAACGACTCCTGTCTGTATCCATGACATCGGAGACAGTGGGGCGAGGCACTGCGGCTTCTAAAGAAGTCTGGTTTCTAAAACTTAAATTTAGATGTCTCCTTCACAGACGTGAAAGGGCCTGGGCCCTGGCTCTCTAACCCTCCTCTCCCCTCCAGTCCAGGAAAGGCAAGGAGGCTGAGGCCCCAGAGGGCTGCCCAGAAACCCCCTTCAGAGTAGAAGCCCCGAAGGTTCTGGTTTCACCCTTTCTCCTGTCCTCCCCTCACTTGGCGACAGAAATGGTGAACCCCACTCCCTGTTGCTTGGAGGACACGTTGTAGAGCTTGGGATAGGGGCTGGGAGACAGGGTGGGGGGCTGTGTTCCTTCTCAGATAAGCATTTTCACCCCCAGGTGTTAACAACTGATAGGAGCTTGATTCCAGGCCATACAGAAGAAACCCCCCACCAAGGCTCCAGAGGTGGTTATCTATTCTGCTCAAATCCCCTGTAGACCAGAGCAGTCCTTGGGAGAGAACCAGGTGAATAGGACCCTATAGTCAGGACTCTGCATTTAAGCAACCAGTCAAACACAGTTTGTTGTGAGTTTGGAGTGTGTGCTCTGTAAGGACAGCAGCCCATCTCCGTCCTATTCACTGCAAGATCCAAGGGCTTAAAACAGCTGGGCACATGGTAGACACTCCAATATGGGTTGTGGAATGGTGGGGGACAAATTCAACACAGAAGATAACAAGCCTCTGGTTACGTGCACTGGTCAACCAGCCTTTGAGCAAATTGGAGACACCAGTGGTCTTGGGGGATGATTTCTGACACGTGAAACGGTGAAAATTAGTCGCTTAGTTGTGTCTCTTTGTGACCCTATGGACTGTAGCCCGCCAGGGTCCATGGAATTCCCCAAGCAAGAATACTGGAGTGGGTAGACATTCCTTTCTCCAGGGGATCTTCCCGACCCGGGTCTCCTGCACTGTAGGTGGCTTCTTTACTGACTGAGCCACGAGGGAAGCCCACCTGACATGAGAGGAAGATTTCTCCAAGTTGAAGAGTTGGTGACAAAGTCCTTCAGCAAGAAGTGGTGGAGAGGGAAGAGAACACACATTCATTGAGGAACTTTGGTGCCTGGTGCCCCCCGAGGCATTTTATGGCTGAGACTTTCCTGTTATTTCCTTAAAATAGCCTGTGAGGGGTGTTCACATTTGCACAGTCGAGGAAGCTCAGGCTTAGAGAAATAAGTAGCTGGCCCGGGGTTAACACAGCTGTTTGGTGGAGGAGTCAGGATTCCCTGCAAAGATTCATGCTTTTGCCATGACCCTATAGTGCTTCTCCTGTCGGGGCTGCTTGAGTGGCATGAGTGGATACATCTGTGTGCTCGCTTTGTGGGTGTGGGGAAAGGCTGCAGCCCAAATGAACAGGACCCACTTCCTCTCCTCAGGACGTCCATACACCTTGGGCTTTGGCTCCTGGTCTGGCCACTCACTGGACCAAGACAGTGGACCTCGGACAAGATGCAGAACTTCTTGGTGCCTCAGTTTCCTCATTTACAACGAAAATACCAAAGGCGCCAATTCATAGAGTTGCTCGTGGATGCAGCACTTATAACTGTGCCCGATCCCAGCAGGATGGAGGTAGGTGAAAGCTGTTATTAGGACACGCTCTATATCTTTATATGTCCTGTGTCCATGGAGGGTCACCTGTGTGGTGTATTGCTCTTAAATTATTAACAAAAGCCTGGTCCCCAGGTGCTCTCTCCAGAAAATCAAATTTCTAAGCAGGTGCTACTGAAATGCTGATTATTAAACACTGGGAAAGCGCACCCTCATCTAGATGGCTTTTTATCACTGTGGTGTAGGCACAGAGGGTATTATTACCCTGAGCGGAAAAACCTACATTTACCGAGGAATCCGTGCTGGAGGCTTAGTCCTGTGTACTGTTGTTAAGCTCCCCCGAAAAGGCTTTAGGCTGGAGAGCGAGTGAATGTGTTGGATGTGGAAGATTAATTACCTAGTCACCCTGGGATTTGCTTGTGAGGGGCTGTGTGGTTCCCTCCTGACCCCTGACCCCTTCCCAGGGAAAAGTGGAGGGAAATGAGAGCCAGATGACCAGATGGTGGTAGAGACGGTCGATGCCAAGAGCAGGATCTGGGACAAGTGTCTGCTTCGGTGGCAGAGTCAAGGAAGAGGCCTGGATGAGTTTGCCTGAGCTGACATCACAAAATGCCACAGACGGGGTGGCTTTAAACCGCAGAAGCTCGTAATCTCGCAGTATTGGAGGCTGGAAGTCCATGATCAAGGTGTCGGCAGGGTTGGTTTCTCCCCCAGGCCTCTGTCCTTTGTGGAGATGGTGGATGGCCATCTCCTCATGGTTCCTCAGGTGGTCTTTCCTCTGTGCACACATATCCCTGGTGTCTTTGAGTTTCCACCCGTTCTCTTCTTTAGGGACACCCACCAGACTGGATGAGAGCCCACCCTAACTGTGTGTTGGGCTCAGTAACTAATTACCTCTTTGAAGGCCCTCTCACCCAGTACAGTCATGTTCTGAGATACTAGGGGTTAGAACTCCTGCAGATGAGTGGGGGTGGCGTGGGGCGGGTGCACTTCAGTCCATAACAAGGCCCTTATGGGGTTTACTGTTGGATTAATCCTGCTGCTTTAAGGGACACATGGCTAAGTCCCTCCACCTCTGGATGCTTTTTACTAAGTGAATCAGAATGCTTATATTCCGGATGGTAATCCATCTTCACAACATTGCTGTAAGACAGACCTCAGCCCTGTTTCACAGATGGAGGTCTTGAGGCTTCAAGAAGTTAAGTGCGGCCTCAGTGTACATGGCGGCCAGTAGCAGAGCCAACCCCACTCACAGGTCTCCACACTAGACCAGCGGTTCTCAGCTTGGGGAGACTTTGTCCTCCAGGGTGCTGGGCAATGTCTGGAGATGGTTTGATCATCAGAGCTGGGTAGCAAGTACTCTTGGCATTTAGTGGGTAGAGGCTGGGGATGTTGCTAGACACTCTACAATGCACAGGACAGTCCCCCTCACAGGAAGGAGTGATCTGCTCCCAAATGTCAGTTATGGAAGGCTAAGAAATCCAGCTCTAGATGTCACTTCCTGTCACCTGAGAGGCCGCAAGGACGTTAAAGGTGTAAGTACTGAGTGGGAGTCCTGCCATGCTGAAATCTCTGCCCTGTGCTGTGGAGAACCACGGCCTTAGAACAATGTCCCCAACTTCTGTGATCACAAGGATCACCAGGGCACTTGCTAAAGCTGTTTTCTCCAGTCCTTTTCCTGGAGATTCTGACTCAGTTTTTTTCTTTTTTCCCTTTAATTTTTTTTTTCCCCCACAAAGAATTTGCGGTTTTGATTAAGTGTCTCAGGAGATTTTTAGCATCAGAAGAGCTTGGAAACTGCCTTAAACAGTTATGGGGCACATGTACCACTCCTGGTTGGGGCTGGTCTTCTGTTGACACTGCTGGAAGTTTGGAAAGATAACCTCCATTTCATTGATGTGCTGTCTTTCCCCACAATGATGTGGAAACTTGACGTGACTGAACACTGTTAGATTAACCAAGGTGTGAGTGACTCACAGGCTCTACCCTCCCTGGGAAGTACATCCTTGAGCAAGGGGAGCTTCCTAGCATCCTCTCCATCCCTCTTCTGATGGGACAGTGTGGTGAGATGGGGAAACATGGACCAGAGCCCTGACTTTGCTCTTTGATCTAAGCTTAGTTAAATGCGTTAGCCTGGGCAAGTTGTTTAGGTGTCCCGAGCCTGAGTTTTCTCACTTACAAGTTGGGAATAACAGAACGTGTCTTCCATCTCTCAGGGACGTCTTTCTCTCTGTGAGGAAGTGGTGAGATGATGCAGCCCAGGGCCTCTCAGTTTTGTCTGTGCGCCAGGAACACCTGCAGGCCTTTTCAAGCCACAGAAGCCCAGGTCACGTCCCAGACCTACTCCTGCTGAGTCTGGAGAACGGGACCCACATTTAAAAAACAGTGCTTCTTGTACAAGCTCCACAGGTAGGACCCTTGGAAGCTGCAAAGCTCCCCAGAAAGTGCCCTGCAAACTGGAGCCTGCTGTTCTGAGAGAAGGGGTTCTCTCCGTTTTCTCCGCTTGCTGGTCCCAGCAGTAAATGGTGCTGTCATGGATTCCCATTTGGCCTTGTCAGATCATCAGACACATTTGACTACCTAAGCAGATGGTGGCATTTCTTGTGGGTATTTTGAAAAAAAAATAGGACAGGCTCCCATCTGCCTGCGATGACTCAGGAGCCGCCTGTCCTTCCCAGAGGCAGGAGCAGCTGTTGAATGTCCTCTGAGGATCCCTCTAGCCCCTGGGGGTGGGGACAATGCCTCCTTCCAGGACAGGGCCATCAAGGGAGCATGCTGCATGCCAGCAAGGGGACAGGGCACAGCCAGGCAAAGGCCACAGTGCCAGTGGTGGGAGCCAGGGCCGGTGCCTGTGTGGGTGGCCCCTTGTGGGTCTGAGTCTGCGCGGATGAGGGATGGAGCAGGGTACCTCCTCCCTTCTTTGGCCAGCTACCCAGGGACACGGGGCAGGGCGGGTGGTGACAGTAGAAACTAAAGGGTCTTGCCAGCTAAACAGCTCTCTGCAGCTGGGGCAAATCCTTGTGGTTAATATGTTAATAGTTAATATGTCTATAGGTTTCTCTCCTCCCCACAGAGCAGCCAGACTCAGGGTGAGGGTGACCCCACCTGGATGGAGGCGGGGTGGTGACCCTGTCCCACTGCTTCTCCATCCCTTAGCCTGGAAGCAGGAGGAGGCCTGTGTGTGGGGAGAGGTTGGCCAGCAGATTTGCCCCCAAGGAGGGGAAGTGCTGGGCAGAGAGTGGGGTCTCCTAGGGTGACCTGAGTATCTCTCTGAGGGGCCTGCTGTTAGGAGCAACTCATTTGGTTTTGCAGCAGCTTCTGCTACTGGAACCAAATGGCTCAGATCCTTGCTCTTTGCCTAAAAATACTGAAAGCTCACGGGCCCCTCAGCTTATCACTACCCGTTGGTGGTCCTCTGTGGGCCACTGCTCCAGCCAAAGCCCTGTGTCCCCCGCCTTCTGTGAAGATGCCCGACTCTCCCTGAGTTTATTAATCTGTGCAATATCCTCCATCCACCTGGAGTCTTGTTCTTCCTACACCATAGCACCTTTGTATTTCTGGACAGAAAATCACCCAGTGCTGTCTGCTTGCCTGTTCTTCTGAGGAAATGGTCCAGTCCACGCTGGTTCTGTGTAGGGCTGTGAGCCCTCCTGGGAAGGCCCAGATGTCTGCGTCTTTGAGAAAGCACCCAAACAGATGCATTTCCATTTAGGTTCTCTGGGGCCTGGACCACTGGTCACTGGGCCCCACTCAGTGGTGGTTGCTGTTCCCTCGCCAGCATGACAGAAGACTGAGGGACAGCGAGAGGCTGAGACACTGGCTGGACGATTACAGGAGAGCAGCCTAAGAAATTCTGGAACGTGGAACTGAGTCGTTCGGGGCAGAAATCTAAGAATAAGAGAGACTATATTTTTTCATAGTCTCTACTTATTAAACTGAAGCGTAGTTGTTTTACAATACTGTTTTATACTGCTTTATATATACAGCAGTGATTCCGTTTTATATATATATATATATATTCCTTTTCAGATTCTTTTCCATTATAGACTATAACAAGATATTGAATGGAGTTCCCTGTTGTTGTTCAGTCACTAAGTCCTGTCTGACTTTGCGATCCCATGGACTGCAGCACACCAGGCTTCCCTGTCCTTCACTATCTCTCAGAGTCTGCTCAAACTCGTGTCCATTGGGTCAGTGAAGCCATCCAACCATCTCTTCTTCTGTCGTCCCCTTCTCTTCTTACCCTCAATCTTTCCCAGCATCATGGACTTTCCCAATGAGTTCCCTGTGCTGTACAGTAAATTCTTCTTGTTAATTTCACACATAGTAGTGTGTATTTGTTAATCTCATGCTCCTGATTTATTCCATCCCTCCACCTTTCCTTTTTGGTAATCTAAGTTTGTTTTCTATGTCTATGAGACTATTTCTGTTTTGTAAATAAGTTCATTAGCATTATTTAAGTTCCACATATAAATGGTATGTATGATATTTGTCTTTCTCTGCCTGACTTAATTTATTTAGTATGACTGTCTCTAGGTCCATCCATGATGCTGCAAATGGCATTGTTTTATTCTTTTTTTATTGCCAAGGAATATCCCTATTCCTCTGTATATAATATTCCTATATATAAAATATTTCTATATGTATATGGTATATATATGGTGTATATACACATATATGGTATATGTGTATATACCACATCTTCTTTATCCACTCATCTGTTAATGGACATTTAGGTTGCTTCCATGTCTTGGCTATTGTAAACAGTGCTGCTATGAACATCGAGGTGCATGTATTTTTTTTTTAATTTTTAAATTGAAGGATAATTGCTTTATAGAATTTTGTGGTTTTCTGTCATACATCAACAAGAATCAGCCATAGGTACACCTGTGTTTCCTCCTTCCTGAATCTCCCTCCCATCTCCCTTCCCTTCCTGCCCTTCAAGTTGTCGCAGAGCCCCTGTTTGAGCTCCCTGAGTCATACAGCAAATTCTCATTGGCTATCTATTTTACATATGGTATTGTAAATTTCCATGTTACTCTCTCCATACTAGGTACATGTATTTTTTTTCTTAATTAGAGCTTTTATTAGAAGAATAGAGAATATTAAAGGGAGAATTAAAGTTCATTTAAAATTATTTAGACTTCTAGATCTAGATGATGTAGCTGTTGGTCTTCAGAATAGAGAGGAAATGCTCATGTCAGCTAAGGATGTTGAGTAGTCCTGAATATTGTTTAATCCACTCTCTCTTTCTCTCCTACATGCCCGATATACATCAAGCACTTCAGTGTGTGTGCCCCCCGCCCCCGCACCCTCCCCCATTCAAACACACACAGACACACACACACACACACCTACTTTGGGGCACTCTGCCCACAGATATATGCCCAAGGAAATCACCCACAGATTCCCACAAGTCCCTGTTTGCATGTCCATGGAGCACAAATCCCCTTTCTCATTATCCATGTTAGAACTGCTAAGTGCACATCTACTGGGCTGGTTGTGTTTCCTCTCGCGAAGACCCTGTGCTGCTGGTCTCAGTGACTCTCTTCAGTCCCTGTGTCGGGACCCCGAAAGGGCAGGGACTGTGTCCTACTCATCTTTGAGCCTCTGGCGCCTCGTATAGTGTCTGGCACATAGTAGGTAGGTGCCCAGTAATCATTTGTGACCCTAAAGTTTGGAGTCTGACTCTAGGTGATGAAGTGGTGGAAGCTGCAACTGTCTGTAAAAATGCACCCTCTCTTCTTCCTGGGCTTGCAGCTAGTATGACTCCCCCTCCCTTGCTCTTAGATGTGGACATGGAACTGAGACCTAGAAGTGGAACATGAACAGAAGTGATGATGGCCCCTTCCAGATCCGGACCATAGACCCCTCCCATCATGCCATTCCACACCCTTTCTGCCTTCTGGCTGCCTGGAAAGGCAATGCCCGGGGAGCCTAGAAAATCAGGCATTAGAGATTATAGAATGGCTACCAGCCAGGGTCCTGCATGCCCACATGGAGCAGAGCTGTGCCTTCAGCCTGAAAACCCACCCTGGACTATTACGTGAGAGAGAAATAGGCTGCTTAATTTAAAGCCACCAAACGCTTTCAGTCTCCTTGCCATGGCAGCTTGGCATCCCCCTGCATGTGATCCTGGCCTTGTTTATCAGCACCGTGGCCCCAGCTCACAAAGAGAGGCTGTGTGCTCATGGCGCCCACAGTGCTGGATTGGGCGGGAGGGCCAGCTGCTCTTGGATGCACTTTCCCCTCCTTTAGACCTCTGTTGATAAGACCTAGGCCCTGGGTTCTGGTTCCCAGAGGAGTAAGAGAAAGGCATAGAGAGAAATAAGGTCAGAAGTTTTCTGGAAAACAGTTCTTCCAGGTTTAGGGCTGGAACACGACACTGGCGGCTCTCTCTCCCTGGGTCCTTACTCTGCCTGTTTTCCTATTTGAAAAACTCAAATAATCTGGGTGCTCCATGTCCCTGTGGTATAAGAAGGAAGGATTCATTAAGGACAGCATCTTATGGACTTAAACTATTCAAAGCGGATGAGAATGAAGCAATGTTGTGCAGAAAGAAAGAGCCCCGGGGAGAAGCCAGAGGACAAGAGTTGAGAGTCTCATGGGCCTATCGGTCATGGATGTGAACTGGCATGATTTTCTCTGTAAACCCACACATATATTTTAGCTACAATGTTTGGCCCCATCCCAGGACTCAGGGTCATCTCTTGCCTTGGGTTGTACAGTCAGTGGTGAGGATGGCTGACTCACTCTTCTGGGTGTTTAGAGCACCTTTTCTGGGAGGTGGCTGCTGCTTGGCCTGGGGCTTCTCACAGCTGTTTCCTGCCCTTGTACCATCCCTTCGCAAAAGGCCGTGGAGCAATCCCTGATGGGGGATCTGGGACTCCCACTGAACTGTCAGCTTGTTTTCAGGAGGTGCAGAAAATGAGGAAGTATATTCTTGGGCAAATTTTAGAGATAAAAATAGCTTTAATGTTATAAAAGAATGGATGATTACTGTAGAAAATGGGAAAATTCAGATACTTACAAAGAAAAAAAAAAATTAAATGCCTGCTATTCCATTCCCCAGAGACAACCACTATCAACACTCTGATAAAATATGCCTTTTTGTTTTTCTTCTCTCTCTTATCCTCCTCCTTCTCTTATCTCCTCCCTTCCCTTCCCTTTCCTTTTTTCCTTCCATCTATCTGATAAATTCTATCACAGGCATCCTTGGCGATTCTGTGGGCTGGTTCCAGACAACTACAATAAAGCAATTATCACAATAAAGCAAGTCCAAGTTTTCTTGGTTTCCCAGTGCATGTAAAAGTTAGTCTACATGACATTGTAGTCTGTTAAGGGTGCAATAGCCATATGTTTCAAAAGAAATGAACATAATTAAAAATGATTTGTGGCTAAAAGAAGTGCTAACCATCATCTGAGCCTTCAGAGAGTCATAATCTTTTTGCAATAGTAGCATCAAAGATTAGTGGTCACAGATCACCAGAACAAGCATACTAATAATGAAAAAGCTTGAAATATTGTGAGAATTCTCAAAATGTGACACAGAGACAGCAAGTGAGCAAATACTGTTGGAAAAATGGTGCCAATAGACTTACTTGACACAGAGTTGCCGCAAAACTTCAATTTGTAAAAAATGCAGTATCTGCGAAGTACACTAAAGTGAAGAGCAATAAAACAAGGTATGCTTGAATTTATCTAGTTATATTTAAACAATGCAGGGTGCTGTTCTACATCTTTTCTGCATGTGTTCACTTAGCATACACCCACGTCAATAAATGGAGCCTCGTTCTGAATAGCTGAGAGGTGTTTGGTTGTATGGCTGAGTGACAGACAAGGTTTGTTTGGTCTCTGTGTTTCCCCACTTACAGGAGGTCTGTGTTGACTACTGAAAGTGTGGTTACCATGATGCGTGCTCAACACATCAGCGTCACCTGGGAGCTGAATAGAAATGCAGACTTTCAGGCCCTACTCTGACCTGGTGGGTCAGACTGTGCTCTTTAGTATTTAGGTGATTCGTGTGCATGTTAGGGCTTGAGAAGTGCAGTCTTGTGCTTTTAGTCTGATGAACCTACTTTTCATTCATTCATTCTTTTATTTATCAAATACCCATTATATTCCAGGGACATGCAAGGTGAGCAGGAAATAGAAATGACTGAGAAACCATATTCCCAGGCGCTGAGGAGCTCAGAGCTCCCCATCTAAAGAGAAGACAGGCCTTGGAACACATAAACACAGTCTGCACAGGAGGTTTTTGGGAGCACAGAGGACGGAAGTGTCTGATTCTCCTTGCATCCAAAAACGCTTCACAGAGTTCCTTGGGAAGAGAAGAGCATTTTAGGCACAGGGAGGGTGTGTCAAAGACACAGGCGTGTAGAGCCAATGGCAAGAAACACAGTGGACCAGAGTGTGGGTCCATGTGGCAGACCTGTATGAGGGGAGATTGGAGAGAAACCCTGTGACTGGCTCCTGAGAAGCCATGCTTGCCACTGAGGGGTGTTGGTGTTGCCCGTTAGGCTAAATAGAACCACACTTCGTGAGTGATTTTCAGTCTGGTACCCCCAGCAAGTGAGAGAGAATGGACTGAGAGAGGGAAGGTGGTGAACGGACACAGCCAGAGTCCTGCTGAGAAATGGCCAGAGTCCCCGAGGAAGTAGTGAAGGCCATGACGAGGGCGGTTTGGAAACATTTCTGGTGTAGAACCAGCAGGGCTTAATGACCTATCTGATATGGGGCTGAAGAAAAAGAAAGTGTCTAGGAACTATCTGAGGTGACCCCTGCCAACTTTCTCTCTGGGCATGTGAGTAGCTGGTGGGTTGTCATTTTGAGATAAGGGACACCAGATGAAGAACAGGTCAGGGGGTGGAATGTGAGTCCCCTCACGCTGTTGGCTCCCCCAGTGACTGTGGTACCCTCTCTCTGTCTGCTTGTCTGGAATGCATACCTCGTATTTTATCATCTACCTTTCTTCCTAGAACAGCCTCCCCAGTCATGTTGATGACCTGCTGCTGCTGCTGCTAAGTCACTTCACTCATGTCCGACTCTGTGCGACCCCATAGATGGCAGCCCACCAGGCTCCCCCGTCCCTGGGATTCTCCAGGCAAGAACACTGGAGTGGGTTGCCATTTCCTTCTCCAATGCATGAAAGTGAAAAGTGAAAGTGAAGTCGCTCAGTCATGTCCGACTCTTAGCAACCCCATGGACTGCAGCCTACCAGGCTCCTCTGTCCATGGGATTTTCCAGGCAAGAGTACTGGAGTGGGGTGCCATTGCCTTCTCCATTGATGACCTGAACTAAATACAAATGAGAGGCTAATGACTTTGTTTTCACTAGATCACACAACTGCCCAGACACTGATAGGCTGGGACCTGACCTGACCTTCATGCTGTGTGATAGCAGAAAAGTCTAACTCAGATCCCAGCCCAGGCATTTTGAAACCCCAGAAGGATCTTACTGATATTAAACGGAAGTTCCGACCTGTGAGATAGTCCCACAGCAGGAACCCTCCAAAACAGACGGCAAACAAGGTTTCAATTCATCATACACCCCAAAGCCTGTTCATACTGGGGTTTGTTATCTTTGTCCCTTTCACCGGCTTCCCAAGTGGCACTAGTGGTAAAAAACCCACCTGCTAATGCAGGAGACATAAGAGACATGGGTTTGATCTCTGGATCAGGAAGATCCCCTGGAGGAAGGCATGGCAACCCACTCCAGTATTCTTGCCTGGAGAATCCCATGGGCAGAAGAGCCTGGTGGGCTACAGTCTGTAGGGTCGCAGAGTCAGACATGACTGAAGTGACTTAACACACACGGGTCTCTTTCACGGCATCAGATCCCTGCAGGATGTAAGTGAAAAGTGACAGGTTCTCTGTTCTGCAACCCTGCTGTGTATGTGTGTCCCACTCTTCCCTCTTGTTGAGCTGACAAATGTGTGTAGCTGTTCCGTTTGCCACATTTTTCTGGGTTTTTATCGCCCACTGATGCTTGGAACTTTTAGTGTGAAAATGGCTGTTTGTGGAGAAGGACTTTTGATTTCTGCCAGTTAGCTGTTCTCCCTCAGTGGGTTTTCCTCCTCGAGGGGGTTAGCATAGTATTCTCCTACTGTTCTCCTGTTACTTGGCATGCCTGGTGGTGCTGTGGGAGGCCTTAAGTTTTCCTTCTCTGTCCTATGTGGTAATCACTGGCCACATGAGGATCTTTGCATTGAAATTTCTACTCATTAAGGTTACATTTCCCTGGTGGCTCAGATGGTAAAGAGTCTGCCTGCAATGTGGGAAACCCAGGTTCAATCCCTGGGTCAGGAAAATCCCCTGGAGAAGGGAATGGCTACCCACTCCAGTATTCTCACCTGGAGAATTCTATGGACAGAGGCTATAGTCCGTGGGATTGCAAAGAGTCGGACACAACTGAATGACTAACACTTTCACTTTCAAAGCTGAAAACTCAGTTTTTTTCAGTTGCATCAGTCACCCTAGCCATGTGAGTCAGCTGGTTGTGCATTGAACAGCATGCTAAGTCACTCAGTCATGTCCAACTCTTTGGACTCCGTGGACTGTAGCCCACCAGGCTCCTTTGTCCATGGAATTCTCCAGGCAAGAATACTGGAGTGGGTTTCCATTTCATTCTCCAATTGAATAGCATAGATGTGGGACATTTCTGTCATCACATAAATTTTTCCTGGACCATGTGGTTTTATTCCAACTAGCCCAGGTGTGTCTCGAAAGCTGTAGGACCAGAGGTGTGTGACTCAGGCTCTTTCCACTTTATTTTTTTTTAATTTAAATTAATTTATTTTAATTAGAGGCTAATTACTTTACAATATTGTATTGCTTTTGCCAGACATCAACATGAATCCACCATGGGTGTACACGTGTTCCCAATCCTGAACCCCCCCACCCCCACCTCCCTCCCCATACCATCCCTCTGGGTCATCCCAGTGCACCAGCCCCAAGCATCCTGTATCCTGCATCAAACCTGGACTGGTGATTCGTTTCTTATATGATATTATACATGTTTCAATGCCATTCTCCCAAATCATCCCCCCCCAACAGAGTCCAAAAGACTGTTCTGTACATCTGTGTCTCTTTTGCTGTCTTGCATACAGGGTTATCGTTACCATCTTTCTAAATTCCATATATATATGCGTTAATATACTGTATTGGCATTTTTCTTTCTGGTTTACTTCACTCTGTATAATAGGCTCCAGTTTCATCCACTTCATTAGAATTGATTCAAATGTATTCTTTTTAATGGCTAAGTAATACTCCATTGTGTATATGTACCACAGCTTTCTTATCCATTCATCTGCTGATGGACATCTAGGTTGCTTCCATGTCCTGGCTATTATAAACAGTGCTGTGATGAACACTGGGGTACATGTGTCTCTTTCAACTCTGGTTTCCTTGGTGTGTATGCCAAGCAGTGGGATTGCTGGGTCATATGGCAGTTCTATTTCCAGTTTTTTAAGGAATCTCCACACTGTTCTACATAGTGGCTGTACTAGTCTGCATTCCTACCAACAATGTAAGAGGGTTCCCTTTTCTCCACATCTTCTCCAGCATTTATTGCTTGTAGACTTTTGGATCGCAGCCATTCTGACTGGTGTGAAATGGTACCTCATTGTGGTTTTGATTTGCATTTCTCTGATAATGAGTGAAGATGTTGAGCATCTTTTCATGTGTTTGTTAGCCATCTGTACGTCTTTGGAGAAATGTCTATTTAGTTCTTTGGCCCATTTTTTGATTGGGTCGTTTATTTTTCTGGAATTGAGCTGCAGGAGTTGCTTGTATATTTTTGAGATTAGTTGTTTGTCAGTTGCTTCATTTGCTATTATTTTCTCCCATTCTGAAGGCTGTCTTTTCACCTTGCTTATAGTTTCTTTTGTTGTGCAGAAGCTTTTAATTTTAATTAGATCCCATTTGTTTATTTTTGCTTTTATTTCCAATATTCTGGGAGGTGGGTCATAGAGGATTCTGCTGTGATGTATGTCGGAGAGTGTTTTGCCTATGTTATCCTCTAAGAGTTTTATAGTTTCTGGTCTTATGTTTAGATCTTTAATCCATTTTGAGTTTATTTTTGTGTATGGTGTTAGAAAATGTCTAGTTTCATTCTTTTACAAGTGGTTGACCAGTTTTCCCAGCACCACTTGTTACAGAGATTGTCTTTTCTCCATTGTGTATTCTTGTCTCCTTTGTCAAAGATAAGGTGTCCATAGGTGCACGGGTTTATCTCTGGGCTTTCTATTTTGTTCCATTGATCTATATTTCTGTCTTTGTGCCAGTACCATACTGTCTTGATGACTGTGGCTTTGTAGTAGAACCTGAAGTCAGGCAGGTTGATTCCTCCAGTTCCATTCTTCTTTCTCAAGTTTGCTTTGGCTATTAGAGGTTTTTTTTTTTTTTTTTTGTATTTCCATACAAATTGTGAAATTATTTGTTCTAGCTCTGTAAAAAATACTGTTGGTAGCTTGATAGGGATTGCATTGAATCTCTAGATTGCTTTGGGTAGTATACTCATTTTCACTATATTGATTCTTCCGATCCATGAACATGGTATATTTCTCCATCTATTAGTGTCCTCTGATTTCTTTCACCAGTGTTTTATAGTTTTCTATATATAGGTCTTTAGTTTCTTTAGGTAGATATATTCCTAAGTATTTTATTCTTTTTGTTGTAATGGTGAATGGGATTGTTTCCTTAATTCCTTTTTCTATTTTCTCACGATTAGTGTATAGGAATGTAAGGGATTTCTGTGTGTTTATTTTATATCCTGCAACTTTACTATATTAATTGATTAGCTCTAGTAATTTTCTGGTGGAGTCTTTAGGGTTTTCTATGTAGAGGATCATGTCATCTGCAAACAGTGAGAGTTTTACTTCTTCTTTTCCAATTTGGATTCTTTTTATTTCTTTTTCTGCTCTGATTGCTGTGGCCAAAACTTCCAAAACTATGTTGAATAGTAGTGGTGAGAGTGGGCACACTTGTCTTGTTCCTGACTTTAGGGGAAATGCTTTCAATTTTTCACCATTGAGGATAATGTTTGCTGTGGGTTTGTCATATATAGCTTTTATTATGTTGAGGTATGTTCCTTCTATTCCTGCTTTCTGGAGAGTTTTTTATCATAAATGGATGTTGAATTTTGTCAAAGGCTTTCTCTGCATCTATTGAGATAATCATATGGCTTTTATTTTTCAATTTGCTAATGTGGTGTATTACATTAATTGACTTGTGGATATTGAAGAATCCTTGCATCCCTGGGATAAAGACCACTTGGTCATGGTGTATGATCTTTTTAATGTGTTGTTGGATTCTGATTGCTAGAATTTTGTTAAGAATTTCTTTCCACTTTAAAATGATGCTTTTAGAGACTGGGAACCACCAGGCACTTTAAGTTAGGGTAGGGCAGGAAGCCCCCTGCCTTCAGAGGTCTCATGGGTAGCATGGGGACAATGTAGGACACCAAGGGGACCCAGTTTAGTGGCTCTAAAATGGGAAATGTGACTCTCTGTAGTCACTCCAGAAGGCTGCATTCCCGCAGCTTTGGCTCCAGAGCAGGAGTTACCACAGCAGCCGGGCACACACCAGTGGATTCCATCCTGGCATGGCCTCTAGCTCACTGAAGAGGAAGATAACCCATGCTGCCCTCCCGTCTCAGCACCTATTGCACAGGGAGGTCAGTGCTGCAGGAAGGGGCCTGCAGGGCACTGGGAGCAGTGTCCATGTCTACACCGTCTTCATCTCATCTGTGTGCTGATGAGGTGGCTAGTCTCTTAGCATCGGCACCTGCCTGCCAAGCCCTTCCTGTCTGAGGCCACTGAGACAGGCTGGGTAGACACTTAGAGGAGAAGCTTCCACTCAGGGACTCGTGTTTAGAAGGCAATGGCCTGCCTCTCCGCCTGAACTTACATCTCTCCCTCTTACTTCCCTAGTAATTCTTCCTTTCTTCTCTTCCTTTCTTCCTCCTTCCCTTCATCCCTTCCTTCCTTGCTTCCACCGTGAAGCCTCAACAGTGGTCAGGGGAACCTGTATCTCTCCCTCACCATTCTCTTGTCTCCTTGGAAGCAGTTTTGCTCCTTCAGTGAACTCCTGTCTCAGGTCTTTTTGAAGCTGTACATTCTCAGCACAGTGAGACTTGGAAATGCAGAAGACATAGATGTGCATGTGTGTGCTTGTTCACTCAGTCATGCCCTACTCTTTGTGACTCCGTGGACTGTAGCCCACCAGGCTCTTCTGTCCATGGGATTCTCCAGGTAAGAATAATGGAGTGGATAGCCATTCCCTTCTCCAGGGAATCCTCCTGACCCAAACCCATGTTTCCTGTATTGGCAGGTGGATTCTTTACCACTGAGCCACCTGGGTAGTCCCAAGAGAAATAGGACCTGTAGCCAAAGGCCACCTTCTTTCCCTGAAGCCAGGGCAATGCTGAAGATGGCTGCTACATCTGTGAGCTTCTCCACCCTGCTGGGGGTAGCCCAGAGTGTTCTCACCACTCCATTACATTAGTTAATGTGATTTGTTGCTGTTGTTTCTTCCTGCTTCTGGGAGGCAAAGAGGTAATAGGTCACTGTCAGACCCATTCTTTCTCTTTCACCAGCTCAGATTTTTTAACTGGGGCAAACAAAAATGTCCACTGGCCAGTAGGGGTCAGCCAAAATCTGCCTTAGGGCAGAGAGTAGGTCATGATAGCAAAGATAAGCTTACCTGTCAGAGCAGAGTAAGGCAGGAGTGAGGCCTGCCTCCAAGCAGGAGAAATTAGTGGCTACTAAAAAGCCTCTTGATGAAAGTGAAAGAGTAGAGTGAAAAAGTTGGCTTAAAGCTCAACATTCAGAAAACTAAGATCATGGCATCTGGTTCCATCACTTCATGGGAAATAGATGGGGAAACAGTGGAAACAGTGGCTGACTTTATTTTTTTGGGCTCCAAAATCACTGCAGATGGTGACTGCAGCCATGAAATTAAAAGACGCTTACTCCTTGGAAGGAAAGTTGTGACCAACCTAGATAGCATATTCAAAGGCAGAGACATTTCTTTGCCAACAAAGGTCCGTCTAGTCAAGGCTATGGTTTTTCCAGTGGTCATGTATGGATGTGAGAGTTGGATTGTGAAGAAAGCTGAGTGCTGAAGAATTGATGCTTTTGAACTGTGGTGTTGGAGAAGACTCTTGAGAGTCCCTTGGACTGCAAGGAGATCCAACCAGTCCATTCTAAAAGAGATCAGCCCTGGGATTTCTTTGGAAGGAGTGATGCTAAAGCTGAAACTCCAGTACTTTGGCCACCTCATTGGAAGAGTTGACTCATTGGAAAAGACTGTGATGCTGGGAGGGATTGGGGGCAGGAGGAGAAGGGGACGACAGAGGATGAGATGGCTAGATGGCATCACCTACTCGATGGACATGAGTCTGAGTGAACTCTGGGAGTTGGTGATGGACAGGGAGGCCTGGCGTGCTGCCATTCATGGGATCACAAACAGTCAGACACGACTGAGTGACTGAACTGAACTGAACTGAACTGAATATAGTAGGATTTTGGGAACATCTACCTGTCTAAAAGTAGATCATCTAGAATTGATGAAGTCTGAAATTCCACCATTAAAGATTCAATCTTTTGGCTATAAATAATTATCTCTAAAATAATTAAAATGCAAACATTTCTATTTGTGAGTAGGCCCTTTTTATATTGAGCATAAAACAAGGGATGGAAAATGGGGCATAGAACAATTACCTGGGATGAACATCAACAACAAAGAGTTGAACAGTTTGATACAAAAGAATCTTGGTTTAACAAGATATATTTTTCTTATGTCCCAGTTTTATTTGGGATTAGTTCCAAGCAGGTGGTCTAGATTGAGTTTCTTTAGTTTGTGGTACAACCAAGGTCAAGACTTTCCTCCTCAATGTCTTAGTTTCCTTTATTCTATGCTGTCAAAATTACAGTCAGGGACAGAGTAAGAACTAGAACTCAGAAACACCAGGATGTCTTTATTCGTTTTCTGATGGGCCATTCATATTTCTTACAAGCAGTCTAATTAGCTCAGCTCCAAGGGGATCTGCCAGCCTGCCTGCCCTGTACCCAATGTTTAGTCAGAGAAAGCCTGTAAGGCACATATTTTATAGCCAAAACCATGTTTATTATTTAGGACATTTCAGTAACAAAGAAAGTAAACCTAAATAAATATATATTAAGTGATAAAGAGAATTAAGTTACATAACAAGAATCCTGAAAGTAGGTAGGGTGGTTTCAGGTTGGTTAATACCTGTTCAGCCGTACTGTCTGGGACCCGGGTCCTCTCCATCATTGCTCACTCAACCTGCCAGTTGTGTCCCTCATGGTCACAAAATAGCTGCCATAGTTCCATGCATCCTATGCAGACATGACATGATCCAACCAAAGAGAAGGGACCATGTTCTCCCAGGATTTTATTTTTATCTGTTGAAAATCTATTTTTGGAAGCCACCCCATCATTCCTCTCACATCTCATTGGCTAAAACTAGGGCATACAACCCTTTTTGAATCCAATAATGGAAGAACAATGGGATCCTCATAGACCCTTTAAGATTTATGCCTCACTTTCCTAGGGTGAGGAGGATAGAGATAAAGTCATCTTTCCCAGTGAGATAGCCTTGAGAAAAGTGTGAAACAAAATTGAGGCCCACTGGCCAGGAGGAAGAGGGCAATGAGTTTGTGTTGGCAGCAAACAGTACCTGCTACATCAGGGACAGTAACGAGGGGACACGGGAAAACAGATTCCAGATCTGTGCACTTCCTATCAAGCTGGGAAATCTATAATCCTCAGAGGAACCAAGGAACGCAGAGGCACAGAAGCCCGTGGATCCCCAGGTGGATGCAGCACAGAGGCGGCTGAGTAGAGTGCCACAAAGCAGTGAGTGGCCCGCATGGAGCTGGAAGGGGAAGGACTCCTCATAGAAACAGACTTTGAGCTGGCTTCTGGATGTTCAGTTAGCTAGGCATGGTTTGGCAGAAGAGAGGAGCTGACACTCCGATGAGGATAACAATAAGTGCCAGGGCTGAAATGTGGCAGTTGGGCCTTCCCATGTGAATGTGCATATGGCTGAATGAGGTATTTGGGTCTCTTTTGTGATGAGACCATAAGATCCTTGATGGCATAGACTGAGTCTCTCTGTTTACATTTGGATCCCCAATGCCTAGGACAGCCTGGAGCAATCTAGTGATGCTTGTTGTAGGAATAGGTGAATGACATTTATCTGGAACAATGGAGAAGTGGGGAGGGAACAGGCATGAGCTGCATAAGAATAACAGCTTCATGCTTCTTATGGGGTCCATTAGAGTCCCTGCTGCTGCTGCTGCTAAGTCGCTTCAGTCGTGTCTGACTCTGTGAGACCCCATAGATGGCAGTCCACCAGGCTCCCCCATCCCTGGGATTCTCCAGGCAAGAGCACTGGAGTGGGTTGCCATTTCTTTCTCCAGTGCAGAAAAGTGAAAAGTAAAAGTGAAGTCGCTCAGTCGTGTCCGACTCTTAGTGACCCCATGGACTGCGGCCCACCAGGGTCCTCCATCCATGGGATTTTCCAGGCAAGAGTACTGGAGTAGGGTGCCATTGCCTTCTCCGATTAGAGTCCCTAGGACCAGGGAAATCACTCTCAGCTCACTCGGGTTTTCTGAACAAAGGAAGTGACTTACTATTAAAACCCAGGTCCAGACAACAATCTTTGTGCTTCCATTTGTTCTGTCTCTTCATGAATGAGCCAGGCTAGCCAGACAGCTGAGCTCAGGAAATTTGGCATCAGACTGAGTACTGGCTAATAGGATTTGCCCTTCTGCTATGAGTCATGGCCATTAAGGGTGCTGGGGAGCTAGGTAAGAACCAGAAGAGGCAGAGATGCTGCAATGAATCTTTTATTGGGAGACTTTACTATATGGTGTCCACCTACCATTGGAGTTCAGCCATATCCCAGGCAAACCTAACTTAGAGAGAGAAGCATACGTGATTTGCAGGGCCAGGTATGAAATGAAAATGTGGGGCTTCTTGTTAAAAAATGATAGAGGAACTCTAGATAGTGACCACATGCTTTAAACCAAATGTAGGGCCTTTTTCATCAGAGGGTCCTTCTAGGCGTGGAACACACCTGACAACAACCCACTTCCTGGAGAGGCAGGAGAGGTTCCTGGAGCTGTCTTGATCAAGAGCTTTGTGTCCATTCATATTTCCAAAATTACAAGTGTATGACATCAATGTGCAGGTGAAAGTGAACATTTTACGGGTCACTGCGACTTCATCCTTTCAAAGGAATGAGAGAAATAACAGGATGAGTGAGTGAGTGAGCACTTACTCATCAACTGTGTCTGACTCTTTGTGACTCTATTGATTATAGCCCGCCAGGCTCCTCTGTCCATGCGATTTTCCAGGCAAGGATACTGGAGTGGGTTGCCACTTCCTTCTCCAAAGTAACAGGGTGCTGAGAAACAATTAATCAAAACAACGAAAGGACAAAGGAAACAAGAAAGCTGCCGTATACGGCCATTCAGTGCAAGTGTACAGCCATTCACTGCAGTCTATCTTGGGAAACCTCAGGTGGATTCCCAAAGTTTCTGCCTGTCTGAATTATTAGTCCCTCTTAGAAGGGGATGACAGAGGATGAGATGGCTGGATGGCATCACCGACTCGATGGACGTGAGTCTGAGTGAACTCCAGGAGTTGGTGATGGACAGGGAGGCCTGGCATGCTGCAGTTCATGGGGTCGCAAAGAGTCGGACACAACTGAGCGACTGAACTGAACTGAATACTTAGGATCATCCCAGGTGGCTCTAGTGGTAAAGAACTCACCTATCGATGCAGGAGATGCAAGAGATACAGTTTTAATCTCTGGGTAGGGAAGATCCCTTGGAGTAGGAAATGGCAATCCATTCCAATATTCTTGCTCAGAAAATTTCATGGACAGAGGAGCCTTGTGAGCCACAGTCCATGGGGCTGCAAAGGGTAGGACATGACTGAGCGACTTAGCACACATACATACTTAATATCAAGCCTCAGTGCTATCTATCTACCTATCGACCTACCTATCCATCTAGTGTATCTCAGCACATTAGTCATTGCCATCTCCCATCTCCTGGTCTCTTGTGGGCTTATCTGCTACTTTGACTAAAACAGCAAAGAAAGGCAGAAGCAGCTCTGTCCCTGCAGGAGGTGCACCCAGACTCAGGTACTCAAGATTCAGATTTTTACCCATTTCTGCTCTCCAAGAGCCTCGAGAAAGAGGAAGCTAAGGCGAGCCTTCCAGGGGATCCTGGACAGCAGGATGCAGGATACTTTGGGCAGTTTACTGGAGCTGCTGTCTGTGGTCCGGAAACACTATGTCTCCTAGCTCCTTTCAGCAGACATCATGGAACTTGATGTCACAAAGGAAGAACAAAAAAACTGCTAAAGACCCAACAAACACATTTCAGACAGCATTTGTGCTACACCAGACACTGAATTATATTCAAAATACATTTTCTTGCTTTTTTACTCAAGGAGTACAGGGTTCAACTACATGACCAAAGGGGGAAAATTTCTGGACTCTTCTTAGTCCACAGAATGTGATGCTCTGGGACCCTGGACTATCAGATTTTTGTCTCAACATCATCAGTTCAGTTCAGTTGCTCAGTCGTGTCCGACTCTTTGCGACCCCATGAATCGCAGCAAGCCAGGCCTCCCTGTCCATCACCAACTCCCGGAGTTCACCCAGACTCACGTCCATCGAGTCAGTGATGCCATCCAGCCATCTCATCCTCTGTCGTCCCCTTCTCCTCCTGCCCCTAATCCCTCCCAGCATCAGAGTCTTTTCCAATGAGTCAACTCTTCGCATGAGGTGGCCAAAGTACTGGAGTTTCAGCTTTAGCATCATTCTTTCCAAAGAAATCCCAGGGCTGATCTCCTTCAGAATGGACTGGTTGGATCTCCTTGCAGTCCAAGGGACTCTCAAGAGTCTTCTCCAACACCACAGTTCAAAGGCATCAATTCTTCAGTGCTCAGCTTTCTTCACAGTCCAACTCTCACATCCATACATGACCACTGGAAAAACTATAGCCTTGACTAGACGGACCTTTGTTGGCAAAGTAATGTCTCTGCTTTTCACTATGCTATCTAGGTTAGTCATAGCTTTTCTTCCAAGGAGTAAGCGTCTTTCAGTTTCATGGCTGCAGTCACCATCTGCAGTGATTTTGGAGCCCCCCAAAATAAAGTCTGACACTGTTTCCACTGTTTCCCCATCTATTTCTCATGAAGTGATGGGACCAGATGCCATGATCTTCGTTTTCTGAATGTTGAGTTTTAAGCCAACTTTTTCACTCTCCACTTCCACTTTTATCAAGAGGCTTTTTAGTTCCTCTTCACTTTCTGCCATAAAGGTGGTGTCATCTGCATATCTGAGGTTATTGATATTTCTCCCAGCAATCTTGATTCCAGCTTGTGCTTCTTCCAACCCAGCGTTTCTCATGACGTACTCTGCATAGAAGTTAAATAAGCAGGGTGGCAATATACAGCCTTGACGTACTCCTTTTTCTATTTGGAACCAGTCTGTTGTTCCATGTCCAGTTCTAACTGATGCTTCCTGACCTGCATACAGGTTTCTCAAGAGGCAGGTCAGGTGGTCTGGTATTCCCATCTCTTTCAGAATTTTCCACAGTTCATTGTGATCCACACAGTCAAAGGCTTTGGCATAGTCAATAAAGCAGAAATAGATGTTTTTCTGGAACTCAACATCATGGTCTGGTGTAAATCAGGACATGTCCCACCACTGCATGTGGGCATAGCATATAGGTATCAAGATCATGGGACCAATTTCCTTTTTTAAATTTTAATGAAAGTATAGTTGATTTACAATATTGAGTTAATTTCTGATGTACAGCAAAATGATTCAGTTATATATACATATACATTCTTTTTTATATTCTTTTCCATTATAGTTTATCATGGGATACTGAATTTATCAGTAGCTCCCTGTGCTATACAGTAGGATGTTGTTGTTTATCCTTTCTATATATAATAGCTTACATCTGCTAAGCCCAACCTCCCACTCCATCGCTCTCCCAACTGCCTCTCACTTGGCAGCCGTAAGTCTTCTCTATGTCCATGAATCTGTTTCTGTTTTACAGATAGGCTCATTTGTGTCATACTTTTAGGTTTATGTCACGCATAAGTGATATCACATGGTATTTGTCTTTCTCCTTCTGACTTAACTTCGTATAATAATCTCTAGTTGCATCCATGTTGCTTTTAATGGCATTATTTCATTCTTTTTTATGGCTGAGTAATATTCCATTGTACATATGTGCCATATCTTATTTATCCATTCGTCTGTCTGTGGACAGGTTGTTTTTGTGTCTTGGCTATTATAAATAGTGCTGATATGAACATAGAAGTGTATGTATCTTTTTGAATTATAGTTTTGTCTGGCTATATGCCCAGGAGTGGGATTGCTGAGTCTCATGGTAATTCTATTTTTAGTTTTCTGAGAGACCTCCATACTGTTTTCATAGGGGCTGGGTCAACTTCACTTTCCCACCAACAGTGCTGGAGGGTTCCCTTTTTGCATATTTTCTTATAGGGCCAATTTCTCATCAGCTCTGGATGAATGAATGCATGAGTCAAGAATTCACATTCCTAAAGAGGAACTGGGTTATGAAGCTATGGATGACTTGCCAGGATTTAGATGATATAAATAGGTCTCATGTATTGATGGAGAAAGCAATGGCACCCCACTCCAGTACTCTTGCCTGGAAAATCCCATGGATGGAGGAGCCTGGTAGGCTGCAGTCCATGGGGTTGCTAAGAGTCGGACATGACTGAGCGACTTGACTTTTACTTTTCACTTTCATGCATTGGAGAAGGAAATGGCAACCCACTCCAGTGTTCTTGCCTGGAGAATCCCAGGGACGGGGGAGCTTGGTGGGTTGCACAGAGTTGGACACGACTGAAGTGATTTAGCAGCTGCAGCATGTATTAAAGATCTGGACTTTCTGCTGAAAAGAGGGGCTGATTGGGTCCAGACTGGGCTGTTTACTAGCTGTGTGACCTTGGCATGTCATTCAGCATCTCCGAGCCTATCTCCTGGCAAGGAGACGGAGGTAAATGTTGTCTCCACCACCTCAAGGAGGGGACTAGTCATGGATGGTAGCGCACCACACCTTGATTTAGGGATCACTGCCTCATCTTCTCTGCACATCTGCATCTGGATGGTAGATGCTTTCCTGGCAGTATTCTCTCCCCCAAAGGGAGGGCCTGCCAGGACAAGACAACCAGTCTGTTCCTGAGGGTTCTGCAGGCTTCTGGTGATTGGCAGCATCTGATGACTGGGAGCTCTGTTCTCCAGTCATGTCCTGGTGCACAAGGGGTGTGTGAGCAGGCATGGGTCACCAGTGCTCTCCTGCGTTGACCCCACATCCTGGAACAAGTGCACAAGAGCACAGATCTTGGTTCCCCTGCAGGGGAGGCTTCTCACACTTTACCCCTTTGTTCACCCTGGCACCATCTGCCATTCCCTCCCCTCCCCACCATTCTTCTGATCTGATCAAAATAGAAAAAAAAAACAAACTGAAGTCTGGCTATTGAACATTCTCATTCTGTCAGGGAAGCAGCCAGTCTGACAAATTAATCGGGAAGAAGGTGCTTGAGGAGACTGCTGAGGGTTCTGCAGTCTGTAACCCTCTCTCATGAAGCACCGTTGCTTTCTGGCAGGGGCCCTCTGGAGATGGCCCATAGGAGCCACGGAGTACCCGGAGCTGCCTTCTTCATTGCCTCTGAAAAGGTGGGCCCTGGGCTGGGCCACATGGGGAGGCTGCTGATCCTGCTGGGGGTCCTGCTGGCCCTTCTCAGTTCCCTGCCTCCTCTGCAGGAATGTGGCCTGTGGTCCCCTTGCCTCAAATCCAGTCCTCTCTGTCCTCAAGATGCTCATTTACCCACTGTTGCCTCATCCTCTCCAGGAACTTGGGGAGCAGTAGGGAGCAAGCTCACTGTTGCTGATGGCCCCATTTAGAAGAGAGTCTGGGCAATGAATGGTCCCCCTGCAGCTCAGCCTCATCTCCTTAATGGATCCTAATTACCCCTGTCCTGCTTGTGGCTTCTCTCCAGGGCCTATCTGTCAGGATGATGGATGAGGTGAATGAGGAGTGTGGGCAGCTGGGGCTGGAGGAATCCTGCCCTTCTCTCCTAGGGTGGGGGGTGGTGGTCAGTGTAGCAAGTTTAAATCAGATCCAAAGATCCTGAGGACTGGAAGGCACCATCACAGGATGAGCTGTTCTCCCCTAGAATTGGGGCCAGGTGATTTTAGTCTAGAAGGACTGGTGATGGGGAAGCAAGGTGGGGAGGATGGGCTCTTTTGGAGTGCTGCTGCTGCTAAGTTGCTTCAGTTGTGTCCGACTTTGTGCGACCCCATAGATGGCAGCCCACCAGGATCCCCTGTCTCTGGGATTCTCCAGGCAAGAATACTGGAGTGGGTTGCCATTTTCTCCTCCAATGCATGCATGCGAAGTCGCTTCAGTCATGTCCGACTCTGTGTGACCCCATGGATAGCGACCCACAAGGCTCCTCTGTCCACAGGATTCTCCAGGCAAGAATACAGGAGTGAGTTGCCATGTCCTTCTCCCTTTTGGTGTGAAGTCTCAGGAATATATGATGAGGGAAGAGAGGAAGGCTGGCGGCCCAGTGGAGGACCCACTCCAAGGTGGGACTGAGAGCTGGGAATTATGACTCCAACCACAGGTCCACGACAAGTCCACATTCACCTGGACAAGGCAGTGATCATCAGAGCTCTGTGGGCCCTTCTGAATGAGGGTTATGCTGGGACCCAATCTCAAGTCCATTCCATATCCCCACGGACACACACCCAGTATTGTTGTTCAGTCACTCAGTCGTGTCTGACACTTTGCAACCCAATAGACTGCAGCATGCCAGGCTTCCCTGTTCTTTGCTATCTCCTGAAGTTTGCTCAAACTCATGTCCATTGAGTCAGTCATGCCATCCTACTATATCATCCTCTGTTGCCCCCTTCTCTGCCCTCAGTCTTTCCAAGCATCAGAGTCTTTTCCAGTGAGTTGGCTCTTTGCATCAGGTGGCCAAAGTGTTGGAGCTTCAGCTCCACACACCCAGTGAGCACTCAGTAAATGGACTGCAGGTCATCTGGGGTCCCAGACACACATCTTTGACCCAGGAAAATAGTAGCCGATGCTGGACAGCATTGATTCTGTGGATGAAACAGATAAGAGAGAAAGAATAAAGATTCTCCTTTAAGTCTGGTCTACTCAGTCTACAAACCAATGAGAGAAGTCTCAGAAGAAACTGATTCTGTCAATACCTTGATTTTGGTGTAGTGTAGTGGCATAGACCATGCATTGTAGAACTTGACTGCCTGCATTCAGTTTATAGCTCAACTGCCCACTGGCATTGCGACCCTGAACAAGTCACTTAACCTCTCTGTGCTTCAGTTTCTCTATCTCTGAAACGGAGACACTAGTATGCACCTAGTAGGTTACTAAGGATTCAAAGAGCTATAAGCCATGGGCTTGGAGCAGAGCCTGCGCAAGGGAAGCACGCTGTGAGTGTTAGTGTTCTTTCTCTTTCTGCTTTACAGTATGGCATCCCAAAGAGGGCGTGAATCCCCAAATCAGGCTGGGCCTGACAGTATCTCGATCAGACACAGAGAACAGCGAAGGTTGTCGAATTGACCGTCTATGTGGAAACACTTCCTCTTTCCCTCTCTTCCTCTCCAATCCCAACCCACGCAGCTCAAGGTTGTGAGATGGCTGATGGCTGCTGACAGATCCAAAACATAGTCTCCCCTGGGCTCCTGTGGTGGCCCAGGCCAGAGCTCTCAGGACAAGAGCCCTTTTCCTGGAGATGGAGCATAAACCTCATATTCCAAGGGGAGATGGGGGACTCGGACTGCAGACAGAAGGGTGGTCAAACTTCTGTGGACACACTGCTTCACTTTGGGGATCAGTAAGAGCCTGTGAGGGTGGGCTTGGGGGTTGTCAGAGCAGTGTCTCTGGAGGGCAAGGGCATAGGCTGGGTTTCCTGCTGCCCGCCTTCCAAACTGAGAAGAAGCAGCTGAGTGTTATTGATCCAAGTTCCAAGGGGAAGATTTGCTAGGAGGTCACTGGCACCAGCCCATCACTTAGCCGGTATTCATTATTCAGTGATGGGGAGGAGGAGCAGAAGAAGGGCTGGCATCCTGCCGCCAAGCCTGGCCTCCCAAGAGAGGAGTTGATGTGGGAACTGGGAGAGACAGTCAGCCAGCCAGAAAAGGGTCAAGGGCAACTCGCTCTCATCCTGGGACAAAAGGTGCCAGGTAGACCTTTGTAAGAGGAATCCTACCTTCCAGGCAGCCCAGGTCTCCCACAGGAACTGGAGCATCTCAACTTTGGCTGGAGAAGGGGAAAAGAATCTTGAATGGTACCAGCTCTGGCTGCTTTCTGATGGCCTTTGTATTTCAATATATGCCTCAGTTTACTCAAATGCCCACTGACATAAAATGTCCCACCCATTTTTAATAGTGTATTGCCCTGAAACTAGTCTTTACAGGGACAAAGATGGTAATTAAGTCCTGATATCCAAAAGTGGATCAGAATGCCGCTAAATAAGACCCAGAGGCCCTGGATTCAGCCATGTCCCAACCCTGTGATGGGCTGGCTTATGTCTAGAGTTGTTGAGTTAGATCACGTTGATAAAGGTGTTCTGTAACAATATTAACATCAGACAAGTGTCAGCTGTCATCATCATATTATTATCATTATCACCTTTCCAGAAATACAAGTCTGAAAGCATAACATAGCCTTAACAATAGTGTGAGAGATGGTGGGTGTTAGGACAGGAAAAAGAGTGTTCACAGCAGCACTGTCTGGAAACAACTCAAAGGCCCACAGGGTGAAGAATGGATAAATGAATAATGATATCTTTACAAAATGGAGATTTTTATAGCAATGAAAATGAGTGAACTGCATGTAACAACACAGGTGAATCTTGGTAACGTAATGAATAGAGAAAAGCAAGTCCTAGAAGGCTTACAGAGTACAATACCTGTTTTCTAAACTTCAACATTAAAGCTTAAAAGATGAATAATATGAGGCATACATATATTGGTGATACATTGAAAAATAAAGCACAAGATTTAGTATAATGCTTATCTGTGACACAGATAGGGAGCACTGAGGGAGGGGGCCAGGCAAGGTGAGGAATACACAAATATGTTGTGTATATTCTTCTACATTTGGAGTTGGCTGAACAAAAATGAGTGAATGTATGCATGAATGAATGAATGAATGAATGGACCAGCAGGCCATGCATGGAACCATATTGGCCTTGGGTCATAAGGATGGATTATGTTTAGTCCAAGTTGAATAACTGGAGTCCAAAACACAATATTTTTTTCATCTAAAGAAAAGTCTGACGTTAAGTAGATATTTAGTTCAGTTCATTTGCTCAGTTGTGTCTGACTCTTTGCAATCCCATGAATGGAAGCACGCCAGGCCTCCCTGTCCATCACCAACTCCCAGAGTCCACCCAAACCCACGTCCATTGAGTCGGTGATGCCATCCAACCATCTTATCCTCTGTCGTCCCCTTCTCTTCCTGCCCTCAATCTGTCCCAGTATCAGGGTCTTTTCAACTGAGTCAGCTCTCTGCATCAGGTGGCCAAAGTATTGGAGTATCAGCTTCAACATCAGTCCCTCCAGTGAACACCCAGGACTAATCTCCTTTAGGATGGACTGGTTGGATCTCCTTGCAGACCAAGGGACTCTCAAGAGTCTTCTCCAACACCACAGTTCAAAAGCATCAATTCTTCAGAGCTCAGCTTTCTTTATGGTCCAACTCTCACATCCATACATGACCACTGGAAAAACCGTAGGCTTGACTAGACGAACCTTTGTTGGCAAAGTAATGTCTCTGCTTTTTAATATGCTGTCTAGGTTGGTCATAACTTTTCTTCCAAGGAGCAAGCGTCTTTTAATTTCATGGCTGCAATCACCATCCACAGTGATTTTGGAGCCCAGAAAATAAAGTCAGCCACTGTTTCCACTGTTTCCCCATCTATTTCCCATGAAGTGATGGGACTGGATGCCATGATCTTAGTTTTCTGAATGTTGAGCTTTGAAACCAACTTTTTCACTCTCCTCTTTCACTTTCATCAAGAGGCTCTTTAGTTCTTCTTCACTTTCTGCCATAAGGGTGATGTCATTTGCATATCTGACAGACTGAAATCACAATCACAGACAACTAACCAATCTGATCACACGGACCACAGCCTTGTCTAACTCAGTGAAACTAAGCCATGCCACGTGGAGCCACCCAAGACAGACGGGTCATGGTGGAGATGTCTGACAGAATGTGGTCCACTGGAGAAGGGAATGGCAAACTGCTTCAGTATTCTTGCCTCAAGAACCCCATGAACAGTATGAAAAGGCAAAAAGATAGGACATTGAAAGATGAACTCTCCAGGTCAGTAGGTACCCAATATGCTGCTGGAGATCAGTGGAGAAATAACTCCAGAAAGAGTGACGGGATGGAGCCAAAGCAAAAACAACACCCAGTTGTGGATGGGACTGGTGATAGAAGCAAGATTCAATTAAAGAGCAATATTGCATAGGAACCAGGAATGTTAGGTCCATGAATCAAGGCAAATTGGAAGTGGTCAAACAGGAGATGGCAAGAGAGAACATTCTAGGAATCAGTGAACTAAGATGGACTGGAACGGGTGAATTTAACTCAGATGACCATATCTACTACTGTGGGCAGGAATCCCTTAGAAGAAATGGAGTAGCCATCATAGTCAACAATAGAGTCCGAAATGCAGTACTTGGATGCAATCTCAAAAACGACAGAATGATCTCTGTTCATTTCCAAGGCAAACCATTCAATATCAAGGTAATCCAAGTCTATGCCCCAACCAGTAATGCTGAAGAAGCTGAAGTTGAATGGTTCTATGAAGACCTACAAGACCTGCTAGAACTAACACCCAAAAAAAGATGTCCTTTTCATTATAGGGGACTGGAATGCAAAAGTAGGAAGTCAAGAAACACCTGGAGTAACAAGCAAATTTGGCCTTGGAGTACAGAATGAAGCAGGGCAAAGGCTAATAGAATTCTGCCAAGAGAGCACACTGGTCATAGAAAACACCCTCTTCCAACAACACAAGAAAAGATATTTAGTACTGGATCCCCAACTTGTTATTCTAGAAAGACAATCACTGTTTTCTAAAGGGGCTGAGGGGAGCTCCTCTCCATAGCCCATTGTCCCCAGGAATACTCTCCTCACACTCCCTTTTGAGGAAAGCCAAGTTCCAGACTCTCTCTTTTTTAGTTGTTGATGGGTTTCATTTTATTTGTTTGGCTGTGCCAGGTCTTAGTCACAGCATGTGGGACCTTCAGTCTCCCTTGCAGTATGCACAGTCTTTAGTTGCAGCATGAGAACTCTTAATTGTGGCTTGTGGGATCTAGTTTCCTGACCAGGGATTGAACCTGATGCCCTGCATTGAGAGCACAGAGTCTTAGCCACTGGGTCACCAGGGAAGTCCTCCAGTCTCTCTTATAGCCTGTTGTACATATGCCTAGAGCATGTGTGTTCCTGGGGCAGAATTTGCAAGTGGTATTAAACAATGAGAGCCTCCCAGATGACTCAGTGGTAAAGAATCTGCCTGCCAGTGTGGGAGACACAGGTTTGACCCCTGGGAAAGAGGAGCCTGGTAGGCTACAGTCCATGGGCTTGCAAAGAGTCAGACACAACTGAGTGACTGAGCATACATACACGAAACAATGATGAATAATGCTTCTATAAACATTCTTATGCCTGTCCTTTGGTGTACATGTGTATGCATTTCCTCTGGCTGTATATCTAGTAATGAAATTGCTGAGTTATAGAGTATATCTATACACAACTTGGATAGACAATGCCTCTGTTCTGATGTTGTACCAATCTGTGTTCTTGCCTGAGGGTATGAGAGTTCTAGTTTCTTGACATCCTCATCAACACTTCGTGTTGTCAGTCTTTCAAATTTTCATCATTGTGTTGAGTGTGAGGTCATATCTTACCATGGTTTTTTTTTTTTTGTTTCTTTGAAGATCGATAACATTGAGCATCTTTTCGTATATTAATTGGTCATGTGGATATTCTTTTTTATGATGTATTTGAGTCTCTTCCCATTTTAAACTGGATAATTTATCCTACTTTTAGTGAATTTTTATATTCTTTATATATTCTTTTTTTGCACCTTAAGTATTTTTATTTGATTTACATCCCCAGTGGTTTATCCCCAGCAGTACCTCCAGATACAATTTGACATGTACATATACTATGTAATTTAGCAGATCTTGTGATTAGGTTTCTCCTTACTAACTAAAAGTGAGTTAGAACAATAAGGTTAATCCTAGTTGATGAAGCCAGCAGTAGCATAGCAGTATCTTTACACGCTTCAGGGATATATATTCTGTGTATAAATCCTTCCAGAGGATATATTTACATATGCTAATATATATTACATACATATGTTCAAGACTGTCCTGGCTATTCTTGGATGTTTGCACTTCATTTAATTTTAAAATAAACTTTATTTATTAATGTAAGTAACCCAAATGCCCACAAACAGGAGAGTAGATGAATAAACTGTAGAATAGTCACATAAAGGAATGTTACACAGCAATGAAAATGAATAAACCTCTGTGACATGAAGCAATATGGAAGCATCTTAGCAAAGCAATGTGAAGTGAAGGAAGAAAAGCCTCTGATTACATACAGCACAGTGCCCCCCCCCCCTTTTTTTAGAGTGGTAAGAATTGATGCTTTTGAACTGTGGTGTTGGAGAAGACTCTTGAGAGTCCCTTGGACTGCAAGGAGATCCAGCCAGTCCATTCTAAAGGAGATCAGTCCCAGGTGTTCTTTGGAAGGACTGATGCTAAAGCTGAAACTCCAATACTTTGGCCACCTGATGCGAAGAGTTGACTCATTGGAAAAGACTCTGATGCTGGGAGGGACTGGGGCAGGGGAAGGGGATGACAGAGGATGAGATGGCTGGCTGGCATCACGGACTTGATGGATAAGAGTTTGGGTGAACTCTGGGAGTTGGTGATGGACAGGGAGGCCTGGCGTGCTGCAATTCATGGGGTTGCAAAGAGTCGGACACAATTAAGCAACTGAACTGAACTGAAGATCAACTGAAATAAAAATCTTCACCTTTAAGGAATACATGCAGACAAGTTAGCACTATATTAGAGGAAAAATTGTTACTATATTAAGGAACAATGGACCTGTGATTCAGAATGGCGGCTGCCTTAGGCAGGGACAGCAGGATGATGGGATGGCGAATGGCTGCATGGCTGAATGGAAATTGTCATTGAGGTCCTAGCCTTCCTGTTGGATGGTAGATTGATGGGTGCTTATTGCATCGTTAAAAATACATAAATACATAAATAAATTAAAGACTAATGATGAAATGTTATATGGATCAGGGATTATGACTAATATGATTTAATACAACTTGGAAATCCTAAAGGAAATCATTCCTGAATATTCATTGGAAGGACTGATGCTGAAGCTGAAGCTCCAATACTTTGGCCACCTGATGTGAAGAGTTGACTCACTGGAAAAGACCCTGATGTTGGGAAAGATTGAGGCAGGAGGAGAAGGGGGCGACAGAGGATGAGATGGTTGGATTGCATTACTGACTCAATGGACATGAGTTTGAGTAAACTCCGGGAGTTGGTGATGGACAGGGAAGTCTAGGATGCTGCAGTCCATGGGGTTTCAAAGAGTCAGACATGACTGAGCAACTGAACTGAACTGAAATTGATTATGCAAAAAATAAAAAAGGCTGAAGATGAAGGATTGAATGAGGACACACCATCAGCCCTTTAGTTGTAGGGCCTCCATTCTCCCCCTGCTTGCTCCACCCATGGACTGAGCAGGAGTGTCAGTATCAAGATGACTATTATATCTATATATATATATATATATTAGTAAAGGTTAATTTCTTTAAATCTGTTCTTAGAAAAATAAACAGAAGTTTAATTTTTTCCCCCTTCTCTACCCCAATGCATCTTATGTATTCCCTGGGGTGTATACATGCCTCTGGGCTTCCCAGGTGGGGCTAGTGGTAAAGAACCTGCCTGACAATGCAGAAAACAAATGAGATGTGTGTTCAATCCCTGGGTCAGGAAGATCCTCTGAAGGAGAGTATGGCAACCCACTCCAATATTCTTGCCTGGAGAATCCCATGGACAGAGGAGCCTGGCGGGCTACAGTCCACAGGATTGCACAGAGTCAGACATGACTGAAGCAGCTTAGCACACACACACGCATACATGCTTGTGCCCTAAGCAAATGGAATTTTAAACCAACTTTCATTGGAATGGATCACCCAGTTGACATGTGGAAATCAGATACCCTTTTGAGCATTTAAGAGGCTGTTGATAGACTCAAAGTCAGAAAGGATAAGACAAGACAGGACAGCCTTGGGAAAAGATGGGAGACTAGGAATTTGAGAGGAGTTTAAGAGAAGGAATTTGGAGGACTTCAGTTCCTTAATAGCAGGACATCTAGGCGGTAGAGAACTCCGTGTTCTCTGCTACTGACTCCTATTTCTCTTAGAGCCATAATCTCTATTTGCTCCACACTCTTGTCCTGTCACCCTCCTGTAGAACGCTGACATTCTCATGTGGGTCCCAGGGCAGTTACGGCCTTCTATCTGATTCCTGTTCATGGATGGACTAATTGGTGGAGCCCTCCCTGCTGACAGCCGTCAGATGTTGAAGGCACATCCAGCAGTCCTCGATGGGTCCTGATGCTGCTGAAATCTGGAGGCGGGAGTGGCTTGGGGGTGGGGTGTGCCTTTCAGGGAAGTAGATATAGCTATGTCTCAAATCCCTGAGCTTGGTCTGATCGGCTTCCTCAGACACAGCCCATCAATCAGTTGCCTGGGATGCTTCCACAGGCAATTTTTAACTGAAAGCTTCAGATGGATTAGGGAGTTGGCTTTGAGGAGCCATGATCCTAGAGGGTAAATTGGCAACAGGCAGGTCCTCCATCCTTAGAATTTGGGGGAGAAAGACCATATGTTGGGCCACAGAGACCAAAGGCTTGAAGTCTTTTGAGCTAGAAGAACACCTGCTCCCTCAGAGAGAGCAAAGGCTTGCCTTGTTGGAGCACAGAGTCCACCGCATGCTCCCTCGGCCTGAGCCTTCCTTGACTTTTGTAACAGGTACAGAACCTAATAAATCTTACCTATGTTCTGTGCTCAGTTGTGTCTGACTCTTTGAGGCCCTGTGGATTGTAGCCCCCCAGGCTTCTCTGACCATGGAATTGTCCAGGCAAGAATCCTGGAGTGGGTTGCCATTTCTTGCTGCAGGGAATCTTCCCAACCCAGGACCCGTGTCTCTTCATGCTCCTGCTTTGGCAAGCAGATTCTTTACCACTGTGCCACCTGGGAAATCCAATGAGTCTTAGTTCAGTTCAGTTCAGTTCAGTCGCTCAGTTGTGTCTGACTCTTTGCAACCCCATGAATCACAGCATGCCAGGCCTCCCTGTCCATCACCAACTCCCGGAGTTCACTCAGACTCACGTCCATTGAGTCAGTGATGCCATCCAGCCATCTCATCCTCTGTCGTCCCCTTCTCCTCCTGCCCCCAATCCCTCCCAGCATCACAGTCTTTTCCAATGAGTCAACTCTTCGAATGAGGTGGCCAAAGTACTGGAGTTTCAGCTTTAGCATCACTCCTTCCAAAGAAATCCCAGGGCTGATCTCCTTCAGAATGGACTGGTTGGATCTCCTTGCAGTCCAAGGCACTCTCAAGAGTCTTCTCCAACACCACAGTTCAAAAGCATCAATTCTTTGGCACTCAGCCTTCTTCACCGTCCAACTCTCACATCCATACATGACCCCAGGAAAAACCATAGCCTCGACTAGATGGACCTTTATTGGCAAAGTAATGTCTCTGCTTTTGAATATGTTATCTAGGTTGGTCATAACTTTCCTTCCAAGGAGTAAGCGTCTTTTAATTTCATGGCTGCAGTCACCATCTGCAGTGATTTTGGAGCCCCCCAAAATAAAGTCTGACACTGTTTCCACTGTTTCCCCATCTATTTCCCATGAAGTGATGGGACTGGATGCCATGATCTTTGTTTTCTGAATGTTGAGCTTTAAGCCAACTTTTTCACTCTCCTCTTTCACTTTCATCAGTGAGTCTTAAGGTGAGGGCAAAGATGCTGTCTTGAAGAAAGTAAGTGCCATTATAGCTGGGCAACCTGTGACCACCACTTGGGGGTTATGTGACCCTGGGTGAATCCTCTGAACTCTACTAGTCCTGACCTCACAGATGCGGGGTTGATGTATTGATAAATGAGCAGTAGTGAGGAAAAAAAAAAAAAAACCCATAGGAGACCTTACAGATCATAGGGCTCAGCTGCCAACATGAAGGACTAAAAGCCAACTGCTTCCTGCCTCAGAGCCAAGGACTCACCAATCCGGATCAGCCCAGTTCTGGAGCATTCCTCTGGGAGGTGGGCTTACTTGCCAAAAGTAATTTTTCTGAGACTCCATTGATGGGAAGCCACCCATTTTATTTTATTTGGCAAAATGAAAGCGATGAATTGACTCTCCTTGAATTGAGTTTTGATGACGGCTCCTGGGGCTCCTGTGTCCAGAAGCACACTCAAACAATCACCACTCAAAAAAAAAAAAAAAAAAAAAAAATTTCAGTGAGTCACAGAGTCTGTTCCAAGGGGAAGCCTGGGAAAGTGGATGTGGAGGAGACCTCACATTCAGAGTTCACCTTCTGTGTTCCAATATTTTGTGTAGGCTATCTAATTTAACTCTTCACAATGAGCCCAAGTTTTGTGTGTGGGAAAACTGAAGCTGGAGAGCTAAGTAACTTGCCTACAGTTTCTGACTCCAGAGCCTCAGACCGCTCCTTCCTGCCATTCAGCCTCCTTGTTTCCAGGTCAGAACATGTTTTCACATGTGTTAACTCCTTTAGTCCTCTTGGACAGTGAGGATATTGTTATTATGCCCATTGCACAGATATGGTAAACTAAGATCCAGAGAAGTTAAATCATATGGTTAGTTACTGATGGCAGAGAAGGCAATGGCACCCCACTCCAGTACTCTTGCCTGGAAAATCCCATGGGTGGAGGAGCCTGGTGGGCTGCAGTCCATGGGGTAGCTAAGAGTCGGACATGACTGAGCAACTTCACTTTCACTTTTCACTTTCATGCATTGGAGAAGGAAATGGCAACCCACTCTAGTGTTCCTTCCTGGAGAATCCCAGGGACAGGGGAGCCTGGTGGGCTACCGTCTATGGGGTCGCACAGAGTCAGACACGACTGAAGCGACTTAGCAGCAGCAGCAGCAGTGACTGATGGAGCTGAGTCTGGTTCTCAGTGCTCATGCATGTCCACTTTAATGCTACTCACCTGAAGAGCGAGTTTGGGAAAGTCAAGGAATTCAGTGATATAGGAGGCTGGTTTGTCAGGGTTTCCAAGAGCTAAGGAAAACTGGAGACGCTTGTGGGCTCCCACCATTCTGGTCTCCAAACCCCTACAGCTCTGCGACACCCTCCACTTGAGCATCTTTGTTCCTCTGCTCGAGGACAAGGTGACCTTGCTGAGGAGGTGGGGAAAGCAGCGGGGGTAAACATGAGCTTGACTGAACAAGCCAAGAAAGGAGCGGCATTACACAGGTTTAAGATTTAACAAAAGGAGAACCAAATTGACATTTTATTGACTGGCAGTGGGAGTTGTTAAAGACAGATTACTGCACCAAGGGTAGAGTTTGATTGAGAGGCCAGGGGAACACTCAGCCATCAGAGGCATCAAAATGAAGGCCAATGATACCCAAGGGGCAAGGTGAATACATATGTTTGAGCTCACACACAGATACTTGCTGATACACACACACACAATACCACCACCACCACCAGAAATAAAACCCGAGCTTCTCCCTTAGCTCCCAGAGGCCAGATCCAGAGACCTGGAGTGAAATGAGGGTGAACGGAAAGCACCGTGTGCTAGATTTGATCTTTACTAACACTCCCTCTCCACCCCAACCTGATCCATCCCTGGACCCACTGGGAGCTTCAGAGATAGAATTCCCCAGGCTTTAAGGTTGAAATAGGGTGTTAAATAGATGGGGAAATAGACAGCAAATAGATGGGGAAACAATGGAAGCAGTGAGAGATTTTATTTTTGGGGGCTCCAAAATCACTGCAGATGGTGACTGTAGCCATGAAATTAAAAGATGCTTGCTTCTTGGAAGAAAACCTATGACCAACCTAGACAGCATATTTTGAAAAGCAGAGACATTACTTTGCCAACAAAGGTCTATCTAGTCAAAATTATGGTTTTTCTGGTAGTCATGTATGGATGTGAGAGTTGGACTATAAAGAAAGATGAGCACTGAAGAATTGATGCTTTTGAACTGTGGTGTTGGAGAAGATTCTTGAGAGTCCCTTGGACTGCAAGGAGATCCAACCAGTTAATCCTAAAGGAGATCAATCCTGAGTATTCATTGGAGGGACTGATGCTGAAGCTGAAACTCCAATACTCTGGCCACTTGATGCAAAGAACTGACTCATTGGAAAAGACGCTGATGCTGGAAAAGATTGAAGGCAGGAGGAGAAGGGGATGGCAGAGGATGAGATGGTTGGATGGCATCACCGACTCAATGGACATGAGTTTGAGTAAACTCCAGGATTTGGTGATGGACAGGGAAGCCTGGGATGCTGCAGTCCATGGGGTCGAAAAGAGTCGGACATGACTGAGTGATTGAACTGAACTGAGGGTCTTAAAAAACAAACAAACAAACAAACACCTCATTGCTTCCAGTAAGTAAGAGACCCCATTTCAAAGCCCTCTCTTTGGGGACTCCCTGCATGCTGGCTGGCTCTGTGCAGAGATGCAGAGCCTCCTCAGGGAACATGAAAATGGCCCCTGGAGGTCTGCTTGAAAGAGTCCAGAACACTGTAATTTGCTCTGGCTGAGGGTTGAGTGGGGGTCACCCAGTGAACCTCAACAGGGCAGAACAGAGAGACACGTGGGAAGGGGGAGAATGCTATGGACACAGGTGGATAACGAGGAGCAGCTCGGCTTATACTCTCCCTTAGGGATGCCACCACCCTGGTCTCTTCCTTCCTGAAAATATTGGCACGTGGTCTGGACTCTACGGTGGATGATGTTGGATCTTGTCCCAGGAAGTCTATTCTCTGTGGGCCCATCATTCTCTCATGGGTTGCACCCCACCTCTCCTCCTCCCTGGAGCCAAGGGGGGCCTGGACCAGTGTTTGAATGGCCTTTTTCTCTTCTCTTCCTGCAACTAACATCACATCTTTGGGAATGCTTCTGCCAGCTCTCTTCCTTTCCTGAGTCTTGCCTCCGAGGCATTGGCTGTGTCCAGTGATCTCTGACATGCATGTATAACCCTTCCTTCATCCATGCATAACCCACTGTCTTCCTAGCAAGAGCCAAGGCAGACAAGGGTATTATTATTAAAAACAACTCAGATTCCTCCCAGACATGTGCTGTAATCTATTGCAGGAAGTGGCTCTCAGACTCACTCTCACCCTATTTCCTTTACCCCTACCTGGGTTCTTAGCTCTCAGGGCATCGTCTGCACAGCACCTACCCACCCCCATTCTTGATCCACCACTGCCCCAGGTTCTGCCTGCACCGAGCACTAGGAGGAAAGGAGAGTCTGGTTTGAAGGTGACCTTCCCTGAGCCTAAGAGAGATAGCAATCTCTGCAATCAACAAGCCTGGCTCCTCTAGATACTAAAATAGCAACTGTGGAGTAAATCTGCACCCAACCCCCACCTCCTTCCCCTCTCTTTCTCTTCAGGACAACACAAAGAAACTCTAGGGGTGAACTGGGAAATCACAGCATCTTTTAACAGCCTGAAAGCCGGAAAATAAAGTTCCTGTGTGTATGTATTTGCAGCTAGTCAGTGCAGGAAAGCCAATTATCTCAGCGCTGTTACCACCACTTGCATTTAGCAAACTCTGTCCTTTTATTTAAGACCTTATTTGTCCCATCAACATCCCTGACTTCCCAGAGGGTCCAGAAATGCTGTACCCCACTTTAGGTAGGAGGGAACAGAGGTCAAGGGAAGGAAGGTGCCTGCCCAGGGTCACCCAAGAATGGAGAGGATGGAGTGGCTAGAGTCAGAAGATGACTATCTGCTTCCTAAGGTTCCTGCACTAGATTTCTGCTGGGAGTAAAATGTGTTCTCAGGACTTGATTGCCAGACCTTGGGAGCATTTGAGGTTGGGATGATGTAAAGGCAATGGCAACTCACTCCAGTACTCTTGCCTGGAGAACCCCAGGGACGGTGGAGCCTGGTGGGCTGCCATCTATGGGGTCGCACAGAGTCGGACACGACTGAAGCGACTTAGCAACAGCAGTGCTCTTAGCAACCCCCTGTCGACTCCTCACTGTTCCTCTACTCTTCATGCTGGGCCCAGAGCTGTTGTACAGTCTCGATTAGAGCACCCAGTGGCTGGCTGTCAAGGTAGGAACAGATGGAGTGGGGAAGGGAAGATCCTCTGCCCTGTGGCATTTGGGGAGGGGAGTGAAGACTGGATCTGTCAGAGTTGGCCTGAACAGGAATGTGGAGCATGTGTTTATATATGGTGGCACATCGTTGATGGGAAAGAAGATGCTGGCAAATGGAATCATGCATGGATGTCTTTTTGAGTGAACAAAATAAAGGGTGGGCCTAGTTAGACAATGGAGAAGGCAATGGCAACCCACTCCAGTACTCTTGCCTGGGAAATCCCATGGATGGAGGAGCCTGGTAGGCTACAGCCCATGGGGTCTCGAAGAGTCGGACATGACTGAGTGACTTCACTTTCACTTTTCACTTTCATGCACTGGAGAAGGAAATGACAACCCACTCCAGTATTCTTGCCTGGAGAATCCCAGGGATGGGAGCCTGGTGGGCTGCTGCCTATGGGGTTGCACAGAGTCTGACATGACTGATGTGACTTAGCAGCAGCAGCAGCAGCAGTTAGACAATGGTCCTGCATTCACTTGTATGAGAGCATGGAAGCAGGACCATTCTGGAAGCATCCTCATCCAGTGGGACCACCCTGCTTCCACGATGCGTCTTCCCCCTACCTGAAAGACCCTCTTCTGCCTTATAGAGAACTGATGGGTGGTGGTGTTCAGAACCAGGGCATGACTTGTTCTTGCATAACTTATCCATGTGAACAAGGTGACAGAAAGGACCATGGTCAGGTTTACTTTACAGATAGATCCCAGGATCATAACCTCAAAGTTAGTAGGATACTTAAAGGTCATCTTGTTCAATCTCTTAAATATTCAGATGAGAAAACTGACCTCAGTGACATGCCCAAATGAACACAGTTGCTACGTCACAGAATGAAACTTGAACCCTGCTTTCCTCAATTTCTAGCCTAGGACTTCATTCAGTAAACCCACTGATGAGGGTCAGGTCATTTCACCAGGTTCACCTGTCTCTCTGTAAGAGATCAAGGGAGCATTGTACTAAGCTTTGGTTTGTTTTTCTGCAGGCTGGAGATACATGCCTGCATTTGGAAAAGCCCTGGCAGTACCCTGGGGACTTTATGCTGAATCCTTTCCTGTAGGTCTAAAATATGGCCGTTCAGAAGACAGTCCAGAGAAAATATGTGGGAGACAAGAGATAACAATGGAGTTAAATGAGACAGTGGGATAGATCAGTGCAGGAAATGTGGACATTTGTCCTTCAACATCCCTCAGAGATAGGTACCTACTTCCACTGTCAGCTATCCTATAGTGACTGGGGCCAGATTTATGCTCTTAACTTTAAACAGCAAAAAACAAAACAACACCTCTGAAGCAATGGTTTGGGAGACATTGGACAGCAGGTATTAACAGCATAGGAATGGGATCCCCAAGAGAAGAAAAACAAAAAAGATGAACCCTCTAGGGTTCCAGCTTACTCCTGGAGGCAGATACTAGGGTTGCAGTGTGAGGTGAGGGTGGAGGGAACAGCACATAGCTTGTTGACCTTGTTGGTTTGAGAAGACAGAAATCAGTTTGGGGAAGCCATGGTACCTGGAATTTGCCATGTGGGGTAGCAGAGAGAATGGAATGGAATTGTACAGAGAAAGAGCTCTGAAGGTCTGCAGAAGTCCCCTAGCATCTTTGGCTGAGTACTGATCTGCACATGCACGAGAGGAAACTCACCACAACCGGGGGAACCCACTAGAAATCGTAGAGCGAAGAGTTCCTAGAGCTCACAGAGGGGCAGGAATAATTCATGTTCCCGCCAGCTAGAGTGGCAAGATCTCCTAATAAATGCAGCATTGGGTAGAATCCTCAGAGGAGTTTTTTTTTTCAGTAGTAGAGCCACAACACCCCAAGGAATAATGGTTGTTGTGGACCTGCCCTAACAAAGCTTAAAGCAAGTCTCAAGAGCATCCAATGCATTCCAAGTATGTGCGTGTTAAGTCACTTCAGTTATGTCCGACTCTTTGCGACCCTATGGACTGTAGCCCGCCAGACTCCTCTGTCCATGGGATTCTCCAGGCAGGAATACTGGAGTGGGTTGCCATGCCTGTCTCCAGGGGATCCTCCCAACTCAGGGATTGAACAAGGGTCTCCCACATTGCAGTCAGATTCTTTACCATCTGAGCCACCAGGGAAGCCCTGTATATATGAGAGCAGAATCTAACACACACACACACACACAAACACACACACATACACTCTTACATAATTATAAGACATAAGAAAGCAAGAAAATAAGATGAATAATTGAGAATAAAATCAGTTAATAGAAATAGACCAAGCCATGACAGAAATGATGAAATTAGTAGACAAGGATGTTAAAGCCACCCATCATTATAAAAATTATACAGATATTCAAGAAAGTATAGGAGAATGTGAACATGAAGAGGAGAGAAATGCGGGATACAAAGGGAGGTCAAATGGAACTTCTGGAGAGGAAAAACAATATCTGAAATAAAAAATATACTGGATGGAATTACAGTGGATAAGACACTACAGAAGTAAGGATCAATGAGCTGAAAGAAATAGTATAAAAGTGATTCAAAATTAAGCAGAGAGGAAAAATACTACAGAAATAAACAGAGCATCGGTGACCTATGGTACAATATTATGTGGCCTCTTGTATGTTACTGGTGTCACAGAAGAAAAAGAGGAAAGGGTGAGACAGGAAAAATGTTTCAAGAGAAAATAGGCAGTTTCTAAAGTACAATAAAAAATATGAAGCCATAGATCCAGCAATTTCAACAAGATCAAAGTAGAAGAAGCATAAAGAAAATCATACCAAGGCACATCATAATCAAGTTGGTCAAAGCCAGAGATAATCAGGAAATCACAAAACCAGCCAAAGGAAAAAAGGGGTATTATGTGTAAAGGGACAAAGATAAAAATGATAATAGGCTTCTTATCATAAACCAAGCAAACCAGAGGTAATGGAGCAACGTTTTAAGGTTATGATAAAAAAATAAACTCTCAGCCTAGAAATCTAACCTAACAAGAATATCTTTTAACATTGAAGCTGAAATGAAGACTTTTTCAGACAAAAAAAAAAGGTGAGAGAATACATTACAGTGGGCCTGAATTAAAAAAAAAAAAAAGATTCTTCAGGGAGAAGAAATATGAAGACAGGTAAAAGTTTGGGTCTCTACAGATGAATGAAGAGTTCTGCAGGTGATAAATATAGAAATAGGTATAAAATAAATTGTTTTCAATTTTAAACTGTGTTACATAATCATTGACTGTCTCAAGTGGAAAAGAAAACAATGTAATTTATGGTTTATAGCATTACTTGAGATAAATGTATGCCAGTAACAAAAGAGAGGAGAGGGAGAAATGGAAATATGCTATTGTAAAGTTCTTACTCTATATGTGTGAGGCATAACGTTATTGGAAAGTAGGTTGGGATAATTTAGCAAACACCAAAGCAACCACAAAACAAAGCTGTAGCTAATATTGAAGATAAAACGGTGTGTAACTTCCCTTGTGGATCAGAGGGCAAAGCGTCTGCCTACAATGCGGAAGACCCGGGTATTTGATCCCTGGGTCAGGAAGATCCCTTGGAGAAGGAAATGGCGCCCCACTCCAGTACTCTTGCCTGGAAAATGCCATGGATGGAGGAGCTTGGTGGGCTACAGTCCATGGAATAGCAGAGTCAGACACGACTGAGCGACTTCACTTCACTTCACTTCAAAAAAAGACAAAAAACAAGAAAAAGAGAGAACAGATGGAGATGGCACAGATAGAAAACAAATAACAGGATGATAGTTTTAAACTCAATCAATCATGTAAATGATTATATATATTACATATAAGTAGTCTAAACATTCCAAATAAAAAGGACTGGTCAGTTTGACTAATAAAAGCAAAACACACTACGTGCACCTATAAGAAGTGAAAGTTGCTCAGTCACGTCTGACTCTTTGCGACCCCATGGACTATACAGTCCATGCAATTTTCCAGGCCAGAATACTGGAGCGGGTAGCCTTTCTCTTCTCCAGGGATCTTCCCAACCCACGGATCGAACCCAGGTCTCCCACACTGCAGGCGGATTCTTTACCAGCTGAGCCACCAGGGAAGCCTACACCCATAAGAAATTCACTTTAAATATAAAGACAAAGATAGGTTAAAAGTAAAAGGATGGAAAAATTGTGCTATGCTAGCCGTGATTGAAAGAAAGCTGGAATGACTTTATTAATACCAGATATCAGGCTTCAGAGTAAGGAAAATTGCTCGCAATAAAGAGGAAGTTTACATAATAATAGAAGAGTCAACTTACCAAGAAAACATAAAAGTCCTGAAGGCATAAGCTCCTAAAAATACAGCTTAAAAATACATGAACCAAAGCTGAAAGAAAGGAGAAGTAGAAAACCCCACAATTAGTTGGAAATCCCAGTGATTCTTTCTTTACTTCTTTACCTAGTGTTTCTTTCTTTAAAATTTATAGAATAATAAGACAAAAAGTCTATAAGGATCCAGAAGTCTTGAACACTATTAGGTCAAACTTGAATTGATTAATATTTATAAAACATGCTACCCAACAAGACTGAGGATGAAATGGTTGGATGGCTCAATGGACATGGGTTTGGCTGGACTCTGGGAGTTGGTGATGGACAGGGAGGCCTGGCATGCTGCGGTTCATGGGGTCCCAAAGAGTCGGACATGACTGAGCGACTGAACTGAACTGAATCCAACAAGAGCAGACTACATACTCTTTTTTTTTTCAATTTTATTTTATTGTTAATTGGAGGATAATTACAATATTGTGATGATTTCTTCCATATATCAACATGAAAGAGTCATAGGTATACATATTCCCCTCCCTCTTTAACCTCTCTCCCACCTCCCACCCAATCCCACCCCTCGAGGTTGTTGCAGAGCACCAGATTTGGGTCCCTGTGTCATACCTCAGATTCCCACTGGCTATCTATTTTACGTATGCTAATGTATGTTTCAATGCTACTGTCTCAAATCATCCCACACTTTTCTTCTCCCGTGTCCAAAAGTCTGTTCTTTATGTCTGCATTTCCTTTGCTGCTTTGCAAATAGGATCCTCAGTACCTTCTTTCTAGATTCCATATATATGCATTAATATACGAAATTTGCTTTTCTCTTTCTGACTCACTTCACTCTGTATAATAAGCTCTAGGTTCATCCACCTCATTAGAACTGACTCAAATGTGTTCCTTATTATAGTTGAGTAACATTCCATTGTATATATGTTATCACATCTTCTTTATCCATTCTCACCAAAACAGACTGCATTCTGGAACATAAAACAAGTCTCAGTAAATTTAGGATTAAAATGATAAGAAGTATCCTTTCTGATCATAACAGAATTAAACTAGAAGTCTACAAAAAATATTTAAAATCATTAAATGTTTAGAAATCAATAATGTGCTTTGAAGTAATCCATGAGTCAAGTAAGAAATCAAGAGGAAAATTAGAAAATATTTTGAATAAGATGAAAGTAAAGTGATTGATTATATTCTTTGCAGCCAAAGATGGAGAAGCTCTATACAGTCAGAAAAAACAAGACTGGGAGCTGACTGTGGCTCAGATCATGAACTCCTTATTGCCAAATTTAGACTTAAATTGAAGAAAGTAGGAAAAACCACTAGACCATTCAGGTATGACCTAAATCAAATCCCTTATATTTATACAGTGGAAGTGAGAAATAGATTTAAAGGACTAGATCTGATAGACAGAGTGCCTGATGAACTATGGACAGAGGTTCGTGACATTGTACAGGAGACAGGGATCAAGACTATCCCCATGGAAAAGAAATGCAGAAAAGCAAAATGGCTATCTGAGGAGGTCTTACAAATAGCTGTGAAAAGAAGAGACGCGAAAAGCAAAGGAGAAAAGGAAAGATATAAGCATCTGAATGCAGAGTTCCAAAGAATAGCAAGGAGAGATAAGAAAGCCTTCCTCAGTGATCAATGCAAAGAAATAGGAAAACAACAGAATGGGAAAGACTAGAGACCTTTTCAAGAAAATTAAGAGGTAACAAGGGAACATTTCATGCAAAGATGGGCTCGATAAAGGACAGAAATGGTATGGACCTAACAGAAGGAGAAGATATTAAGAAGAAATGTCAAGAATATACAGAAGAACTGTACAAAAAAGAGCTTCACGACCCAGGTAATCATGATGGTGTGATCACTGACCTAGAGCCAGACATCTTGGAATGTGAAGTCAAGTGGGCCTTAGAAAGCATCACTACGAACAAAGCTAGTGGAGGTGATGGAATTCCAGTTGAGCTATTTCAAATCCTGAAAGATGATGCTGTGAAAGTGCTGCACTCAATATGCCAGCAAATTTGGAAAACTCAGCAGTGGCCACAGGACTGGAAAAGGTCAGTTTTCATTCCAATCCCAAAGAAAGGCAATGCCAAAGAATGCTCAAACTACCGCACAATTGCACTCATCTCACACACTAGTAAAGTAATGCTCAAAATTCTCCAAGCCAGGCTTCAGCAATACATGAATTGTGAACTTCCTGATGTTCAAGCTGGTTTTAGAAAAGGCAGAGGAACCAGAGATCAAATTGCCAACATCCTCTGGATCATGGAAAAAGCAAGAGAGTTCCAGAAAAACATCTATTTCTGCTTTATTGACTATGCCAAAGCCTTTGACTGTGTGGATAACAATAAAATGTGGAAAATTCTGAAAGAGATGGGAATACCAGACCACCTGACCTGCCTCTTGAGAAACCTATATGCAGGTCAGGAAGCAACAGTAGGAACTGGACATGGAACAACAGACTGGTTCCAAATAGGAAAAGGAGTACGTCAAGGTTGTATATTGTCACCCTGCTTATTTAACTTATATGCAGAGTACATCATGAGAAACGCTGGGCTGGAAGAAGCACAAGCTGGAATCAAGATTGCCGGGAGAAATATCAATAACCTCAGATATGCAGACGACACCACCCTTATGGCAGAAAGTGAAGAGGAACTAAAAAGCCTCTTGATGAAAGTGAAAGAGGAGAGTGAAAAAGTTGGCTTAAAGCTCAACATTCAGAAAAATGAAGATCATGGCATCTGGTCCCATCACTGCATGGGAGATAGATGGGCAAACAGTAGAAACAGTGTCAAACTTCAATTTTTTGGGCTCCAAAATCACTGCAAATGGTGATTGAAGCCATGAAATTAAAAGATGCTTACTTCTTGGAAGGAAAGTTATGACCAACCTAGATAGCATATTCAAAAGCAGAGACATTACTTTGCCAACAAAGATCCATCTAGTCAAGGCTGTGGTTTTTCCTGTGGTCATGTATGGATGTGAGAGTTGGACTGTGAAGAAAGCTGAGCGCCGAAGAATTGATGCTTTTGAACTGTGGTGTTGGAGAAGACTCTTGAGAGTCCCTTGGACTGCAAGGAGGTCCAAACAGTCCATCCTAAAGGAGATCAGTCCTGAGTGTTCACTGGAAGAACTGATGCTAAAGCTGAAACTCCAATATGTTGGTCACCTCATGCGAAGAGTTGACTCATTGGAAAAGACCTTGATGCTGGGAAGGATTGGGGGCAGGAGGAGAAGGGGACGACAGAGGATGAGATGGCTGGATGGCATCACTGACTCGATGGCCATGAGTTTGAGTGAACTCCGGGAGTTGGTGATGGACAGGGAGGCCTGGCGTGCTGTGATTCATGGGGTTGCAAAGAGTCGGACACGATTGAGCGACTGAACTGAACTGAACTGAATTGAACGTTGTGTGAGTTATAACCAAAGGAGTGATTATAGAGAAATTTATAGCATTAAGTTCCTTTTTTTTTGGCTGCACTGGGTCTTTGTTATGGCACATGGGCTTCTCTTGTGGGGCACAGGCTCTAGAGTGAGCAGGCTCTTCTCTTGTTGTGGTGTGTAGGTTTGATTGCCCTGTGATGATGGATCTTAGTTCTCTGACCAGGAATGGAACCTGCGTCCCCTGCATCGGAAGGCAGATTCTCAACCAATGGACCACCAGGGAAGTTCCAGCGTTAAATTCTTATATCAGAAAAGCAGATAGATTTCATATAAAAGGTATCAGCTTCCATCTCAAGAAACTAGAAAAAGAAGAGAAAATTAAACCTAAACTAAGCCGATAGAAGAAAATAATGAAGTGCAAAAATCAATGAAACAGAAAACAGGAGAACAATACAGAAAATCAATGAAACCAAAATCTATTTTTTCACAAAGATAAATAAAATGAATAAACCTCTAGCCTGACCGATCAAGGAGAAAAAACATGCAAATTGCCAATAACAGGAATGAGAAATAGGGCATTACTACAGGCCTTACAAACATTGAGAGGATAATAAAGAGAAAGAAACAACTTTATAACAATCACTTTGATAACTTAGATGAAATAAACCAATGCCTGCAAAGACACAAACTACCATCTGAAAAGAAAGCCATAATCTTAGTATTCCAATATTTATTAAGGAGATTTATTCATAGTTTAGAATCTTTCAAAAACAAAACAGAAATCTCTTTCAGCAAAGAAAACTACAGGCCCAGAGGGTCTCACCAATTAATTCTATCAAACATTTAAAGAAAAATAATATCAAGTCTACACAATCTCTTCCAGAAAGTAGAAGAGAACACTTCCCAACACATTTTATGAAGCCAGCATTACTCGGATACCAAAACCAAAGACATGATAAGAAAAGAAAACTATATTCTGCGTGAACATAGACACAATCTCCTTAATAAAATCTTAACATTTAACTAAAATTCTTCAACATATAAAAACTATATCCTGACCAAGGGAGGTTATCTTAGCGACATTAGGTTGCCTTAATATTTGAAACTGAATCATCTAAAGAAGAAAAACTGTAAGATCATCAAAATTAATGCAGGACAAGTATGATAGAATTATGAAAATTTAACAAAATATGTGCAAGACTTTCATGTTGAAAACTATGAAACAACTACCAAAAGAAATTAAAGATTTTAATAAATGGAGATATATAACACATTCATGGATTAGAATCCTTAAAACTTAATTAAGAAGACAAAAGCCTTGATAGAAAATAAGCAACAGATTTAAACAGACACTTCACCAAAGAAGATAGATAAATAGCAAGTGAGCACATGAAAAGATGATTAACTTTATTAGTCATTAGGGAAATGCAAATTAATACCACAGTGAGCTACCCATATCACTAAAAATTAAGGAACTGACAATTTCAAGATTTAATGAAGATGTGGAGAAACATGAACTCATACCTTGCTGCTGAGAATGCAAAATGGTACAGACAAATTGGAACGCAGTTTAGCAGTTTCTTAGAACCCTGCTCCTAAGTATCTACCCAAGACAAACAAATACATATATAAACACAAAGACATACATACATTCAAATGTTCATTCTTTACTCTAATTGCACCCAAGTTGGGCCCAACCCGGATGTTTATTGGCAGATAAAAGCATAAACAAATGGTGGCAAATGCATACAATGGAATACTATTCAGCAATGAAAAGGAATGAACAACCACGTGAAGAATCTCAAACATTTTGCTAGGTGAAGAAAGGCTGGCAAAAAAGACTGCATGTTTTTTCATTTCATTTTTATCACTTTCTGTAAAAGGCAGAACTATGGAGACAGAAAGCAGATCAACAGTTGCCAGAAGAGGTCGGGGAAGGATATTGATGACTAAGAAGCACAAGGGAGTTTTTAGGATGACAGAAATATTCTATATTGGTTACAGTCTGTGTATATTTGTCAAAACTCACTGAATTATTTATAAAATTTGGTGTATATAAGTTACCTTCATTAAATCTGATTAAAAAATTAGGTGCTGGGCTTCCCTAGTGGTCTAGTGGCTAAGACTCTGCATTCCCAATGTAGGGGGCCCAGGTTTGATCCTGGATCAGGGAACTAGATCCCACATGCTGCAGCCAAGTTCACATGCCGCAGTGAAATCCTTTGTGCCACAGCTAAGACTCGACACAGCCAAATAAATAAACGAAAACAAATATTTTTTAAAAATTTAAAAATCAGGCTTACTCTGCCTTATTTAGATTCTAAAAGTTGAAGGAAGTATAGATGGCCTTCCACAGACGGTCTGATCAGCTCTTAATTTCTTGTGAATACAGGTATCTGTGGAGTGGTCCTTGAGGGTGGGAGTGGGGTAGAAAAGGTGGAGGTCTGGGAGGCATGTGTCTCTTGGCATGAGAAGGATGGTCAAATACTCATCCTCAGTGCAACTCCACCCTGGGAGGACAGCCTGTATGTTTTAGGCAAAGAGAAATCCCCCATCTTTCTTAAAGCTGAGCATCAAATGTGGGTGGGGTGGGAAGTGGGATGCACGAGGCAGTGCTGTTGGCTTTTGAGCATTTGAGCTTTGGGGATGCCAATCATATCATCTTTCCTGCTGAAACATTCACAGGTAGCTGGGGTAGTAGACCCCTCACATAACCCCTCAATATTGTCTCTAGACATCCAAAAAGCTAGTGACAGAAGGATTTTTAAGGCCAAATTTCAAGTGTGGGGGCCCCCTAATTGGAGTCTGCAGTCCCAAGACAACCTCTTGCAAAACCCGAATCCTTTAGCTAGTAGTCATCATATGTCATTGTCCTAACCCCCAGCGCCTCAGAATGTGACCTTATTTGGAAACGGGGCATTTGCAGATGTAATTAGCTGAGATGACATCAGGCTGGAGTACAGTGAGTGCCTAATCCAATATGACTGGTGTCCTTTTAAAAGGAGGAACTTTGGACCCAGACAGGCACACAGGGAGAATGCTATCTAATGTTTGGAATTCTGCCGCTGCAAGCCAGTGAACTGCTAGGAGCTTGAGAGAGGCCTGGAACAGATCTTTCTTCCCTGGTGTACCTGGAGGGAGACTGGTCCTGCCCACACCTTGATTTCAGACTTCTCCAGAACTGCATGACTATATTTCTGTTGTTCTAAGTCTCCCAGTTTGTTGCAGTAGCTCTCAGAAACCAGCAGGGCTTGGCGCTGGCCCCAAGTCTCTACACCCCTCCCCTGCAGGAACTGTGTGCCTGAAACACTGGTGGAATAACATTTTGTTTTGCAATAATATTTATCATGGCTGTTTACTGGTCAGGCTTCTCAGATGACAAGGAAGAGACACACAGAGAATCATGAGATATCTGGGCACCTGGGGAAGCAGCCCAGTCACCCAGATCCAAGTCTGTCCCTCAGTAGGATGTGTGGAGCCTCCACAACGGATGCAAGGGTGTGGCCCTTTAGGGAACCAGCACCCTGAGCTTATGTGATTTTTCTCCATGGTCGTTTCCAGAAGTGGAGTGAGGGCCAGAGGGCCAGTGACTCACTCAGGGCACACTCATCTATGCAGCTCAGTAAATTAATTAATATTTATGAAGCACTCGGGCTGGGCTGGCACATCAAGAGTGCTATTATGTAAGTGTTCTCTTCTGACCCTAAGGAGGGATGGCTTTCCTTGAGTTCCAGCTTTTTAGATGATTGCTTTCAGGTCACACGCTGAGCCCTGGTCCAGTTCTCAAGTGTGGAGTTTCTTCTTTAACAAGTGCCCTTTCTGAATGCTGGCAAAAGAAAACATGGAAAAAGCCACTTGGATTCCTTTTCTTAGTCAGAAACTGTGTATGTAGCTGGCAGTAAAGGCTTGATGGATTCCTCAGTACATCCACTAAAAATGAGTAAATGAGTGAAGGAAACTTGGATGGTGGATGATAAGTTTGCCTTCGGGTTAGAAGGTAAAGGTAGCTCAGCTGGTAAAGAATCCGCCTGCAATGCAGGAGACCCTGGTTCGATTCCTGGGTTGGGATGATCCCCTGGAGGAGGGCATGGTAACCCATTCCTGGATTCTTGCCTGGAGAGTCCCCATGGACAGAGGAGCCTGGCAGGCTACAGTCCATGGGGTCACAAAGAGTCAGACACGACTGACTAAGCGCACAACAACACAAGAAGGTGAAGTAAAGGTGCACTGCTTGAAAGGGAGGTGTGTGCACGTCTGGAGAGAGGAAATTTGGGACGATATAAGTATATGCTTGTGTGTCCTTTGGCCCTCCTCGAATAAGGATTACATGATAGATTGAGACTGTATAGGTTTCATATTCCCTCCCAACACCGTGTGCTTTACATCTGGATAAAAGGAGCTATAAATCTCTCCAGGCAGAATGTAGCTGGGCTCTGCCTTTCTACCCTTCTCACTGAGATCTTACTTGGAAATACAGCTGAACAGTCGATGATGAATCATAGCGTCTGTGGAGCAGCCCAGATAAGGAACAATTTGCATTTTCATGTGATAATTCGCTCCTCTTGGCGTTTTCAATTTACCTTTAGAGCCACATCGATTCTGTTGCCATAAACCACCACTCTGTGCCAAGTCAGTGGGAGAGGGAGACTCAAGTGGCAGGTCTGTTTGGCTTTACAGGAGAGAGGAGTGCTCCCTTCCTGCAGCACGGGGTGTAGGAGATCGAGCTGGCCCTTGGAGAGTGCCTCTTGCAGAAGCTCCCTCAGGAAAGGTCGTAGCTTCAAACCCCGCTCGCCTTCTCATCCTCCATGTCTGTACGTCGTGCGTGCGTGCACGTGCTCAGTTGCTTCCGGCTCTTTCCAACCCCATGGACTGTAGCTCGCCAGACTCCTCTGTCCATGGAATTATCCAGGCAAGAATACTGGAGTGGGCTGCCATCTCCTCCTCTAGGGGGTCTTCCTGACTCAGGGATGGAACCTGCACCTGTGTCGCCTGCATTGGCAGGCAGATTTTTTACCACTGTACCGCCTGGGAGGCCATGTTTGTATGTCACCTGGTTAAAAATAAGCTAAACACACCAGGAAAAATGCCGCTTTGCCTTCTGAGTCTTTCTAGAAGAGCCCCAACTTCTCTCTCCCTGGACGTGTAGCTGCAGAAGTATTGGGAAGTATTGAGACTTTAATTAGGATTGACCTTCGGATGAAGGTGACTTGACGGGACGACAGGAAAGAAACAGGCTCCTGAGGAGATTGTTGCATCTCAGTGACATCAGTTGAATCTGCTGAATGAAGGAATAGATGCAGTCAATACATCTTTTAAAAAAATAAAAACAGAAAATAAGCTAAACGTAAACTGCTCCTCCTACTCCTTGCCTCAGTGCAGAGGACATGCCCCCTTAGGTAGCTGCATCTATGTCTCTGTTTCAGGAATTTGAAGCTTGGTGACAGCCAGTTCCATGTGGCTCCCGCAGACAGGGTCTTTCCGGGAGGATTGTCTTAGAAGAGCCTCCTGAGGGTTGGGTGAGCCCCTGAGCCTTGCAGAGGAAACCATTGTCTCAGGCTTGTCTGCTGGTTTCCCAGTGCACACAGAGCCTTCTAGAGGCACTCTGTGGCCAAAGGAGGCAGGGGGGTAGGGGGAGGGGAGGGTGAGATGGGGGCGGGTAGGGGGGGACGGGGGGGAAGTCTGGCAGAAAAAGACAGAATCTACCCCAATCTTGCAAAGTGGGTCTCCTTCATTATGACACCCCTGGACAAAGGCATTCCACAGTCTGCCACTCTTGGGTTCCCTGGCTTCTCCTAGCCTTCACAATCCAGTAAGTTCTTAATACTCATCAGAAACCCTTTCTTTCTGCAGTGCAAATCCATTTCCTTGCCCGGAAGCAGAGAGAGTCAATCTTACACTCTTGAGCTTGCACATCTCTGCATTTCTTAAACAAATTCTCAGGATGCTATCAAGTAAGTTAATGAGGAGCCTTGTAAAAATGAGAATAATTTCTGTTTCTTTCTCCTAATTTACATTTGTCCATTTCCTGAGGTTCCATTCTATTAAACTTTAATTTGCTCCCCTCTCATCCCAAGCCTTTCAGGAGTCTGACATGGGAGATTTTCTTCACATAGTCAGAATCTCTTGGGCTCTAATGGATTACACTTATGGGCAGGCAAGATATATTTTGTCCCTGAAGTGATTTCTAGATTGGCAGCCTGGTGTAAAGGAGAAGGTGAGAGTTTGGGTGATGGGAAAGCAGCAGTGAGATGACAATTCTCTGAAGTTCTATTTATTTTTGTTTTAGTACTTTTTCCATCCTAGTTTGCAGCAGTTGTGTTTTGAGCAGTTTTCTTCTGTTAAACTCTTCCAGGTTCTGTACTTGTAAACTGAGTGCAGAGGGCTGGAGGTTGAGTATTCAATCCCACTCTCTTACTTGTGTCTTTAAAATAGATGAAGAAAGTGTGGAAATTGGGAATGCTTTTGGTTCCTTGGAAAGTCCAAGTCCCAGAAAAGAAATATGTTAGATTGAACCATATAAAAGTCACCATTTTTGAAATTAAAAACAAAATTTTTAATTTTAATTAAAATTTTTTTATTTTTAATGTGTTAGTTTCTGCTGTACAATAGCATGAATCTTCTATAAGTATACATATATTCCCTCCCTCTGGTGCCTCCCTCCCCACCCCCAATCCTATCCCTCTAGGTCATCCAGAGCATTGAGCTGAGCTCCCTGGACTAAAAATATAGCAGCTTCCTACTAGCTGTCTATTTCACACACGGTGGTGTACATATGTCAGGGCTACTGTCTCAATTCATCCCACCCTCTCTTCCTCCCTATGTCCACAAATCTATTCCCTACATCTATGTCTCTATTCCTGCCCTACAGGTTCATCAGTATCATTTTTCTATCCAGTCGCCATTTTAAAGGTCCAAAATGATTGAATATTGCTGATTTCATATGATTCCCTCTAGTACAATCAAACCTCATTAATTCAGGCTAATGTGAGGAAGGTTGGTCTGAATTTGCTGGAGTGCTACAAAAAGGAGTTTGAATTATGAGATCATTTTAAACAGGTGCAACTTCCCTCTACCCCAGTGCTGATGGTAATGGAAAGTAGGTCAAAAAAAGTACTATCTCTACAAGTCCACGGGGGGATGTCTGGTTAATAAAGACAGCTTATAATGGGCATACAAGTATGTTGGGTAAGAAAGGGTGCTCTAGTCTAAGGTGTGTTCGAGAATGCTTGAGTTTATTCTTATAAGGGGCTTTAAATAATTTCCTTCTGATTTACACGTATGATTAGTTTCCTTAACAAATCCTTCCTTCAAAGAGAGAAACTGGATGGCTCAAGTTTGCTGTCTGAATGATATCTTTTTCCAAAATAGTGGATTCCAAATTAATGATGCTTGCCGGCTCTATTCCTGACCTTGAGGTTGGGCATCAGGATAATGCAAATCAATAGAGATTAGCCCTCAAGGACTGGAGAGGGGGGAATACACTTGACAGTGAGGCTGGTCTTCTTGTATGTCTCATACACTGACTCTGAAGGCAGTTTCAGAGGCAAAGCTCCAACAGCATTCAGCGTAATAACAGCAAACTTGGAAGAAGTCAGCCACATCCTACAGAACCACTTGAAAAAGCAACGTAATCTGAATGGACAGATTCCAACCTCTGATGGTTTTAAAAAGCGTTTGCATATGCTCGTTCTCCTAGGATAATATTTATCCCTTGAAAAATATTCTTAAAGGTTCCTTCTAAATAATAGCAATCTCTAGTGACATTTATTTGAAAGTGAGTTTTTAGATCAATTTTCTACTTCCCTAAAACCTCAAGAGGGTGCACAGGTAGGTGAGAAGGTGATGGAAATGGAACCAAAGGTTGATGACCAGCAAGAGACAAAAGACTGATAGGCAAAACACTGATAAAATTGGGATCGGGTGTAACTTTTCAGATGTGTACAGTGTGGCAAAGTCTGTCCTCACAGAATTCCTTCCCTGGCTTGTGCGTCCCTCCCATTCAAGGGGAATTCTAGAGGAAAACGCTTCTTTCTTGAGGTGACTTGGTACAGATCCCACCTTCCTTTGCCCTGTATTGCCCTCTGTTGCTTTGAAATGTCAAATAGGGCTCGGAGAAGGGGCAGATCTGAGTAGGCTACTGGAAGGAACTGACTCAGTCTTCAGTTAACTCATCTCCACTAACAGGGGATATGAAATAAAAATTTGTTGTTGCTGTTCAGTCGCTCAGTCATATCCAACTCTTAGCAACTCCATGGACTACAGCACACCAGGCTCCCCTGTCCTTCACTATCTCCCGGAGTCTGCTCAAACTCATGTCCATTGAGTTGATGATACCATCCAACCATCTCATCCTCTATCATCCCCTTCTCCTCCTGCCCTCAATCATTCCCAGCATCAGGGTCTTTTCCAATGAGTTGGCTCTTTGCAGCAGGTGGCCAAAGTATTGGAGCTTCAGCTTCAGCATCAGTACTTCCAATGAATATTCAGGATTGATTTCCTTTAGGATTGACTGGTTTGATCTCCTTGCTGTCCAAGGGACTCTCAAGGGACTGATAAAATATAGGAGGTTAGTTAACAAGACTAAACAGAGCAGTGAGGGAATGGTTCAGTTATCTTCGTTGTGCTCACACAATTCTACGTACCTTTGTCCAAAATGTATAAACTCGTATACCAAAAAGACTGGGTGGACTGGATGGAAATTGGAAGCAACTAAATAAACATGAAATAAGACCAGTCCTTCCTCAGTAGCCTGCTGCGTGAATGCTGGAGTGGTGGGGTCTTCTGGGCTCCTCTCCTGGTGCTGTCACTGACCAGCACAGCAAACCTGCCTCCTGGCCATGTCCCTGCCATGGGGGAAGGAGGGTCACAGTCTGCATGTCCCTCTCGCCCCATGTGAGCTCCGTGACAGTGAGGATGCATCTCAGCTCCATGCCCAGCAGAACAGGCGCCCCAGGCTGCTGTGTGAATAAGCCTTGATCTTGCATGCTGCTATTTTAAGTCCAAACACTCTGATCTTGTCCTTGGCAGAGTCGTTCAGTCAGGCGACACTCACTGGACATCTACCTCGTGCTGAGGACACACAGTAGTGCTGGGACTCGGGGACTTAGAAATAAGATGAAGCCTCGGTTCCAGCTGCTCCAGAGGGGAGCCAGCCTGTAGACACATGATCAGAGCGCAGTGTAATTAGTGCTAATAGAGGCGTGGGCACCCTGCTCTAGGGCACCGGGGAGGGGCGGCTCACTCAGCCTCAAGTCAACACCCGCCAGCTCCTGTGCTGTTGGGTCTAAAAGAAGGAGGCTTCACCCAAGGGGGTGCTGAGGCTGGGTCAGCTCAGTGTCTTAGCACAGACACACACATCACACATAGACACATCACATACATCACACATCACACACATCATGTATTACCCACACAAAGCATCTCCCCACACACAGACACACACCTCACAGATATTACATACCCAGGACAACACTATACATAAAGACACATCACACAGATACACACAGACACAAACATCACATACAGACACACATCACATACAGACACATCACCCATAAACGCACATATCACATACTGACACAGGCCTCACACATCACACACATCATGTGTTAAAAACCCAGAATATCTCCCCACCACATAGACAGACCCACATCACAGGCATTGCACACACTGCATAGACACATGACACAGATACACACTCACAGACATACACATCATGCACATATCATGGTCACACAGATACATACAGACACACACATCACACAGATACACAGGTAGACACAAACATCACACTTCTATCACATACATCACACAGAGCATGTGTTACACAGAACATCCCCCAACAGGCACACATTACACATGTCAGACACGTCACCCATCACACACAGACACACTCATCATAATCATACACAGACACACACAAATCACACACATCACATATAGACACATCACACACACACATCACACATCACCTATCACACACAGAGAACACCCCCCTATAGACCCAGACACACATAAAAGATATTACACATACGATCATACTACACACAGACCCATGGCACAGACACATATAGCACACACACCAGATCATACACACACACACACGTCACACAGATACACACACAGACACACACATCACAGTTATATCACGTACATCACACATATCACACTCATCATGTATGACACACACAGAACATCCCCCCTACACAGACACACACATCACAGATATTACACCATCACACATTGCATACACAGACACACATCATACACACACCCCTCTGAAGACCTCCCCATCTCCTCCAGGATGGTTAATGTCATCCTCGCCCCCTCCTCCTCCCGGGCCACAAGGGAAACAGCCCAGGCACCGTTTCCAGCCCTGTGACCAGCCAAGGGACCAGCCCTGGTCATGCCCCTGGTGGGCTGCGTGGTGGTCGTGGGTGAATTCCTACAGCTCACTATGATCCTTCTTCGTGCCTTCTTCTCACAGGCTGCAGCAGTCTAGGCTGCCCAACAGTCACCATGGCAACGGGTCTCTCTTGCCATCTTCTACAGCACAGGGTGCTTCCTTTTCGGAGTGCCAGCCCCTGTCCAGCGCCCAGCCATGCCTCAGGCTCTATGTCTGCCTTGCTGGGTTGTTTCAAGGCCTTAAATTTTGTGCTAGGTATCAACAGTGGACTGGGAGCACGTGGAAGTTCTACCTGTCCAGACCTGATCCCCCTGCTTCCCATTCGATTTCAAGAGCTGCTGATGGTAGCCGCTCTGTCAGAAAGTGAGTGAAGAGATCCTGAATATTCAGACCTGCAGCTGCCGAGGACAAGGTCGCCGCACCAAAGTGATGAGCTGGGAGCTAGTGCTGGTCAGATGAGAGCATGTAGATTGCAGGGTCACCAGGATGGCAAAGAGACTGATGTGCAGAGCGAACAAAGGGACCAGGGATGCAGGGCTGCACAGACTGGAGGAGAGAAGTATCATAGGGAACAACCCCCTGGCCAGACACTGTATAGGGAAAGGAGCAGAGACAGTCTAGGGTGTGGGTTTAGTGTCACCTGGACCAAATGATTTGGTACAGAAAAAGCCACAAAATTTGCTTCCTCTTCCTCGAGCTTCTGGGAAGTCTCCTAAGCCTTTCAAAGGTGGAAGGTGCTGCCTTCGAGGAAGTGAGCTCCCTGTCAATGCAGATAATCAAGCAGTGGCCATTGGGTGGGCATTTAAATATGGGGTGCCACCATCACAACTCATCCAAACCTGACCGGCTTGCCATTGTCCTGTGAGTAGCCTGCCTTCTTACCTGTGAAATGAGGGGAAGGACCAGAACATGATCCAGACCTCTATGCTCCACAGCCCTGTGTTCAGATCCCATTTTTTAAACCTGATTCTGACTATATGGCACCTAATTTTATATATGTAAAGCACTCCCTATTATTCCGAGCACTTGCCTAGCCATGATCTCATGATCTCTTCCCCATCATTCTGAGAAGTGCGTAGAACACGGATGATCACAGAGGCAAGGGAGTTCTAGGGGAGGTTGCGAAGGTTACTGGTGACTTAATGGTAGAGCCAGTGCAGCGACCAGGTCTGGGGTCTGCCAGCCCACCATCCACACTTGTGCATGGTGCGTTCACTGGGCAGATCAGGGCGTGGAGAGGGGTTATCCGTTAGAGGTACCATGAAATGAAAAAAACAGGCTGATTGTCGGTTGCATTCAGCTTTGAACTTTGTGGTTAAACTCTGAGACACAAAGTTGCCAAATACAAGTGGGTCTTGTAAAAGTGATTCATGCCCAGGAATCTGGGTGGGTACAAGTTGAATAATAAAAGGGTCTGATAAACCTGGACTAGTCTCCCTTAAACTCGTCCTGTGAGTGCTGAGAAGCGGGGAGCTGGCTACTGGGTCTGCTCGGTATTGCATCCTAGCTGCAAATTCAACAGGCGTAATGTTCCTTGAGAAATTGAAACATCAAATGTCAAATAAGATCTCGCTGCTCCAATTCTTTATTCAGGCCCCTGGGGAATAATGTATCCAACAGGACAACCCAATAAGCTCTAACATCATCCCTGTGTGCTATTGTAAAGCCCCTTTCTCTGCCTTCTTAAAAAATCACCGTCTCCTTCTTTTAATAAATCCAACTGGAGCAATGAACCCAAATGTGAAACCACATGGGATATGTGTTTCTGCGGGACTTATCCATGGATGATGGGAAAATCTGCTCTGAAATAACCTTTGTCTCCAAGTGAATCATGATGGTGATAAAACTTGCTGACCTCTACTGTTTCTAACCAGGGGCTCCAATGACCCTTCTTCTTCACCAGCTCTTGGTGAAGTGGGAAGAAGAGCACAGATCTCCTGTCTCACTTAGGAGTTGTAACCTGAAGCCTGAGGATTGTTCACCTGTGTGACGTAGGGACAGTGGTTCAAGCGTTGAAGGAAGAGAAACAGGTGATGAAAGGAGGAGGTTCACCAGGCAGGCCACCGTCTTGCTTTTGGGAGAGGCCAGAGCAGAGGTCTTTGGGAACAGGTGGGACTACGGTCCAAGCTGGACTTGGGGGGCAGCCTCTGTGGGGACATCTGGGGGGCCACAGAGTCCCAGACACCATGGGTCAATGTGCTTTGAGGTCTTGCCTTCCTCAGGGTTTATAGTGTATCTATTCAACTTTGATGCTGAAAGAGTTGGAGCTGGGTGGCAGAAAGTGAGCTGCTGGGGAGACAGAGGTGCTCTGGAATGGTGGATCGGTCCTACTGGCCTAATGTCCCTAATTGGGAAGTTGGAAGTCTCTATCAATGATGTGAGCACTGAGCTCACACCAAATGTCTGTCTTTGCTCTGTTTACTGAAGTTCTGGCTCCTTTTCTAATCAGAGCCTTGTAGGGTAATCTGGTCTTTCCTGGATTTATCCTAGCTTTGACAAGGTCGCTGCTGCAGCTTTCATCAGTGTCTGCTTCCCCACTCCCAGCATCCCGGTCCACCCAAGGGCCCCGAGCCATGCTGGATAGATCCAGTATTAGAAAGTGCCTTCCTCAAGTGGAGCTGAACACCCCCTCTTTTCATCCTCCACCACTGGTTCCAGGTATTAAGCTGAAGCCACAAAGGCATAAATCCAGTCTCCCCAATGGGCCACCCCTTCAAACATTTGAAGATATATGTTCCATGTCTTCTGGTTTTTCTCCTCTCATGATATGGTTGTCAGACCCCTCGCCACCTGGTCACCCCGTCCTGGGGGTGAATCAGTTAATCTGTGCCTTTTTTCACTGTGGTACATGGATGAGGGCTCCAGTCTACACTGAAGGGGGCTTCTCATCCTTAGCAAGCCAGTCAGACTCCCAAGACCTACCCACATGTGCTTTTCAGGATGTGCTCTGGCATAGACATTCCTCCAGCCAGCCTTCCTCAGGAGAAGGAGGAGGAGGAGAGAGGCAAAGTCTTGGAGGATAGAGCCCTAGAGAGAAACGTCCATGAGGACCATCCACAGGACTGGAAGGCAGATGCTGCTCACCTTCCCAAAGACCCAGTGCTCACATCAGTGATAGAGACTTCTGACTTCCCAGAGGCCTGGATCCTTCCCAGAATCAACGCAGGGCTTCAGGAGGACACAGCATCCCCACCGATCTCCCCTCAAGCCACTCTTCCACTCAGGATGCTTGAAATGGCAGGCACGACTGTGATGACCTCACCCTGGTGGCGTGAGGCTGACTCATGCAGTGTCTTTAAGCTGGCTGAGCTCATTGAGAGCAGGGCCAGACCATTCTGGCTGAAGGAGACCCAAGTCTTTTGCTGTCATCACTGCTGTAGCCTCTTGCATGGTTTTCTGGAAACAACCTCAATTATATCAGAAAGCTGCATGTACAGTGCAAAACATGCTCTTCTCTCTCAGGTATTTCAGAGTATGTTGCTGACATAATGCCCATCACCCGTGAATGCTGTTGTTGTTTAGTTGCTAGGTTGTGTCTGACTCTTTTGTGAGTCCGTGGACTGTAGCCTGCCAGGCTCCTCTGTCCATGGGATTTCCCAGGCATGAGTACTGGAGTGAGTTGACATTTCCTTCTTCAGGGGATCTTCCTGACTCAGGGATCGAACCTGTGTCTCCTGCATTAGAAGGCAGATTCTTTGCCACTGAGCCACTAGGGATGAATACTTCAGTTTATATATCCTACAAACAAGGACATGCTCTTATGTGACCATGAACAGTCATCAAAGGCAGGAAGTGAGCTGATTCGTTACTAGCATTTAATCCTCAGGCCCCAGTCAAGTTTTGCCAGCTGCCCCAGTGGTGATTTTTACAGTAAAAGGATTCAGTCTAGGGTCACACTGCATTTCATTGCCATTGTCTCCCAAATCTCCTTCAATCTGGAACAGATTCCCAATCTTTTCTTAACTTTCAAGACATTGACACTTTTGAAGACTCCGGGCCAACTCTTTTGATTAATGTCCCTTACCCTGGGTTTGTCTGATGTTTCCTCATGATTAGATTCAGTCTACGTATCTTTGGCAGGAGATTCACAGAAGTGCTGTTGTGTTCTTTTCATCTTCTCACCTTATCAGGCATCACATGATTCTGATTTGTCCCAGACCTGGTGATATGGACTTTGATTACTTTTGTTTAAACTGGTGTCACCAGCCTTCCCCACGGCAGAGTTACTCTCTTCCTTTTTGTAAATAACTGTGTGTGGAGATGCTCTGAGATTAGGTAAATATTCCATTCCTTATCAAACTCCAATTTATTCATTTATCTCT